>NC_058098.1:8080000-8725000 GCF_020171115.1 Neogale vison
GTTACGTTTCCCGTTCAATCCTGCAGATCTCACGGCCCCACTGTGCACAAAATCTCAGGTTTGTAACCAGGGTTAAGGGACGAAGCGCGTCTTTACCTCTTTACCTTCTTTACGTCTTTTTTACCTCTTTACGTCTTTTTACCTTTCTGAAGACAAAGAAAGACAAGCTCGTAGGCAACTCACTGAAACCCAGAGTGATGAGCAGGAGGCAGTTGGAGTTTTGGAGTCTGACCAATGTGAGTCAAAACTCTGTTTCTTCACCTACTCCCTCTGTGATCCTGGATCAGATTTTGTTTCTTCTTCTTCGGATAGTTAGTTCTCTCACCTGAAAAAATGGAGCCAACAGTATCTAACTCCCAGGGCTACAAGGATTCAGTGTGGGAGACTCCTAAGCTCTGAGTCCCAGGGCAGGGACAGGCATGTGGGGGTGGGGGGTGGGGGGGTGAGCCCTCAGTAAATGCTGGCCGCCCCAGTAACTGAAATAAAAGGAAGAGAAGAAGGAGAAAAAAGGAAAGGAATGCGACAGCTGGGTGGCTCAGTCAGTTAAGCATCTACCTTCAGCTCAGGTCATGATCCCACAGTTCTAAGATCGAGTCCCATGTGGGGCTCCTTGCTCAGCGGGGAGCCTGCTTCTCCCTCTGCCTCCTGCTCCCCCCTGTTTGTGCACTCTTGCTCCCTCTCTCTCTTTTGCAAATAAATAAACAAAATCTTTAAAAAAAAAAAAAAAAAAAAAGGAGAGGCACTCCCAGCCATGATTTTATGAAGAGGCGATTTTTTCGGTGAGTCGCTCCAAACGTCCATCAAAATCTCGTGCATCCGACCTGAACGCCAACAGCACCTCGATCAAACAAATCACCAGGAAGATGACAGACACAAGTTGCTGGACAAACCTGTTTCTAAAACAACAAGTGCTGAAGCAGTGATCATAGGTGCCAACGAAGGAATTCACCGGGCAGCCTTTGCCAAGAAATCATTTATCAGATAAGAAGTAAATGTCACTGGCTCACCAGCATCAAAACTCAGCTCCAAATGGTGAAGCTGGAGAACATCTTCTTTGCAACTCGTCTGACAGACACTCATTTAATAGCCTTAATATGTAAAGAGAGCTCATAGGTGATTTTTTTAAAGGCTACACCCTCTACTACAGAGAAGTAGAGGAGGCCGGTAAAGGAATGCAGCTCCATCCATCACGGGCCTCCAGGTGGGGGAGGCGGTGCTTGCCCTCTAGTCTACGTGGGCTGCTCCCCCAGAATGGGGTTGTTCACAGCCAGCCTGACCATACTCGGTGTTCCTGCTTAGTAACCAACAGCAACGATAGTAGTAATTCAAGTAAGAACAAGAATGTTGTAATTTTTTTTTTTTTAACATAAACTCTGTGCCCCGTATGGGGCTTGAACTCACAGCCCTGAGACCAAGCGTCACATGATCTACTGACTGAGCCAGCCAGGAGCCCCTATTGTAATATCGGTGGAATTTTTTAAAAAGGCTTAGTGGTATATACTTGACTTGCGATACACTGTGCTTATTGAAAAGGTATAACTTGCTGTTTTCTGTCCTATGTATATACCTGTGAAACCATCACCACCAATTAATTTAGTGAGCGTATCATTCATCCCCTAAAGGTTTTTTATAATCCTTCCCCTTCCTTTCCCCCCGACCCCCTATCATCAGACAACCAAATCTGCTTTCTGTCACTACAGATTAGTGTTTACTTTCTAGAATTTTATATAGGTGGAATCAAACGATATATACCTTTTTTTTTTTTTTTTGGTCTGGCACCTTTCAGCGTAACAATTTTGAGATTCATCCTTATTATCACATGTACCATCTGGTCATTCCTTTTTCTTGCCGGGCAGGATGCCATTGTGTGGCTCGACCATAGTTGCCTAAGCCATTCACCTGTTGATGGACATGTGGGTTATTTTCAGTTTGGGGCTACTGCAATTATAGTCACTATAAACATTTGTACACAAGCCTCCTTATCGATGTATACTTTCTCTTCTCTAAGCGTGGAATGGCTGGATCATAGATTGGGTGTATGTTCAACGTTTTAAGAAACTGACAAACTATTTTCCATTTTGCGTTCCTACCGATGGCGTATGAGTGTTTCAGTTCAACATATTTGCCAGCCCCTGGTAACGTCAGTATTTTCATTTCAACAGAGAATATCATAAATAATAAAGTAATCTAACAATGAGAATATTTTTAACCGTAAAACTGGCAAAAGAAAGTCCTCATTGTTAATACCCAGCGCTGGCAAGGGTACAGAGGAAAGCGCTCTTGTTACTGAGGGGAGAAATGTAAATTAGCATCATTTTCTGGGAACCAGCTTGGCCGTGTGTACCGAATGCCTTGAAACCTTTTATTTTATTTTTCTGAGCAATTCCACGTCTGAAGATTTCTCCCTGTAAAACAAGGAGGTATGCTTGCAAACAAACCTCACAGCCCCCTGGTCTGCGGCGGGAGGTTTGGCATTCGTTGGTCTCCTCGAGAAGCAGCAACAGCAATGAACGCGAGAGGTGAACGCTGTCTGCGCTTCGGCTGGACCCATCCTTCAGATCTGATTCCTTCGACCCTCACAATGGTTTTAAATTATTTGAATTTCTTGCCAGCATTTCAAAATGAGGAGCTGTCGCATAAAAATCTATTTTCCAGGCCCCCTTTTTTTTTTTTTTTTTGACAAATTAGGAGCTTGGACACACCCAGGGCCCACAGGGAAACAAAAGGCTGGCAGAAGTGTCTTTCTGTGCCAGCCTAATTCACAGAATTGACTGACCTGTGCTATAAACTGTGTCTCGGCTTGTCACTTGTGCTGAGAGTAAGGCGACCCCAGGATTTATTCTCCCCTTCCTGACCCCGCCCCACTGTCTGACACAAAGAACAAATATTTGTTGAAAAATGAATGGTAGGAAATTTACACTCGGTTCAAAGTATGTAATTACCGGGGCGCCCGGCCGGCCCTGTTGGAAGAGCGTGCGACTCTTAAGCTCTGGGTTGTGAGTTCGAGCCCCACGTTGAATGTAGAGATCACTTAAAAATAAGATATATTTTTCAAAGTGTATGTAATTACTTGAAGTTAGATCAGCTAAAGGACAGAAGGACCATATTCTGTTGGGAAAGGTGTCAGCAAGCTGCAGTCTCTCCTTGTAGGTGAGAATGTAAATTAGTGTTTGGGGAGGACCTTTGGTAACACCTAGAAGCATTTTATTTTATTTTATTTTATTTTTTTAAAGATTTTATTTATATGACAGATAGAGATCACAAATAGGCAGAGAGGCAGGCAGAGAGAGGAGGAAGCAGGCTCCCCACGGAGCAGAGAGCCCTATGAGGGGCTCGATCCCAGGACCCTGGGTTCATGACTTGAGCCGAAGGCAGAGGCTTTAACCCACTGAGCCACCCAGGCGCCCCATCCTAGCAGCATTTTAAAGCCACGTGCTATTTGACCTGGTTATATCACTTGGAGGAATTATCAGACAAGTAGACATGAGTATATGAGCATTTGTGAACAAGAATAATCAGAGGGACACCTGGGTGGCTCAGTCGGCTCAGCGTCTGCTGTAAACTTGGGTCATGATCTCAGGGTCCTGGGATCGAGCCCCATTGGGCTCCCTGCTCAGTGGTGAGACTTCTTCTCCCTCTGACTCTGCCCATCCCCCTGCCCCCGGCTCCTCTCTCTCTCTCAAATAAATAAAACTTTTTTTGAAAAAAGGAATAATCACAGCAATTTTTTATTGAAGCATAATTAACATACAGTGTTATATTAGTTCCAGGCATATAAGAAAACGATTCAGTAAGTCTCTACATTACTATAGCAATATTGTTCATTTGCAGAAGCTGGAAACAATGTAAATGTGTCTCAATAGGGTACTGAGGAAATGAATGACCCATCTATCCAGCAGGATATTCTGTAGTTTGTAAGGACCTATATGTGCAGGTACAGAACAATCTCCAGAGCAAAGGGACAAAAACAAGACAAAGTCAAGTGTATGGTCTTATCCACAGTTTGTACATGGAAAGGGCATGTATGTGCAGGTGTCTATGTGTGTCGCTTGTATTTGCTAATACACATACAGCAAGAATCCTGAATCTCATCACTGGTGGTGTTTGGGGCCAGACAATTCTCTGCCACGGGGAGCGGTCCTGCGCTGTTGTAAGATCTCTGGCTTCTACCCACCAGAGGCCAGGGGCACCCCTCCCTCAGCTGTGACAAACAGAAATGTCTCCAGATTCCGCCAAACGCCCCCAGAGTCAAAATTGCCCCCCAGAGTCAACATCGTCTGCTGGTTTGGAACCATTGGCCTAGAACATCTCTGGAAGAACAGACTAGGAACCAGTAACCATGGTCACCTCTGAAGATGGGAACAAGGAGACTGTTACCAAGAGAGGAAGGGAAACTTCATTTTCACCTGTTTTAACTCTTAGGCTTAAACTTTAAATTCTTAAAATACAAATGTTATGAAAGTTTTGTTCGTATTTTTTTCTGGCGTCCAGATGCCTTCGAATCAGAAACTGTTTTTGGAGGGCGCCAGGGAGGATCAGTCGGTTAAGCATCTGACTTCGGCTCATAACCTCAGGGTCCTGAGATCGAGCCCCGTGTGGTGTCGGGCTTCCTGCTCACTGGGGAGTCTTCTTGTCCCTCTGCCCCTGCCCCGGTCCTGCTCTCGATCTCTCTCAAATAAATAAATAAAATCTTTTAAAAAACACAAACCTTTTTAAAAATGGAAATGTATCTGACATAGAACCTTGTATAACTTTACAGTGTGCAACATTTTGACTTGATAAATGTATACATTGCATGCATGATTGCCATTGTAGCGTTAGCTAACACCTCTATTACCCCCCAAAATTACCATGGCTCCTTTGTGGTGGGAATAATGAAGACCTAGCCTCCTAGGAAGTTTGATGTTTATAACAGTGTTGTTGTCTGTAATCACTGCGCTGTGCAATAGACCTCCAGGATTCATTTCTCTAGTAGTTGCAAGTTTGTATCCTCAGAGAGCATCTCTCCTGTCCTGTCACTGCTGCCTCCCGCCAGCCCCTGATAACCGCCATTCTATTCTCCAAAACAGAAACCACTTAAGAAAATACAGAAAGGGCACCTGGGTAGCTCAGCCATTAAGCATCTGCTTTCAGCTTAGGTCATGATCTCGGGGTCTTGGGATCAAGCCCCGAGTCAGGCTTCCTGCTCTTCGGGGAGCCTTACTTCTTCCTCTCCCTCTGCCTGCTGTTCCCCCTGCTTGTGTTCTCTCTCTCTCTCTCTCTCTCTCTGTGTCAAATAAATAAATAAAATCTAAAAGAAAACACAAAAAGTCCTAAGATACATTGGTGAGGAATTACCTTGTGTCTACTTAGCCCATTTTTTTAAAGTAACAGAATAGATTGTCAATTGCCTGAACCCATCCAAGGTGCCCCATTTGCCAGAGGAGAAGGAGTCCTAAGCCCATCTGACTAGAGACGGATCTACAGTAGCACCCCGAAGCCCTGAGACCCAGCCTTCGCTGCCATTTTGGATTTGCCTCCAGCGTAGAAAGCAGATCTTGACAACGACTTCGGAACTCAAGACGGCAATGCCCATGACTCCGAGGTGGAACCATAGCTGCTCCCAGTCAGCAAGTGTCCATGTTGGCTCTGAGGCAGTTAGAACGGGGAAGTCTGGCTCCTCTACAGTCCCGAGACCCGATGTGAGACTCGTTCCAGCTGAAAATTGGCATCCAATCCCAAGCTTTTATTTACAAGAGAGGCCACAGTCTCTGGGTTGACCTGCTGATTATGCTTTTTGGGCGAATTATCTACGAATGGCAAGTAATATTTGTACGGTGCTGTGGAAAGCGCTTCTAGTTATGATCACGGCATCACAGAAACCTTACCAGAAAACTATGAACAAACTCTAGAGACAAAGAGGTAGCGTTGGACAGCTGCGTTCACAAGCCCACCATCACAGAGTTACTTAAATGCCAGAGCCACGGGACGCCTGGGTGGCGCAGTTGGTTGGACGACTGCCTTCGGCTCAGGGCGTGATCCTGGAGTCCCGGGATCGAGTCCCACATCAGGCTCCCAGCTCCATGGGGAGTCTGCTTCGCTCTCTGACCTTCTCCTCGCTCATGCTCTCTCTCACTGTCTCTCTCTCTCAAATAAATAAATAAAAATCTTTAAAAAAATAAATAAATAAATAAATAAATAAATAAATGCCGGAGCCACGTTTGGATACCAAGATCAACTGAGCCTCTACTCTTTACCCTTCATAGGAGTCTTACACTCGCCAAGAAAAATCCTATAAAAAAATCAAAATAATTTCCCAGCTAGGGAGTTCAATTCTTAACCAAGAACATACTAGTGAATAAGATAGGACAGTAAAGCAGGTAGCATCATGCCAGGTATATAATAAATCCCAAATAACCGTTTGCCAATAGGATGAGTCACATATCTTCAAATGTTAAAAAGAAGAGTATAGTATCATAGTTTAAATTGGTAGTGTAAAGCGAGATGAGGCTATATTATGTGGTTGCATAAAGGTTTTTTTTTAAATATTTGAATTGGGGGCGCCTGAGTGGCTCAGTGGGGGTAAGCCTCTGCCTTCAGCTCAGGTCATAATCTCAGAGTCCCGGGATCAAGTCCCGCGGGGACTCTCAGCTCAGCAGGGAGCCTGCTTCCCCCTCTCGCTTTGCCTACTTGTGATCTCTCACTCAAATAAATAAATAAAATCTTAATAAATAAACAAACAAATAAATATTTGAATTGGTTTCCAGCATTTCAAAATGGGGGCATTTTACATGAATAATCCCAACGTATGCCATCTGTTGGAAAACCCGTGCCTACGGGCTGGGTCTACGGAGCCACCATCCCTGTAAGATCGCCCCAGTCCCCTCTGGCTTACCACAGACTCTACTCGGCTGCAGTAAGACCCGTGGGTTTGCCGTTCCTCACCGGTGGGTGAGAGAGAGGGCTCTGGAGGGGGACAATGAGTCCTGCCTGGTTCTTGGCATCACTGCTTCCTCGCTGCGTGGCTCAGGGCGGATGATTTTAGCTTTCTGAGTCTCTCTTTCGGAGCTGTGGGGACCCGTCAACAGAATCACTTGCCTGAAAGTGCGTAGCCCCGGACCTGAGGCACAGACAGCTTTCAATAAAGGTTAGCTTTTTGTGCTGTTAGGTGGAGGAAGTTGGAAAGTGGCTCCCTAAAGATGGTCACATCCTAATCCCTGGAACCTGCGAATGGGGTACCTGGTGCAGCCAACGTGATGCTGCCGACGAGATTGGGTTCCAGGGAGAGTTCCAGGGAGAGATTAGCTTTGATGATCCAGGCGGGTCCAGGGTAATCATGGGGTCCTTGTAAGTGAAAGAGGGAGGCAGGAGGTCAGTGTCAGAGCAGGCGTGAGACAGAAGAGGGGTTGAAGAGGGGCGCTCTGCAGGCGGAGAAAGGGGTCACAAGTCAAGGAATGCACATGGCCTCTAGACGCAGGAAAAGCCAAGGAAGTGGGTTTTCCTCCAGAGCCTCCAGAGGAACACCGCCCTGCCAACACCTTGGCCTTCACCCAGGAAAGCCCATGTTGGACTTCTGACCTCCAGAACCATAAAAGAATAAATCTGTTCTGTTTTAAGCCGCTAATTTGGGGGCAGATTCTTAGAGCAGCAATCGGAAACGGACACCTCGTCACCGTTCTCTAAGATATGCCTGTTCTCCCCATCGTCCAGAAGGAGGCGCGGTAAAGGGGAAGAACGTTGCCCTCATGTCCCACAGCTAGAAAGTACAGGGCCCAGAGTCAATGCCAAGTCCTTCTGACCCAAGTCCAACCCAGTCCAACTTCAAATGCCTCCCAGTTATTGGGCCGTTCAGCTTCCGTCTGAATGATCCCAGAAACAGACATATTCTTCCCTTCCCAAGGCTACTCTTTCAGCGGTTGGACAAGATCTACCATTAGGTCGCCCATACACTGAGCTACTCTCTGCTGCCCTCTCAAAGACTTAAGATACTTTTATTTACAGGGACGCCTGGGTGGCTCAGTCAGTGAAGCGTCTGCCTTCAGCTCAGGTCATGATCCCAGGATCCTGGGATGGAGCCCCGCATCCGGCACCCTGCTCAGCGGGGAGCCTGCTTCTCTCTCTCCCCCCGCCTGTAGCTCCCCCTGCTTGGTGCTCACTGACTCTCTCTCTCTCTCCCTCTCTCTCTTTCTCTGTCAAATAAATAAATAAAAATCTTTTTTTAAAAATTTATTAAAACAAAACACTTTTAGTTACAAATGCAGAAACCTGGTTGACCTAGCATAAGCAAAAAGGGGGGATTATCACCAGGATGTAAAGATAACCCATGAGCCCGTGTCCAGGAAGGCAGTCAGGCTTTAGAAGAACCGAAACCACGAAATGGGAGGCCGAAAAAAATTCGGCCGTCCAGGCAAGACCTCTGCTTCTCGGCATCTCTGCCTCCTTCTTTTCTCTCTGTCGGTTGATTTTCTTAGCTACTCCATTGTCATGAGGGCCAATGGCTGCTCACAGGCCCCAGATTTCCACATCACAGATCGAGTTCTCTGGAGACGCAGACTGACTGTGCCTCAGGGCAGATCTCATATTCCCCAGAGAGACAATCCGGTTGTCCTGGCCTCCAGCAGCCAGCCATCCCTCGGCCCATTGGCTGTCAACAGGAAGGCCGGGTGGTGAGGAACAAATATGGCTTCCGGGAACCCGCCTCCCTGGCAACTGTGGAGTGGGGGGCAAGGGGGAGGGGTGGGGAAACTGTGAGCCGAGATGATACACTCAAAAATGAGTACCTCACATTGATTTCCCTAAGGCTTGGGAATACACACACACACACACACACTCACACACACGAGATAGTAAGACGGCCTTAGAGCTTTTGAAAAGCTGTCTCTTCCCTTGTGGTCATCTCTTTTCCTGGGAACCATCCTTAGAACTTGCAGGCATTCCTCATTCTGACAGTTCCCAGATGACTCAACAACCTGACTACTCCCCATTCCCCCTCAGCCTACACGACTTTGGCAACACCTCCAATCAAATGTGTGATTTGTCTCCATAACTCACCTTCCTGCTCCGGACGTGCCTGTCTAGCTCATTTAAAATGGTTTTCTTGCTTTACCTTCCTTGAATCCACGATGCATACACTGTCTCTGTAAATGCAGGCTAAGATGGTTTCCTTGGCAGCTGTATACATCTGGCTCAAATGGAGCTTGTGGTCAGCTAGAAGCCCTAGATCTACTTCCCAGGAACCGCTGTCTGGCCAAGTCTCCCCATTCCCAGACTTAAATAATTGATGCCAGAATCCACATCAATCCCTGGAAAATATTCTCTTATTAATTCCTCTAATCCTTGATCTGACTCTATAGAGACCATAGTGAAGCTTGATCCTATCATCCCAATTTTTTGTCTCCTAGAGAGTTTACCTGTATACCTGAATTTTTTAGTTTCTAACCAAAATGATATCCCACATGCAGCAAAGACACACCAGTGGACCCTTCCTAAGCTGCCACAACTCCATTAATCCACATCAAATATACTGAAAAAATGCTGCAAATAGTCCAGGATCTTTTATTCCTGGAACAGGAAGGGAGGCTGCCCAAATTCCTCAAATAGTTTTGATGTTTAATTTTTATAACAACAGAAAAAATCTAGCACGATTATAAATAATCTAGGGCATCAAGAATATGGGAAGACCTCTGGAAGGCTTTCATTAAGATGACTCATAATAACCCAGCAGCCCAGAAATATTCATATTCCCGTTTTATAGGTATGTAACCAAGGTTACCCAGAAAAAAAGTGCTAGAGCTGAGATTTGAATGCAGGCTGTTGATTCATAGCCCCAGCGTTTAATCCCAGCACCAGGGGTAGGCAGGACAATTTTTTTTTCTGTAAAGGGCCAGACAGTAAATATTTTGGGCTTTGGGGACCATACAGTCTCTGCCTTTATAGAACAAAAGCAACTGTAGACAATCCATTAACAAACGGGCATGCCTGCATTCAAATAAAACTTTATTTACAAAAACCGGCAGTATGCCTGATTTGGCCCTCAAACTGTAGTTCGCCAACCCATCTGAGAAGACTCTTCCTTCCCCACCCGAATGGCAAAATCCTGCTCCAATATGCAGCTCAAACATGCCTTTTAAGTTGCAATACTGGACATAGATGGTTTTCAGCCCGTGGTTCACAGCTTGCCAGCCCATTCTCCACCATCTTGCCTTCTGACTTGACAGGTTAACTTATCTCACTGAGGAGCGCCTGGGTGGCTCAGTGGGTTAAGCCTCTGCCTTTGGCTCAGGTCATGATCTCAGGGTCCTGGGATGGAGCCCCGCATCGGGCTCTCTGCTCGGCAGGGAGCCTGCTTCCTCCTCTCTCTCTGCCTGTTTCTCTGCCTACTTGTGATCTCTGTCTGTCAAATAAATAAACAAAATCTTTAAAAAAAAAAAAAAAGATTCACTAATCTGGGGAAGCCTATATGGCTCAGTTGGTTGAGCAGCTGCCTTTGGTTCGGGTCATGATCCCAGGGTCCTGGGATTGAGTCCCACCTCGGGCTCCGTGCTCAGCAGAGAGCCTGCTTCTCTCTCTGTCTCTGCCAGCTTGTGTTCTCTCTCTCTCTCTCTCTGACAAATAAATAAGTAAATAAACTCTTTAAAAAAAATAAAGTCATTAATTTGTGTAATGCTGCAGCATGAGGAATACAGCAGTAATTCCTCATGGGGCTCCTTGTTTTAATACCGTTTGTCACAAATGCCCAAATAAATTCACAGCAACACACACACCTGTTATTTCTCGTGCTCTGAGCCTCGCATATGATCTCAGCTTCCTGGTGGTTGTGTTCTTTCCCTCTGGCCAAAGCGTTTTACCATTCCATCATGCACACCTAAGTGCTGTACTGAGCCTGAGTCCTGAGTGGCATGCATTGAAAAAACAGAGAGACAGAGAAAGTGTTCCACTGGAAATTAGCATGCAAGCACATGCAAGGAAATGGCCCAGGAAGCAGAGTGGAGCAGACTGATTCCAGCATGACAGCTGTCCCGCGGTGGGGTGAAGGGGCTGTAAACACCAGGGTAACGAGGGGAAGAGTCACCTGCAATTTTGAAGAGCAGGTGGAAGAAATCGACTAGAGCCCTAAGAGGAGCTTGAGCAAGCGGAGGACAGCAAAGCAGGTCCCGAATGCTGGTCTGGAGAAGCCCACTGTGGCCAGAGATGCCTCCTCTTGCTACCAGGACGTGCACATCCTTGCACTACTCACTGGGCACTTGGCAGGAAAGCCTACCACACCAGCTGGTGGCCTGCTTAACCTTCCGTTTCTCAGTGTAAACAGTTTCCAGGCAAACTGTGTGGTGGGACGCTTTAACCTTTAGAAACAGAAAATATCAACAGTAAAAATGCGCTGGTTCTAATAACAGAGGAAGACACAGGTGCAAATAACAGAAGCTTGGATATCTTGTACTGGGTTTATTATTTTTTTTAATGCGAACATAAAACGTGTGTGTTTGTTGCCCAACAGGCTTTAACAGATGCACGGCAGAGCGCTTCAGAAGAACAGGAGGTAACAACGGACAGCTCTCAGCACCCAGCTCAGCCCCACTGTTTGGAAGCTACACAACTGTGGGGTCCGCCCAACTTTTCTGGACGTGACCTTTCTCCTCTGTGAAATGGGACTACAAATAGAACCTACCTCATTCATGTCATCCGTACCACCTTGTGCTCTCAATTTCTCCAACGCTACAGAGACTCTAGATATCCGCCCCCCAACCTCCACCAAGACAGTGGAATGAAGCCCCAATTCATCAGGTATCTAGAGGAAGCGGAGGTTGTTCCTGAGGACCCCCCCCCATCTCTGCCCCTGAGTTCGCTCATTAGATATCCCTGGTCCTTGTGACTCGCTCTCCAGGTTCATGAGACTTCGACACCTCGAAATTCCACCTGCTTCTCCCTTTATGGTTCTAAAGCATCCTCATCGACTTTTCCTCTCCCTCCAGCCCACGATGCCGGGCCTGGACGGCTGCACTCTTCTACTCAAAGAAGCCATCAGAGTATCTGTCAAGAACATTGTCCTTTTGACCCCAGCCCTTCTGTATGAAATGAGGGTTTCTCTCTCTCAGATGGGTTTGGGAAGCGAATGGACACAGGCTGTGCGTGTCAGCGCTGTTGATAACAGACAAGAAACAACCCAAATGCTCAGCAACAGAGAACGTGTTAAATAAACCTGAGTGTGATCCTATGCGGGATATTGTTTGGCTATTAAAAAAAAGACGGGAGAAGTTCCGTTTGCACTACTGCAGAGAGATACCGGGATAAGCTAAGTGAAAGAAGCAAGACGTCGGGGAAGACAGACGGGTGCGGAGTTCATCTCCAGAAAAGGACAGAGAAGCGAACGGGAGCATGTTTGTGTGGGTTACGTCCAGCACAACTCCAGGGCACCTGGCTGGTCCCATCAGTGGAGCGTGCCAGTCTTGACCTCGGGGTGGTGCGTCTGAGCCCCATGTTGGGTGGAGGGATTATTTTTTTAAATAAAATAAAATTGGGGCACCTGGGTGGCTCAGTCGGTTAAGCATCTACCTTCGGCTCAGGTCATGATCTTGGGGTCCTGGGGTCAAGCCCCGTGTCTCGCTCCTTGCTGGGGGTGGGGTACTTCTCCCTCTCCCAGCACCCCTCCCCCAACTTGTGTGCTTTCTCTCTCTCTCAAATCAATAAAATCTTAAAAAAAATAATAATAAAATATTTTTTAAAAAAGAACAAAACAAGACAATTCTGAAAAGACACCCAGGAAACTCATCGAAAGGGATCCATGGATGCCGTGATGACCGATGATGACCTTTTCACACTGTTTTCTTTTCAAACCATATGAATGTGTTAACTATTCAAAAGCTTGAATTTTTTAAAGCGCTCACAAGAGGCGTGCAATAATAACAATTCTCTCTGAGAGGGTGTAGTTACTAGACGTAAAAATACTATTTTTATTTCTCCGCACTAGGCAAAGAGTAATTGAAATTAGCTAACTAGTGTGTTTAGACTGGTCCGTCCTGCCTGGGATGTGGTGCGAGTTGGGGCCGTGGATGGCGGCACATACAGGTGTCCGATGAGGAAAGCCCTAGAAATCATTCTCATCGCACTGGCTGCATATTCACGTGGCCCAAAGTGAAGAGCTTGAACTTAGACCTCAGATGGCCTTGGGTGGCATCCAGATCTAGCACCTGCTGGAGGCGTTGCCCAGCAGGTGCCGTCAGTTCCAGGGCCTGGGGAGCTCTGGACCGTGGGGATGACAGCACCGTCTACACGGGACTGATCACTCATTCCTACCACTGGTAAGCAGTTGATCCCCGGTGTAGATGCCAGGCACTGTTTGGTGTTTTGTTTCAGACTTTAGTTTCTAGACCAGCGCTTCTCAACAGGGACCAGTTTTGCTCCCCGCCTCCACCCCGGAGACGTTTGGCAATGTCTGGAGATGTTCTAAGCTGTCACCAGTTAGGGAGGACGGGGGAAATGCAACCGGCATCTAGCGGTGCAGGGCAGGGACACAGCGGAACACCCAAGACAAGGCACCGGAGGGTCTTTACACCAAAAACTTGGCCTGGGCGCAATGTCAGTAGTGCTGAGGCTGAGAGCTCTCGCTCCGCCCTGTTCTAGAAGGAAAAAGAGAGAACACACTTAGAATACACAAATAAAAGACAATGCCAGATGTGGCTCAGTGCTCCGGGACACAATGACCCAGGCAGCTGTTTGAGCTGGGTCAAGGGGTGCCGGGAAGTCTCTCCAAGGACAAAACAGTTTTCCTGAGCGCTAACAGTTACCAAGGGGCCAGGCAAACTCAGCCTGGGAGAAGGGCTCTTGAGCCTCAAAGGAAAGCAAGGGCAAAGGCCCTGAGGCCAGGACAAGCTTGGCTTGTTCAAGAAAGAGAAAGAAGGGGAGCGCAGCTCAGAGTGAACACAGGTTGGGGGAGTCAATGTACTGGGAGGAACCAGGGCCAGACCTCCTGCAGAGAAATTTTAATTTTTATTTTTTTTTAAGATTTTTATTTATTTATTTGACAGAGAGAGAGAGATCACAAGTAGGCAGAGAGGCAGGCAGAGAGAAAGAGGGGGAAGCAGGCTTCCCGCTGAGCAGAGAGCCCAATGAGGGGCTCCATCCCAGGACCATGAGATCATGACCTGAGCCGAAGGCAGAGGCTTAACACATTGAGCTACCTGGGTGCCCCAGAAATTTTTATTTTTGCCTGAAATTCAATGAGGATCCATGGAAAGGCTGTTTGTTTGTTTTTAAAGTTTTATTTATTTATGTATTAGAGAAAGAGACCGAGTGAGAGAGAGCATGAGTACGGGGGTGGGGGAGCCGGGATGGGCAGAGGGAGAGGGAGAAGCAGACTCCTCACTGAGCAGGGAGACTGATGTGGGGCTCCATCCCAGGACCCTGGGATCATGACCTGAGCCGAAGGCAGACACTTAACCAACTGAGTCACCCAGGGCGCCCCCGTGGAAAGGTTTTAACCATGGAGCTAGCATGACCAACTGCGTGTTTTAAGTCATGAAGGTTGCCCTGTGAGCGATGGGTGAACGAGACCTAAAGCAGCTAGACGAGCATCACAATGAGAGGATAGCAGGGCTGGGAAGCGGAGTGGGGACCCTAGTGGAAGGGTCTGAGATACGCTTTTGGAGCTAGAACCTGCCAGAACACTGTGGAGAGGAGAATAGAATTAACTGGATAGCACCGGTCAAGTGAATCACATATGGGAACCGCCTATAGTCAGGAACTCTAAGAAACAAAAGGTGTGTTAATCCTTCAATCTAAAAATTAAAACGTGGTTAAAACTAAACTGATAAATGCAACCTAAGTGACCCAGCTCCCCCCGGTTGCCCCAGGGTGGCCAAGGGTCAGACTGAACTGGCAGTTTTGACTTGGAAAGTTTGGGGTAAAGAACACTGAGGCTGAGCTCCGGGAAAAATAAGAAATCTAAAAAAGGCAGCAAGAACACCCATTTCTGGAAAGCTACAAGAGATAGTTGATGCACCGAAAATGAAGGAACTGTTTCAAATAAGAATCTTCTGGAAAACATGGGTCTCTAGTTAGGCATCTGAGGCTGGCATAAACAGTTGACCGTCAGCCCCACGGACAAAGGAAGATCCAAGTCAAACAAGGCATTAACTGTAGTCCGCGTCAAGCTGCTTACAAGTGGCCGTTTAAAGATTTTTAAACACAGGGGATATTGTTTATGAAACGTAATCTGATCGCCCAAGCAAAAATGACACAAATTCCATGGCAACTGTAGAGATTAAAGAAGTGTTTTAAGGACAAAAATCCCTTATCTACCACCCCTCTTGTAAATTTACTCACCAAATTAAGAGCTCTCAGGAAAAACACTGGAGAGGAAGACAATTCACTCTATGGAGAAAGACTTGCAGAATCTCATTTTGTAAACTGATGGATAAGCACCACCAAAATGGTGGGATTAAAAAGCATAATTAGGCATTATTGTGTTTTGTACAGTGTCTAACAGTAATAATCAGTAATACTAATAAGAGCAGTTGCCATTTACTGAGCTAAATGTTTTGTGTGCATTAACTCTAATTCTTGAGTAGATTTATGACTTTCCCTTATCAGTGAAGGAAATGGAGCCCAGAGAGGCCATTTGACTTGCCCAAGGACACACAGCTTTTCAGCAGCCTCCAGGCTTCGGACCCTTGTAAGTCACTCTCCAAATCACCCTCCTCGTCACATCTTGAGCAAAGGATCGGTGCCTGTCAGCATGGAGGACAAAAGAACATGCTTATGGCGTTCAGAGACTAATAACAACAAGGCTTACCCGAAGACATTCGGTGTGCCTGCAAAGCTGAGTGCTTTACTTCAATCATCTCATTTGGTTATGATGATAACGCTGTGGTGGGACGCCTGGGTGGCTCAGTGGGTTTAACCTCTGCCTTCAGCTCAGGTCATGATTCCAGGGTCCTGGGATCAAGCCCCGAATCCGGCTCTCTGCACAGCAGGGAGTCTGCTTTCTCCCCCTCTCTCCCTGCCTGCCTCTCTGCCTACTTGTGATCTCTGTCGGTCAAATAAATAAATAAAATCTTAAAAAAAAAAAAAAAAAGATAACACTGTACTTCTGTTATTTTCTTTCTACCGCTCAGGAATCTAAGGCTTGGAAGGGTTCCGTAACTTTTCCAAGATCACACAGCCACTGAGTGTAACACAGGATCTGAAACCCTATGGCTGAACTGTGAGTCTAGAAAATTTAGCCAACATGCTGCGGGAAAGTGAGTAGAAAAGGAATCACAGGTGGACAAGACATTCGATAGTTTAGGAGCAGCTGCGAATAGTCTCATTGCATTCCGGATACATTGCTTTGATACCAAGTATCAAAATGGTAGTTAAACTGTTATTTGCAGAATTATTTGTTCAGTGTTAATTATCTGTAACAACTTTGTCTCGCTTACTGTCTTAGGCCCAGTACCTGTTAACACAGGGGACACATATCGATGCTTCACCAATGTCTCTTGTTTTACTTTTTGGGGTTTTGTTTGGTTGGTTGGTTGAGTCAATGAAGCAATCATTGGAAAGGCGAATGGGAAGTATGGAGAGGCACGAACTTAGGGACGTAGAAATCATGATCCCAAACCAGAAAGCAGGCACAGTCACTTTTTACCTTCCCAAATACAATCTCATTCTTTCCACCAGATACTTGATTCAAGCTTCTCTGTGATCACCAGATCACAAACTATTCTCCATGTCCCCCATCGAAGAGGGCAACTTAGGAAACAAGGGCCACCTCTCACACACTTCGCTCCAACCTTGGGTATCATCAGGTTTATCTAAGATAAGAACAAAATAGTGAACTTCTCAGTGAGTGACAGCTTGGGACTGTCATTCCTTTTATATCAGTCCCTGGGATGTAATTCTTGTCAGCTGGGGTCAGAAGGTGTTCTGTTCCAAGTCACTGTCATGTTCCGATTCTCACTGACCCACCTTCCTCTCCGCTCCACACATCTCTGTGGCATCAAATGCCACCCACCCTGAAAGTGACCATGTAGCATGACCAAAGCCAACACATTAGAAGAAACTGCCTCCAGAAGGCATGGACAGGCCTCCATGTCCCTACTCGGTCATGGGACATGGTGTTGCCTAGTGGTTAAGTCTAAGTTAGCAGAAGACAGACCTAGGATTCAAAGCTCAAGACACCTGGTCCTAACTGGCTGCCTACCTGGAAAGCTCATCTTTCCTCCGTCCACCATTTTGAGGAAATAAATGGACTGGGAGGCACACCTGTCCGCATGCCCTTCTCCCAATGGGATTGTAGTCTTAGATTTTTGAATCAAATGCACCCAGCTTCAAAATCTGGCTCTGCCACTCTGCAGATGGGCAGCTTCCTGAATTTCTCCAAGCTTTGTCTGTATGGGAATATTAATAGGACCACCTTACAATGTTGGAACCAATACTAAATGAGATAAAGAGTAGAGAACATTTAGTCCAATGGTTTTTAAAAAATGGTTTGATAATTATTTGCTTTAGTGATGTTTATTATTATTAACATCCGTTCATTTACAGAAAGAGGTTTTGGAACTTCATACAAAACAGAAATCTCCACTTTTCTTTCATATTTCTTTTCTTCCCCAATAGAAATCGCAGCCAAGACAGAAATGGTAGCTCTGTTGTAAGCCAGCACAGTGGTTTACTTCTTATGTCGCTGTGTTTATACTGGGATGATACCAGAGTATCTGGTAATGCCTAAAGCAAAGAGAAGTGTAGCACAGACATTCTAAATGACATCCCCGAGTTTCATTTTTTATTTAAAGTGCATTTTCTATCTCTTTCTTCCGCCTGGTCTCCTAGCGATCGGTTGTGTTTTTCAGGTATGGTTTTTTCTGGATAAATCCCACCCACCCTACTTTTTGTGAGCGTGAAGATTAAGTGGACAAAGACAAATTCAATTAAGCTGCAGGCTTTGGTGACCAGAAGCTATTTTTCTTGAGGAACTGAATGCAGACGTCTCAGGGGTGGGGACATGTACGCAACTGGCTTCTGAATGGAAAGGAGGCAGCAGTTGAGTATAAATCACGCGACAAGCGGAGCCCTCCTGTATTAATCTTTTATTCAGAAACAGACACTGTTTTAAGGGGAAATTAAAGGCAATCAATAAGCAGGCTTGCCTGGGCGGCTTCTGAGCTTGAGATGCAAATATTATTCCAAATTCTAGATTCCAAAGAGATCCCTCCATTGATATGTTAATAGCCTCCTCGTGTTTCTGTGACCTCAAATCCTGGCAGGGCAGGAAGCTATACTTACAGGAAACAAAAGAAAAGCACGTCGTAGAATAAACATTTGCTAAGTGGACTTTGACTGTAAACCCCAACTTGTCATGGTTAAGGACGGAATTCTCCAGGAGGCAGCTACTGACTCCCAGAATGTTTAATATGTTTCTGTGTTTAAGGAGCTGCCATGACTGACTCGTTCTCTGGTGTCACCTGACATTCCAGCTTCACACTCCCGGTGCACAGGACAACAAATGCTCTGGCCTTGTCATCCCAAAGAGAAGCAACCCTTGGCAACCGGAAATAAGCAAAATTCAGCTGCCTATAAATCAAAGGTGATTGCCACCAAATGTTGGTCACCTATTTGTAAATTCAGAGATGGAGACAAATTCAGAGAATATTTATTTAGTGCCTACTGTATGCAAGATACTGGGATATGATGGATGGAGAACCATGTTTCACAAGGAGATTATGTTTTTCAGGGCAGATGGACAAGAAACAATTTAAAGATAAAGATAAATCAGATTGTGGTGAGTACTACGGAGAACAAAGGCAGATAATGAACAAGAAGGGGCTAGAAGACGGCCTCCCTTACAAGCGTACAGAAATTCAAGGAGGCCCCAGCACTGATGGGTTCTCTGCAGGACTAGTTTCCAGGCAGAGGGATGGTAAGTGCAAAGGTCCTGAGGTAGGAAAAGGCCTGTGTTTGAGAATCAGAAAGTCTCCCACTACAGCTAGACAGTGGTGGGTGGGTGAGATTACATCACATCAGCACATAGGAGCCAAGAGCATGTTAGGCCTTGTAGCAAATACTGCTTTATAAAAAATTAAGTGTAATAAAAAAAAATTATGTCATCCTATCAGCAGGGGCACAACTAATCTCTAACTCTGGACACACTAAAAGAATCTCAAAGGTTGACCAAAATGCACTTTTCTCTTTTTTTTAAGATTTTATTTATTTCTTTGAGACAGAGCACAAAGAGGGGGAGGGGCAGAGGAAGAAGAAGAAGCAGGCTCCCCACTGAGCAGGGAGCCTGTGTGGTGGGGCTCGCTCTCAGGACCCTGGGATCATGACCTGAGCCCAAGGCAGATGCTTAACCAACTGAGCCACCCAGGTGCCCCCAAACATGTACTTTTAAAGGATTTGGGTATACTAATATTTATTCATTTACCATGTCCTTATATTACACATATGAAACTCTAGAACCACATATCTGATATCTGTTCACGAAACTTGAGGTTTCTAGCTAATTCACTTTTTAAAATCGAAATTCAAATAGAGACTGACCTCGTATGTTCTGTTTCTTATCTTTTACATGAAAGGAGTTTGTAATATTTCCCAAGAGCATTAGTTCTTTCCAAGTGAACTAATCATCTACAATGTGAGGCTGAATCTTTCATAAGAACAGACTTTCTAGTCAATGTCTATATTCTTCTAAAAGTTTTTTACAATGAGGGACACCTGAATGGCTCAGTCAGTTCAGCATCTGATTTTAGCTCCAGTCATGATCTCAGGGCCCTGGGATCAAGCCCCAGGTTGGGCTCCCGGCTCAGCACGGCGTCTGCTTGGTCCTCTCCCTCTCCCTATGCCCCTGCTGCCCCCACCAGCTCCTGCTCTCTCTCAAATGGATAAATTTTTTAAAAAAAGGTTTTTTTAAGTTTTCAGGACGGCTGGGTGGCTCAGTCAGTTATGCTTCTGCCTTCAGCTCAGGTCATGATCCCAGAGTCCCGGGATGGAGTCCTACATCCAGCACCCCGCTCGGCAGGGAGCCTGCTTCTCCCTCTCCCTCTGCCTGACACTCCCCATGCTTGTGCTCTCTCGGTCTCTCTCTCTGACAAACAAATAAAAACTTTTTTTTAATCTTTTTTTTTTAATATTTTATTTATTTATTTGACAGAGAGAGACACAGTAAGAGAGGAAACACAAACAGGGGGAGTGGGGAAGGGAGAACAGGCTTCCCGCCGAGCAGGGAGCCCGATGCAGGGCTCGATCCCAGGACCCTGAGATCATGACCTGAGCCGAAGGCAGACACTTAACCAACTGAGCCACCCAGGAACCCTAAGAAATAAAATCTTTAAAAAATAATAATAACGCTTTCTACAATGAAAACACTGATTTGAAAAGCCATTTGTATCCCTACAGTCATTGTAGTATTATTACAGTCAAGATAGGAGCACCACCCAAGTGTCCATCAATAAATGAATAGATAAAGAAGATGTGGTGTAGGGGCGCCTGGGTGGCTCAGTGGGTTAAAGCCTCTGCCTTCAGCTCAGGTCATGATCCCAGGGTCCTGGGATCGAGCCCCATATCGGGCTCTCTGCTCAGCAGGGAGCCTGCTCCCCCTCCCCACTCTCTGCCTGCCTCTCTCTGCCTACTGGGATCTCTGTCTGTCAAATAAATAAACAAACTCTTTGGAAAAAAAAAAAAGATGTGGTGTATAGACATATATATACAATGGAATATTAGTCAGCCTTAAAAAAGAATGAGATCTTGTCATTTGTGCCAACCTAGATGTAACTAGAGGCTATTATGCTAAGCAAATAAGTCCAAAAAAAGATAAGTGCCATATGATTTCACTTCTATGTGGAATCTAAAAAGGCACAACAAAGAAATAAACAAACAAAACAGAAACAGACTCATAGATACAGAGAACAAACTGATCGTTGCCAGAGGGGAGTGGGTGGGGGATTAAGAGGTACAATCTTTCAGGTATAAAATAAGTAAGACGTGGGGGATATAATACGCAGCATAAGGAATATAGTCCATAAGATTGTAACAAGTCGTATGGTGACAAATGGTAACTAGACTTATTGGAGTAATTATTTCATAATGTATGTGAGTATTGAATCACTGTTATACACCAGAAACTGACACAATATTGTGTCAATTATTCTCCAATTAAAACAAAAGGTTACTGTAATACTGTATGTTAACTAACTGGAATTAAAAACTTTTTAAAAGTTTTCTACAATGTATGTTATGTGCCAACCAGCCTCTGAGATGGACCCCGATCTCCTGCTCTCCACATCCCCGTGAGATCCCCTCCGGTCCTCCCGGGACTGCTCTGTGGGATCTACGGAGTACACAGCAGGGCCACGATGTCATCCCAGGATTAGGTTATTAAAGACACGGCCGCAAATCACAGCACAGCCATCTCCGAACTCTTGCTGCGTCTTTCAATGGGGGATATTTCTTTGGATTTCCAGAATGGCCTGTTTTCAACAGGTGACAACAACCAACTGACCTTGGCAATGCCCTTGGAGGAAAGCCCTAAGATTCCTGATTATTCCAAGTCAAGAGGATCCTGGAGATGGAGAAAAATGAGGCTTCTTCTGTTCTGGAGGGAAGATTTTCGAATTCTGAGTAATATTGAGGAAGCAGGATGCAGGAGAGCAGCAGAGTTGAGCAAGCTCGCCGCCCTGGTCTCCGTCTGGTTTTGCACCTCCTCGCTGGGTTAGGGTTAGGGTTAGGGAGCCCTCTACGCTTCAGGGTCAAGGTTCGTTACCTAGAAAGTGGGAACAAAGCAATAGTTGTTTCCTATTGCTATGTGATCAGTACTTGACTTAATTTGTGGAAAGCACCTAAGTGGCATGTGTCAGACCTATTTTTGCAAATTTTAAGAGACACAATAAAGGGGTGTTTCGAGCACTATGCTGAGTTAGGTACTATGCTAACTCCCATTTACAGATGAAGAAACTGAGGCTTCGGGGTGTGAAGCGCCCGGGCTGCTGTCCCACAGCTCACTGGGGGTGCCGCTGAGATTCAAGCCCATCATTTCTGCTCTTTGTATCTGTGCTACGGTTGGGTCCCAAGATTTTTGATCTATAAATTCAAGGAGAGGAAAACTAGTTTCTAAGGATATTTAATAAAACTTTTATAGTGATTGATGGGAGGGTTTTGTTCTAATTTGTTTTGGTTTTGTTTCGTCCGTCTGTGTACAGTTCCTTCCTTCTTTCCTTCCTTCCCTCCTTCCTTTCTTTCTGCCTTTTTCCCTTTTCATCTCTCTCCCCAACAATAAGAGTATATAATTTAATGATTTTTTTTTAAACAATAAAGCTAAAATATACCATGTAGTTTGTCCCAAGGGGACGTTTAACAAAGCCCAGTGACATCATCAGTTGTCATAATTGTGGGGGTGGGGGATGCCACGGGCATCTAGTAGGTAGGGACCAGGGATGCTGTTAAACAACCCCCAGCACACAGGACACCCCACAACAGTGGATCATCTGTCCCAGACTGTCCATGGAAACCCTGCCATAGGGTAAAGCCTCTTTGGTAAGGGGCCAATTCTCTGCAAGAGCTTCTCCTTCTGGGACACTGTGGACCTTGATGAAACCTCTCTCTTCCCTCCCGAGGTCATGCTGAGATGTGCTCCGGATCGCAAGCTAGAGCCACAGACTGGAAAGGGCTGGAAAGGGTGTGATGGAAAAAGAACACATAGAAATGTTTACTGAGACCTTACACACGCTCCGAACTAACTTCTTTCCAGCAGGTTATTTTTTTTGTTTCAGTAAGCTCTATGCCCAACCTGGGGCTTGAACTCAACACCCCAAGATCGAGAGTTATGTGCTCTGCTGCCTGAGCCAGTCACATGATCAGTTCTTCACATAATTGAACCAGTACAACCCTGCAAAGTAAGTGGTGTTTTTACATCCATTTTGCAGATGCGGAAATTGAGGCTCAGAGAGGTTAAGTAACTTTCCCAAGGTCACATATCAAGGAATTGGGAATTTGGGGATTCTAACTCAGGCTGCCTGAACTCTTCATTTTCTTCCTAATGAACCTTCTGTGAAAATATCCAAGTATGACCCACTGAGGAGCAATCAAAATGGGCCATCATGACAGCCAACATTTTCCAGTTGTTCTATTCAGACTACGAACGAGTTACATCAACTCCAAGTAATGTCAGGGCATAATCTTTTATCACAAAATATTGATCACTGGCTAGGCTATTTATTTTTCTGGAACCCAAGTTTATCATCTACCTGCCAGAGCCATAAGTCCATAAAAAGTCCCCCTTCCAGAGACATTCACAGAGGACAGTAAAATCTTAATTCACTGGAAATTGACTGCAAGAACCCACCTCCTTTTCCTCCTATTTTTGGCCCCTGTGCCCCGTTTTTAGAAATCATGCAAACTGCAGGAAAATAACCTAATATTCAGATTTTGTTTTCAAACCACAACCAAGGAAACACCCCTTTGGAGGAAGTCTTGAGGTTAGTGTAAGTGTGGCTCAAATTGTTACAAGTCCATTGGAGCTAAACTTAGGTCACTGGGTCCAGTGCGACAGCCCAAGTCAGACCAACAGACACTCCAGAGGGACTCGGTGATGCTCAGATACTTACTCAGAAAGGCAAGATTCAAACATGCGGAAAAGGTTTTCAACCACAAGGGATGATGCGAAACAAGTTTTCTGAGTCTCCTTGTGCTCTGTGACGAATGCCAGCCACCAGGAAAGGTCACAGCACCTGAGCAAGGTGAGTTATCGAGCAATTTTCTTTCTTGAATAGTATTTGAATCAGAGACCCTTGCCTACCTGGTCACCGCCCCCCCCTTTGCCCCCTCGCCCCCTCGCCCCCTCCTCCCCTCCTCCCCTTCCTGGGTGCCCCCACCAACACGGCTGGCCTTGACCACACCCCCTGGTCACGTGGGCCTCGTCCCCGCCCCTGAACTGTGCTCCTCGCCCCCGCCCCTGAACTGTGCTCCTCGCCTTCGTTCCTGCTCAGGCGTGTGCACCTGCTACCGCATCTCTCCCCTGCAGGGCTTTCGTCAGACCGCTGACCCCTTCTTATCCCTCAGGTCTGCGCCGGTCCCCTGCGCACCCACCAGTCACACTCCCCACCATCGCGCAGCCGACCTTCCTCGTGGCACATGGCAGGGCCTGTCTTCATCTTGGCCACTTGCCACTTGCTCCTACAGATCCTCGGGAACGCACTCTAAAATCCATATGGCTGGATTCAGGCTGACCTTCAAGTCCCGCTGGCCACTTAACTGCCTGCAGAACTTTTAAAAGATACTTAACACTTTGTTTTTTTTTTAAGTTTCTCTCTTTGTAAAATAAGGAAGCTTGAGGTGAGTTGATCCATGCAGAGTTTAGGATCCCATCTGCCATGTAATCCGTATTACATCAAGGTTGTCCTGTATCAATAAATACAATTATTTAATAATTATAATTATAATGAATATAACAGTATTCTATTCAGTTCAGTATTCATTTATAGATTTTTTTTTTCTTGTGAAGAGCTTTATTAGCCTTCCTCCCCGAAAATAAGTGTCACAAGAGCTGGAACCCTGGGACGCGGTACCTGGCATGCAGTAGGTACCCTATAACTATTTGCTGAATGAAATGAATCAAAATGGTGTATTTTCTTTCACCAAGTATGGCGGTGAGACTTCCAGCAGGGCATGGGATAATCTAAACAAAGGTTTTACAGATTCTGAATAGAAAGCCCTGGAAGGTGATGATTTAATGGGTCATCTTGAGAGGTGGAGAACGCCGAGCCACTGTGTCAGGCCAGGGCTCCTGCCCTGGAGAAGCTAACCGCAGCCAGCGCTCTCGCCGAACGTTCCACGGGAAGCTGGCTTCGCTGCTGCTCCCTGGAGAATCGGAAAGTAGTAACCTGCCTCCTTTCGTTTCTGAACCTGGGTTTATTTGAGTTGGAAGGGAACTTTGAAAACAAACTTAAGATGTGAAGCGTAAGACTTCAAGGGGAAACTAAAAATAGCAAAGTGGGATAATCCTTTCCCACTATTGCTGTTAGCAGTATTTATGCCAGTCCGCCTTGGGAAGGAGGAGAAATAATGCCTTTCTATGGAGGAATGTGGGAGGATTTGCGGTGGCAGATGGCCCATGACCCCACGCTCGGGCACACACCATCTTTAATAACATCTGTTTATGCAGAATGTTCTCATTTTCTTACCACTGACCTGGGCAGACAGCGGTTCTGAGACATTTGTTTTTTTTTTTTACATTTTTCACAGTTCTCTCACATTTTGCCTGATGAAATATTTCAGGTCTCACGTCCAGTCACCTTGGGAAAAGCAAGGCCAGTGGCTCCTGGGGGCAGGGCCACCGCCTTTAACGAGGACCCAATCCCGCTGCCCCACGGCGGTGCAGGCCCCGCACGACACCCTGGGCGCTGCACGCTCATTACAGCTTGTCCCTAACAAGTGGATGAGATCAGGTTTGGTTTTTTTTGAGATTTTTATTTTTAAGTAATCACGACACCCAGCGTGGGGCTCGAACACACAACCCGGAGATCAAGGGTCGCAGGTCTTCTCCGACTGAGCCAGCCAGGTGCCCCGAGATAGATTTTGGGGAAAATTCTTGACTGATGCAGAAGTGGAGGCTCCGCGGAAGCCGTGAGCAGGTCCACACAGCTAGCAAGGGGCAGGCCAGAGTTCAAAGTCAGGTGCACTTGCGCCAACTTCAGCTCTGGCTCACCAGAATCCATATATTCATTATATGGAGAGAGAGAGAGAGAGTGAGAGAGAGAGAGTGTGTGAGAGAGAGAGAGCGAGCGCACGTGCAACCACTGTGTACCAGATGCTGCATGCGGAACTGGCTCCAGGGGTCGACAAGAGCACAAATGCTGTTGCTCTCATGGCCTTACGTGCTACAGTGACGCAGTCAAGAAGTAAAGAGGGGCGTCTGGCTGGCTCGGTCAATGGGGCATACGACACTTGATCTCGGGGTTGAGGGTTTGAGCCCCACCCTGGGGGTAGAGATTCTTAAAAAAAAAAAAATTAATAAAAATTTAAAAATAAAGAAGTAAGGGGGTGTCTGGGTGGCTCAGTCAGTTAAGCCTCTGCCTTTGGCTCAGGTCGTGATCCCAGGGTCCTAGGATCGAGCCCCGCATCACGCACTCTGCTCAGCACGGAGCCTGCTGCCCCCGTCTCTCTGCCTCTACCCCCACTTGTGCTTACTCTCTCTCTTTCTCTCTCTAATAAATTAAAATCTACAAAGAAAGAAGGAAGGAAGGAAGGCAAGAAGGAAAGAAGAAAAGCAGAGGGAGGACGTGGTGGGGTGGGGAGGACGGGCTGTGCTTTAGAGGCGGAGTAAGAGAAGCCTTTCCGATGAGCTGATGTTTGAGTCGCGACAGAGGCAGTGGTGGGAGCACCTAAATGGCTCGCTCACTGGGAGGAAAGCATCGCGGCAGAGGCAGTAGCACACGGCGGTGCCGACCAACAGTGCTCCCGGGCGAATGAGGAGGGAGCCAGAGGAGATAAAGTCAGAGATGGTTATTTCTATTGTTGAAAGGTACATTCACACAAAACAATACTGACCCGTTCTACTGACGGTCACAGACAAAAGTATTGGCTAAAATCCCCTAGGGGGCAAGTAGCAGAAAACCCAGCTCACAGGAGCTAAATAATAAGGCATGTTATCATCTCACATTTAAAAAAAAAAAAGTCTGAAAGAAAAGTTTCAGCTAATTCGGCCGCTCAGCGGCCTCCCGAATGACATGGTTTTTTACCATCTTTGCGGGATGTCACCCCCGGCGCCCGGGCCTTGTCCTACCACCTTAGCTCCCTTCATGTGCGCAGTGTCATTGCCGGGTTCCAGCCATCCCACATCCAGTGGCAGAAAAAAAGTTCTTCGGTTTCTTAAGTCTCTCTTTAGGAAGAAAGAACTTTCCCCCTAAACTCCTTGCTATCCTTTCCTCAAATCTCATTGTCCAAAGTGATGTCCCATATCAAGACATAAATTAGTCATTGCTAAGAGGAAATGGATCATTCCAAATAGTTTAAGCCAATTTGAGCCCACCTCCTGGAGCTGATATGAATGTCCTCTGAAGCATATGGCCCCTGAAGAGGAAAGATACCTGTTAGGGAGAGGGGAGTAGTCAGGGGGCAATTGGTAGACATTGCTAGTTGTTTGACAAATACCCTTTCCCTTCTTTCTTATTAATAGAATTCTAGAATTATTTAAGATGCCATTAAGCCCAACTAAAAAACAAAACAAAACAAAACTCAGTATCCCTAATTCCCTCTGCTAGCATGCATATCTGTTACCTCCTTCTCTTCTTTTCAGGTGGTCTATGTCCCCATTCTTTTTTTTTTTTTTTTTAAGATTTTATTTATTAATTTGACAGACAGAGAAATCACAAGTAGGCAGAGCGGCAGGCAGAGAGAGAGGAGGAAGCAGGCTTCCTGCTGAACGGAGAGCCCAATGCGGGACTCCATCCCAGGACCCTGGGATCATAACCTGAGCCAAATGCAGAGGCTTTAACCCACTGAGCCACCCAGGCATCCCCTATCTCCCCATTCTTGCGATGGAGCAGCCAACACAGGATCATGGAGATGACCGCCATGTGCAAAGGATGGTAGACCAGGAAGACAGAAGGAGTTTAAGCCCTTGGTCGCTGCCTGGAATCGAGGACTTTTTATTACATGAAGGGAAAAACAATCCTATTGGTTGACTCATCATTTGATAGCCCTTGCCACACACAACCAAGAGAGCTTGCGGTTAGAAAACCAGGGGAAGGGCACCTGGGTGGCTCAGTGGGTTAAGCCTCTGCCTTTGGCTCAGGTCATGATCTCCAGGTCCTGGGATGGAGCCCCGCGTTGGGCTCTCTGCTCAGCGGGGAGCCTGCTTCCTCCCCTCTCTCTCTCTCTCTCTCTCTCTGCCTGCCTCTCTGCCTACTTGTGATCTCTCTCTGTCAAATAAATAAAATCTTTAAAAAAAAAAAAAAGAAAAGAAAACCAGGGGAATCTGGTACATAGAGGAGCCTGGGCGTTCATATGAGGCAAGCTCATAATCTAATCCAGTCCACTCAGCACAGCTCAGGGGGAAATGTCCTTGTCCTTTGCAGTATAGAGTAGAACTGCAGGATACATGCATTAACATACCAAATAAGCAGAGAGAGAGAGAGAGAAAGCCCTTTGCTGGCTTTCAACAAACTTCCAAGTTCAACAACCTTCCAAATTCAGATGAGACTTTGGCATTTGACCCATCCACAGAGAAGAAAAGCCAGAGCCGAAAGCTAAGAGAAACAAGGAATGTCCATCCATGACGTCTGAGCCTCCAGGAACCCTGGTCCTGGCAATTAAGTGATGGAAGATGCCCGCTGACCCTCTGCCCTTGATCTTTTTCCTCGTAGCAGAAACTCACATGCGAGTCTGGAACTAACCTTTATAATCAGTGAGTGGCTGAGGAAACCTATTGCATCCTCTAAGATGGTGGGCAAGACAACACAGTCGTCCCCAGCGTGGAGTTATTGAGAGGGTTTCCTGAGGTTGAATTTCAGAGAATTTAAGAGAAATCAAAAAATGCCTGTGCTGCCTTCGATCTACATTCTATTTAATAACCACCACCACTTAAGCCAGCTAACATTTTAATTTTTTTAAGCCATCTCTACACCTGGCATGGGGCTCGAACTCATGGCCCCCAGATCAAAAGCCACATGCTCTTCCAACTGAGCCAGCAGGTGCCCTGCCAGCTAACGTTTTATGAGCACTTAGTATCTGCCATGGATGATTTGACACATCTTATATGAATTTTTCTCATTTACACTTCACAAGTCTATGAAAAGACCATTATTATCCCCATTTCACTGAAGAGGAAGCTCACACAGAGCGTGGCTAAGGAACATGTCCAAAGTCACACAGCTTTTAAGGATCAGCTCTGGGATGCACATATGGGCCATCGGATCCCCCACACTCACACATATATCACACATAAAATCTGTGAGTCCGTTCGAACTCCCTGAAAGGCATTCTGCAGGCAGTTCCTAAATTTAGAGTCACTGACTCCCTTTATTTCAACATGGTACATTCAAGACAGCAATCCCAGGAAGACAGTCCATTGAGAAGACAGCTTAATTGTACACGTGATTCAAGCACCAACATCTTTGGTGGTAAGAACTGAAGACATGATCTATTTCTTATAAAACACAGTGGCTTTCCTGTGAAATGTCCTGCCCACGATATTTTGAAATGAGTCTCTAAACGTCTGCCTCCTGCCTCCAAGGAGTTTATGATCCAATGGGAGGTGAAACTGAACTATCTCCTGTTTGATTCTGCCTGCTGAGTGCTTCTGATATGCCAGGGAAATTCACTGTGAATCCTCACCACTAGCCTCTGTCTGAGGATAACAGCATCATTCTGGTTTTTATTATTTTTTTAAAGATTTTTTAAAATTTATTTGACAGAGAGAGCACAAGCAGGGAGAGGGAGGGAGAGAAGCGGGCTCCCCGCTGAGCAGGGCTAGCCCGTAGGACTCAATCTAAGGGCCCTGAGATCAAGACCGGAGCCCAAGGCAGAGCCTAACTGACTGAGCTACCCAGATGCCCCAGCATCATCCTGATTTTTTTTTTCATGCTGACTTTTAAATGAAGAAACAGATTCCAAGACACTGAGGAGGCTGCTCATAGTCTCAAAACTAGTGTGTGCAGGAGTCAGGGCCCTACGGCGAGCATGAGGCTTGGCCCTACACAAGGACACCTAGCGCAGAAAGGTGAGTTTCCGCTGAGTTCCTCCACATGCCATGCGGGGGGGTGCTCCCCCCCCCCCAAGACATCCCATCCAGCCTTCAACTCAAAGATGCAGCACCTGCCCGGAGGGAGCACCTTTTTTTTTTTTTTTTTTTTTTAAGATTTTATTTATTTATTCGACAGATCACAATTAGGCAGAGAGGCAGGGGGGTGGTGGGAGGAGGAGACTCCCTGCTGAGCAGAGAGCCTGATGCGGGGGCTCGATCCCAGAACCCTGGGATCATGGCCCAAGCCAAAGGCAAAGGCTTTAACCCACTGAGCCACCCAGGTGCCCAGGAGCACTTTTTTCTAATGAGCACAAAGGTACCAGATGGACAGGTTTGGGCCTGGCCAACTAGAATGGAGTCAGAGATGCCAAAACATATGTTCCTAAATATCTCCAAGGCAAAGATGAGGCCAGGACTGAGGTTTCTCTTCATTACCAGGCCCCTAGCATCTACCTTATCCGGATGAGGTGAGCGTTTAATGAGATAGTCCTTGCGAAGCACCAGAAACAGCACCGGACACACAGCCATCCTAAGCCATAATTATTCTTTTTTTTTTCCTTTTTTTTTTTTTTTTTAAAGATTTTATTTATTTTATTTGACAGGCAGAGATTACAAGTAGGCAGAGAGGCAGAGGCAGGCAGAGAGAAAGGGGAGGAAACGGGCTCCCTGCTGAGCAGAGAGCCTGATGCGGGGCTCAATCCCAGGACCCTGGGATCATGACCTGAGTTGAAGGCAGAGGCTTTAACCCACCGCGCCACCCAGGTGCCCCAACCATGATTATTCTTCACTATAAATGTTATCCTCGTTGATTTTGCGTTATTTTTGTACATACTTGAAACCTATCACTGGCCCTCCCTAAATTTCTGACTTGCACATTGCGCCTTAGAACCGGGTCGCTTTTACTTGTTCTCTCTTAAGCAAAAACCATGCAGATCATCCCGGGAGACCTTCAGCCCCTGCCTTTTGAGTTACTGTTGTAATGCAAAAGGACCCAAGTTTGGGATCAAAGTCTACCTTTCAGACAATGCAGTCTAAAGGCGAAGCAGGGAAATCCCACTCTTTTGTTTCCTGCTCTGCTCCAGACCAGCTGTGTCATCGTTGTTTTCCATTCTGTGATTCAGTCTTCCTTTCTGTAAACGAAGGGACACACCCCTTGAGTAAAAGAGAGCCTGCGATTGTCTAGGATTATTAACTCTGTCTTGCAGAATCCCGTCCCCACCCACTCACGGCAATCTCGTGTGGTCCTCAAAGATCAAGCGCTGTACAGTCACCGTGGTAATAAACAAGGTATAAATAGACAAGTTGCCGGTGAGGCTTGCAAACGCTCCCTGGTGTGTCCCTGATGACAAAGGTAAAATGAGGCCCTTCCCCAAAGTCTGAAGTAGGTATTTTAGGGTGAATCATGCTTAATTAAACCTCTTCTTTGGATTTTATTGTGCTCTACGGATTTTTCCACAACCTTTAGTATAAGAGGAACCCCAGAGATGCCTTGAACCCCACCCACATTAAAACCTGATAAAAAACTATGCCTGCCTTCACTGAAAGCATTGGGCAAAAGAGACTGGGAATCCTAACTGCTCCCTAGCTAATTGTTTCCATGCGCGGGTTAACCTGTATGTTCCTCTCTCCTCCTCCGTAACGTGAAGATTGCTGCTTCTGTCCACCTCTAGGTTGCTATGAGGCTCTAATAAAAAAACAATATGATAATAATGCTTGGAAAAGGACAACAACACAATCTAGCATTGGGATCATGTCAAAGGACTTACTCTTTATCTCATGAATAAAGACAAGATTTCTTCTAAGACTCTCCTTTGATAGACACAGATTCCAAAAAGGGGGGAGGGGGTACGAAGAAACTTTTCTAGGACTATGCTGTAAATCTGAGCGCCTCTGGGAGAGTGACAAACTTATACCAACCAGTGGTTTCTCCAATAAAGTTATAAATCCTCACCTTGAAAAAATAATGTGTCATCCCCACAAATCCTAATCAAGATGCACCCACGCTGGTCGTTTACTGTTTGGGCGCTACGATGAAATGTCCAGTAATTAAGCCTGCCTCTCTCCTGCTCTCGGACTTGTAGCTGGAAAAGCTGCTAAGCCTGGGCTTCGCCAGCAGCCACGTTTTGTTGAATTCCTGGTGTCTGTGCAAATAGAGATGGCAGTATTCCTCTGGATCTCCATCCTCCCCATCCCCAGGCTCCGGACATACTCCCAACTCCTATCTAACAGACTGATAAGAAATAAATTCAACAAAAGTAACAATCCAATGAAACATCTACTAAAAGATAATCTGAAAGTAAGAAAGCAATCAGGTTGCTTTACACTATATTGACAAAAGGCCAGGGGTGCCTGGGTGGCTCACTCGGTTGTGCATCTGTCTGCCTTTGGCTCAGGCCGTGATCCCCAGGGTCCTGGGATCGGATCCCCGTGTCAGGCTCTCTGCTCAGTGGGGAGCCTGATTCTCCCTGCTTGTGCGCGCTCTCTCTCTCTCAAATAAATAAAATATTTTGAAAAAACAAAAACAAAAGATCAACTATTTTGTGCCTGATCTAAAGGACTCTTCCAGATCTATCGCATCCCTGTCTTCGTCTCCGAAGAAAGAGATGTGATTTTCTTTTTAATAGTCAAGGGTTTCATTTGATACCTTAAGCTAGTGGGATGTGTATTTTGAAAGATAAATTTAAAAAACCACCATTTGGGATGCTTCCTATTTCTCAAAAAAAAAAAAAAAAAAGAAGAAGAAGAAGAAGAAGCTTAATAACTTTAAGCAGAGTATGAGAGAGAAGGGGGGGGCATTCATTTCCCTTTTGTTCAACAGCGAAGTTTCAATAAGCGTTTTAAGAAATCTACCGTTTGGGGACAAGGTGAAGTTCTGTCAGGCTTCCAAACATGATTTAACTAAGGAATGCCCAAGCCAGGAAGTCCTTTGTGCCTGTGGTGTCCTGGTTCTTAGAAGAAAGGAGCTTTCTGTTTATTATAAAGCTGATTGCTTGGGGGGCGGGCTGCTTTTGCAAGTTGATTTTATTTGGGTTTTGTTTTGTTTCGATTATCCAAGCATAGGCAGAATGCTGCCATATCTATGACTGAAAATGGAAAGTTGCCCAGCTCTCTCTGTGTCATGTGTTACTTCCCCGGCCCCGCGTGTTTCTCCTCTACTTCCTGTGTTAATGGTGAACGTATCCTCCTTACTTTTTTTCTTTATTTTTACACAAATACAAATGTCTATATTTTACACACACACACACACACGCAGATTCATGCCTTTTCTTTTCTTTTTTTTATTTTTTAGGCAACCATAGAGTCGTCACCTGTCTACAACTGTGTTTTAAACATCAGCCTTTGTGAACCTGCAGAGCCCATCTCACGCCTCCAAGCCTTTTTGAAGACACTGTTGCTCACTTAGAACCACGTTACTTTTCCACTGCCTTCTAGAGGCCTCTTTACATCTTCTCAAGGAAGCTTTCAAGCCCACGAGAGAAGGCTCACTTCCTCTCTTGCCTGGAGGAAATAATGCTCTCACGCTGTGGAAACAGCATTACTATACTCCGCTGCCCTATTCCAGTCTGAGTACCCAACAGACAAATTATACTTTTCCTGTTCGCCGTAGCTTCACGTTCTCGACTAGAGAAGCCCCCTGAGCCAGAAAACAGTAATAATTTTTACAAGGTGCTGTGCCCTGATCGAGCCAGAGGTTTAACCACAATGACAAACTGCTCGGCTCCACCCCGCCTGCCTGGAAAAGCATCTGTTTTCTTTCCCCTGCCTGGTTACTAGTGGGTTTTGTCACCTGATTCATAAAGATGAGATTGCTGAAAACAACGGGCAGCCATAAGGCTCCAGGAAATATAGTAGCATACAGCTCCTCTCTGAGTTGCGTGTGTCTGTGCGTGCGTGCGTGTGTGCGTGCACGTGTGTTTTGCATGCACATTTATAGCAGCAGCAAAGATGTTCCGACCAGGAGAGGCAGGGATCTGACCGGGCAGCAAGTAAACCAGCCCAGGGGATGGAACCAGGCCCACTCAGCTTCATTTACTCCTTCATTCATCCAAGCAACAAGCACCAGCCCCTCTTTTAAAAGAGCCTCAGGGGCGCCTGGGTGGCTCAGTGGGTTAGGCCACTGCCTTTGGCTCTGGTCGTGATCTCAGGGTCCTGGGATCGAGTCCCACATCGGGTTCTCTGCTCAGCGGGGGGCCTGCTTCCCTCTCTCTCTCTCTCTGCCTACTTGTGATCTCTCTCTGTCAAATAAATAAATAAAATCTTTAAAAAAAAAAAAAAAAAAAAAAAAGAGCCTCAGGGTTACAGAGGCTCCCCAGGGATCAGATTCCTGGATTCAAACCTGGGCACTCGCCCTCCGACTTAGTCTGACTTAGTCTCCTAGTCTCCATATTCCACAGCTGCAACGGAAGGAAAAATACATGTGCAAATCTCTTACCCAAATCCTTAGAACCGGATAAGGTTAGGAACTCAGAATGCTCAGATTTTTAAAAAACGTGATTTGGTGCTTCTGCTGTGTTGCACAGGATCTCCAGCGGGGCCCCGGGGTGGCACCCCGGAATCGGCCTCATCCATGTGCCTGCAGAGAAACATAGGACAGTTGGATTCATGAGATAAAGACAGACAATTAAGACCCTCACATCATTCAAATCTTATCAGATCATTTTGCTGCCAAAGTATTTTTTAAAAGGATGTCTTTTGGAATTCCGGGTTTGTGGATCCTGAATGCATCTCCTTTAGGGAGTGGTAAGGAGGATTAAATGGGACAACACCTATAAAATGTACTTGAGAAATGCTCAGGAAGTATCTGCTGGGCACCCGCTGTGGCCCGACTCTGCACCAGGGCAGCTGAGCGATAACCCCAGCAAGGTCAGCACGTGTTTTCCAAAAAGGGTCACTATCCTCATTTTGTGGACTATTTGATCTCTATCACAACTGAACTCTGCTGCGGTAGACCAGAAGCAGCCGCGGACAATACATGAAAGAATGAACATGTTTGTGTTCCAATAAAACTTTATTTACAAAAGGGACAAGAGGCCAAATTCAACCCACACACTGTAGTTTATGAGCCCGTGATCAAGACAGACATGACTAGCTCTTCACGGTGCTTGCATTGGAGGGCAGGAGACAACCAACTCCTCAACTAATAAATGTCCAATCTGATTGTGATAGATAATAAAAGGAAATACAATGTGCATTTAGCAAGATCTGCAGGCAATCCGTGTGTACCTTCAAGTCTCCGAGGTGCTGGTCTGGTCCACCGCTTCTTTCCATAGAACAGGGTTCCCAGTCAGTGAGGATTGCTTTAATCTTTATAACTCCCCTAAAAGGTGGGTCTCATGATCCGCATTTCACAGATAAGGAAACTGAGCCTCCAGGAGTTTAAATCCCTGATCTCAAATCACCTATTTTGCATGTTCTGGAGTCAAGTTTCATACTCAAGCTTTCAGAATCCCAAGCCTGCACCCTTTTTTTTTTTTTTTTAAGATTATTTATTTGACAGAGAGAGATCACAAGTAGGCAGAGAGGCAGGCAGAGAGAGAGGAGGAAGCAGGCTCCCCGCTGAGCAGAGAGCCCGATGTGGGGCTCGATCCCAGGACCCTGGGATCACGACCTGAGCCGAAGGCAGAGGCTTTAACCCACTGAGCCACCCAGGCGCCCCCCAAGCCTGCACTCTTAACCATATTTTTTTCTTGCTTTGTGAGAAATAAGAGGAAATAGTCTCCCTCCAGTGAAATCTTCAGGAAAAGAGGCATGATGTTGCCCAAAGCCAACAGTTCTCAAATGTTTTGGTCTCAGGACCCCTGAACACCCTTCAAAATTACTGATGAGAAGCGCCTGGCCGGCTCAGTCAGTGGAGTGTGTGATTCTGGATCTCAGGGTCCTGAGGTCCAGCCCCACATTGGGCGTGGAGCCTACTTTAAAAAAAAAAGAAGTTAAAAAAAATTTTTTTAATTATTAATGACCCCAAAGAGCATAATATTTATCAAAGTTAGACCTACCTATATTTACCTACTCAAAATTACGTCTGAGAATTTTTTGAAATGTTCGTTTTTTTAATCCATTTAAAAATATTAATAATACCCCCCCCAAGTTGAGTGAGTTAGTGAGTAGATCAGCTTCGGTTTGGGCTTTTGGTTTTACGATCCTACAAATGCCTTTAGTGGTCAGCTTTCTACAAAGTGTCTTTCGCCGGGGTCATTGAATTTCACACATCATACAGTCCCTGGAAAACACACCTTAACAGGTGCAAGAATGGGGGGGGGCGGTGAAGACGGGAAAGAGTGTTTTGTCTCTTGGCCCGGCTTGGTGCAAGGTTGGCTCCTCCTGCAGATTCTGAGGGAGAAATGGTGCAGCCCAGAATGACATCCAGAGTCACAGTGAGATGGTCTTGTGAAAAACAGCACCAGTGTCACCCCAGGGCTCCAGACCAGGGACCAGCAAACTACTGGCATGGGCTGAACCACACTGCCATGTTATTCTAAGGGCCCGTGAGCTACAGATAGTTTTACCTTTTTATTTATTTATTTAAAGATTTCATTTATTCATTTGACACAGAGAAAGAGATCACAAGTAGGCAGAGAGGCAGCGGGGGTGGGGGGTGGGAAGCAGGCTCCCCACTGAGCAGAGAGCCCGATTCGGGGCTCGATCCCAGAAACCTGAGATCATGACCTGAGCTAAAGGCAGAGGCTCAACCCATTGAGCCACCCAGGTGTCACGGTTTTACCTTCTTAAATGCTTGTGTAAGTATCTGTGTAATCACCTTGGTACTGCCTCTTGCCTAGCAAAGCCTAAAATAGCAATCTGGCCCTTGACAGAAAAAGTCTGTCAGCCCCTGGTGGGAACCCTGCTGTCCACACCGGACCTAACACTGCTTCTGGATGTGGGGTTCTGCTATTAGAACCACAGTCAAGGCCACCAGTGGTCACAGGACGCTAGCATCGCATGTCCCTAGAGTGGACCCCACAGAGCCCGTCCTGCTCGGGCATGAGTAGGTTCCAAGCCAGAGTCTCTGGCTGCCTCTGATTGGCTAGTCCGGCCAAGGTCCACACCTTCGCTGCACGGGGCACTGGAAATCAATTTTCTCCATTTTCCATTTCTGCGGTGAAAGGCGGGCTCTCCAAGGAGAGTTACTCTCCAGATTTAGGAAGTAGTTCAGGTGGTGGATGAATTATAAAAAGGGATAGACACGCTATATCTAGTAAGGACACCTCATCTCAGAACTTTCTCTGCAGGACACAGAAGAGCAAGTCCATTTAAGTCAGTCTCCACTGTCCAAAGACCACAGTTAGTTTTCCAATGTTCTCATCTAAGTGTAAAATTTGAACCTCTGATGGGTGTTCTTAACTTCCTAAAGAAGCCTAAGATCAAATATTTGGGGCACCTGGGAGGCTCAGTGGGTTAAGCCTCAGCAGAGAGCCGGCTTCCTCCTCTCTCTCTGCCTGCCTCTCTGCCTACTTGTGATCTCTCTCTGTCAGATAAATAAATAAAATCTTAAAAAAAAAAGATTTACCCAGACGCCGGGAATATTACCATCAGTGGGACTACTGCTCTGCCAGGCTCCCCCTCGGTCTTTTAGGAAAGAGGACGTCAGCTCCGGATCTTGCCTGAAAACCAGAATGCGGGTCACAGCAGATAATTTACTGAGATCTCATGATGCATGGATGCTGGGCTGTTTTACCTGCCTGGCTTCCTTACTTGCCACGAGCTCCATTGTGCCCATTTTGCAGATGCCTCGAGGTTTTTTTGCCTCCAGAGAGCAAAACCAGGAGCGCCCTAGTCTCCCCAGGGGCGGCGTAGCTGGAGAGCATTAGTACTTACCCAGGTTCACACAGCTAGGAGACAACACCCAGGTTCGCTGAGAGCAGGGCCTAGGATACGTTTTCTCCTCCATCTGTGCTCATTTCCCAGCCTGTGCCTCTGTCGCATGGAGTTAGAAACTTACCTAAGCTCAGGAAGTCAGAGGGCTGACAGCTCACCGAACGAAACGATTTTAAATATATCATCTCGCTTCGTGCACACACTCTGGAGCAGACACAGGTGATTACCTCTCATTACAGAGTCTGTCCTTGAAAATACTTCAATATGATCAGTGCGAGAAGCCGTCCGCGCAGTTCAGTTAGTGGAAACTCAGCAGGAGGTGGTTAGCTGACAGGCGATGGAGAATGCACTGTTGGGGGATAGCTAGCCAACCAACACACCGCAGGAAGGACCACACTCCGGCAACAGCTATGACACATGCTTCTTGCAATTCAGAAATGGGGGTTTTACCGGTGAGAACAGTGATGGATGATAACGAGCCTGACGACCTTTATAATGGGTTTGCATTGGTAAAATTAAAGGTATTCAAGACCTGGGAGTTGACTAGACTGCATTATAGGATACAGCAATCTGTCCTGGACCTACACCCTTTGCCACTTCTTCCCTGACTGGTCCCATGTCCAGCCACTCGTTAGGATTTCTGACCACGTCATGCCGACCAGAAAGCATGGAATCCTGCTTTTGGAAATATCGTTACACTCCTGTGAGTGAACCTTTCACTCAGGGTGTGACCAGAGCCCCAGAAAGAATATCAAGCTTCCAGAATAGGCTTTATAAGCTGTTTTGTGCCTGCTTTGCTAATGAAGGTTTGCCTATAAGAGCAGAAATTTGGGCAAATTAGATTTTATGATAAGTTGGAGCTAGGCTTTGGGGGAGTGCCTACATCTGCCATAAATAACCTAAGAATGGTTCCATGTCGACCTGGCTTAGATTACAACAGTTTGCCTGGTACCCCATCCCCTACCCGGGCCTGCCTACCTACCAGAATCCCTACTGGTTCAGCTTTTAGTCAGTAGTTCATCCAGAGAAGATAGGTCCAGGACCAGGAGATGAACCATGATTAGCCTACACCAGGCATCAGCAGACTATGGCCCACAGGTTAAATCTGGCCCTCCACCTGGTTTTGTAAATAAAGTTTTATTAGAGTACCGTCCCGCCCACTTATCTATGTGTTTTCTGTGGCTTCTTCCTTGCCACTGAAATAGCAACTTGAGTAATTGATTGCCACAGGAACTGCATGGCCCACAAAAGCTAAATTATTTGTTATCTGGCCCTTTATAGAAAGTGTTTTTCAGGGGCGCTTGGTGGCTCAGTGGGTTAAAGGCTCTGCCTTTGGCTCAGGTCATGATCCTAAGGTCCTGGGGTCGAGCCCCCCATCATGCTCCCTGTTCAGTGGTGAGCTTGCTTCCCCCTCTCTCTCTGCCTGCCTCTCTGCCTACTTGTGATCTCTGTCTGTCAAATAAATAAATAAAAATCTTAAAAAAAAAAAAAAAAAGAAAGAAAGAAAGTGTTTTTCAGCCTCTGGTATAGAATAATGTTAGTCCAAGTGTGTTCTATGGAATAAAAGCATCGGCATCACCTGAGAGCTTGATGGAAATGCAGACTCCCACACACCACCCAGACCCGGCCTGGACTCGAATGATTGAGGGGGTTAAACTTCCCACAAAGGAGAAGATTTATGATTTGCTTAAACCAAATATCCTTCATCCGTTAGAGCTGGGTGCATTGCTGCCCAAACTAAACACAGGTTCTGGTAGGAGAGAAGAAGAAATAACCCATTTGCCCTTAGGGTCCATTCTCCTTCGGTTACAGAATTTGAACATAGATAAACTGAGCCCCAAATGCCAAGAGTTGATATGTTAGCGTCAAGGGTAATGGAACAAGGGACGTCACTGGAGATCGGCAGACTTGGTTTGATGCACTCACCTTAGACAAATCCTTTTACTTCCCTGAACTTTGGGGAGGTTCTTAATGTAAAATAAGGACACTAGTTTCAGATATAAGGTTTGTATCACATGGGATCAATGCAGTACCAAGTCATGGAATAGCCTGCAAAAAGAGACAAATTATGGTCTCCCAAACATGAAATCTGGAGGTCAGGAGTTAGAGCACTGCATAGAATGACTAAGAGTGTCACCAAAGATTTAGCCTCTCTTGGGGCACCTGGGTGGCTCAGTCAGTTAAGTGTCTGCCTTTGGCTCAGGTCATGATCCTAGGGTCCTGGGAGAGAGCCCCAGGTCACTGAGCTTCCTGCCCAGTGGGGAGTCTGCCTCTCTCTCCCTCTGCCGCTCCCCCTGTTGTGCTCTCTCTCTCTCTCTCTCTCTCTCAAATAAATTAATTTAATTTAATTTAATTTAATTTAAAAAAAGAATTCATTGAAAGCAAGGATGGATAACCAGTGACCAGACCTCCTCCTCTTAGAGGGGAAAGAGTGTGGAATTTGGGGGTCAGGACTTTGAGGTCATTCCATCACATATCAGCTGGGACACCTGATGCCCCAGGATCTTTTGGTTCTAACAGAGAAAATAAAATAATAATGCCTTCCTTGTAGAGTTATCTTGGTCTTATAGTCAGAACTCTTCAGTCCACAGTATCTGTCATGTGGGCACTGAAGAAACCTTTGAGAAACCGAGTCACCTAAAGTCTTAGCTCATATGGCAACATGAGTCAATTTCCAAGATCTCCAACTTTTGTTAGTAGGAAAGAAGAGAAAATAACCACCAATGCTTGAGTGATCATTCTCCTTTGGTTACAGAACCTCTACATTTATATCCAAAGCTCCGCATGGCCAGAGTATGGATTTTTTTTTTAAAGATTTTTTATTTAATTGTTTGACAGACAGAGATCACAAGTAGGCAGGGAGGCAGGCAGAGAGAAGAGGAAGCAGGCTCCCTGCTGAGCAGAGAGCCCAATGCGGGGCTCGATCCCAGGACCCTGAGATCATCACCTGAGCTGAAGGCAGAGGCTTTAACCCACTGAGCCACCCAGGTGCCCCCAGAGTATGGATATTACTATCAAATCTGATAGCCTCTTACATTCACGACTTACTCAACTTGCAGCTTTGGAAATAACAATACCGGGGGGTGGGGGGGAATGTATGTCTCCTAAAAGGCTGTATTCCATTTCTTCATTATTTTGGAAATTACCCTAGAAATTTAGGTCTTTTTTTTTTAATTTTTTTAAATTTTATTTATTTCTTTGACAGAGACAGATCACAAGTAGGCAGAGAGGCAGGCAGAGAGAGGAGGAAGCAGGCTCCCTGCTTAGCAGAGAGCCTGATGCAGGACTCGATTCCAGGACCCTGAGATCATGACCTGAGCCAAAGGCAGAGGCTTTAACCCACTGAGCCACCCAGGCGCCCAGAAATTTAGGTCTTTAGATAAGTTTATTTATAGAAAGTTTTGTTAAAGCTGATAAGGCAAGGAAGGTTTTTTGAACCGTTTTAAATTTAGAATACAGGCACTTTCAAATTTGGAGACAAAAGAAGGGATAAAGGAAGAAAAGTTTGTTTTTAATATTCTGGGGCCCTTAACAGCAGATTCCGTTCTCCAGTGACTGTTACTGCTTCCGGTATTTTAGGTTCTCTTTCCTGTTTGCCATCACATTAAAAAAATAAATAAAAACGGGTACCTGGGTGGCTCAGTAGGTTAAGCATCTTCCTTCCGCTCTGGTCTTGATCTAGAGTCCTGGGGTGGAGCCCTTGCACCAGGTTCCCTGCTCAGTGGGGAGTCTGCTTGTCCCTCTCCCTATGTGCTTTCTCTCTCAAATAAATAAATAAAAATCTTTTAAAAAATAAAATGAAAAAATAAAAAGGCACTTGGGAGCAGAAGGAAACGTGGGGTTAAGTGCACTGGCTTGGGTAATCTAGAGCAGGGATCTCCACATTTTTCATGTAAAGGAATTGGTAGTAAATGTTTCAGGCTTTGCAGGGCATAGTATCTTTGCCATTGTTGCTCAAGAGCAGTCACAGGTGATAATACAACCAAATGAGCATGATTGTGTTCCAATAAAACTTTATTTACAAAAACAGGCATTGGACTGGGTTCAGTCATCAGACTGTAATTGCCAAGGGTCCATAAAGAATTATATTCTACCTCTACCATTTCCTAGTTGGGGGTTTGGCTCATTCTCCATTCATTTGCAAAATGGACATCTCAACTAGCTACCTCATTTGGCTCCGAGGATAACAGGGATCAGTGTGTACCTTATTCCCTCTAAGAATTCTACAAATCTTACTTCTCATTAGTAGTATTATTCTCTCATCTTACAGTAAAGAAGTCATGCAGTTAGGAAGGGTCACACTCAACCGCACCAGGCAGCCTCAGGAAGAGGAGGCCGTTGTCTGGGGAGTTTAACTTCACCCTCCTTAGCTTTTGGTTAAAAATGCCTTTTCCTTCTTTCCTACGTAAGTCCACTCAAGGGAGAGCCCTGGGGGAATAAGAGGAGCAGAAGGACGTAGGTGACCCAGACAGATTGGGCTCATGGGGAGAACGAGAATTCTACCCCTACCAAGTCCTCCTTCTGTCCCAGGCTCATCTCCTTTCTGGTGGAAGACTCCGGTCCCTGACTTCACCCCACCTTGTCCTAAGGCTCAGGCTGTCCTGGGAAGTGCCTCTGAAGCTAGTTTCCTCGCACAAAGCCTAGCTCGCGGGAGCACCATGGCAAAACCAACATTTATTTACTCCATTCGACTACATCATCACAAAGGAAAACGATCTGGGATTTTGTTTTCCTTTTTTCTTTGGGACATGTCCCCGGCACTGTTACCCACTTGAGTTTTTAGGATCTCTGGCATCAGGCATTTGGCTTTGTCTCTCGTTTCTCTTGTGCTGATTGTCAAATGCCCACATATTATTTACACCTCCCTTTCTCTCTGGGGTTTCTAATCCCTCCCTTTCTTATTACTAGCATTTCTTCCTGGACCTCGCCTCCTTTTTCCTAACCAGCAGGAGAGCTCCGTGAGCCTCCAGATAAACAGCAAACAAGATTGTGAATCTCAATGACAAATACAGCAGGCGCTCTATTTCCCGGGCCCCACGTAATTTTTAACGCGGGGATGGTAACTTCTTTGGTTTTCCTGCTCCGAACCTTGGCAGGCCTGGTTCCTCTTTCATTTTGGCCTTGTCGCATCTCTTCCTGAATTAAATGTTTCAATTAGCTTGCTTGTTACAAGGCGCAGGGAGCTGCCTTCCTCTTTAACTCAAATTTCCTTCTTCCCAGGCGTAACAGAAATTTGCTATACACACTGCAAGACAAAGAACAAAAAGACCTCACTGGCGGAGCAAAAAGATTCGGTTGTACACATGATTTCACCAGGTTTCCAACTGTATAATGAAATCAGACTCCTCCCCCGGGAGGGGAGGTCCCTCCCCAACCTACTGCGCTCACAAAATCCCACCCACTTCTTTCCAAGGACACACTTTGTTCTAAATCCCCAAGGTTTCACTCTTGCACACAAAAAAGAACTGGAAGCTGCACCTAGATTATAAAAGTGAGCTGCGATCCTTCTCTGAACCCATGGCGAAAAGAGTAGATGGGACAGAATTACACAATATACAGCAGGCGTTTGTAACACAGGCATGCCACGCTACCACAATGACCTTGGCGAGGCTGGCCCCTTGGGTGGGGTTGGAAGGGGGGTGTGAACGGGAAATCGGACTTTTTTTTTCCTTTCTCATGAGCCTCTCCCTCTCAAGCTGGAGGGAAGATTAAAAACTACAGGAAAGGGCGCGTGTTCATAATAGATTTTTAATGGGTTATTAATTCTCTGTTTTAAACCCTCATTTAAAAAAAAACTTAATTCTATCAATTCTCCTTCGGATTAAGGCAATTTAAGGACAGGTGTGGAGTCAAGCTCCTGCTTTCAGGGAGCGGTGAGTGTGTTTAAGCAAAGAATCACAGGGTGTGCATTAGACTGGGTGTTTATTACATCCCTGTTTGCAGAAGCAAAGGCTGAAATCCACACCAAGTCCGTTGAGGGGACAAATAAAATACAGCAAGGAACATCCTTCGAAGAAATACTATGCCGCCATTTAAACGCCCATTATTTCTAACACGAAATGCTCTCCAAATGATCTGAGTGAAAAATGCAAGGTAAAGACAAAGAAAGGTGTATTCGATATACATACATGCTGATCTATGCGTAGACTGTTTCTGGAATGATACACTGAAAACTTACTACTAATTGTCTGTGGGGGAGGGGGAAGATATGCCCTTCCCCACAAACCCTCCCATTTGAATCTCCCCCAACCAGAAGCGTGTATTACAATTTCCCCAAAATTTGTAGCTCATTTTTTTCCCAATTTATTTATTTTCAGAAAACAGTATTCATTATTTTTTCACCACACCCAGTGCTCCATGCTGTAGCTCATTTTTTTAAACTGCATGTCATTATAGAAAATTGCCCACGATAGTTACTTTAAGTGAAAAAAGAAAGTTGTACAAGTGTCTACAAATATGATTCTGGTGGTATATTTAAAACGAAGAATTTATGTATAACTACACACACATTCTCTCTCTCTCTATATATATATATATACATATATATATGCACACTTCCATATTAATGTCAGAAAGGATATGTGTCACACTATTAAAAAGTACTTATTGGCTATCTCTAGTAAGCTCATGAGCTAGTGGAGGTGAATAAAGGGAAGGAGGAACTTTGGACCTTTCTACCTGGATTTTATATTGTTTGAGACTTTTAGAGGGATTATGTATTGTTTTTTGAAAACTACGATGAGGGTCGCCTGGCTGGCTCCGTCAATGGAACATTCAACTCTTGATCTCAGGGTCGTGAGTTCAAGTCCCATATTGGGCATAGAGCTTCCTTTAGAAGAAGAAGAAGAAGAAGAAGAAGAAGAAGAAGAAGAAGAAGAAGAAGGAGAAGAAGGAGAAGAAGGAGAAGAAGGAGAAGAAGAAGAAGAAGGAGGAGGAGGAGGAAAAGAAAAAAGCTAAAATGGGAAAATAAGAGAAGAAAATGGTCAAATATTGACCCACCTGCATGAGAAACGTGGGCCATGTCTTTTCAGGGAAATGAAACGCCCAAGCATGTTCAAGGTAAATTTCTGCCTTTTGCCTCCTTAACAAATAGGATATTAGGGGCGCCTGGGTGGCTCAGTGGGTTCAAGCCTCTGCCTTCAGCTCAGGTCATGATCCCAGGGTCCTGGGATGGAGCCCTGCATCAGGCTCTCTGCTTAGGAGGGAGCCTGCTTCCTCCTCTCTCTCTGCCTGCTTCTGTGTGATCTCCATCTGTCAAATAAATAAATAAAATCTTTAAAACACACACACACACACACACAAATAGGATATTATACATTATTAGATACGCAGGAGGTCTTTCTCTTCCCCCTCAATGCTATTTGCTGAGACTGCTCCAAATTGCTTTCCGAGGTGTGCAGTTGGCGCCTGGAGAAGCAGGAGTCTCTGCCTTCTGGGACATGGCAGTGCAGAGTCGAGCAAGAGGCCTGACTCAGTAGACGCAGGTCTCATACTTCTATTTACTCTCCTGCCTTGCGTAGTTGAGCTGCACTTGAATGACTTCATTAACAAGAATGAAGTTCCTTGATGACAAAAATCCTGACTTTGGCTGTCTGCTGTTTGCAGTTATGCTGCCGTCCTGCCAACAGGCTTCTGTGTAAGTCATATTAGATAGGCTGTCTCCAGTGTGAGCCCCTGGAAATACCCTCTCCCTCCTCAATTAGCTCTAGGAAGACCTCTGTTAACATTTTCTTCTGCCTTAGGCATGCGCAAAAATGATGTAGGAAGAGACGCACTGGAAAGAAAATTGTTGAGAAAGTCTTTATGGGAGTCCCAGTTTCCAGGCATTTACCCTGCACTTTAGCACCTGAAATAAACATATTTTGCGAGGGAGCAGGATCTGTCTTCTGGGATTGGTAACAAACACATACAGTCAAACAGCAGCCCGAATCATTTCTGCAAGGGCACTTTTCTGGCAAAGGGAATGCCAGGAGCGAAGTTTACAGCATTTCAGGGGGGTTCTGTCTCTGGGGCAGCATTTTCTTGCTTCCCCGAAGTTCTGTTGGAAGTGCCCCTGCTCCCTCTCCAACGGTCATTTGGAAATTCTCAGCATTTGGTTGATGATCTTGGGGATTATTTTATTGAGGAGGGAGGGGTTACGTTTGGAAGCCCAGTTTTTGCCAATGAGGATGGTGACCGGACAATCTCTGATTTGAAGTTGGAAGGGGGGAGGGGGCGATCTGTCCCCTCCCCCCCCCCCCCCCCCCCCCCGGTCTTCCTCACTGACAGATGGGGTTTCTTCTTATTTTGGATCCCTTGAAGTGACAGCGGTTGCGTCTGCAGGTCGTCATTCCGGTGTCATCATTTAGGTCACTCGTTTAGGTGAGGCATCCTTCCGACTCCTTTCACTTTAGGCGGAATGTTAAAGGGAGAGTTGACGGTCTCTCAGGATTCAAAAAGGATCCGCAGGCTATTGTCTGACCTCCTCAGTGTCTGACTGACTAGTAGAAAACGCATCTCCATGGGAACAGATAAATGTCTGCTTTTCACGCCGTGACATAACCAACTCAGCCGGCAGAGCCTCACCAACCTAGCACTTTCTTTGGGCGGCTCTAAGCAGCCTCTGTCTTTTCATGTTCAGCCAAATTATCTGCCAGAATTTCTTTTCAAGTCTGGGGAAAGAAAAAAAAAAGAGCTTCCTCCCTCCCTCCTCCTCCCCCTTCTGCACGGAGTTAATTACTGTATTTTCATCTGGGAGGGTGGGAAAAAATACACACTGAAGCGCAATCGCTCACAAAACAAGGCTGGCCTTTCGTATCTGCCTGTTGTCTATGCTGTTGGTAATTTTTTTTTTTTAAGGTATGGCGGTCTGCTGCTCTATTTGGGTCATGGCAGGAAGGGCGACCCTAGAGCCTGGGAGCCAGACCTGGGGCTGGCTGTTGTGGACTGTTTGTTTACGTTTGTGCCAGTGTGGGGCTGTGTGACCTGAGGCAAGTGGGCAGCAGCTCTGATTTCATACTGCGATCTGAGATGCCGAGAGAAGGGGAAGGATAGGAAAAATGGCTGGTGAGTCTCAGGTATCTGCCTTCCCTCCCGCCTCGAGCCCCCAACAGCTGCCATTTTAACTCCCTGATCACTGATCCAATGCTCTGTGCCAGCAAAATTCGAGAACAGCTCTCTGGAGAGCTGGGACTTTCTCGGGTGATTCCAGACACTTCTGCTTCTGTTCCTGGTTAAAAATACCACCGGAAGCAGCATTTTCTGATGCGAATGCAGCACTTCCAATCCAGTTTCTGGAGCAGAGGAAAAAAATAATAACAATAAATGAAAAAGGGGAAGAAAAATAGAGGTGAAATGTACATACACACACAGAGACATGTGTATTTTTTCAACACACAAGGTCAAAATCCTAGAGGGAAAAATATCTTAGCCTGTTTGATTCTAAAACTGGACTCAAGAATATGGGCAGGTTCCTTATTTTGCTGGAATCCATTCCCCGTTCTTATGATTCTCTCCTTTCTCGCTTCAGCTCTCCGTGCCTTTGTCTCTCTCTTCTTCCTCAGCATCCCCACCCACCCACCCAACAAGTCTGAGCAGGAAACGTTTAAAGACCAGTGAACTGCAAACCCACTTGGCATTTTTCAAAAGAATCCAACTTAAAGATAACCTTCGGTCAAGATGTAGCGATCAAGTCTCAATTCCAGCTCTTCCGTGGACGTGGTTCCTAAATATCGAAACCCCAGTGGTCTTTATCTGGACCAGCTGCTTCTGATGTCTAGAAGGAATGTGGCACATCAAGTGTGTGAACACTGCCTCTATTGTATCCAAACAGGCTGATTGAAGCCTGGATAATTGGCATGTAACCTTCTCTATTAATAGTGCAGACAGATATGTGAATTAGCTGAATCCCTCCGACATATGCCATGCATTAGCTAAAGGGGCTTACGATTCTCCAAACATCTCGGCTAACTATTACACCAATAATTAGGCTTTAGAACTTGATAACTTTGGGGGGAAATCAATAAATAATGGCAATGCTCCCTACTGCCTCTGAATAAGAAGTACCTCTGTTTTGTTATTATATTTGGGGTTGAGGGCTTGGGGGTTTGAGGTGTGTGTGTGTGTGTGTGTGTGTGTAACTGATGCTGAGTTTCTGGAGAAGACTGGTAAATTTGGGGAGTCTTTGTCTGGCTTCTATAGTCAGCAAAGTATTGAATAACAGCATCCACTTGTCATGTCCTGTTTAAACATCTTGTAGAGGAATATACCCTGAATAAGGCTATTTAGAATAACTGGTTGGTCTCACATCAATTCCTAAGACTATGTGGGCTGATGGGTAAGAGAATAAACGCAGTCAGATCTCCTAGGTTTGAAACTCTCTGCCATACAAGCCTGTAGCCCTCGGCACTGGTTTAACCTCTCCATGCCTCAGTTTTCATATCTGGAAAATGGGCAGAATAAATACTCCTATCCCACCGGGACTTTGTAAAGACTTAATAACTTATTCTTCATCAAATGTTCAAACAATACAGAGTAAAAATATTTTCTTTTTCTTTTTTTTAAGGTTTTATTTATTTATTTGACAGGCAGAGATCACAAGTAGGCAGAGAGGCAGGCAGAGGGAGAGAAAGAGGAAGGGGAACAGGCTTCCCGCTGAGCAGAGAGCCCGACATGGGGCTCCATCCCAGGACCCTGGGATCATGACATGAGCTGAAGGTAGAGGCTTTAACCCACTGAACCACCCAGACACCCCGTATAAGTATTTTCTTAATAAATAAAGTATTAATAAAGTATTATTAAGAGTTAATAAATAAATTGCCCATTTATTTATAAACAGGCATTGAAAGTATCTATTTTTCAAACTGCAGGTTGTGACCTATCAGCAGCTGGTGAGAGCAATTCATGAATCCCAGATAACATTTTTTGGATAGGATAGGATAAGGTAGGATAGGATGTGTAACACGCAGGAAGAATAAACATTGGTCAAACTTTTTGGTGTGTAAGTGTGTGTGTGTGTGTGTTGTGTGTGTATATAGCAGATTCCAATGTAAAAATGCACATAATTCTTTTAGTGGGTCCAGTTTAAGAAAAATGTGAAAAACCTGCAATCAAATCATTGAAAACCTGGAAACAGGTGGCACCTGGGTGGCTCCTGGGGTTAAAGCTTCTGCCTTCAGCTCAGGTCATGATCCCAGGGTCCTGGGATCGAGCCCCGCATCAGACTCTGCTCAGCGGGGAGCCTGCTTCCTCCTCTCTCTGCCTGCCTCTTTGCCTACTTGTGATCTCTCTCTCTCTATCAAATAAATAAGTAAATAAATAAAACCTGGAAACAGGGGCTCCTGAGTGGCTCAGTCAGTTAAGTGTCTCTTCAGCGGAGGTCATGATCCCAGGGTCCTGGGATGGAGGCCTGCAATAGTGAGCCTTCTTCTCCCTCTCATAGTGAGCCTGCTTCTCCCTCTCCCTCTGCCTACTGCTCTGCCTGCTTGTATTCTCTCTCTGTGTGTGTCAAACAAATAAATAAGTAAAAATAAAAATAAGTCTTTAACCTCCTTAAAAAAAAAAAAACAAACCTGGAAACAAATACATCAATAGGAGATTGGTTTAATAAATTCAGCTACATCCATTCAATGGGTTACCAAGCCAAAGGTCGGTAACTTTGCTGATTTGTACTCGAACCCCCAGAAATAACATTTTGTAGAAGGCAAAAACATGATAGAATGTGCTTATTTCAATCCTGTTGATATAAATAACAAGGGCTTTGTTGTGTGTGTGTGTGTTTGACTAAATTGAACCTCAGCCTGGTGACTGTTCAGACCCTGGGTTGAGCGGGATCCCGCCCTCCTCGGGGTTCGCCGGCCTGGTGACTGGCACTACCATCCACCCAGGTGAGCAAACCAGAACTCAGAGCCCCTGCTGGCGTGCCTCCCTCACTCACCAGAAATGATTCGAACTCCATTCATGTGGCTTTATCTTTAACCCTCAAACCCTAAGCCAAGCTACTGTCATTTCTCCCCTGGGAAACCACATCAGGCTTCTAACTAGACTCCCTGCAGCCTCCGATTTCTCTCAGCCACCTAACTAGTCTCACCGCCACCTCTTAACGAGCAGCCTTCAGGCACCTAACTAGTCTCCCGGTAGTTTCCTACAGATGCTATAGCAAAGCAAACACACACACACACACACACACACACAATAAACCTGGGTGGCTCAGTTGGTGAAGAGGCCAACTCTTGACTTCAGCTTGGGTCATGATCTCAGGGTCATGAGATCGAGCCCCGTTCAACATTCTCGCCTCCTGCCCCTCCCCCCAACTCGCACGCACTCTCTCCTTCAAATAAATAATAAATAAATCTTTTTTTTTAAGATTTTATTTATTTATTTGACAGACAGAGATCACAAGTAGGCAGAGAGGCCGAGAGAGGAGGAAGCAGGCTCCCCGCTGAGCAGAGAGCCCGATGCGGGGCTCGATCCCAGGACCCTGAGACCATGACCCCAGCCCAAGGCAGAGGCTTTAACCCACTGAGCCACCCAGGCGCCCCCATAAATAAATCTTTAAAAAACTGGTTGATTCAGACACAGATAGAGATAAGAAAGGCTGAGGCCCAGTGCCTCCCTCAAGGTGACCCAGATAATCAAGAAGGAGATGGGACGGAAGTGCCAGGCTTGATCTTGGGGTCATGAGTTCAAGCCTCACACTGCGCATAGAGATTACTTAAAATTTTTTAGAAATAATCAATCAATAAATCGATCGAAGGAGGGAGAGGAGGAGGGAAGACGAAGAAGGAGAAGAAGAAGAAAAGGGTGAGCCTCAGATGAGGTACTCAGGCTCCAAAATCTCCTCACGCTTCTTAGCTGGGGGCGGCCTTCGTGGACTCATTTCACCTTTCGGAAAGTCTGCACAGTGCCCTCATCTCTGTAAGGAGAAGAGCAGAGCCTCGGGGAAGCTCGCATCAAAGGAACTACTGCTAGTAGAACTCCCGCAAGCCCGCGGGAGGCAGCAATCATTCACACACTCTGGGTGCGACACGTGCCCCTGACCGTGGGGGCTGTCGCGCTTAGGGCGGTGGCGGCAGCCACAGGTCATTTTCAAATGTTTTCTTTGGCCCAGAGTGTTTTATAAAGGGGGGAAATTCCTTCTTTTAACATGTGTATTTTTAGCTTCACCCACGGGTCTGAAGTTCTGGCAACCCGAAGGCCATCTCAGTGGCCTGAGGCACCAGAGCCAAGAAGCACCCGCCACTCCAGGCGCCCTCCTGAGCGCCACAGGCCCCACTCTTCTCTCTCGCCCTGGGCTTGCTCGCTCTCCACTCAGATCTTGCCTTTGTTGGCAACCGGGTGCGTGGGTCAGGATCGGAGCAAAAACCAGAGACCCTCCCGAAATAGGACAGGTGTCTAAGGCAGGACTTCAAGGGTGAGGATCGTTCAGAGAAAGAAATCCGGAGTGGAAAACGCTCGGAGGCTAGCAAAATCCTGGCAACTGTAGCTGTCCCCCAGGGTAGGAGACGCGAAGTAGGGTGTGGTTGCCAGAATCTGAAGAAAGTCATCGAGGGAGAAAGCCCCCGAATCCCAGCTGTGACCTTCCTTCTAGGAAGCAGACAACAGGGGGCAGGCAGGGAGCTGGGGAAACAACCCGCCTCACCACCACCGGACGTCGCTGCCCCCCTACTTCACTGTCCCCCCCACCCCAGTCTCCTGCAGGGGCCTTCCACCTGCCAAACCCAAGTGGAAACCAGAGCAGGAAGGACAAGATTGAAGAGTCGATCGAAGGGGAAAAGGAGCAATAGTTAATATACCACTGATTTTCAGATTCTTCCTCTTTTTATTTTTGGCTATGAATAACAGATAATATTTTTAAAACCACCCTCTCTGTTATTCATGTCTTAGATCCCAGTTCCTCTACATTGGCAGAGCCTTTACAGCCAACAGAGTAGAACCAAACCCCTTCCACCCCGTCGCATTTCCAACATCCACCCAACACTTTCTTTTTTGTGTGTGTTTAATTGTTTTGCAGGTGGTTGTTGCTCACTGAAGATAGGAACCGTCTTATTCATCTTGGAACTCCCAGAACCTAGCACTCTGTCAGACATATAATAACTTCTAAAAACCCGGAGATTGTGGGTGGATTTCCATGTATTGTTCTGGTAATGGCGGGGAGGCCCGAAAAGTCAGTGGTGGAGAAGAAATGTCATCACTGGTCTCAGCTACATCCTTCTTTCAAAGAAAGGAATGGCCACTCACCAGACCAACAATTAATGGTAACCGAAACAATGATATTAGACTCTTTGAGGGGGCACTATGTACGTACATATGTATGCATTTATCTGTGGTCTTCCAATCATACTGTACACCATGTAATGTTATTCCTGTTTTGCAGAAAAGGAAACTGAGGCATTAAGAGGGTAATTATCCAAGGTCAATACTAGAGTCAGGATTGGCCACCAGATCTGATAGACTCAGTCTTCAGTCAAAACGCCTGCCTCTTTGGTATCATGCTAAGCAAAGTAAGTCAACCAGAGAAAGACAATGATCGTATGATCTCACTGACATGCGGAATTTAAGAAACAAGGCAGAGGATCGTAGGGGAAGAGAGGAAAAAATGAAACAAAACGAAACCAGAGAGGGAGGCAAACGTTAAGAGACTCTTAATCTCAGGAAACAAACTGAGGGCTGCTGGAGGGGAGGGGTGGTGGGAGGGACGGCGGCTGTGGGATGGACACTGGGGAGGGTGTGTGCCGTGGTGAGCGCTGTGAATTGTGTAAGACCGATGAATCACAGACCTGCACCCCTGAGACAAACAGTATGTAACATGCTAATTTAAAAAATCATAAAAATAGTGATAGTACTTAAAAAAAATAAAAGCTAGAATATTTGGTGACACATAATGGGGATTTTTTCAGCTTTATTGAGGTATAGACAAACGAAAGTTGTATGTATTTAAGAGGTACAACTGGATTTCCTAAATGTGTACATGGTGAAATGATTATCGCGAGTTAATTAACATAATCATCACCTCACATAGTTAGTTTTTTCTTTGTGTGAGACAAGAACATAAGATGGGATTTTTTAAAATTCTACTCTGTTATTGGTAAAGGAAAATGTTTTATAAATGTCTATTTCTTAGAGGACATCAGAAATAAATAAACAAATAACTAAATCCTGCCCCTTTATAGTTAATAGCCTTAACTTACTGTTACTTCTAGTATTTGTAAGCTGACTTGTATGTCTGTTATCCCTTTTTTTTAAATTTTTTATATTTTTCATTTTTTAATTTTTTAAAATATTTTATTTAATTATTTGACAGAGAGAAGAGAAAGAGCACACAAGCAGGGAGAGCAGCAGAGGGAGAGGGAGAAGCAGGCTGTCCACTGAGCAGGGAGCCTGATGTGGGACTTGATCCCAGGACCCTGGGATCATGACCTGAGCTGAAGGCAGAGGCTTAACGACTGAGCCACCCAGACCCCCTATGCCGGTTATCCTTATCAACATGTAGCCGAAGTTTGGTTATGCAACAAGTAGAGATCTGACTTAACCTGTGGCTTAAGCTTGTAAGGGTTGTTTCCTCTATATAGCAAGAAGTCCAGGGGTCAGTTACCATGGGCTTAATTGGCTCAAGGATGTAAAGGGGTGAGTTTTCTGGGTTACCTGGCTGGCTCAGTACGTAGAGCATGTGGCTTTTCAACTCAGGGCCATAAGTTCGAGCCCCATACCGGGTGTAGAGATTACTGGGAGAAAGGAAGGAAGGGAGGGAGGGAGGGAGGGAGGGAGGGGAAGGAGGGAAGGAGGGAGAAATGGTGGAAGAGAGGGAGGGAGGAAGGAAGGAAGAAAAAAGAAAGAAAGGAAGGAAGGAAGGGAGGGAGGGAGGAAGGTAGGTAGGTAGGTAGATAGATGAAGTTTCTGACGTGTTCTTGGACTTGCCCTCTAAGTCACAAAATGGCCACTTGGGTTCCAGTGATCATTCCCATGTTCCAAGCAGGAAAAAAGAGAAAAATGGAAGGCAAAATGTCACCTACTGGCTAGATGAGGTCTCTTGACAGAGCATTCCCAGATATCTCATCTATGTTTTCTGCTTTCACTTCAAGAGTCACCTTTAACTGGAAAGAGCGATGAGGATATAGAGATGCATCTCTGGAGGCATTACTGACCTCTATAGCATGGAGGCTCTGTCCTTAAAGAAGAAGGGGAAATTGATGGTAAAGAGGCAATTAACATTCTCTGCCACAATCCAAGTATCCGTTTCTATCTCTTCCTATCTATATCTTTATATATTTACGCTTTACTCCAGGGTGTGATAAACAAGGCCCGCGGCCTGCCTTTGTAAATAAAGCTTTATTGGAAAACAGCCACGCTCATTCATGGATCTGTTGTCTATGGCTGCTTTCACACAACAAAGACAGGGTTTAGTAATTCCAACAGAGGCCATCTGCCCCTCAAAGCCTAAAATAGTATCTCGCCCTTTCCAGAAAAAGTTTGCCGACCCCTGTTTTCGTCTCTATCTTGGAAAAACGCACTGTTCCTCGCTGTGACTCATTGGCTGAGATGAGAATAGGCCCAGATATAAGAGGGGAGCCACGAAGTGGTCCTTGGTCATGATGGCAGTGTCCCCTCACCGTCCCTGCTGTAGCTCCCATTAACAAAGAGCATTCAAGGAACATCTGAGATAGAAGAGGCATTTCCACTGACATCTGCTGCAAGGTCTGGGTCTATTCCATCCCGTCTTCCAGCATCTCTCACGACAAAGGCAATCATTTTCACTAAAAAATAAACATACTTTTCGCCTCCAGATGCCCACAGACGTTCCGGGAGACTCACACACAGGAACAATCTAAAATTATCCAGCTTTGTATGCTATGGAAATAGCCTCATTCAAAGACAACTTCGTATTTGTTGAGATAATTACAAGTTTGATAAGTGCAAATTATCTGAGGAATAATTTGTGAAGAATTATGCACGAGCCTAGGGTATTGGTTAAAGGATAGTTTATAGCAAATCCATATAGATTGATATAAATCAAAAATATTTATGTGCCTATAGGCACATAAAAATCTGCCTGCCACTTCCATTCAGTTATCCACGCAGGGCCTGTGTATTTTTTGCCAGGGATTTGCAACTGAATAAATCTCATAATTCAAAACGTTTCTCTTCGCCAGTTTACCAGCATTGTCGTGGGGCCATACCATAAACACTTTATAGTATACTCAACTTGTTAGCTCCAAAATTGTGTTTCTTGACCAATTTGAGAGGAAACTCACAATACATCAAATTTTGAGGTCAGACATTTTTAATATCTTATATAACATTATTTTAAATGCTTATTTTTGAATTTTCAAAAAAAAAAAAGCCATGATGTAGAGTTCAAATTCTCACAACATTAATCATACTGCATTTAATTTGACTATATGGATCCCAGAAAAAATACAGGATATAAACATACATCTGAAATGACTTGGATGGGACTACTTGTTCGTATATCACAAGATTTCTCAAATGTGGCATTTTTGACATCTGGGTCTGGAAAATTCTTTACTCTGGGGATCTGTCCTGCACACTGTAGGATATGCAGCAGCACCCCTTGGCCTCTCCTCGCTAGATGCTAACAGCACTCTCCACTCTGTTGTGACAACCAAATATGTCTCCAGACATTGTCAAGTGTCCCCTGGGAGGCAAAATCACCCCTGGTTGAAAATCACAGCGATGCTATGTTCCAGAGCATTTATTTTGCACAGAGGTCCAGATTCTCTGCTACTTCCCTGCTGCAAAAACTTGGAAGTAATTTAATCTCCGCAGACCTCAGTTTTTTCTTTCTAGAACAGGTCCATAATAACAGCTTTATCTCACAAGGTTGTTGTAGAATTAAGGGTGGCAATACACGTAAAGCAATAAATTCTCCAAACACAGTAGGTATTATAATCGCATTATGCTTCTTAATTATCAATAAATCTTTTGGCGGCAGAGTCCCCACTCTGGGTTTTGTAGGATGGACTTGTGAACAGCAGAGACAATTGCCCCCAGCTGGGACTGATTAAAAAAAAAACATTCATGAGCTGATGAAATAAAGTCTTTCTTTCCAAGTGGAATGAAAAATTCGATTTCACAAGCCACAGAAAAGATTTTAAGGTTTGTTTTTTTTTTAACTAGCAAGCAAAACGAGCCCTCTTCTCCTATTGGCAGGCAGAGGAAAAGGGTCAGGAAGCCGCTTTCTTCCAGGCCAGCTCAGAGGGCAGTAAGGGAAACCCACCACCTCCTAGAATGACCCCGTAGAATGACCACAGAGCGTGCTGATCGTTGCTGATGCCAATGTGGGGCTCTCCTCGTGCCCGGGTGGAATAAATGTGTTGGCTCTTGAAAGAAAGACCCAGGCAGATGGCTACCAGTCCCAATTATCTTCAAGTCATTTCTCAAGTGTGCAAACCATTGGTGCTATTGTCTGCCTCTCTGCTTTCAGGAGGTTATTATCGGCAGATTAGCTATTTGAAGCATGCCCTCTTGCCTCTGTTGTGCTGGAGAAATAAGCCTTGCCTTGAACGTGGCATTTCCAAAACAAAATGCTGGCGCTCGGGAATATGTTTTCTCACCTCTCAAGTCCTGAATGGGAAAAATTTAGCGGAGCTTTGCTTTTCCTGTTCTCCGAGATATATGCACAGCTCCTAGGAATTTATTCTTCAGATGGCCTCCCACGCACGTGAAATAATGTACGGGCTGATTTATTGCAGCACTGTTTGTAAGAGCAGAGGAGTAGAAGATTACCTAAGTGTTCATCCAGGGGAGACCAGCTACATAAATTAATTAAATGGAATACTATGTAGCAATAAAGAAAGAATGAGGAAGCTCTTCACGGGTATGAAGCAATCCCCAAAGTACACTGTGGAATAAAAACAAAACCAAACATGCACAGCGTACAGCACAGCGCAGATTTGCTTGCATATTCTGGAAAGATACATGAGAAACTTGTAAGATAACTTTTCTCCAGGGAAGGAAACTGGGTCACTTGAGACAAGGGATGGAAAGAGATTCAACAACTTTTTCCATCTGATGAACTTGGTACCATGGCAAATAATTTTATATATATATATGGTACTTAAAAGTTTAAATAACACCCCCCAAAATAAAATGCACGACTATAATGTTAACGTATCTTGGAGGAGGATGGGAGACAGTCTAAACTGTACTGTTTTCTCCCCTCCCCGACCACCTCCTCCCCAGGATATTTTTATAGAGAAAAAAATTGAGATTTCCAAAAGAGCTGAACACATGGTCCCAAGGGTTTCTGTGTCACCTTTAGCCGAGTTCCTCCATTATTCACATGTTACAGAACCACAGGTCATTTATGAAAATGAAGAAATCTGACACTGATACGATGCAATACTTGTCCTTAAACTAGAGACTTTGCTCTGATTTCACCGGCTTTGCTACCACTGTCCTCCTTCTGTCCCACGATCCTCTCCAGAGGACCAGCGCCGGTCCTCGGGGCTCCTTCGTCTCCTCCAATCAGCGACAGTCGAGCGCTCCGGTTTCATGATTGGCTCCAATCTCAGCCAATGGGAAGAGTCGGACCTGTCTGGGTCCGGATGCGGCTGGGACGCTCCGTGGTGTCTGGGCGCAAGACCAAGCAGAACCGAGAGCATCTTCTGGCAGAGCGCCCGCCTGGATGTTCCGAGCAGGATTTCTGATGACAGCAGCTAAATTTTATGGAGTGCCTTCTACTTGCAAAGCACTATGCTAAGCATTATTGGAACACCCCAACAGCCCCATGTGGCCAGAGATTACGTTAACTCCATATTATGGATGAAAGTACTGAGGCTTACATGGGGCCCCTGGGTGGCTCTGTCCGTTGAGCAACTGACTCTTGGTTTCAGCTCAGGTCATGGTTTCAGGGTCCTGGGATGGAGCACTGCATCGGGCTCTGGGCTCAGTGCAGAATCTGCTGGAAATAATCTTCCTCTACCTCTCCTTCTGCTCCCCTGCTCTCTCTTTCTCTCTCTAAAATGAATAAAGAGGGGCGCCTGGGTGACACAGTCAGTTAAGCGTCTGCCTTAGGCTCAGGTCATGATCCCTGGACTCAAGCCCTCTATTGGACTCCCTATTCAGCACCGAGCCTGTTTCTCCTTCTCTCTCTCTCTCTCTCTGCCTGCCACTCCCCCTGCTTGTGCGCTCGCTCTGTCTCTCTCTCGTGTCAAATAAATAAATGAAGTCTTTTTAAAAATAAAATAAAATGAATAAATAAAATCTTTTAAAATATATACTAAAAAAGAAGGAGGAGGGGGAGGAGGAGGAGGGGGAGGGGGAGAAAGAGAAGAAGAAGAAGAAATAGAAATAATAATATGAGGATTCCAGAAGCTAAGCTGCTTGCCCAAAGTCACAACCACTTAGCGGCAACACTGAGTTTAACCTGAAGCAGGCCAGATCCAGATTCTTTTACTTCAACCTCTGTATTCCGCTGCTTTCTTCTCCCCCCTCCAGAATCCTGTCATTTGTGTGAAAACCAAGGCCCAGAGAGGGAACGTGTTACATCCAACTCACAGTTTATGAGCACTTGTGTTGAAACAAGGGCTTCTGGCTCCTACTTCGTTGTCTACTCACAAGAGTATAATGTGGAAATACGGCAAGTTACTTTCTCTCTCAGTTTCCCCATTAAGTGGGAATAACACAACCCAACGCAAGCTTTGAAACTCACTTGAGGTCACAGAATCTAGCAGAGGCTCCATCTACAAAAGATTTTGTCTTGTCTGCTTGCTTTTTTGTTTATTGGATATAAACCTCTGTTGCCCTGTGGTTAGACGTGAAGAAGGTGGCCGAGGGGGGAAAGCCGGAGAGGAGCGTGACACAGGGCGAGACCCAACGGGTCTAGCTAAGCAGCAGGACCCGTTTCTTTTTATTTTCCAATCATTTACAGGCACAGAATACTAGAAAAAGGAAACAAAAAAGCAGAGACATACAAAGCGCTCGTCCAACATTTTCTTGGATTCCAAAGACATACAGCCAATTCATCAAATTCAGCAGACCGGCCCTGTCTACGGACCACACAGAAGGCGGTTCTGGCTCTAAGAAAATGCTGGAGCTCTGTGCAGGGGCCATTTTGCACACTGCTCTGTCCCATAAAGTGGCTCACGTGAGCACAGATAGCAGAGAAATCTGGGGACACAGACTCCACAGCCCACGGGGCAGCCAGCGCAGGAGAGAAGTGAAGCCCCTGAGAGGCAGGGACAGTCATTTCGCACCATTTTAGAGAGAAGGAAACCGAAGCCCAGGGAGATCAGGTAGCAGGTCCAAAGCTTTGAAACAATGGAGAGCCCCTACCAGTAACCTACCAGGCTGCCTTGTGATGAACGGCTAGGCTTCTGGAGAGTTCCATGACAGCCTCAGGCGGGTGGGGGGCAAGTTTGGCCAAGGAAGTTTTTGCCAGGCTCGGATGGGATGAGGGGTACGGGGAGGCGGGAACCAACTGGAAGTGCATTTGATGGGGGAGGAGAGGTCTGGCGAGGGAGGGTACCAATGGCTCCAAGTGGCCTCTGAGGAAATGGACCTCCACATGCCGCTCAAGGAAGCTTATCTCTGCTCAGGAGACAGAGACCGGGTCTCAGGAGGGGCCGGAGGAGGAGGGAAGGGAGAGTCAAGTGAGCAAGGGTGACCTTGGCAACATGGGTTAAGGGGAGGAGGGTGAGGAGGAAGAAGCAGGAGTAGCAGCGTCTGAGCCAACCAGAAGGCCTAAGCCGTGTTCCAGACTGCAAGGGTTTGCCTCGTGAACCTCCTGCCCCCGCTCCCTGAGAAGTTTCCTTCGGAGCCCACAGGTCTTGCCAGCCCCCGTTCCGGTCAACAGCAGCTGCGAGGGCAGGGTCTCCCATCTGAGCGGGAACCCTGGGCTTTCCGGAGCTCGGTCACTCGCACCCAGCGGCCGCCCTGGGAGCACGGGCGCAAACTCGCAGGGATGTGGTTCGGAGGGAGTCCCCCGTGGTGGTGCCGCGTTCGAGTCCTTGCTCGCTCGCCCACACCCCTGAGCCGGCTGGCGGGACCCCTCTGCTGTCCTTCAAACCACCATCTGGGGAAGGCGTGGGAGCCGAGGGCATCATTGCCTATCCTGTTCACCTACAGCAGGATTGGGGCAGAGGGGTGCTCAGGAAATCTTGTTGAGTGAATGAATGAATGAATGAAATCCAGAAATCACGGCCGAAGCCCAGGGATCCCTGTGGGTTAACCAACAAGCACCGGTGGAAGGGGCTTCGGCGAACCTCTGCTGCGATAAGAGTCGCGGCAGAAGTCCTGGCCTGGAATCCAGTCCCTAAGTTGAAATGAAGGGGTGGGCGCGCCAGAGTAAAGGAGCATTACAGACGACTCGGGCCAGACCCGCCAGTGGGCACCGCTTCTCCGTCTCAGCCCTACTGACATTCGAGGCTGGGCTGTCCTTCGTTGTGGAGCTGCCTTGTGCACCGTGGGAGGGTCAGCACTGTCCCTGTCCTTTACCCACTAGAGGCCATTAGCAGCCCTCCCTTGAGCTGGGACAACCAGACTATCTCCAGACACCTCCACCTGCCCCGAGGGCAAAATGCCCCGAGAGAAACCCCTGCTTTGAGATAAACTGCCTTATTTCCCACCGCTAGGACCCCAGTTTCCAGGATTTCTACAGATGGATCTGGGAGCTCATCAGTGTCCTCCCCTTGTTCATGACACTCGTTTTTGCTGTGATTTGTTGTCACTCCAACTGCTTGATTCTAGAAATGAGGACACTTCAGGCCCAGAGGAATTTAGGAACTTGTCCAAGTTTACACAGCTAGTTGGGGAGCAAGTGGATAGCTAATTTCTAACATACACAGACTAGTAGGAAACCAAATAATAGGTCTGTGAGTTGGAAAAGGGCGTTCATTTTTGTCCCCTTCGACCTCAGACAAAGTGAGAGGTTGGGGGCACCTGGTGGCTCAGTTGCTAAGCGTCTGCCTGCGACTCAGGTCATGGTCCTAAGGTCCTGGGATTGAGCCCCACATCAGGCTCTCTGCTCTGTGGAAAGCCTGCTTCTCCCTCTCCCACTCCCCCTGCTTGTGTTCCCTCTCTCGCTGTGTTTCTCTTTGTCAAATAAATAAACAAAATCATAAAAAAAAAAAAAAAAAAGTGAGAAGCTGAGCGTAGTGCCCAGGGGGGAAGGGTCGGGGGGCACTTCCCTTTCCAGCCTGCTCCCTGGGGCTTTCGGCTTTGCTAAATGCTGAAGGAGGCAGGGCTGTCCCTCTGCCACCACAGCGGGTCTAGACATAAGTGGGGATCTTTGAGAAACCACAAGAAGAGGAAAGAAAAGAGAGAAAGAGGGAGAAGGAAAAGTTCTCCCAACGAACCCATCTGGCAGGCAGCAGCAGTCCGCTGAGCCAGTGGGCACCACGAGACAATGTTTTTGCATAAAACAACTTGAAGCAAACAGAGGAGGTGGGTTTGTTTTGAAACGAGACTGTCGCGTGTCCTGTGCTGTCCTCACTGAAGCCTGACTCACCTTTGTTAGCAGGTGTGAGTCAGAACTTGCTCCAGACCTGGGGCATCAAGGCCATGTGTCAGTTCGAGTCCTAGGAAGGGTGAGGTGATTCAGTGATTCTCCACCTGGGTTGTTCAAAATGTCTAGCAACTCAAAAGCTCGGCTCAGGCCTCTGGCTACAGATGTAGCTACACTGGTGTTTGTCCAGAAGACTCGGGGATAAGGCTGCTGGCTTTTGTAACTGTCTTACAGGTATGTTTCTTAAACGAGGTTGGGGCTCCAACTGTGGTCCAGGTGCAGTGGTATTAGACAGGCAGAGGTAAGGCAGACAGTTGTCACTAAGTCATTCAACACGTTTTTACTGAGCACCTACTGTAGGCCAGACACTCTTCTAAGAGCTGGAATAGAGCCAAGGCCCATCCGGGCTATCCTGAAATTTACATAGCAGTCCCTGGAGACAGTTAATCCACAAATCGATATCTAAGATACCAGCTTGCAAGAACTCCTATGAGAAATAGAAAAGCAAGGAGTGGGCTGGAAAGAGTGGCAGCAGGAGTGGCGGGCTCTGTTAAAGAGGGGGCACCAGGGAAGACCTCTAGGAGGAAGGAGGAGGTTTGAAGTTGTCCCAGAACCTATACCAACAATATTGGGGTGAGAATAGAGCCCACTTTCGAAGGGGGAAGTGGTTCGAACAGATGCAGCCACACCCATGTTCACAGCAGCACTCCCCGTGCCAGCTAATGGTGCGAACCGCCCAAAGTCCATCAACAGATAAGCGTATAACAAAATGGGGTGGAAACACGCAATGGAATACTATGCAGCCCCAAAAAGGAATGAAATTCAGACACAGGCTATAGTATGGATGGACCTTAAAGACATTATGTTAAAGGAAATAAGCCAGAATAAGCCAGACATAAAAGGATAAACAGATTGTATATGATCCCACTTACACAAGGTACCTAGACTAGTCAAATTCTTAGAGACTGAGAACAAAATGGTGGTTGCCAAGGGCTGGAGGGAGGGGCGTCGGGGGTTGGGGAGAGCGAGGAATCATGCTTAATGCAGACGGTTTCCATTGGGGATGATGACAAAGCTTTGGAGACGGCTGGTCCCGATGGTTGCACAAAGGGAATGTATTTAATGTCACTGAACGATACACTTACTATGGCTAAAATAGGAAGCTTTAGGTTATGTATATGTTGCCACAATTTTTTAAATTAGCTGGAAACAAAAAGAGGAGGAGGAGGAGGGGATTGGAGAAAGGAAGGCCGAGCTGGGAACAACATGTAGGAAGTGAAGCTTTCTTTGGACCAGTCAGCTGTGAAGTCTTTTACATACATTATCTCATCTAATCTTTACAGATTAATTAATTGATCTGTATTAATTAATTAATTAGATTAATTCGCGAATCCATCACATTAAATAGGATCCCAGTTTCCAGATGAACAAACCATCACTCAGACCCACCAAGTGCCTCTCTCAGTGGTGAGTGACTAGGCTGTGATTCAGCCCCACACTCCTCGCTCTCTGCCCACACTACCAGCCTCCCACCTTAACCCACAGCAGAGCCCTGTGCTTGCTAAAACCTTCACTTCTGTGCAAAGTTCAACAGCACCATCGCTAAGCCAAGCCATAATGGCAGTGGGTTTAAAGTGGACCCCGTTGTGTAGGATGGATTTTTGAAAAAGAGGCGTCCATCCCAATCTTGAAAGCCCAATGGTATCACTAACTTAGAAAAGTCATCCATGTCCCTCACTCCACAAACAAAGCCGGGTGCTTTTCTGGGCGCTGGGGAGGGTTAAGGAGACAAAGAACCAGTTCTTGGATGGAGAGCCTGATCTAACAGAAGACGGAGAGAAATCAATAGCACCAAATCTGCGTGGAAACCACGACAGAAATGTCACACAGCGATTCGCACAGGATGCTAAGGGAGCTCAGAAGATCCTAGAGAAGGGATTTTTTTTTTCTTTTCTTGTCCTCAGAAATTAGGAAGCTTTTCCTCCCTAGAAAATAGAATCATCCTGGAACATAAGTTAGGAGAATTAACCAGAACCTTAGCTGGCGATTTCTGACATACTTTCACTTTCCACCCACCTTCCTTCCCACTGGTCAGTTTCCTGGGAAACATCCACATTTCCAGAACCAAAACACCAATAACGTGTCATTAGAATGACATCAACATGACAAGAACATTTTGTTAAAATAACTCTAAGGCCTAAAGCACATGGGACAATTATTTTTAAATGGCATTAGCTCCACAAAAGGGAGGTACTAATGAGAGGCATTTTTTTTTAATACAAAAAAATATTTGATTTCTCAGAATGCTTATCCTCTGGATCAGAACAGTGGTTGAGGATTAATATTAACTTTGGAACAATCTAAGTAAATTCTGTTCCTCGGAAAGGATTAACAGAGCCTCTGGGATTTTGTACGGAGACAGAAGAAGGATATAGTGAAACTCCAGTTTTGTTTTGTTTTGTTTTTTTAAGATTTTATTTATTGGGGTGCCTGGGTGGCTCAGTGGGTTAAAGCCTCTGCCTTCGGCTCAGGTCATGATCCCAGGGTCCTGGAATCGAGCCCCTGCATCAGGCTTTCTGCTCAGCAGGGAGCCTGCTTCCTCCTCTCTCTGCCTGCTTCTCTGCCTACTTGTGATCTCCCTCTGTCAAAATAAATAAATAAAACTTTTTAAAAAAAAAAAAGGATAAGTGAAACCCCAGTTTTGCTTTGTTTTTTTTTTTTAAAGATTTTATTTATTGGGGTGCCTGGGTGGCTCAGTGGGTTAAAGCCTCTGCCTTCGGCTCAGGTCATGATCCCAGGGTCCTGGAATCGAGCCCCTGCATCAGGCTTTCTGCTCAGCAGGGAGCCTGCTTCCTCCTCTCTCTGCCTGCTTCTCTGCCTACTTGTGATCTCCCTCTGTCAAAATAAATAAATAAAACTTTTTAAAAAAAAAAAAGGATAAGTGAAACCCCAGTTTTGCTTTGTTTTTTTTTTTTAAAGATTTTATTTATTGGGGTGCCTGGGTGGCTCAGTGGGTTAAAGCCTCTGCCTTTGGCTCAGGTCATGGTCTAGGGGTCCTGGGATCGAGCCCCACATCGGGCTCTGTGCTCAGCAGGGAGCCTGCTTCCTCCCTCCTTCTCTGCCTGCCTCTCTGCCTCTTTGTGATCTATCTGTCAAATAAATAAATAAAATCTTTTTTTTAAAAAAAAGAAATAAATAATAAAATCTTTTTTTTTATTTATTTGACAGAAATCATAATTTTTTTTAAGGATTTTATTTATTTATTTGATAGAGAGATCACAAGGGGGCAGAGAGGCAGGCAGAGATAGGTGGAAGCAAGCTCCCTGCTTAGCAGAGAACCCGATGCAGGGCTCGATCCCAGGACCCCAAGATCATGACCCGAGCCGAAGGCAGAGGCTTAACCCACTGAGCCACCCAGGCGCCCCATGAAACCCCAGTTTTAACTTTGTCCAGGAGAGGAGAATGGGATAGTGCTTCCGGGGATTTAGGTCCTTACGTCTTGAGTCAAAGGGGAGTTGAGTTGGGGGGCATGGTGTTGTGGTTCTCAGAGCCCTTTGTATTGGCTCTGATCTGTACATGTCTCCCCAACTCTGCTTCTGGGAACATCAGGCATAGTGGTTTCCAACTCGGAAACAGGCAAACGAGCCCCCCCCACCCCGCCCCCTGGACCCACTGAGCCCTCTACCAGTCTGCCACTGGGCTGATAGCTCTAAATTGTATTAGAAAGTTTCTGCTATCCCCAAGACACTGAAATAGACTTGCTTCTGCTCACAGGAACTGCACCTCTGTGGTTAGAAATGATGTTACTGTAATTTATGATAGAAGGCGGAGCCCTTCTCTCTGGTTTAAAAATACACTGACGGGGCCTTTAGTGGCCCCACCTGTGGGTTATCAAAGCTTGCTTGGGAAGGGGAATTTGTAAAAGAGGCAACTTCTAGCTCTGGCAAGAAACCCTATCTGGGCTCCCAGGAAGGGATTAAATATCACGCAAGGGCGTTCTTGCTGCAGACTGATTCAACCAGTAGGAAAGTCTGGCTGGAACTGAAAGGTTTAGAGAAAAATAAGAAATTGCTTCTCAGAACTCGTCTAGGGGAGCTTTCGATGGAAGACCATACATACAGCAGTGTGCCCAATGTAGAGACAGGCTGGATTTTTTTCTTCTTCTTCTTCAGGGGAATTGTGTTTACCACATGCTCTGGACCCATGGATTTGAAAGCGTATTTCGTCCTATCGGCACATAGAATATTTAAGATTCCTGAAATATTTCAACCTGCCTAAAGAATTTTATCCTCAACTGATTATACCTTGGCCACTGAGTTTCAGTCTTAGAAAAGTCACATACGGGCAGCAAAATCAAATGTTGCAGATTTAAGATCATTAGCACCTTGCCTACTTACGAAGTGATGTCGCCTGGGGGAAATTGACTTACTCACTGTGATCTGGCCAGGAAGTTTGAAAATTCAAGGGAACACACCTTTGAGAAGAAGAAATGCATTAATACAGTTTGCCTCATACTGGTCTAGCGTGTAATTGTGTGTGGTCACTCGTGTGTGTCCTCACATAGTAAAACCAAGGTATGTTCAGAAAGAGAGCTTATTTTGGCTTGAGGATCGAGCGTGGTTTTCAAATACAGTTTCAAGTTCTAGAGAAACTGTATTTTATCAGGACTTCTGAAGAAAAGGCTTGCCTTTAAAGAAAACCCCAAGCTATATTTTTCTAAGTCTCTCTTTCTGAATGTGAACCAGCAGAATTAGAGATGGAATGCTTGATAGGAAGGGGAAAAACATAATCAGTGCAAAACACCTCCCCTGAGCCGGGCTCTGAGGTTTAGGTGTGGTTTGGCTTTTTTTTTGGTTGGTTTTTTTTTTTTTTTTTTTTTATTCCTTTGTCTACTACTTCTCCTCCTTTTTGGAAATATTCTGTTTAAATTTAATCAGGGGGTTCCTCAAAAAGTTAAACATAGAATTACCATATGAGCAGCAATTCTATTCCTAGCTGGAACCCAAAAGAACTGAAAGCAAGCACTCACACAGAAACTCGTACACCCTTGTGTGTTAGAGCATTACTCACAATATCAGAAAGTAAATGGGACCTGGAACACTGAAAAAATAAAATTAAATTTAAAAAATTAAAATAAAATAAAATAAAATAAAATGCATTTTAGAAAGAGAAAAAATGAAGAAGAAAGAAAGTAAATGCGCGTGGGTAGTTCAGTTGGTTCATTGTCTGACTCCTGCTCTCAGCTCAGGTCTTGATCTCAGAGTCGGGAGTTCAAGCAAGCCCTGCTCTGGGCTCCATGCTGGGTATGGAGCTTACTTGAAAAAGAGGGAAGAGGAGGGAGAGAAGGAGGGGGAAGTGGGGAGGTAAAAACAACCTAAGTGTCCATCCACAGAGGAATATACAAACAAAATGCGGCGTGTGCATACAATGGAATACTAGTCAGCCTTAAAAAGGAATGAGGTTCGGGGCCCCTCGGTGGCTCAGTGGATTAAAGCCTCTGCCTTCGGATCAGGTCTTGACCTTGGGGTCCTGGGTCTAGCCCCGCATCGGTGTCTCTGCTCAGCAGGGAGCCTGCTTCCTCCTCTCTCTGCCTGCCTCTCTGCCTACTTGTGATCTCGGTCTGTCAAATAAATAAATAAAATCTTTAAAAAAAAAAATAAAGGAATGAGGTTCTCCCATGAGCTACAACACGGATCAACATTAAGCTAAGTAAAAGAAACCAGACAAATATGGTATGATTCCACTCACTGGAATGTAGCTAGAGTAGTCAAATTCATAGAAACAGAAAGTAGCTGCATGAATGGGGAATTATTGCTTAATGGGGACAGTTTCTATTTAGGGGAATGAAAAATTCTGGAAATAGGGGTGATGGTTGCACAGCATTGTTAATGTAATTAATGTAACAAATTGTACACTCAGAAATGGTTAAAGAGGGGTGCCTGGGAGGCTCACTTGGTTAAGTGTCTGCCTTCAACTCAGGTCATGACCCCGGGGTTCGAGGATTGATCCCCGTGTCGGGCTCCCTGCTCAGTGGGGAGTCTGCTTCTCCCTCTCCCTCTGTGCCCTCTCATGTGCTCCTCTTTCTCTCAAATAAATAAATAACATCTTTTTTAAAAAATGGTTAAAGTGACTAACCTCATGTTAGGTATATTTTATCATAATAAAATCCATTTTCTTAAAAAGACACTATAAAAAAATCGAATCTGCTACAATTCTGTGTAAAAACACAGGTGATGCCCGTAAGATTGACACACTGCATGGTGCTTCCACTCACCGAGGGTTCTGTGAATCTCAAACTTCTACTAAAATCTGGCTATTTACTGTCTGGTCCCCTATCCACAGACATGCTCTTTAGTCAAGAAAGCAAGCCCAGGGGTGCCTGGGTGGCTCAGTCAGAAGGGTATATGACTCTTGATCTCAGGGTAGTGGGTACAGAGATTGCTTACTTAAAAAAAGAAAGAAAGAAAAGAAAAGAAAGCAAGGGGCGCCTGGGTGGCTCAGTGGGTTAAAGCCTCTGCCTTCGGCTCAGGTCATGATTCCAGGGTCCTGGGATCAAGCCCCACATCGGGCTCTCTGCTCAACAGGGAGCCTGCTTCCCTTCCTCTCTCTCTGCCTGCCTCTCTGCCTACTTGTGATCTCTGTCAAATAAATAAATAAAATAAAAAATAAAGTACTGCTGTCTACTAGATTAAAGATGGCAGCTAATGATCGGAATTTGCTTTAAAAAAAAAAAAAAGGAAAGAAAAGAAAAGAAAGCAAGCCCAAGGAATCTGACTCCTACAACTTGGATTGAACGTGTTGACTCACATCTGCTTTGCAAGCCACGGCCCCAGGGAACTCCCAGGAAAGCAGGTCCCACTGGGCGTGCAGTGGGGGGAGGTAGAGGGATGGGGAACATGTCAATGAGGCCACAGGTGCACAGCAGTGAGGCAGGTAGGGGTCATGGTCAAGAGCCTGGGCTCTGGGCCAGACTGCCTGACTTTGTGATCTCAAACAAGTGTCTTAACCTCTCTGGGCCTCCCTTTCCTTCTCTATCAAAAGGAGATAAGCAATGGCCACCAGCTCCCAGAGCTGTTTGAAAGGTCCAATGAGTCAGTCCGGGGACATTGCCCGGCACACAGTCAGAAGTAGCTTTTTTTGGTAAAATATCCTAATCATAGCTTTGCTTTTAGCTCAGAATGATTCTGTGGTGACTTACATAATACACTGCTATGAATATAGTGGGATGTTGATAATATGATATATTATATATAAGAATATGTGGGAAATGACTCAGCCCTGAAAAAGGAATGAACTGTTGATACACGCAACAACTGGGGTCAATCTCAAGAACATTCTCTTGAGTCAAAAAAAAAAAAAAAAAGCCAACCTGACAAGGTCATACTCCCCTGTGTGTGTTCCCATGTATGTGACCTTCTCAAAATGACAAGATTATAAAGACAGAGAAGAGGTCAGGGGTTGCTGGGGGATAGCGTGGTGATGAGTGGGTCTAACTGATAGCATGAGGGTAGGAAAGCATGAGATCTTCCTAGGGATGGAACAGTGCCAGCCTCAACCGTGGTGGTGGTCATACAGGTAGCGCAGTAGGCACAGACCTCCGCACACACTTACGGAGCCTCTCTCAACTGCCGGGTTGTGAATGGTCCTCTAGTTAAGGAAGATGTCACCAAAGGGAAAAGGGAGGAAGGGTCCGTGGGAGCTCACTCCGCTATCTTTGCAACTTCCCGTGATACTATAATGAGTTCAAAATAAAAAGTTTTGAAAAATCAATAATATGCATGTAATAAGAACAATTCAATAGATATTGAGTCCCTTAGAAGAAGGACAGAAGGGGCGCCCGGGTGGCTCAGTCACTGAAGCATCTGCCTTCGGCTCAGGTCATGATCCCAGGGTCCAGGGATAGAGCCTGGCATTAGGCTCCCTGCTCTGCAGGAAGCCTACTTCTTTGTCTCCCACTTCCCCTGTTTGTGTTCCCTCTCTCGCTGTGTCTCTCTCTGTCATATAAATAAGTAAAATCTTTAAAAAAAAAAAAAAAAAGAGGACGGAAGACTTAGAGTTGCTTTTTTTTGTTTAAGATTTTCTTTAAAAAAAAGAAAGAAAGAAAGAAAGAAAACTTTTTTTAAAGTAAGCTCTACACCAGACAAGGGTCTTGAACTCACGACCCCAAGATCAAGAGTTACACACTCTATGGACTGAGTCATCTAGGCACTCCAAAGGTTGCATTAATTTATTTATTTATTCATTCATTCATTTATTCATTTTAAAGATTTTATTTCTTTATATCACAGGCAGAGATAGCCAGAGAGCACAAGTGCGGGCAGGGATGGTAGGAAATGCCAGAGAGAGGGAGAAGCAGGCTCCCCACCGGGCAGGGAGTTCAATGCAAGGCTTGATCCCAGGACCCCAGGATCATGAACTAAACCAAAGGCAGACAGTTAACCGACTAAGCCATCCAGGCGCCCCCCCACCCCAGGACTGCATTTAAATGAATACATCTTCAGCATTTGAGATTTCTAGGAGTTGAGCCATAAAGAGGAAAAATCTGGATGAAAAACAGAACAAATTCAAGAGCGGGAGTAAGGCGGTGGAAGGGCAGGAAGAGACTATTTTTCAGACCCTAAGTTCTGAAAGATACTTTCTGGGAGATTTTTAAAACTGGGGTCATAATGGGCACATCGTCTGAAAAGCCATTTCTATGGGTGCAGATACGCTCCCTCTGCGCATTTCTTATGGGGATTCTCAATCAGAGTCGGAAAAGAGGGAAGGAAAATTTATCACGCAGCTACTGGGGAGTTGCATGCACTATATCCTTTAATTATTCCCATTTTATACATAAGAATACTGAGGCATGGGGCGCTCTCTTTATTGCACAGAGTCAAGTGGGAAGTCAGGTGCTTCTTTGCATTGGAAGCCCGGTTTCTAGCTACACCCTCCTTCTCACCCACATCCGTGACCCCAGTGGCTGCTATCATAGTCTTCATAATAGGCCTGGAATTCTATAATTTAAGAAGCTTGGTCCTCCAAACTTTTTTTTTTTTTTTAAGATTTTATTTATTTATTTGACAGATCACAAGTAGGCAGAGAGACAGGCAGAGAGAGAGGAGGAAGCTGAGCAGAGAGCCCAGTGAGGGGCTTGATCCCAGGACCCTGAGATCATGACCCAAGCTGAAGACAGAGGCTTTAACCCACTGAGCCACCCAGGATCCCCTTGGTCCTCCAAACTTAAGTGTGTATAAAAACTCCCCAGGGGAAATGCAGAGTCTAGGGCCACATCCCAGTAAACGCTCTGTTAGCCAGCTGGAGTTGGGGGGTGGCAGGACAGGCACCATTTGCAGTAGGTGCCTTGGGTGTGCAGATGTTCGTGCTTAGTCTGCCCTTGAAGACCACCGGCCAGACTCTCGGGACGGCCAGACTCTCGGGACTCTGCCGTCAGAATGTTCTGGAATTCCCAAGCACTGGGGGCAACCTGTTAAGGTGACCAACCATCCCAGCTCACTCAGGACTGAGGGGTTTTCCAGGACGTGAAAATTTTAATGCCAAAACTGGGAAAGTCCTGGACGCGTTGGAACCAGATGGTCACCCTCTGAGTTCAGGATGTGACTGACCGTCCAGGGTTGCTCCTTTATGTGCAGAAACATCAGTGGCCCTTCGGGGTGTCCTCTGAGTGTGTCCCCGGGTGAGGCTGGCTAAGCAGAACAAAGTCCCACTGCAGGACCCCGACCTCAGCATTCATGTCACATAGTAGGGCTGGTGGAAGGGGCCACCTAGGGCCAAATCGTGTGCATTTTCTGTCAGACAAAGAGGAATGGTCAGCATCTGAGAGCCCTTATATGTCAAGCTTGGGATTGTGGGTTCGAGACCCACGTTGGGTATAGAGGTTATTTAAAAACTAAAAATCTTAAGAAACTAAAGAGGAAGGGAAGGGGGTAGGGGAGGAGAAGGGCAGGAAGGGAGGAAAATCAGGCTCTGGAATCGAGCGAGATCTAGATCCCAGGGTCAGTTCTTCTGCCCCTTGAGAACTGTCAGGTTTGGACACATTATTTAGCCTTTTTATGTTGTTTAATTATTTATTTTAGAGAGAGAGAGAGAGAGAGAGCATGCACGAGCGGGGGAGGGGCAGAGACCGACAAGCGCACTCCCCACCGAGTGGGAAGCCCTAGGTGAGGCTCCATTCCAGGACCCTGAGATCATGGCCCCAACCGAAATCAAGGGCCCGAGGCTTAACCAACTGAGCCACCCAGGAGCCCCGTATTTAACCTTTTTTTTTTTTTTTTTTTTTATTTATTTATTTATTTGACAGAGAGAGATCTCAAGTAGGCAGAGAAGCAGGCAGAGAGAGAGAGGAGGAAGCAGGCTCCCCGCCGAGCAGAGAGCCCAACGCGGGACTCGATCCCAGGACCCTGAGATCATGACCTGAGCTGAAGGCAGCGGCTCAACCCACCGAGCCACCCAGGCGCCCCCGTATTTAACCTTTTTTTGAGCTTCAGCTTCTCATCTGTAAAGTGATCCCACCCCACCCTTCCTGTCCCCCACACAACGAGTTTTTGTTTCTATTTTATCAATTTTTACATTTGACTTTACCCATTCCTGTCTTTTATTCTTTTTAAAAGGTATTTGATTAGGCCTCCAGTTCAGAAGACTGCCTCTGGCCGAGACGTTTACAGGAAATGAGGGAGAAGGCAGCACGGGTAGGGAGATTCGAACCCATGATGCCAGGGTGCGGCTAGTCAGGGACCGCGGGGTGCCTGTTACCTGCCGGGTGGTGTACTAAAAATTTTCTTTTACCATTTCAATTGACCCTGCAGCACCTCTACGAGGCAGATACAAGGACTACCCGTATTTCAGGTGAACTCTCCCGTTAAAGAAAAAGTCAAAATAGAAATTACAGTCCAGCTGCAACTGAACAATGGAACAGAGCGGTCTGCAGGCAAACCCGGGCGATGAGGACAAAGCAGCATGGGGAGGGAAAGGCACAACTTTAAGACGCCTTTGGTAGGAAATAAAGTAAAATTTTAAAAGATTGGTAATAAATACCTTAATTCAAAAAATTTGGAAAGAGGGCGCCTGGGTGGTTCAGTGGGTTAAGCCTCTGCCTTCCACTCAGGTCATGGTCTCAGGGTCCTGGGATCGAGCCCCGCATCGGGCTCTCTGCTCCACGGGGATCCTGCTTCCTCCTCTCTCTCTGCCTGCCTCTCTGCCTACTTGTGATCACTGTCTGTCAAATAAATAAATAAAATCTTTAAAAAAAAAATTTGGAAAGAGTAACGAAATAATTTCAAAAAGAATGAAAGATAGGAATGGATGCAGTCAAATGTAAAAATTGATAAAATAGAAACAGAAATGGGAGGGGAAGGGCACCTGGGCAGAAAGGGTGGGATTTGATCATTTCAGGGGTGGTGGGGGCTCCTGATGCCCAAGCCCGGGCCTGCGTGATCTTCAAGTGTCCGTCTCACCGACGCGGTGACAAGCCGCCGTATGGAGGCCTCGCTCTCACGCTCGCCCCCGCGTTGCTGAGTTCCAGGCATATCACGCTGCTCTCTCTATATTCTAACTGGGACGGACCAAGAATGAATGATCTACTCCCAGGGACACTCACCCCAGTCCTGAAGAGCTCTTCCTACAGATCTTGAGGTCCCCCTCCCCCTTTTGGCCCCCCCTACTTTGCATTTCTTTTTTTATTTTTTATAAGATTTTTATTTGGGGCACCTGAGTGGCTCAGTGGGTTAAGAGTCTGCCTTCAGCTGGGGTCATGATCCCGGGGTCCTGGGACAGAGCCCGAAAATGGGGTCCCTGCTCGGTGGGGAGCCTGCTTCTCCCTGTCCCTCTGCTGCTCCCCCTGCTTGTGCCCTCTCATTCTCTCTCTGTCAAATAAACAAAATATTTAAAAAATAAAAATTAAAAAAACAAATATTTTATTTATTTGAGAGAAAGAGAGTGAGAGGGAGAGAGCATGTATGGGGGAGGGGCAGAGGAAGGAGCGGACGTCCCCCTGTGCGGGATCCTGATGCAGGATCCTGGGACTCCGGGATCATGAACCAAATCTCGGGCAGACGCTTGATGGACTGAGCGGCCCAGGCGCCTCTGCACTTCTTGTTAAAACCTATTTTCAGGGGCACAGGGCTAGCTCCTGGGACGTTTGTTCTCCGTTCACGTCTCGATCTCAGGGTGGAGAGTTCGAGCCCCACGTTGGGCTCCGTGCTGGGTGTGGAGCCTACTTAAAAGTTAATAAAAAGTAAATGAAATAAAAATTGTTTTCCTTAAAAAAAAAAAAAAAAAGGCAGAACCCCATGCTAGCTAGCTTAGGTTAAAAGGGACATTTATCACAGAAAACAGGCGATCAGTCCAGAATGAAAGGCATGGGTGCAACCTGAGGTGGCACAGGGACAGAGACCCCACCTCTCCTGTCTGCCTGCCTGCGTGCTTTCATTCCTCTCTTCCTAGACTGGCCACGGTCTGCAGAAAATACAGGTGTCCACGGCTCCCCGGATGACATATTTCAGCGCCACTGTGGAGACCAGATCCCTTGGGATCTTAGGTCCAGAGTCTCAGGGGAGAGTTGGACTAGCCCTGTCTGAGTCGAGTCTTGCCCCTGCTCCGTGGACAGTAGCTGGGGGAGCGCGGTACCCCGGTCCAAGCACGTGGCTGGGACCCACTCCGTGCAAGGACGTGCGGAGAGGACAGTTCGAGAGTCACTGTGAGCCGGTGGCATTCCGAAACGCATCCCTAACCTTGGGCTTTCCAAGCTTCCGTCATTCGCAAGCCGCATTCATCCTTAGTCCTGACTGCCTGTGTACCCATCACAGCCCTGCCCCTTCCTGGCTGTATGACCCTGAGCAAGTTGCTTAGCCTCCCTGTGCACCATCTCCTCAGTAGTGAATGAAATTCATCGGTGTTAAAAAAAAAACTTAAAGCTGTGATTGTCCTACAGTAAAGAGATTAGGAGGGAAAAAAACTTGGTTATTATTCTGCTAAGAGCCTTTTTAAAAAAAATTTTTATTATTATTATTTTTTAAGAATTTATTTATTTATTTTACAGAGAGAGATCACAAGTAGGCAGAGAGGCAGGCAGAGAGAGAGGGGAAGCAGGCTCCCTGCTGAGCAGAGAGCCTGATGTGGGGCTTAATCCCAGGACTCTGGGATCATGACCGGAGTCGAAGGCAGAGGCTTAACCCACTGAGCCACCCAGGCGCCCCCCACTTTTTTTTTTTTTTTTTGAAGATTTTATTTATTTATTTGAGAAAGGGAAATCAGCAGAGGCAAAGGGAGAACCCAGAACCCTGGGATCATGACCTGAGCCAAAGGTAAACACTTAACTGGCTGAGCCACCAAAGTGCTCTGAGCTTTTACTGTTTTTTAAATTCCTGGGCGCCTGGGTGGCTCAGTGTGTTAAAGACTCTGCCTTCAGCTCAGTTTGTGATCTTGGGGTCCAGGCTCTCTGCTCCCCCTTTCTCTCTGCCTGCCTCTCTGCCTGCTTGTGATCTCTTTCTCTCTGTCAAATAAGTAAATAATCTTTAAAAAAATAAATAAATTCCTTTATGGACTACCTAAAATTATTACCATTGCTTATTTTTTAGAGACACTTTTCCACTTTAAATAAACTTTTAAAAGGAAACTCTGCATCACTGCTGTCAATCAAAAATCAATATCATGTTCCATAGAGCGTAATCAAATGTATTATATATATACACACACACATACATATATGGCCCATGTATATACAGGGTAAATTCTAACTGTATAGCATTGCCTGCTAAAGGCTCTGATGAGCCAGTGACCTGCGCTCATTTCCAAAGGGAGATTTGCAAGTGTTAGAGAGGTGTTAAAGACATATTAGCGTCACACTGAGACTTTCTTCTTTGAGTAATCATAAGGAGGGACCAGACAATGAAAAGGGTATTATGTTCTCACTTTGGGACTCTGTGTGATTAAAGCCTTGTCCCTGCACCACTAAAGTCCTCTCCCAGACCACAAACAGGGAAACACTTTGTTATATCATCAAATCTCCATTCACATGACCACAATCAGGTTTTTGTCTGGCGGGGATCCCCACTTCCTTCACGGGCCCTGGGCAGCGTTCTGCAGCGGCCTGATGTCTGGCTCTGGGAAGCACTGTGCTGCCAGCACAGCGGAGCGGGCTGGCCCTCCAGAGCTCAGGCACCATCAGGAAACAGGGCGGTCACTTTGGAAAACGGTCTGGCTACTCCTCAAAAGGATAAGCATCGGGTTTACTATATGACCTGGCGATTCCATTCCCGGGTGTATACCCAAGAGAACAGAAAGCATGAAGTCAGAAAATGGAAATAAGCCTCACGTCCATCAGCAGATGAATGAATGGACAAACAAAAGAGAATATTTGGCAATAAGAAAGGATCGAGCGCGAATACATGCTACGAAATGGATGGACCTTGAGAATATGATGTTGGGAAAAAGAAGCCAGTCACAGAGCATCGCATATGGTATAACTTTGTCTGTATGAAATGTGCAGAAAAGGCAAGCCCGTAGAAACAAAAAGCAGATTAGGGAGTCCCTAGAATTAGAGGAGGTGGGATTGGGGAAATGGGAAGCGAATGCTAAAATGAATGAGGTTTCTTTGGGGGATGATGGAAATGTTCTGGAACTAGACAGCAGCAGTTGCACAATTCTGTGAATGTACTCAAAGCCATTAAACTGTATATGTATTTTAAATAGGTGAGTTGTACAGGACATGAATTATATCTCAATAGAGCTATTTAAAAATAGCTCGCCTTGGGAGAGGATGGATGACCAACACTACAGCTCACTAGAGTGTGTAACTAATTGCCGGCCCTCCAAGCCCACTGACTCATGAGCCAGGTTGGCGGTCATCGTGGAGCTCTGCTTGTGTGATGTGGATTCTGCCCGTAGCAGTGAATTTGAAGATGTTCAAACCTAGGAGAATGGTCCCCACAGTGCACCCAAAACTAGGCTTGAAGCACTCAGAGTGATGTAGTCCAATCCACTCAACGAATCCGTTTCAAAAAAAAAAAGTTGGGGGGGCGCCTGAGTGGCTCATTGGGTTGGACCTCTGCCTTCAGCTCAGGTCATAATCTCAGGGTCCTGGGATTGAGCCTCGTGTTAGGTTCTCTGCTCAGCGGGGAGCCTGCCCCCCCCCCGCCTCTCTGCTTACTTGTGATCTCTGCCTGTAAATAAATAAATAAAATCTTAAAAAAAAAAAAAAAGAATGCAGAGATATGGCACTGAAGGACACTGAAAAGGACACTGGTCTCATGGAGGTACACCCAACTGAAAGCCAAAAACCAGTGAATACATACACAATATAACCAATAATTAAGATACATAATACACAAGACAATTTCAGAAAGTGATAATAAAAGTGCTCCTATGATAATCCAGCATCATGGTAGATAGCACTGGAGGAAGAGGGGAGAGCCTTCAGCTGAGGTTCCGTTTGGATCTAGTCTCAAATGAGGAGGAGGAGCCAGCACGAGAAACTCCAGGGAAAGTTTGTTCCCGGAAGAGAGAACAGCAATTGCAAAGGCCCTGTGTTAGGGCCAGATTTGACATGGTACAGGTATAGAAATAAAGCTGGTGTGATTTGGTCATAAACAAGCGATGAGCGAGGCAAGAGATGGAAAGAGAGAGGCAATCAGGGGTCCTGTTCACCTAGGTTCCAAGGCTGTTGTAAGGATTTTGTTTCAAGTCAGATGGGAAGCAACTATAGAAAGTTTGAAGACAGAGTTCAGGGTGTGACTGACTTTCTGAAAAACGCATCCTGACCGCCCTATGGAGAATGGACTATGGGAGCAAGAGTGAAGCAAAGGGGGCAGTTGGAAGATAATTGCAGTTGCTGTCCCGTTCTCTGTTGTCTTTCTTGTCCCAAGGACAGGGTGAAGGGTCTTCATTTGCTGTCAAAGTTGCCCAACAATTTACGAGCCTAATCAGCTTGAACAACAATGTAGAGGGGGGAGTTGAAATGCAGAAGGGCTTTATGCCTAAGTTTATCTGTGCATGAATGTAAGTTCTTTATCTTGACCAGATCGAATGCTTTTGTGAGCGGATGTCATTATTCATCAGCCACAGTGTCCTACGGCGTGATACCCAATACCAGGACACAGTGTACGTCACTCACCTGCTCGCAGAGGTCAAATGGCTTGAACAATTACTAAAGATTTGAATGCTATGAATTAAGGGAGGCTATATTATATACATATACATATATGTATTACACATGTTACATATATCATATATTATACCTTTCATTTATAAATACATCAATACATAAATTAAAATTGAATACATTTTTACTTCTTATTTTAAATACATTTTAAGTAATGAACTAAATTATAAATTAATATGATTTATTTAAAATATTACATAAATCTGTCCTTTATATATAATATTGTCTATTATAGTAATAACATGTTATATTAAATTTGGTGTATCATATACTAAATATGTGTGTCTGTGTGTGTACGTATTTTTGTATGTTCTTTGATCCTCTCTACATGGACCTGTATCCAGTTTGCATTGCTTCAGATGAGTCCCCCCAAATCAAAATCATTCAGTTCCATTCACATACATTGGGACTAAGGGTTCTATACTTAAGAATCAGTGCAACAGGGGCGCCTGGGTGGCTCAGTGGCTTAAGCCTCTGCCTTCGGCTCAGGTCATGATCTCAGGGTCCTGGGATCAAGCCCCGCATATGGCTCTCTGCTCAGCAGGGAGCCTGCTTCCCTCTCTCTCTCTGCCTGCCTCTCTGCCTACTTGTGATCTCTCTCTGTCAAATAAATAAATAAAATCTTTAAAAAAAAAAAAAAAGGAATTAGTGCAACCCTGTTCATATAGGAACAGGGTCTTCTACCACTAAAGCATCCAGGTCAGCTTCTAAGACAGCAGTTAAGTCCCAAAGCATGTCTAATGGATCCATTAAAACAGTATTTTTTTTCCTTTGGCGTTAATAATCATTCTTTGTCATGCTGAAAACCTTTATTATTCTCTTTTAATGCTGTTTCCTCTAACCATTCACAGACCTGCTCCCTTCTGCATAAATGGACAGACTTGGGGGTGCTTCATGTGGTGTGTATTCATAACCACACTCTGCGTATTCAAGAGAGAGGCAGCAAAAACACTTGGGGCTGTTGTCCTTCTAGAGTCTTTCTTTTCCCACAAGGCCTTCACCCTCTAGCCAATCAGTTACTAAAGCCTATTGATTTTTTTTTTCTATGATCCCCTGGAGATCTTTGTGCCCGTCCTACTGTCAATGCCTTGGCATCTTTGTAACCTCTTACCTAGATAATTGAATATCTTCCCTTCTTTCCACCTGTCCTGTGTTGAAAACATTATGAGTCAGCCTTAACAACTTCTTCTGCGACAATCTCTTCCTCCTCACCCTCCCTTGTCCGAACCATCAAGTCCTACCAATCTTGCCACCTAGGAACGTCTCAGGACTGTCCATCCAACTTCATCTCCTCACTGGCATGCATCCGACCTAGTTTCTAAAACTGAATAATTGCAGGAGCCTCAAACAGGTCTCCTGGTTCCACTCTGGTCCTTGTACAATCCCCTCTCCCTACTCCACCACATGAGTGAACTTTGAAAATTGAAAATCTGAGCATGCTGCTTCCTTGCTAGAACCCTTCTCCTTGGGCGGAGAATAAAGACCAGACTCCTTAACTTGACCTATGAGATGCTGTGGGATCTAGCCCCTGCCGCCTCTTCCAGCTGCTTCCGGGAATGTAGCCTCAAGTATCTTTTCAGCCCTCTGTATCCTTCAGGCTTCCTCCTTTCATGAGACATTTGCATGTGCTTAGTCCTGCTGCCAAAACCGTTCTTCCCATCCCAGAGCGCCAAGTGGCTGCAATTTCCAGCTTCACCATCATTTCCAGCAGAGCCATCACTGGCCCCTTGGACACAAGGTCAGGCTGCTCCATCGTGCAGCCTTGTAAGTCCATGCAGCTCTCTCCCACCACAGCAGGCACAGCTGCAAGACCACACCAATTGGTATCATATTTAATGGACATCTTTTGCCCCCACTAGGCTGTAAGTTCCCTGAGGACAGTGACTGTATTACTAACCCATTGTTGAATAACAAATCATCCCCAAACATAGTAGCATCAAAAATGGTTGTTACTGCAGTGAGTCAGGAATCCAGATGTAGCTTACGCGATGCATCTAGTCCGAGATGCAAAGTGTTGGCTGGGGATGCCGCCTCGTGCGAAGGCTCAACTGGGGAAGGACCCTTTTCCAGACCATTGCTATGGGTGTTCACAGGATTCATTCCCCACAGGCTGTTGGACTGAGGGACACAGTTCTTCTCTGACTGTTGTTTGGAGACCTTGTCAGTTCCTGCCAAGTGGGCCTTTCCATAGTGCACAATATGGCGTCTGAATTCCCTCAGAGCAAACAGGAACACAAGAAAGAGCAACAGAGGGCGAGCAAGATGGAAGACACAGTCTTTGTGTGACTAACCTTTAGAATGACATCCCTTCACCTTTGTCATATTTTGTTATTAAAATTGAGTCACTGGGTTCCGCCCTTACCCAAGGGTACAAATAGCAGGAGTTGGGGGTCACTGGGGCCATCTTAGAGGCTGTCTACCAAAGACATCATGCCTGTTTTGACTCATCATTATTTCCCCAAATTATTTTACTATGTGGTTGGCACATAATAAGTATGTAAACAGTCAACAGTAAATCCCTAAGTGATTCTCCCTAAAATACCAACTGAATCATGCTACATCTATGTTTAAAAACCTTCAGTGAATTCCTACTTCCCAAACCTTGTTTTTATTGAGGACCTTTTGTAACCTGTTTAGAAGCTAATTAATTTCAGAAATGACCTGCCGTTAACTAAAGACATCTACACAAGCTCACTTCCAGGACTTTCCTCCTCCACTTTTTTCTTCCTTAATCTCTTCATTCTGAATTTCATCTTCCAAGTACTTCTTAAAAGTTCATTTCTTTTTTCAATTTCAACAAGTATAAAATTTTAGAAGCCAGAAATCTAGGACTTAAAATATATATATATTTTATTTTTAAAAAAATATGTGGTTGGAGGACGGGGAGGCAGAGCACAGAGGATTTGAAGGACAGTGAAAATACCCTGCGTGATACTGTAATGGTTGTCACACGTTATTACAGATCTGTCCAAACCCATAGCACATACAGCACCAAAAGCGAGCCCCAGTGTGAGATGGACACTGGGTGACAATGATGTACCCACATAGGTTTGTCAGTCGTAACAAATGTACCAAGCTGGTGTGGGATGTTGGTGGTGGGCAAGGCGGTGCACGGTCCGAGGTATATGGGAGATTTCTGAACCTTCCACTCAATTCTGCTGTGAACATAAAACTGTCCTAAAAAAATTAAGTCTTGGGTGCCTGGGTGGCTCCGTGTGTTAAGCCTCTGCCTTCGGCTTGGGTCATGGTCTCAGGGTCCTGGGATTGAGCCCTGCATCCGGCTCTCTGCTCAGCGGGGAGCCTGCTTCCCTCTCTCTTTCTGCCTCTCTGCCTACTTGTGATCTCCATCTGTCAAACAAATCTTTTTTAAAAATTAAGTCTTTTAAAACATAAAAATTAAATTGATTTTCTAATTATTAAATGTGTCAACTTTTTAAAAGAATTTTTTTAAAGATTTTATTTATTTATTTGACAGAGAGACAGATCACAAGTAGGCAGAGAGGCAGGCAGAGAGAGAGGGAGGGGGAAGCAGGCTCCCTGCTGAGCAGAGTGCCCGCTATGGGACTTGATCCCAGGACCCTAGGATCATGACCTGAGCCGAACGCAGAGGCTTTAACCCACTGAGCCACCCAGGTGCACTTTTAAAAAGAATTTTAATCATCAAGCAGAGCAGATGAGTTAATAAGGGAGCCACCAGACAGACTGATCTGCCTTTGTATCCAACACCACCATTTCATAGCTGTGTGACCTTGGACAAGGTATATAACCTCTCTGGGTTTTTCTCACGGATAATATAAGGATGATAATATCATCTCCTTAGATGATTGTGAGGATTAAGAAATAATCCATTTAAAGTTCTTAGCATAGGGGGCGCCTGGCTGGCTCAGCCCCTATAGCATTTTTTTTTTTAAAAGATTTTATTTATTTATTTGACAGACAGAGATCACAAGTAGGCAGAGAGGCAGGCAGAGAGAGAGGAAGGGAAGCAGGCTCCCTGATGAGCAGAGAGCCAGACGTGGGGCTTGATCCCAGGACCCTGGGTTGTGATGTGAAGCCCCATATCAGGCATAGAGTTTATTTAATATATATATATATATTTTTTTTAAATAATAAATTTCTTAGCACAGGACCTCAATACATGTTCAGAATGAGGGAATCATTTTTCAGCCTGTGTTTTCATTGGCTCAATGTTCGCAGTGCCAGTCACGGAAACTAGTACTTGGGTGTTTAAAAACATAATTGGGAATTTCTTTCAACTTCCAGTTGGCAAGTTATATTTAATGCAATCAAACTCAATTACTATATATATGTTATGTATATAATATATATATACTTTTTTTAAAGTAAGCTCTGTGCCCAACATGAAACTTAAACTCAGGACCCCTGAGATCAAGAGTCACATGGTCTAACAGCCTGAGCCAGCCAGGCGCCCCTAAGAGATGTATTTTTAAGTACAGTGTATTATTATTATTATTATTGTTGTTGTTGTTGTTATTATTAATGAGTTACTCGTGAGAGGAAGCCAGCTCATGCACGAAATTATGGAGCAAACTCATAACATACAAAAATGAGAAGCTAGTTGGATTTATTTTAAAAGGGAAAGAGAGGGGTCCCTGGTGGCTCAGTGGGTTAAAGCTTCTGCCTTTGGCTCAGGTCATGATCCCAGCATCCTGGGATCAAGCCCCACATCAGGCTCTCTGCTCAGCAGGGAGCCTGCTTCCCCCTCTGCCTACTTGTGATCTCTGTCTGTCAAATAAATAAATAAAATCTTTTAAAAATAAATAAATAAATAAAAGAGAAAGAGGGAGGGAGGGAGAGAGGGAGGAAAGAAGGAAGAAGCAAGGGCAGGCTACAGGGTTTTCCCACGGAAAGGAAAAAAAAACCCACAGCAACCAGTAAAATGAGAAAGGTCAAAAGCACCATAGGCAATATAGCAAGAAACAACAAATTTAATTGTAATTCTAATAATACAATAATATAGTTTCAAAAAACTCCTTTCCTCCTAAATCAAATAGTTATGGGAACAGGAGGCCATTTGGCACAGAGAAAGGTGAGAAGTATTTTATTAGAGAAGACTAATTGGAAAATGTAGTATTTTAGCATTTAACGGTACCAGATTTTTTTTTTTTAAGTACATAAATAGAAAACTTTCAGTTCTCTTTTGAGTTAGCAATCCATTTTGTTCTTAAATCCTTGCCATTCGGCAGCGCGCAGATCCCAGGGCGGTGAACCGGCTTGGGTCAAAGAGCTTTGACGGTGCACTCGGAGTTTCTGACCTGTGGCCTGCGGGGCCAGCTTCCTCACAGGGCCGGCCGCGAAGGAGAAGCGCTCCGGAGCACGGAACGCAGCGACCCTGGCCTCACCTACAGGCCACCTGCTTCCAGCTGTGAGAAACCACAGGCCGCGCCTCCTCCCCGCACCCCCAGCCACCCCACCACCATCCTGAGGAAGCTGGGGAGCTCCCCGCGGACGCAGCCCAATCTGGGGGGATCCGGTCAGACCCATGATCATTAGGACCGGGACTCCTCCCCGCGGACGCAGCCCAATCTGGGGGGATCCGATCAGACCCATGATCATTAGGACCGGGACTCCTCCCCGCGGACGCAGCCCAATCTGGGGGGATCCGATCAGACCCATGATCATTAGGACCGGGACTCCTCCCCGCGGACGCAGCCCAATCTGGGGGGATCCGATCAGACCCATGATCATTAGGACCGGGACTCTGCCGTGACCTGGAGCTCAACCAAGATCAAAGTGCCTCCGCGCGTGAATACCGGAATATGTGACAACAGCTCGGTGTTTTCAGAAAGAAAATATCGGTACAGCTGGGCCAGGTCCCCAGAGACTCAGCTTTTTGTGTGTTTAAAATAGATGGGGAATTTATACAAATAGGCAAAATTCTAGATTCATCACTCACCAAGGAGGCCCACTAATGGCTAAAAGCCAGCCGTTTGAAGGCCTGAGTGCGTGTGCAGGATGTTTCCTTTACCTGTGAAGTGGGGGTCAAACTAGAACCCATCACTCCTGGGTCACTTTAACAGTGAGATGGACCCGAATCGGCCCAGTAATTACGTATTTGCAAGGGTCTCTTGTGGTTGCCACGGCGTCTAAGAAGGACCAGCTCCATCATTTACAGGGACCGCTGTGAAATGAAAGTGTGAGGCCCCCTTGTTCAGAAATTAGGAGGAATCTCAAAAGACAGCAACAGCAGAGCATCAAATGTGGGGCCTTCTGAGGGCGAGGGCCCAGGCACCTGCCCCACACACGCCAGCACACACCCCAGCCCCGTGTCTAATAACTCCGTATACTAGAGATGGAGGGCCGAGCCGGAATGTTCATTCAAATAGTTTATAAGACACTAAACCATGCCTCCACTAAGTCTCACGCACAGTCACACCACCATGGGGGAAAACCTCGGGCATTATTTCACAAGATCGAGGGTCCCTCATCGGGAGGCAAGAGACAGACTCATAAGTAAGTATAAGTATGGGGGATAACTGTGAAACCCCGGAAATCGTGCCCCAAATGGTGTTTGTGTGTGTGTCTGTGCACGCCTTTCCCTGGGGAAACAGTCCATGGGGACAATCTGTGCCACAAGAACAGGGAGCTGGGACCCCACTGGGGTTTACATCCCGGAGATCTTCATGCTCCCCAACGCTCAGCAGGCCTCCGGCATCTAATGAACAATCAGTCAATGTCAACTAGGAAAGGTAGGCAGAGGAACAGGTAGTGGATGATCACAAAGGTTGCTCTGTTCGAATCCCAACTCCACTGCACTAAAGGTGTGACCTTACACAAGTCACGTGCCTTGCTAAAGCCTCACACGCGGAGCTGCTGCGGCAGTTAAACAGGTCATCGCTGAGCACAGCGGGGGAACGCCGTGGGTCTGCATCTACCCCAATGTTCATTTTACCTTGCTCAGGCCGTCACGTGCTGCTTCTGCTTCATTTGTCATAGCCTCAAGCCAGTCTAGAAAAGAAAAATAAAGGGGTGCCTGGGTTAAAATAAAATAAAATAAAATAAAGGGGCTCAGTCGCTTAAGCCCCTGCCTTCGGTTCAGGTCAGGATCTCAGGGTCCTGGGATCGAGTCCCATGTCAGTCTCCTTGCTCAGCGTGGAGTCTGCTTCTCCCTCTGCCTGCTGCTTCCCCTGCTTGTGCTCTGTCTCTCTCTGACAAACAAATAAATAAAATCTAAAAAAAAAAAAAGAGAGAGAGAAAAAAAAAGAAAACTTCACTGCTCTTAAACTATATGGTATGGCTTCAACACATGGGTTTATAAAGAAACAAACAGCGACTTCTTTTAAAAAAAATAACTTCTTTCCTTAATTCTTCTGGAAGGGTAGAAATTAATTACTGACTGTAGTTTCCTAGTAGGAAAACTACAGATGGTCACTTTCTACTCTATCTCTTCCCGCAGTGTATGTATTTTATTTTATTTTATATTTAAAGATTTTATTTATTTATTGGACAGATGGAGATCACAAGTGGGCAGAGAGGCAGGCAGAGAGAGAGGGGGGAAGCAGGCTCCCCACCAAGCAGAGAGCCTGACACAGGCCTTGATCCCAGGACCCTGGGATCCTGACTTGAGCTGAAGGCAGAGGCTTTAACCCACTGAGCCACCCAGGCACCCCTGCATTTTATTTTAAAGCAAGCAAGTACCCTTGTTGCAAAGAAAGCAAAGTAAAGATATCAATTTTATAGGTCTGTGGATGTCCAAGTGTGGATCCCAGACCGGCCCTAGGCCCTATGGGCATCACCCCAGAACCTGAGAAAAATGCAAAATCTCAGCCCCACCCCAGACTTACTGAATCTGAAACTCTGGGGGTGGTCCAGCGACCTGCACTTTAATGAGGCCTCCAGGGGATTCTGATACATAACTGGAGTTTGAAAAACTCTGTTCCGTGTCCCACAGGACGCTGCAGAAGAATCCGCAACACCCCCTAAAACGCGATCCTAGTGATGCCGCAGATTCTACCGTGGATACCCTCTGTGGGTTGTTTTTTTTAAGGTTCTTTTTTTTTCTTTTTTTTTTTTTTTTTATAATTCCAGTTACTTAACATACACTGTTAAGCTCATTTCAGGTGTACAATATAATGTTTCAAACACTTTTCATACGTCATCCTGTGATCATGATAAGTGTCCCCCTTGGTCCCCATTCCCCGTTTCCCCCATCCCCCCCACCTCTCCTCTGATGACCATCAGTGTGTTCCCTAAAGTTAAACGTCTGTTTCTTGGCTTGCCTCCCTTATTCCCCCCTTCGCTCGCTTGTTTGGTTTCCTAAATACCGCATAGGAGTGCGATCATAGGGCATTTGTCTTTCTCTGGCTGACTGTTTCGCTTAACGTGATACTCTCTAGCTCCTAACATGCCGTTGCAAGGGGCCAGATTTCATTCTTCTTTATGGCTGAATCATCCAGTTTCATCTGTGAACATCCATCCCCTTCAATGCAGGTAGCATAGGAAGAAGTTAACTCAAGAGTCTAAAACTCATGGGGCGCCTGGGTGGCTCAGTGGGTTAAAGCCTCTGCCTTCGGCTCAGGTCATGATCCCAGAATCCTGGGATCAAGCCCCACATCTGGCTCTCTGCTCCACAGAGAGCCTGCTGCCTCCCCTCTCTCTCTGCCTGCCTCTCTGCCTACTTGTGATTTCTCTCTCTCTGTCAAATAAATAAAATCTTTAAAAAAAAAAAAAAAAAGGAAAGAAAGAAAGAAAAAGAGTGAAACTCAAATGCCAAAAGAATCAGGGAAGATCCTGAGGGGTAATGGATCCTACCAAAGTTCCTGCCGACCCAAGTCAAGTCCTCGTTACTTAGCAGAGGTGGCCGTGTGGGAGGATAGGAACCCAAAGTTGCCCGCTTCTCCTGTTTTTCTAGGGAATGTCTGAATGTGTACGTGAACCCACCTCATTCCAAAAACGTTTAAAAACTCAGCGAAGCAAGCACAGGTCTGCAAATACTTTAAGGCCTCCTGGGTCACCACTGGCAGCCTTCAATTCTGCTGGGAACGGTGACATCCTGCCTTCTCTCCAAAACTGCTAAATAACCCGTAATCATAGAAAAAGCGGCGGTCCTTTCTCGAGGGTGTTGTCCTTTCATTTTCTCTTTTAATCCTTCTGTCACTTCTTCGGCACATGCCATCACCCCATGTTGCAGATCAGAAAACAAAGGCTTCCCAACCCTAAAGAGCCCGCTCAAGGTGGCAGGACCTGTCCAACGATGGTCACCGGGACTCTTAATGCAGGGCGGGTGGATCTGAAGTTCAGATCAGCAGTGACACTGCTGATAATATCATTGGTTAGTTCTCCCGACACTTTTGACCTTTTCAGTCTTTTGCAATCAGCCCTGGCCTGTTGCACGGCCCCTCCGAGGCCTTATCTGTCCCTCTCAGAGCGTGCCTTTCCATATCATCTGATACTCCAATTGCTTCAAGGATAGTTGACAGCTCGCGCAGAGAGATGTGCACCGCGCGGAAAGGGACAGGGTGATACTCCTGTCCTCAAATGACACCAGAGTGCATTAGCAAGTAGATAAGTAGATGTTCAGGAAACGTGTTCGCTGCTCACAACCAGCAGCCGAACTCGCTGACACTTCTGGGCAGAGGGCTGTGGAGGCCTGGCCCTGTTCTGCTTCATGCTGGCGGCCGCAGAGCCTTCCTGGTTTTCTCCTCTGAACAGCTACCGTCTTTCTGGTTGAAAGAAAGAGGGCAAGGAGTATCGGCTGAAATTATATTTGTAATGCTCTTTTCCCTTTCTCAGCAATCCCCAGAATCTAGATTGTGAAAAATTAGCTGAAGCTGTGAAACTTACAGGACCTGCAGGACTCACCCGTCAAGAAGCATTTCAGTGGAAGGGACGCCTGGGGGGCTCAGTTGGTTGAGCAGCTGCCTTCGGCTCAGGTCATGATCCCAGCGTCCTAGGATCGAGTCCCACGTCGGGCTCCTTGCTCGGCGGGGATCCTGCTTCTCCCTCTGCCTCTGCCGGCCATTCTGTCTGCCTGTACTCGCTCTCTCTCTGACAAATAAATAAAATCTTTAAAAAAAAAAAAAAAAGGAAGCATTTCAGTGGAAGGTTCTGGAAGCTGGGCTCCGCTATATTCACCAGGGCTGCCGTTAGTGCATTACTATTAAGTGTCTGTTTGTGGACATCTTCCTCCCCCCACCCTTTTTTTTTTTTTTTGGGTAAGTAAGCTCTGCACCCACGGTGGGGCTTGAACTCACGACCCCAAGGTCAAGAGTCCTAGGCTCTACCAACTGAGCCAGCCAGGTGCCCCCTCCCTCTTCCCCTAACACACATAAACCAATAGCTACTCACTATGACCAATATAGCTTTATTCCTCCAAGCCCAAGTTGATTATGCTTTTCATAAAACCTTTTCCCACCAGGAAAGAACGTAACCTCCATGTAATTACAAAGGTGTTTATCTTGGTAAGAATTAAGTCCAACTTCCCAACACTGTGTTTTCTACAGCGCACGAACATCTTCCAGGTCCATGGATTTGCAGGCAAGCCATGCTATTTTAAGTTATTACCAAACACACAAAAGCCAACTCATCAAAATGGAAGCTCTAGAAATGATGTTAAAATCATGATCATCTACCAGACCACGTCTGATAACCGCCTTGAGCCGGGTGCTAGTGGATGCTCTGTGCGCTTTTCTCCTTGAATCCTTGCGACAACCACAGCTGACCCTTCAGTAACACAGGTTTGAACTGTGCAGGTCCACTTATACATGGAAAGAAAAAAAAATATATATATATATATGTACATAAATATATATATATATAGCACAGTGCTATAAATGTATTTTCTCTTCCTTATGATTTTCTTAACAACATTTTTTCTCTAGCTTACTTTACTGTAAAAATACAGTTCATAATCCATATAACATACAAAACAGACGTTACCAATTAGGCTTCTGGTCAACAGTAGCCTATTAGTAGTTAAACTGTGTGGAAGTCAAAAGTTATTCATGGGGAGCCTGACTGGCTCAGTCGGTAAAGCATGTGACAGATCTCAGGGTTGTGAGTTCGAGCCCCACCCTAGGCAGTGTGGAGCTCAAAAAAAAAAAAAAAAAGAAAAGAAAAAAGTATTCTTGGACTTTTGGCTGTGTGGGGCGTCAGCATCCACACGCTGGTGTTCAAAGGTCAGGGGTAGATGGGATGAGCTATGATCAAGCCGGTGTTGTAGCCGAGGGAATGAAGGTGCAAAGCAAGTGTAATTTGCTCAGCAGCAGAGCGGGTCAGCCCAGCAGAGCAGGTCAGCCCGACAATCGAAGAGTTCACTTTCTCTTCTAAAATTATTATCTTGTGTGAAATCACAGGAGCTCCCAGTTGTGGACAATTCCTGGAAATGTGGTGACAAGCAAAAGTTAGCCGTCTTCCCACATTCCTAGTGTTTTTTTTTTTTGGCCCCTCGTTAGGTGTATTTTTTTGTTTGTTGGTTTAAAAATAACATTCTCTTACAAATCACAGATAATCACCAAATCATGAGATAAGCTTTGATACAGGACTCTTCTTTAATCCAAGAGTCTTACTCAAACGTTGCCTATTGTCTAGCTCATCTCCCTTAGAGGAAACTTTTTTTTAGTTTTTAAGATTTTATTTATTTGGCAGAGAGAGAGCAAGAGAGAGCACAAGCAGGGGGAGCAGCAGAGGGAGAGGGAGAACCAGGCTCCCGGCTGAACAGAGAGAGGGTGACCCAGGGCTCCATCGCAGGACCCTGCGATCATGACGTGAGCCAAAAGGAGACACTTAACCGTCTGAGCCACCCAGGCGTCCCTAGGAAACATTTAAAAATCTGACTCAGGATCCTATTTGTAGGTTACACCTGATGTTTTTTTTTTTTAAAGCATAATCTATTCTCTGTTTTTGACATATTACACAAGAAAGTGGTCCTCGCCATGGTGATTCTCGTGCCTTTTCTTTCCTTCCTCAAGAGGAGCTGTTTTTGTCTACTCACCTCATCAAGTCGCCCAGACCCTGAGGGATAGGTGATTTAGGCAGAATAATCCCGCACACATTCCCTAAATAATCTGTGCCTTGCATTCAGTATTTTATCACTTCGGAGTCAGCCTGGCAATAGTTATTTCTTGTTATGATGAAATCCTTTATGATTATGATTAAATCGACCCTCCACCTATCTATCTTCCTCTATTCTGCGTGATCACCTGCTAAATACAGTCCAGGGCGTTCTTCGTTTTCCTTTCTGGTGCCAAGAGCTTGATCTATCACTCGGCTCCCACCTCAGGAATTTCCCAAATAAATCACAAAATGGAGGGCAAATGGCACGAAGAGCCAAGCCAGCATCCAGAAAGAAGTGAAGTAGCCTAGGAAAACATTTGCTTCTGTGCCCCTCATTTCCCTTCCCATCCTAATCCCATAACTTTCTGTGTAAGAAACACACGGCGTTTAATAGAAGCACTTCGGAAAGCCCTGGTTTCTTTCTGTCTCTGGAGGAGTGACTTATTAGACGTTCTCTGGCGGGCTCTGGCCCTGGCCCTGGAGTCCCAGCCCCATCGGTTCTTCCCTCAAAGATCCTTCTATCACCTTTTGAAACCCAAATTTTGTTTTGGGAAGCCGTCAGCCCCCGCCCCCCAGCCCCAGGATTACTACAGAGAGGCTGGTGTTCAAAATTTCAAGGTAAACAATTCTTTGAAAACCAGTCTTTAAAACAGCCTTTGGGGAGCAAGTTAGAGAGGGATGCCACGTTTTGGGGCTGGGCAGATGATTTTTCCCGTCTTCCTAATGAACATTGAAATCTGCCTTTGTATTGTAAACACTGTAATTAGCATTATTTGAACAATGTAGCCATAACTCAACTAGATTATCTATCTGGACTTAATCTAGTCTGAACAAAGAAATCCATTCAGTTTGCCCTGAAATCCGACTGAATACATAAAACATGAACGGGAAAAGTCAAGGTTCTGCATACCTTCGATGCAATCATAAGATTTTTCAAGTACAGTATGCCAGGGAAAGGCAAACGTCTGAGAAAAGAAAAAGGCCACAAACTCACACCTGCCATCACTATTTCTCACTGAAGGGCCTTCCTAATTCAGGAGGAAGTCGGTCCGGGCCCTTTGGAGCTGCTAAGATGAAAGGTATTTAGTGGAAATTGTTTTGTGTATCACAGCTGTCTGTGAATTCCAACCCCCCTCCACCTCCCGGAAGCCACGCTCTCTAAACCGGTTTCTTGAATCAAGATACATAAATCGGTGTTCAGTTTAAAAAAGAAAAAAATACAGGCTGGCCCTCGAAATGCCAAACTTCTAATAGCAGATAATGCGAGAAGCAAAGTCAGAGCGTATGATGAGAACACGAGTGTTGCCAGCTCTTAAGGCAATCAGCAACACGAGTCACAAAAAGCACGTCTGTGTAAGAGCCGGGGACTTCTGTCTTTTCCCTCCCCTTTGTGTCATTTAACTTTGATAAGGCCGGGCTTGTATCTTTTTTTTTTTTTTTTTTAACATTGCAATCCAAGTTTTAGAGTTGTTTATTATTATTTTTTAAAAATCCAATATGTGCAAGCTTTCTTATGCAACCTTTGCTTTCTGCTTGATGCTATTAATTATATTCTTGTTCAGTCGGCTATAAGCTGCCCCTATCGGCAGAGATTCAAGGGAGATTTGAAAGAGCAAGCATATTTATCAAAGGAGAAAAAATGAAGAAAATAAAGACAGCACTGGAGCATATTGGATATATAAACTGTTCCTTCTGAAAAGATAAATGATTTGGTAATGAATAGATCCTTTAGGCCATAAAAAATCCATTTATTTTCTTTTGAATTTGAATAGAAGAGATTTGCATTTTTCCTGAGCAGTTACACTTAAATTAAAATGCAGAGCGTGAGGCTAGCATACAATCACACTAAATAATAACTGGGGCATACTGTATTATTCATAAAAACAAAATTAATAGTTTGGGGACAGGAAGCATTTTGGTAGGAAAAAAATGTCCATTGACACCCAGCACCTACTGTTGGAGGAAAAAATGAAGTCGATTTAGACGATCTACAAATTGGTTATAGAAGTTTGGCATGTATTCTTATGTTATTAGGGGAGGTGGGGGATGGGTAACGTGCTTATCTTGTATGTGATCTGCGAAGTCTAAAATGTCTGCTTTTCTGATCGCAAAGTATTAAGAATGTTCCTCTGTATTTTGGTATCTAATTAGATAATAGTCAACGGTTTTTTTTTTTCCTTAAAGCAGGGTAGAATCAAGATTCCCACCTCACCCCCCCCACCGCTCCCCCAAATAAATATTTCAAGTAAATGTCTTGCTGGGGTTAGTCTGACAACCAGGATTGGCCGAGAGCAGGAAGATTGAGCAATAACTCTCCATCATACTGTGTCTTTTCGGTTCTCGGAATCTCCCCTCCCCCAGCCACGTGCCCGGGAGAAAGTATTCCAATGTCTTTGATTGTCACCAAGCCGCAGTAGAGAGTTTGCGGAGAGACCGTCTCTCTAGAGAGTTGTCCCTGCTAGTCTGGTGAAGACAAAGAACAAAATAGAAGCTCTCGAGGAAAGCTCAGAAGGAACACAGTCTTTTAGAAATCGGGGAGAGAGAAGGCAAGTTAAGTTTCTTTGAATGGGGGTAATAATCTAAGATAAGAAGACCTCCAAGGGACACATTCCAAACTTAAAGGAAAAAAAAAGGTGTGGCAAACTCCAGCTGCATGCGGAGACCAGGCAGGGGGAGAGGGGAGCCTGGCAGCCCGGTGGGGACTACGGCAGTCTGGGGGAGGGGCCGCCCCTCACCCTTGGCCCTCTATTGCCATGGGGTGCGTGTTGGGACTTGATCTGGCCCGAGCTCACTTTTTGTTGAGAAAAGCAAGAAATCCAGATTTTTATGGAAAGGTGACTTGAGAAATGTTGGCAACTGTTTCAAGATGTTTAAATGCCACCAGAGCAAAAACCAAAAACAACAACGAGGGCAACCAAAAAAACAATAAAACCTTGGCCACCGGTTTGCTGCTTCTGGAAAACATGAGCATCCAGGAAGGATTTGCTCCCAGCATATACTTAGACCCTCTGGTTACCTATTAATAGCTCCTGCATAACTATGGCTGGTTAGGTAGATTCTGACTGATAGGGTGGGCACTTTTATTTCTTAACTTTGCATATGCTGTGCATCCACTCCACTCAGTGTTACTGAGTATTTCCTAGCTGCCAGGAAGGAGGCATCATATAGAAGAGTGCTCTTGTCTAAAGGAAAACCCAGCGGATGGGTGGCTCAGTGAGTTAAGCCTCTGCCTTCGGCTCAGGTCATGATCCCAAAGTCCTGGAATCCAGCCCCGCATCCGGCTCTCTGCTCAGCAGGGAGCCTGCTTCCTCCTCTCTCTCTCTCTCTCTCTCTCTCTGCCTGCCTCTCTGCCTACTTGTGATCTCATTTTGTCAAATAAATAAATAAAATCTTTTAAAAATTAATTAATTGATTGATTTTAAAAATAATAAATAAATCAATAAATAAAGGGAAACCCAGCATCAGAAACCTGTTCTTTTGGACATACCCAGTCAATCATTTTAGAAAGGTTATACAAAGCAGGCTTGGGAGAGGGTATCCACTTTTGCATTAGCAAGTTGCTCATTGTCCGAGAAGTAATGAAATCTTTGACTTCATAGATTCGCATCTATTTAAAGACACTCATTTAGGATTTCCCAAGCCTTAGAAATCTTGGAGAAGAGGCACCTTTGTCCCATTTGTGTTTGTGTTACAGTGCTGAGCTCAGATTTGATCTCCGTGCTGCTTGAAACACGAGTAATTCCCTGAAAGGGACATTCACGCTTATCATTTGGCAGTAGGTGGACAAAATGGAAAATTAACTGGTTTCTGTATTGCAGGCATTTTTCCCCCCTTGGAAGTGATCCACTTTACAACAGAACACATCTTTTCCCTAGGGATAGTCATACATTAAAGTTGAGATCGAGAGTGGTCTTATAAATGGTTTAAAAATTGCAGGTATCAAAAGAAGCAATTTCTTGCACATTTGGAATCGAGGTCATGCGGTATAACCTTTCTGGAAGGCAATCTGGCAATATGGAGGCAAATATAAGATACAGGTACACTTCGATACAGATATCTCACCTTTAGAGATTTACCTTAAGGGAAACATTTCTCACGTATAAAAAGCTACTTACACAAGTGTGTTTGAACAAGGCCCAATTTGGAATAATTACAAGTTGGAAACAACCAGAAGGTTTCTCAAAAATGCACAGAGGATTACATAAACTATGACAAAGCCACGCGGTGGCATATTTTGGGCCATTAACAAAAATAATGTTTATCTATGTTTATTATTATATTAAAAAAAAAAAGAGGAAAAGAAGGCCTAGGACTTACAGCACAGAATTCATGTAAAATTACTGTGTGCAAGAAAAGTCAAGAATGACTTTCATAAGATGTTGGGAGTGCCCTTTTCTGTGTGGTACAATCTTCATGATTTTTACTCTGTGAACTTTTCTTTTAAACTGAACACAAGTGGCAGGGATGCCTGGGTGGCTCAGGGGGTTAAGCCTCTGCCTTCAGCTCAGGTCATGATCTCAGGGTCCTGGGATCGAGTCCCGTATCGGGCTCTCTGCTCAGCAGGGAGCCTGCTTCCCTCTCTCTCTCTGCCTGCCTCTCTGTCTACTTGTGATTTCTCTCTGTCAAATAACTAAATAAAATCTTTAAAAAATAATAATAAAATAAAAAATAAACTGAACACAAGTGGCAGGGATGCCTGGGTGGCTCAGTGGGTTAAAGCCTCTGCCTTCGGCTCAGGTCATGATCCCAGGGTCCTGAGATCGAGTCCCGGACCCAGATGAGGTGCCCTGCTAACAGAAAGCCTGCTTCTCCCTCTCTCTGCTGCTTCCCCCCTGCTTGTGCGGTCTCTTGCTGACAAAAAAAAAAAAAAAAAAAAGCTGCACACAGGTAGTTTAACCAACAATAAAAACCTCTTTTCTGAAGAATGAGGCATGTGTGAAGCAGAGAGACAACTTAGTGCAGAGTGGGAATGAGAAAAAGCAAGGTGTAACTATGAAAGCTGAATAAACAACTTTCTCAATTAAATAATGGTGAGTGTTGACCCCAGATTGAGTGATCGCCCTGGTTGCGCTTTCCTGCGGTTAGAACAGTTCACACTTACTATACAAACAAGCACCACAGGATACCACGGAGGCTCCCCTCTGCTCCTCACCCCGGGGCAACAGAGCGGTACCCAGAACGGGGTGTGTTACAAGGATGGAGAGCCTTTGGGGCTCTCTGCATACAGCACATTTCTTTTTCCTAGTACCAGTTGCTAGTCACCAGGTCGTCTGCCTTTGTGATTCAGCCTTTAAAGTTACCTCTGCACCCAACCACTAGAATCAGTTGAAAAATTAATGAGATGGTCATTCACCTGCCTTGCCTCCTGGAATGTTACCCCCAGTTCGCAGGAAGGTGTCTTCGGGTTCCGATGCACTAACTCCATGTTTGCTAGAGTGCTTACAGACACCGCAGGATGCTGCGGATATCCAGACGATGTTTCACAATGTTAGTAAGGAGAAAGGACACGGCAGCGACTGTTTCTGTGGTCAGACGGGCATAGGAAACGTGCTCTGGATTTTCAGAGGGAGGAGATTGTGTTTCCTGAATTTATTGGCTATGGAGCTAGTCCCTCCCTGAAGAACAACTAAGTTCTTCAAAAAGATAATAATGTGTGAGCCATCCTTGCTAAAAAAAAATCCTTCCTTTTTATATTCTACTACTATTTCCTATTGGCCCAATTCTGTTGTATTTCTTCATCTCCTTGTAGCCTGGACCAGGACTGTACAGAGATTTTTGCATAAAGGACAATCCAGAAAAACTGAAGATGTTTGTAAAAGGATACATGTGTACACATACGTCATTCACAGAGGAATTGCTTTATTGCATTGGGTGGGATATATTTTTATGACATAGTTTACCTACCTCAATGGATTCTAGGGGCGATGGTGAGGGAAGAGAATGTGACTGACGTTTAATAAGTACCAACAAATATTAGGCAAACACAACCTTTTTTTTTTTTAAGATTTTCTTAAATCTTTGGGCTGCGCCCAAACACAGCCTTTCTTATCGTTACAGTAACTCAGCAGGATGGGACCTATTGGCTCCCTCAGGTTACGGATGAAAAATGGAGGTCCAGACAGTTAAACCAAGTCACGCAAATCCACAGAGAAGTGAGGGAAAGAGCAATGGAAACATTAACACCCAGATCAGCTGATCCAAGAGTTGAAACTCTGAACCAGAGAAACTTTTAAAGAACAGAGAGCCCGGAGCCGGGGAGAAGCGCAAAAGCTCATTGGCCAGCTAGTGTTATGCTTCTATTGCGCTAAATGCTCTGTTTAAGGGTGTGGTTCTCTGGGCTAGATTGGACTTCAGTCCCACAGACAAGGACACTGAGGAACCAGCTCTGAAAAGAGCACAGGTTTAGAATGACCTACAGTAGTGAAATAAAGCCCCATAAACATGGACAGGATCTTCTCCAACATAAAGCAGCTATGAACTCATATTTATTCACTCATTCATTCATTTTATCTTTTTTTTTTTTTAAGATTTTATTTATTTATTTGACACACAGAGAGAGATCACTGTGGCAGCGAGAGGCAGGCAGAGAGAGAGGGAGAAGCAGGCTCCCCGCTGAGCAGAGAGCCCGATGCGGGGTTCGATCCCAGGACCCTGAGATCATGACCTGAGCCAAAGGCAGAGGCTTAACCCACTGAGCCACCCAGGTGCCCCTCATTTTATCCTTTGATCAGCAACTCTATCTTTTTTTTTTTTTTACAGTACCCCCTATGCCCCACGTGGGGCTCAAACGCATGACCGGACATCAAGAGTTGCCTTCTTCTCCAACTGATTCTCTGAGGCATCACTAAGTTTTTTTTTAAGATTTTATTTATTTATTTGACAGAGAGAGATCACAAGTAGGCAGAGAGGCAGGCGGAGAGAGAGAGAGGGAGAAGCAGGCTCCCCACTGAGCAGAGAGCCTGATGAGGGACTCATTCCCAGGACCCTGGGATCATGACCTGAGCTGAAGGCAGAGGCTTTAACCCACTGAGCCACCCAGGCGCCCCGAGGCACCACTAAGTCTTGAGTATCTATTAGAATCTAGGTATTGTGTCTCACATCATGAATACTATGTCCGGCCCACAAAGGCAAGATTCCACGACCCTCCTTCAAACACAGTGACTGCCCCCCAACAATGTGAATTAAAAGAGCTTGGAATTAAAATTAAGTAAGATGAAAAAAAAAAATTAAGTAAGATGTTTGATTTTCAACCATAAATGTGAACATAATTTTAATGTATCTTTCTTGAGTCGGAAAATGGATTTATATTCACCAGCCAGAAAAAGGGAGTTCTTCCTGGGTATAATTGATAATGTATGAGCAGCATTTTGGAATTTAAAATGTGCTTGTTCACACAGTGTTCATGCCGCTCGTAAGTCTTAGAGGAAGGTAGAGTGTGAAAATCAAGGCTCAAGGGGCCTAAGTGACAAGCATGAGGTCACACTGTCATCAACGTCCGCTCAAGTATCAGTATGATGTCTTTGTTCTCATTAGAGTCATATCCCAATCCCAAAGCCTCCAGGGAGCTGGGACATATCCCTTTGTAGAAATTTAAGATGTCTAATATACTTTCCCAAGACTGGGGTATATATACAGAATTGTGTGTGCAGGAACACGCTCCAGGATCTCCCCTTTATTTATTTATTTAAGATTTTATTTTTAAGTAATCTTCACACCCAACACGGGGTTCAAACTTACAATCAAGAGTCACATCCTCTACTGGGCGAGCTAGCCAGGTACCCCCAGGATCTCCACTGTAATGCTAACTTGAAGTGGAAGTAAGGTCCAGCCTTGTGTACTTTTGGTAGCATTAGATATTTTTTAAAAACAAAAAAAAGTATATGCGTGCGCGCGCGCGCGTGTGTGTGTGTGTGTGTAGTTTAAAAATAATTTTAAGATTCCTTTTATTTGGGGCGCCTGGGTGGCTTGGTGGGTTAAGCCGCTGCCTTTGGCTCAGGTCATGATCTCAGGGTCCTGGGATCGAGTCCCGCACTGGGCTCTCTGCTCAGCGGGGAGCCTGCTTCCCCCTCTCTCTCTGCCTGCCTCTCTGCCTACTTGCGATCTCTCTCTATCAAATAAATAAATAGAAATCTATAAAAAAAAAAAAAAAAAACCTGTTTAGTAAAACAGAGGGCCCTAGGGGAAGAGAGGAAACAATAAAACAAGACCAAATCAGAGAGGAAGACAAACCCCAAGAGACCTTTTTTTTTTTTTAAAGGTTTTATTTATTTATTTGAGAGAGAGAGAGTGACAGAGGAAACACAAGCCAAGGGAAGGGGGGAAAGCAGGCTTCCCGCTGAGGAGGGGGTCCCATGCAGGGCTCAATCCCAGGATCCTGAGATCAGGATCTGAGCTAAAGGCAGCTGCCTGACCGACTGAGCCACCCAGGCGCCCCAAGAAACTCTTCATCATAGGAAAGAAACTGAGGTTTGCAGGAGGGGAGGCAGGTTGGGGGTGTGGGGTAACCGCATCATGGGCATTCAGAAGGGCACGTGACATAACAAGCACTGGGTGTTCTATAAAACCGAGGGATCGCTGACCTCTACCACTGAAACCAGTAACACATTCTATTTAATTAATTGTTTTAAATTTTTTAAAAAACGGGAAACAATAAAATACAAAACAACTGTTTCATTATTACAGTTTTTTCATAGTAGAATTTGACCAACCATGATTCCCAATATCAATGAGGTGACTAACAACAGTGTAATAAGTAAAAAACACGTACTGAGAATCCACCATGTTTCTGACGCTCTAAACATCCTGCATTTTCTCCATATATGACCCTCACATGGCTTTGTGAGGTGGGTGCTATCAATTTAATGCTTTATTTCACAGATGGGGAAACCGAGAAATGAAGATTTAAACATTTACTCACTGTCCTATGGTCTATAAGAAGCCCACAATTAGTCCCGGGGAGAAGAGATTCTTACCCTACCCAAAGTGGAAAGGGTGGTCGGTGCCACGTGAGCCACTGGGTGACAAAGAAAAAATACTACAACCTCAATTTCTATTTGCTTCTTATATGAAAATAGTAAGAAAGACCTTGGGCTTTCATCTCAATTGGACTTGGAGATAAATAAATCAAGTTTTAATGTAAGGATGGCCCAAGTATTGTATGCTAATCGTGCTTGGCTAGATCTCCCAATCCTGTGCTCTCTCCCGTGTTTACATTCAGTGGTTGAAGTCTGCCAGACTCAGCTGATTTACTGATTATATTATTTACTTTTGCCTAAACCAGTTTTCCCCCACAGCAGAACTCTGTGACCATTATCTTCAGGCCCTGGTGATAGGCACAGGCCCTAAGCCCGGGCCTCAAGGCATTTTGTATATTGCACTCTTATTGCCATTTGGGACTTTGAGATCATCGGGGGAGGAACTTTGAGCTACTGTACTGGAGGGACCATAAGGATCAGAGACAAGCCATCCTTGACTCGTAGACTATCCAGCTGGACAGGCAGCAGCCACGGGAGGGAGGCCGTCCTTCATCATTCAGCAGCTGGACACTGATACACGAGAGAGTCCAACAGTGATCAGACTGTTTGGCTTAATCTAGAAGAGTATGATCTAGGGAATAAATGGTTGGGGAAAGGCTGTGTAGAGGTTGGGGGGAGCAAGAGCAGTGTGCAAGCAGGGGATACCCAGAAAATCTCTAGACCTTCCTTTCAACTTTGCCCTGACCCCAAAACTGCTTTAAAAATATACATTTTTAATTTTTTAAAAAAGATTTTATTTATTTATTTGACAGACAGAGATCACAAGTAGGCAGAGGCAGGCAGAGAGAGAGGAGGAAGCAGGCTCCCTGCTGAGCAGAGAGCCCGACGTGGGACTCGATCCCAGGACCCTGAGATCATGACCTGAGCCGAAGGCAGCAGCTTAACCCACTGAGCCACCCAGGCGCCCCACATTTTTAATTTTTAAAAATTAAAGTAATTTTTTTCAGTTACCACAGTTTGGTGCAGTTCATTCAGAAAAAGCTAACCAAAATACTGAGTAAAGATATTTAGATGGCCAAATCTTGCGTTGGCCTATGGGCCCTAATTTTATTTATTTATTTATTTATTTATTTATTTATTTATTTGCCAAGGCCTAGATCGTCTCTCAGAGGCTTTGTGCTCTAAGGAAAAAAAAACAAAACAAAACAAAATACAAAACATTATCTAATTGCACTAGTTTCTGCATTAATTTTTTCAGTTTAAAAAAAAAAAACAACTTTTTTTTCCGGTTGTTTTTCACTCCTGGGATGATTTTTTTTTTTTTAATGCTCACCTCTCTCCCATAGGTATATGTTTCCTTGTTGTTTCTTCTATTACAGAAAACCCAGTGTATTTTACACACATGGTTAATTGCAGGGGTAATATGTACACAAGCAAAACTGTGGTTGGAAACTTTTAATTGGGCAGACAAGTGGCCACCTAGATGTTCAAATTAAATGGTTAGCCATTCAACCACTACTCTGTAAAGGCAGGGGAAATTTCTTCCACAGCTGTTCATGATCTCAAATGATGCCTAAAGTTGAAACTACACAACAGTTGCGGAGATGGGCTATTCCATTCACTTACTCATTCATTCATCAACACAGTTGTTGTTGTTGTTTTAAGGTTGGGGTTTTTTTGTTGTTGTTTTGTTTTGTTTCAGATTTTATTTATTTATTTGACAGAGAGGCAGGCGGGGAGTGGGGGGAAGCAGGCTCCCTGAGGGCTCAATCCCAGGACCCTGGGATCATGACCTGAGCCAAAGGCAGAGGTTTTAACCACTGAGCACCCAGGCGCCCCTAGGGTTTTTTTGTTTTGTTTATAAGATTTTATTTATTTATTTGAGAGAAAGAGCACAAAGGGAGAGGGAGAAGAAGATGCCTCCCACTAAGCAGAGAGCCCCATGTGGGGCTTGATCCCAGGACCCTGAAATCAAGATTGAGACCTGAGCCAAAGGCAGACGCTTAACCAACTGAGCCACCCAGGCACCCATTTAAGATTTTATTTTTAAGTAATCTCTATGTCCAATGCAGGGTTCAAACTCATGACCCCCCAAGATCAAGGGTCTCGGGCTCCAGCGACAGAACCAATCAGGACCCCCATCAACACAGTTCTTGATAGCCTACTGTGTGCCAGGCCCTTGGCCAGGGAGTGTGGGATACAGCAGATAACACACCCTGCCTGGTTCTTGGCATTATGGAGCATGGGTTCTACACACTGGAGGCTCTGACTTTTTTACTTTTCTTGGCTAAGGTCAAGTCTAGAAAGTTCTATGAAGCATCTACACTTTGAAGACGGAGGGACAAAATCAGAGCAAAAGCAGAATGTTAAAATGTCTTGGCGATACTTTAGGATACCAAACAATTCTTTTTCCTGATAGTTTTGGTGTTTTTTTATCCCCCAGGCAATTATCTGGGGGTTTTTTTGTTTTTTTTTTTTAAGATTTTTTATTTTTAAGTAATCTCTCCACTCAGCGAGGGGCTTGAACCCACAATCCCGAGATAGAAGAATCTCACATTCGACTGACTGAGCCAGCCAGGCCCCCCCTGGTTTTTTGAATAAACAAAGAACATATTGTTTGGAGCCTTGAAGAGGCATCAACCACGTGATATGCTACTTGGGGGCCTGAAGCCAAACTCACATTCAGGGTAACTGACGACTTATATCAACCACCCACCTAACAGAAGCCCTTTGAAAGCTATCTCAAAAGAAAGTAAACTTTTTTTTTTAAGATTTTATTTATTTATTTGACAGACAGAGATCACAAGCAGGCAGAGAGAGAGGGGGAAGCAGGCTCTCCACCTAGCAGAGAGCCTGATGCGGGGCTCCATCCCAGGACCCTGGGATCATGACCTGAGCTGAAGGTAGAGGCCTTAACCCACTGGCGCCCCAAAAGTAAACTTTTTAAAAAAGAATTGAGACATAATTGACCTATTACACTATATTCATTTCAGATATACAATATAATGATTCGGGTTTTGTATATATTATGAAATGATCATAGTTAAGTCTCGTTAACATCTGTCCCCACACATGGTTATAAATTTTTCTTTCTGGTGTCGCAAACTTCTTGAAGATCTACACTCAGCAACTTTCAAAGATGCAATACGGTATTATTAACTCTAGTCCCCACATCCCCAGGACTTACTCAGTAATCTCTGGTTTGAATTAGTTGGATGACTATCTCCATTTCCCCCATCATCATGCCTGGAAGTGGGTGAAATGGTGTCTAGATTACTTCCTTCATTCAACAACTAATTTTGGCGCCGCTGCAATGTTTGCGGTGTCGTCACCAATGCTGGGAACAGAGGGATAGAGCGGGGAAGAAAATGAGACAAAAGTCCTACCCTCCAGGAGCAGACATTTTAAACTGAAAAGATGGATTAATACAGAGAATGAGAGCAGGGCCCGGGTGGCTCAGTCGTTAAGCATCTGCCTTCAGCTCCGGTCATGATCCCAGGATCCTGGGATCCAGTCTGCATCGGGCTCCTGGGATCCAAGGGCATCGGGCTCCTTGCTCGGCGGGAAGCCGGCTTCTCCGCCGCCCGCTCCCCCTGCTTGTGTTCCCTCTCTCGCGGCTGTGTCCCTCTCTGTCAAATAAATACATAAAATCCTTTAAAAAAACAAACAATATTTGGAAACAGGAAATGGGAAAAATACGTTATCATTTGAGTATCATAGTAAGCGCGGTCTAGGAGCGTCCGTGAATTCTATTTGTGATATCTGATGCCTGGGATTTACTGTAGGACTGCCAAAAACTCCGCAATAATCCGAATCATCTTTTTTTGTAATAGCGAAGTGAATGCTGACCACAATTCTGTCTCTGTTCCATTCAGATGGATGGAATGTGTTGAGTTCCAACGAGCAGAGGGAGGAGAGAGGAACAAAGGTGAAGAACATGGGGGTCCTGGGGGGCCCGGTCAGTTGAGCATCCGACGCTTGATTTTGGCTCCAGTCTTGATCTCAGGGTCCTGGGATCAGGTCCTACATTGGGCTCCCCACTCAGCACAGGGTCTGTTTGTCCGTCCCCCTCTGTTGCTTTCCCTGCTCGCTTACTCTCTCTCATTCTCATTCAAATAAATAAATATATATATATATTCTCATTCTCATTCAAATAAATAAATAAATATATATATGTGTGTGTGTGTATATATATATATATTTTAAGGGTGAGGAACACATTTCGTGCCCCAAAGAAGTGGCAGGTCCACAAGTAAACACGTCACTTCAATATAACATGGCTGGTCCTTGGCAGAAGTAAATACAACACACGTGTTTTCTGGAAACTGTCCGGTTTCCTCTTGAAATCTAGGAAGGAGTGTCTCGCAGAGGCATGGAAAGAACATTCCAGGTGGCTACACAGCATGAGCAAAGGCCCGCAGGCCAGCAGGGACTTGATGGCAAAGCCAGGAACGGAGATCGGTAGCTCCCCGATATTCCCAGATCACAAAATGTAAAGTGGATATTTCCCAGAATATGGCTACCAGCTAAGACTGCAAAAGCCTTTCTATACTGAATCCGAAGTTCAGCATCCCACAGTATTTACTTCCTTTTTCTTTTTCTTTTTTTTTTTAAATTTCTTAAGTAATCTCTACAGCCAAGGTGGGTCTCGAACTCACGACTTTGAGTGCAAGAGTCACATGCTCTACTGAGGAAGCCAGGCAGGCCCTCCTAGTACCTGCTTTCATCAAACTCTCCGACAGATAAATATAATGCAGACATAAAACCATCTTTTCTTCACTCCCATTGAAATCTTTTCCCTTTTCCAAATCTTTTAAATAAAATCCCTCTTTACCATGGAATTCATTCTGTTGATTTAAGAAAGCTCTCTCCTAAAGAAAGGAAAGCCATCTTTGATCTCACTTGACAAAAAGAACTAATCAAACAACAAAATCTATGGGGGGAAGAAAGAAAAAAAAAATAAAAAAAGAAGCAAGCTTCTCTGAGCCACATCAAATATATGACAGAGAAAATGCTTTATTTAAATGCCGAAAAATAACACAAAACAGCTTGAAATGTAATCACCTCTCCTGAGTAAGTGAAACCACATGTTGATCTGACATGAGTTTCTAAGACACAATTAAAGGTCACTGTGTGTGCACACATCTCATTTCGTACTTGAGAGGCCTGAATTTGTCGTCGGCGTGTTGGGGCACCGTGGGGCAGGTGCTCGGCCTGGCCCAGCCCACCGAGCTGCCCCAACGTGGGACCAGGTAACAGACACTCCCCAGCCCAGGAGCCTGAAATTGAACCATCCCAGGAAACAGACAACCCTGATTTCAGCGGTCCCTGAAGTCCTGGGAGACAAGACCTAAACGCATTTGGCAATCCTTGCTAACTCAGAGCCAAGAGCCCTCCCACGGAAGTGGCTTTACTCAAAAATGAAAAACACAGCTTCCTCTCGGCTCTGCTCACCTTTACCTTCACCAGGCTCCTGGGTCCAAAGGGAGAAGTTTGGGGGCTCCCCTGGGGAGCAGGGCTGTTCCAGCCCCAGGGTGGGGGGAGCCGCATTTGGAATTGTCTCCTTGGCAGCCGGCAGGTTTCAGTTCAAGACTGTTCAATGGAAAGACAGGGTATGCGGAAAGTGACTTTAAAAAAAAAAAAAAAAACCAGCTCCCCGCAAGGCCTGTCTCCTCTTTCCATATCCCTTTAAGGAAGGATGTGCCCCAGGAAGACTTCAAAGTGGCTCTTTCAGAAGGGAAATCACATCTAGAAAGCTTTTCTCAGAATGAGAAACAAATTATTTGATTTGAAAGAGGAGTAAATCTTCAGAGCAATGAGGGAGATCAAAGAAGAAGTTCCTGTGAACCGAAGAAGTGACCCTTTCCAGTGGAACGTGACTTGACTCTTTCCGCGCGCTCCACGCAGTTTGGAGATAGCGCGTTTGCTAGAGAATCAAAGTAAAGAAGCTGGTCTGCGTTCCAGAAAATCACGTGATCTCTCTCTCGATCTCTCTCTCTCTCTTCCTCCCTCCCGCCCGCCCCCACTTCTCCCTCCCTCCCTATCTCTCTCCTTCCTCCCTCCAGCCAGGCTGTGCTCCCCAACCTTGTTGTCGTGGCCCCTGCAGCATGTGGCCCCTGCAGCATGTGGCCCCTGCAGCATGTGGCGAGGTGCAGGTCCTGGCACACTTGGGTGAAATTCGCGGGGGAGACCAAACGGCAGAGAACAGGGCGACCCCAGAGAGCAGCCGAGTGGCCCTTGTCCCTCCCACTGCCCTGCTCAGCCCCCTCCCTGCTTCCTGTCCTCCGGCCCCTGGGCAGGTGAGCCCACCCCACCGCAGATGCTTAGGGAGTCTTGGAGTGTTTTCTTTGCATTTTTCATTCTTCAAGGTATACCTGAATATATTCTTATTGTAAAAAAGTAAAATCTTAAGGCCAAACAACCCGCTGTCCTCCCCCTCCCAAAAAAACCCCTCGTTTCTGTTAGGGGTGAAGTCATCTGCTAAGTGTATTTTTCTTTCTTAAGTTTTAGCCCTCTGGTTTCCACCCCAAGTGCGAGTCTCAGTATACCTTCCATTGATATAAATGTGGATGTTATCGACCAACATAAATAGAAGAAGGAATTTAGCAAACCGAAAAGCAGAAAATTTTGACATAAATCAAAAACAACCAAAAACAACCACCACCACCCAGTATCAATCCCTGCGTCTTCTCAAAGTCCGATAAAATTAAGACAGATCTTTGCCTGGAAGGGTAAGAGAAACAGGGAGCACACTTACAACAACCTCAAGAAGGGAAACAACTGTAATTCCACATAGAGAGCAGACTTCTACCTTCGTAGACACTATTATGTACCATTTAGCTTGAAAACCTACCTTCGGCTAGGGGGAGAAAATGGACTACCAAAATTAGCCTCATCAGGCATTTTGTTTACACCTGAAAGTATTACTTTTCCTTACCTGCTTGTTTGAGGTACTGTATGTTAAATGCTCACTGTAGGAAAATTGGGGGTGGGGGGGGAAGCAGGGGAAACACTGTTACTTTTCTCCTGGAATATCCTGGGGAGACAAGATGAGTCCAAGAGGGACGCCTAGGTAGCAGTCGGTTAAGCATCTGCCTTTGGCTCAGATCATGATCCCGGGGCTCTGGGATCGAATCCTGCAGGCAGCTCCCTGGGGAGCCTGCTTCTCCCCCTGCCTGCTGCTGTCCCTGCTGTGCACTCTCTCTCTCTCTCTCTCTCTCGCCCTACGACAAATAAATAAACAAAATCTTTTTAAAAAGAGAAAAAAATAATAAAAATTTAAAAAATAGAATTTCATATATAGAAATAACATCAAGGTGTTAGAAGTTCCTGTCGTGGGTAAGTCATGATAAGGGTGAGATCAATTTTTTCAGGAATCACTGATTTTTCATATATTTCTAGACCCACACTGATTAATCCATGTCTAGGCGGAAGAGGGTCACCACAGGAGCACTATTGGCAGTTTCTTCACAAATAACCTGAAAATAAGCACAAAAACAATGGCCAGCCTTTATGTATTATATGTATTAGTGTATGGGGTTCTCACAATGACGCTTAGGGCTTGATACCATCATTATACCCATTTTATGGATGGTGAAACTGAGGTGCGGAGGGTTGCCCAAGGTCACACAGCTGTGAGTCGCTGAATGGGGATCCCGTTTAAAGAGGACTATGACTGTTGAGGATATGAAAACCTGAACATTATACCGTAAAGGAATCCAGCGATTTCTCCCCTAACCCCTTTTTAACTGGGAACCTTGCTATTTCACCCTGAGTCCTGTACCTGTTGTACAAAGATGGCTCTTTGCAAGAGTGGGTGTTTAAGGTAGGAAAAACATCCCCTGCCCTCAGGAAAGATGACTAAAGGATTTTAGGAAACTGAGGGAGTGTCGGTTGAGGAGGTTTACCTAACCGGAAGTTTAGGGACTAAGAATAGAAAGTGCTCCCTTAGCTCAGATCTGGAACTTCAGAAACATTCTTACAAGTCATCATGGTTGTGATTACTCTATCTCCTCCTCCTCTTAATTAAAAGAAAAATCCTTTTTCCTCGTTCTTTTCCTTTTCTCTTCCCCCCACCCCTCGCAAAAAAAAAAAAGTTAATCCACCCAGAAGCCCCGACGGGCTGCGAACGCTATATTTGCATTCCAAAGGAGAGCTATTCAGGGAAGGTGTGGAGCAATGTTCTTGAGGCTCTGGATCCTTCTAAACTCCTCTCCTCCCGCTCCCTTTTCCCTCTCCCACCTCGTGAAGCTGTTCACTCCCTCTCACCCCTGGCGTCCCATCCCCACCCAGGGACACCGGGCAGAAAAAGTTTGTGGGGTCCTGGGCCCAGGATCACCCAGGTCTACTTCAGGGAATATCCTGGAAGGGCAGAATTACAGTTCTCCGAGCCTTCTGTGGGGTTGTGAACTCCTGCAGGCCTGGGATGCAGGCCTTTCTCTTCTGAACAAAAAGACATTCATTGAATACCTGTTCCTCCATGAGAAATTTTTTCAATATCCTAGAAACAGAAAACAGAAGAGACCCTGCGAATGTCATTTGAGTTTAATGAATGGGTTGATGGAATTAACTGTTTTTTTTCTCTCCCTCTCTGTCTCTGTTTCTCTCTTTTTCTCCTGAAATGTTCTAGGTGTGTGTCTTACCTGCTTCAGAACCAACTGCCATTAGTGGCAGGGAGGCTCGCTCTTTCTTTGAACAGCCCCTAATTGCTTTCTGTTAAAGGGCGTGTATGTCCCCTTTGATGTGATAAGAAAAACACCAACCATTTTCCTTTCTTGCAACCATAACTCCAGTGCCTTTTTAAATAAACTTTTCTGCGAGCAGGGGAAAAAAAAATAACAATTCACCTGCATTTATTTTGTAAGTTGTGTAGAGTTTGAAAGCCAGACGTGTTATAATAACTCAGATAAAGTTTTCTCTTTATTTTGTTGTTTTAAGTTAATTTGGTGCTTTCAGCTCCTTCAGAAATCCTTCTATGGGTAGAAAGATGCTTCCAGCTGACCTTTCCAAATCCTTTATAATAATGCGAGCTTTGTTGTAAATGTGAAATCAATCAAGAAGCAGGAATACATTAGCGTCCTGCCTGTGTTTTATAGTTTCCCCTTCTCAGGCTTGTTATTTTCCGCGGACACACATTGAGCAACTTGTTTCTGAATTAAAGTATTGCTCAATCTGCTTGCTTTCTTAAGAATTACATTAAACCACTAAACTAGGTACGGATGGGATCCTGGTTTTGAACAAGGCAGCAGTGAACTTTTAAAGTTTAGCCTGCCAAAATGAGTCAAGGTGATTGATTTATTAATTAGCAAAAGCCATCCTCTGAAATTACCTGGCATTCATCACAATTCATGAGAAATATATTCAATTAGTTTGAAGATAGAGCTTTGACAAACTATCCCTTCTTCAGAGACCACAGTCAATTTTATTAACTCTTGCTGGATAAATCATTCATGTTCAGCCTGAAATGATGAGTGGTTGAGGGAATTCCCAAAAGTACAACGGGCCAGTTCTGGCAAAGCTGAGGGCCATGCAAGACAGAGACAGGGAGGCCGGGTGAAGCAGGAAACAAGATTCTGACAATTCTGGATATTCTAGTATCTGCTGCCACTTGCACTGAGGGAATCGACTTGAATTGGACTTTTCTGAGTCAAAGGCTGGCGAAAATATACAAACCCAAACAGGCAGGAAACTCCAGCTGCCAGAACCCAACCCTTTAGTGAAGGGGGGCTAATGCCTGTCCACGGCCAAATTAAGTTGAACCACCGGGGAAGAGGTAGACTGACTAGTAACAGGGAGTCCTGGATGACCTCTTCTATGTGATCCAAATCCTATGCTTGCAGAATCAGACACGTTATACAGCGTAAGAGAGTGTCCCCCGATGTACCCATTTTACAGATGAGGAAACAAAAGGTCATAGAGAATCAGTGCAAAATGATAAGGCAAAGTCAGAACCAGAATCCAAAGACCGTAAGGCTAGCGAAACAGCTTTCCTCAGCCTAAATTTCCCTTCGTATAACTAAAGCACTGGGATAAACAAAATGGTATGATTTCCAATTCTCAAGTGCTGTGGTTTTAGTATTTTGATTTTAGGTGGCTCTCTCAATAACTTCATTGAGCCTAAGTATTTATATGTCCATAAACGCACATCAATATACATTATATATACATGAAAATATAACACTTCAGTGAAAAGTTCTACAATGATTTGCACGTGACAGAATTGTTAAAATGTGTGTCTAATGTATCCACTTCCTACTACTCCCCGTGGGTTTTCTGACCTATTAACTATATAAGAAGAAAAGGAAAGCCAGATGTTTCTGGAGATTTGTAATTCTCCATTTTTGAGATAAAATGAAAATGATTAGAGAAATAAAGGAAAAGAGTGAGTCTTTTAAAAACCCACCTCATTCCTGTAGTGCAAAGATGGAAAGATCTAGATATTACTAGAAGGGAAAACGCTGCAGCAGGGGCCAATCCGAGGAGCAAAACAGTGAGTTTTAGTGAATTCATCTCCTAAAGATAGTTCACTGCCAGTGGAGTGTGGTTCCTGAGTAATCCCAGAAATTAATCTTGTGATCCCAGAAATTAATCAGACTTGTAGTGAGGAGTAGGACTCAGGGAGATTTTTAAAAAGAGGCAGAAAATATCCATAGATAATGTTATTGGAGGAACTCTTCCCTTCTTGACATGCTAGACATTTTATAAGGTACAAAACCCTCTTGAGCATTCATGGGCTTTCACGTACTCTGGATTATTAAGAGACGGGAAGGGAGAGGGAGGGAGAGAGAGGGAGCAGTAGGTCACAGACTGGAAAATGGTGTATGCACAAGCAAGCAGAGAGAAACAAAGGAAGCTTCCATATTTAGAAGCAGGAGTTTTCTGGAAGACAACTCTTGGGAATGGATCAACTGCTTCCTGAATTTTGGGACTGAGCTCTGGATCACTCCAGGCCCCTAGCAGCAGCCATCGGCTCTGCTCCCGAGGGAGTTAGCCCTGCCCCTGGGCCTTTCCTGGGCCAAGCTTGCTTGCCCACTGCCCCGACTTCCCTTGCACCGAGGAGCCTCAGCCATTTGAAAAGGAAAGTGTGTCTACTGACCTGTGAACAGAATACACAGCCAGGAATGCTACCTTTTAGGATGAATTTACAGAGCAAATGAACAGAGCTGAATTCTTTTTTTTTTTTTTTCCTTTCATTCTGAAGGCCTCTGGGGAAGTTGATAAAGTTATGATTTATCAGTTTGCAAGGGACATTCCAAAACAGCAGTTTGTTTAATTTTATTTTTGTTTTAAGACAAGTAAAGGTCACAGAGACCAATTCAACTTTTAATCTAACTTCAGGAGGGCGGTTTTGAAAAGAGGGGTACTTAGGGCGCTTCCGGCTGGCTCCGTTGGTAGCTTCCGGGACTCTGGATCTTGGGGTGGTGGTAAGTTCAAGCCCCACCTTGGGCATAGAGATTATGAAGAAAAAAAAAAAAGAAAGAATTTTTTTTTTTTAATTGAGAGACTTTTGGTTGTCAGGAATAGATTAAAAAAATAGCTTAAATTATATGATAATCAGGGCGTCTGGGTGGCTCAGTGGGTTAAAGCCTCTGCCTTCCCTCAGGTCATGATCTCAGGATCCTGGGATCAAGCCCCGCATCTGGCTCTCTGCTCAGCAGGGAGCCTGCTTCCTCCCTTCTCTCTCTCTGCCTGCCTGTCTGCCTACTTGTGATCTGTCTGTCAAATAAATAAATAAAATCTTAAAAAAAAAAAAAACTATATGATAATCTCAATACATTCTGAGTGTTAAAAAAATCACTACATAGTGAAAGATGTATGAAAAAATGGATTTTATAAAGGACATCTAAAACTGATCAGTGGGCAGCATTATTTAATATATTTAAAGGCTGGTTAAGGAAACAGGGTGACAAGTTTCCAGGCAGAAACACCAGAATCCCAAAACCAAATTTTCAGTTCTGGTCCACAGCTTTCTATATGCCTGAGATACATTTTTTCTTTTTATTTGAATTTTTAGCAACCAGTTGAGGCCTCTGCTTCCTTCAAGTATGGGACAATCCTAGTTACTTCCTCCTCCTCCTTCCCTCCTGCGGGCCCAGAGGGCAAAAAATTTCCCCCTTATAAAGGCTGATACCGTGAGAGCCACTGCTTTTCCCCCAAAGCTGGGCTAGGCCTTTACTCAATTCTCACATGTATCAGTTCCTCCCTGCCCCCACGGCTGTAGAAGCAAGTCTTCCTTCCTCACCAGGGCTTTGCAAACCTTAGCTTGGTTAGAAAGGTCCACCTTCTGCAAACCAGAAATGGCATTTTAAGAATTTTAGTTTGTAGATAAACACGTCTAAAGGCAGTGATAGCTCTCGAGACACTCATTCCCAACTTCATCCTTAACTGAAAGTTCCAGTCGTTGCTAGAATTCAAGTGAAAACTTGAAATAAAAAAAAGAAATTTCCAGAACTGCAGTAAACCTGAAATGCTCTTAAAAAAAAAAAAAAAAAAATTAAAAAAACACACAAATAAATAAATAAAAGCTGTAAGGATCCATGTCCCAATTGCCCTCTAAACAATCCTTTAAAAGTAAAACAAACAGAACACCACATTCAGAGATTAATTACCGATCTCCTGAAAGCTATCTAATGTTGGCACGAGGGATCATGACGACAAAAGTGAATTCGCCTCCGTCTGAGATCTCGCAGTTAAAGGAACAAACGGAAAAAAAAAAAAAAAATCTATGTGAAAAGCGTTTAAACATGGGCTGCTCTGAAAAGATGTATAAAAATAAAACCAAAGAGATGGAAGAAATGTTTTTCTGTGTGCAGTGGGAAAGTTTACCCAAATGACAAGCTGTCGTGTGGGACGTCCCAACAGCATTCTAAAAAGTCTATTTCCTTAGATCAAAAAGGACAGACAGAAGCCCAACACTTATATCTGTGCTGGTTGGTCATGCTCCCCTTTTCCTAGAGTAATTATTCGCGGCACCCATGAAGCAATGTGGCTAATACCTTAATGCTCTGAGTACAAAGACGAGTAGGGTCATATGACAGTGCTAAATTTAGAAAAGGGCTCTGTTTTCTGTTTTGCTCAACGCTCACAATTTTCTGCTCTGAAGAAAGGGGAGTTTCAAATGCACATTGATCTTTCTCATATCGTAAATGAACCAAACGAACACCTGTTTTCAACTGCCAAAATACAGTTTTTTAAAAAAGGAAAAAGAAGCCTGTGTCCTCTTAATTCAACCTAGGAGGGATAATTTATTTTCCCCCTGCTTTCTTCAAAAGAACGTAACTAGAAAGGTAGAGTAATAGTATTTACAAAATGTTATAAATGCAAAGGCATGTGTTTAGCTAAACAAAAGAACAGTGGGGAATGGTGGTAATATTCCAAGGCAATTCAGAAGAAAATCTTCCAAAAACAAACAAACAAACAAACAAACCAAAACACACGAAAAAACTCTGTAAATCTTGGGGAAAAAACTAGCTCATGGAGCTAAGCAACATGACTATTAAAAAAAATTAACTCTAAGTGGGAAAATAGTATATTAGTTACAGAAATGTGCGTGACTCCTTCTTCATAAAATGTCTGGAAATACTAGTGTTCAAAATGGATCGTTTTTCATTCAAATTAAATGTCAAAAACCTCAATATAGGGGCGCCTGGGTGGCTCAGTGGGTTAAGCCTCTGCCTTCAGCTCCAGTCATGATCCCAGCATCCTGGGATCGAGCCCCGCATCGGGCTCTCTGCTTAGCGGGGAGCCTGCTTCCTCCTCTCTCTCTCTCTGACTGCCTACTTGTGATCTCTGTCTGTCAAATAAATAAATAAAATCTTAAAAAAAAAAAAAACCCTCAATATAGTACAACAAGCCTAATCGCTTTGAAGGGATGCTTGCTGGCTATGATATTTGCTCTGTGGGAGGAACCCAAATATTTTCCTGGAGTTGAAAACTGGACTGATTAAATTTGTGGACTATATTGTGTTTGGTCTGAGAATCAAGTTCAGGCTCCCATTTGCACAGAATTCATTATTTATTCAATACTTATTAGGACCCACCTCTTAAAAATGGTGATGACCAATTTACATATACAGGATAGAGACAGGACAGGCGTGGATTTTAATATAGAGTCTTTGTCAAAATGATGTAGAGCTCTAAAAGTACTCCAGGTTACAAAAAATAATAATAACACTCCAGCTAACCATGACAGTATTATTACGTCTACCTTGCTATTTTGATTAAGAAAATGTCTATGCAAGTCTCCTTTACGTTTGTATCATCCTAATTTTCCATCCAGCTCTCTTAGGGCATTTGTTGCTGTTTTATAGAATTTCTAACGGCTGTTGCCGAACAGAGATCCTTTTTAATTGTACTCTGAGTCTTTCGTCCTCCATTCATTGATTTTTTCCTTCAACGATCATTCACCAAGACTGGTCTAGATGCTCAGGGATCTTAGAATTTCGATTATACGAACTGGCTAAAATTTCCAAAAAAAGTATTTATTTAAGCACTCAATCTTTTGGAAATAAATCATCTTTAAGACGTACATTTCCGGGAGCACCTGGGTGGCTCAGTCGGTGAGGCGACTGCGTTTGGCTCAGGTCGTGATCCCAGGTGCTGCCCTGGAGCCTGGATTGGTCTCCCTGCCCACTGGGGAGCCTGCTTCTCCCTCTCCTGCTGCTCCCCCGGCTTGTGTTCCCTCTCTCCCTGTGTCTTCCTCTGTCAAATAAATAAATAAAATCTTTAAAAAAAAAAAAAAAAGGCACACGTTTCTGCTTCCTCAGTTCACTGGAATTGGGGTGCTCAGTGGCACAGTTGATCAATTCTAAAGTTCACTTTAGTTTTTACATTTTTATTTTATTTTTTTTTAAGATTTTTATTTATTTATTTGACAGACAGAGACCACAAGTAGGCAGAGAGGCAGGCAGAGAGAGGAGGAAGCAGGCTCCCCGCTGAGCAGAGTGCCGGATATGGGACTTGATCCCAGGACCCTGGAATCATGACCTGAGCCGAAGGCAGAGGCTTTAACCCACTGAGCCACCCAGTCGCCCCTAGTTTTTACATTTTTAACATAACTGAAATTAGTGTGGCTGGTGTAATCGATGCCCTCTTACAATTATCATTGGAAGCATTTCTTTCTTTTTTAACAGCTCACAAAATAATGGTGCGTCTTACAAGGTGACGTTTTAGATTTGACAAAATACGGTGACTAGCCCCTTTGGTGTTCCCAAGTATTTTGACTTATTGCTTAAGCACTTCTTCCGTGATGGACTTTCACAGGACTAATAACATGGGTGGGAACAGTCCGCCATCAGACCCCAGGCCTATAATGCGACACCTTGTTGCCTGCATAGCATGTGTCAAAATTAGCACGAATGAGCTAGTTTGCTCTCTGGATCATTGTCAGCCTCTTCCTAGCCAATAAGCCCCAGGAGGGCAGAGAAAACATCTCTCTTGCCCACCACTGTATCGCCACAGTTTACACTCCCTCTTAGCAGATAGCCCCGAATACCTACTACCTGCCAGATGTTTTAGATGCTCCAATACAGCTGTGAGTCGGTTTCTGTCTTCATGGGTCGCAGTCTTTGCATAAAAAAAAAACTAAGAAATTAAATAAAGCAAGGCCATCTTGGATTTGGGGAGAAGCTACAAAACGGATAATTCTCCAGGGAATCCTGGAGTGTTGCCGCTTATTCAGCTCTGCCTGGAACTTAACATTCCTCCCTTAAAACCAAAATGCCCAGCGTGTGGGTGGCTCTGCCGGTTAAGCACCCGCCTTCAACTCAGGTCTGATCTCGGGGTCCTGGGATCGAGTCCCCCATCAGGCTCCCTGCTCAGCGGGGACTCAGTCTCCCCCTCCCCCTCCCTCTGCTCCTGCTCTCTCTCTCTCTCTCTCGCTCTTTCTCTCTCTCAAATAAATAAATAAAATTTCTTTAAAAAGGTGCCAGCTGAGTGTACTTAGATATGCCCGTACTGGGTAGCTCTGGGTAGTGTAGGACTGCGTCCTACTGATTTGCAACTGGGGTGCTGAGCGGGACACCTGCTCCCATTCTTCCTCTGACATCTTTCCTACTCTGTCCCCACACTGTCCTTCTTGTATCAGTTGGGATCCAATACCCTATTCTATTTTGTGTCTGCTCTAAAAACTAACTTTAGTAGGGGCTTAAGCCATTAAAACACACGATTTGAAGTTATAAATATATTTACGTTTTATCCTAGCTCGAAAAATAATAAAAGATGGCAAGATTGGTCACGTACATCAACCAAACCCCCTCCATGTAAGTGTGAGCCAGCCCAGAGACATCCCAACGCTATACATTTTACTTACAAAAACTTGCGGTCATGTTAACCTAGAAGTGTGCCTGAAGTTTTATTGTTCAGTAATTTCCTCCGAAGCCTGCATCATAACTATGACATTTTATTATCATTAATAATGGTAACTTTATTTTTTTATTTTTTAAAGATTTTTTAATTTATTTATTTGAGAGAGAGACACGTAGAATGAACGCGGGGTTGTGAGCAGGGGAGGGGCCGAGGGAGAGGGAGAGGAACCCTGAAGCAGACTCCCCACTGAGCCTGGGGCCAGAGGCCAAGGGAGGGCTCGATTCCCAGGACCTGAGGCCAAATCAGGAGTCCAATGCTTACCTACCTGAGCCACCCAGGAGCCCTGGCAAACCTATTCTTAAAGGTCAACTGGTACATGTTCTAGTCTTTTTTCTTTTGAAGATTTTATTTATGTACTTGAGAGAGAGAGAGGGAGAGAGTGTAAACAGGGGGCGCAGCAGAAGGAGAGGGAGAAGCAGTCTCCCCGGCTGTAGACCCCAGAATCATGACCCCAGCCAAAGGGAGATGCTTAATTGACTGATCCACCCAGGACGCTCATGTTTTAGTCTTTGGGAGCCGTATAATCTGTCTCAACCCCTGACAACAAGTCCATAAATAAATTGGGCACAACTGTGTTCCAATAAAACTTTATTTATAAAAGCAGGCAGCTGCCGGGATTTGTCTCTGGTGGGAAATTGCTGAGATCTGCTTTAGACGTACTGAGTCATCTGGCGGTCACAGCCCACCCTTGAGGCCAGCATGAGTGTTGAGAGCATCATCCCATTCTAGAAGGGAACAAGCTGGACGGAAGGTGGGTACGCAGCCAGTGACTACAGGAAACTGGCCCCTAGATGCCCATGTTCCCTGTTAAGGAAAGGAGTGTGAGCTGCTCTCTCTTCCATCAGGGGTGCGGACTCGAGCCAGAGTGGCAGGTTCAGATCCTGACTCCTTCATTTACTGCCTGCAAGGGCTTGAGCTGCGGCCCCCAATCCCCCTGCCTCCTCTCTGTTCTGCATGACCAGATCGGAATCCTGTCTAACCTTAGTAAGGCGTAAAGGAGCTAATGGAGGGGAGCCCGGGACAAAGTCACTGAACAACCGCTGGTCCTCATTGTGATTACAAGGCACAGATGGAGGCATTACGGGTGTGGGTGTGAGTAAGAGAAGGCTCCACAGAGAAGCATCCCGGGCAGAGGCAAGTCAGAAGAGAACCGAGAAACATCAGCGTGGATGGGCACCAGCCAGAGGCAGGGCACTGCTTCCCCATCGCTGACGTTCCCTTCCACGCAGGAGGAGTACCACCAGCAGGACACCCCGGCCTCTTGGCCTCCCGCATCTCCTACCCACGGCAGGTCAGTGGTTTCATCTGACACGGACTTTGGATGGGGACCTGGGTTGGATGAGCTCAGCCTCTTCTGCGTGCTTATTCTCTTGGGAGCCAGCAAAGAGCAGGTGCGGTCAAAGCTTTCCAGGGACAAGCTTTGTGTCAAGGTCCTGCCCTCAAGCTGACTTTCCCCGGTGGTCTCGGGCTGCCTGTCTCTGTGGGCTGAGCCTGGCCAGCCTGGAGTTCAGTGCCAAGAACCTTACCTCTTCACTACGGTGGTTTTCTTGGTTTCCACTGTATCACCTTTTTTTTTTTTTCCCTTCTTGTTTGGCGTTTGGGTCAAGATATAGGCAAAGGGCACTGCCAAGTTCCTTAGCACCTTTGAGCTCTCTTGGATCCAAACAGACACCACATCCCCTGTCTCTGTGACCGCAGCCATTTCCCTGGGCTTTACATCTCATCTACCTGCTAAAGAGTCACACACTGCCCCCCCACCCCCCACCCCCTGCAAGCCCAGTCCTTGAGCCCAAACCTTGGTCTTGTTTATCCGTCTGCCTGCTTAGACAAGACCACCCCTCACCAGGCTCTGTATTTCTGCAAAGTGATACTTTCACCTGAAGCATGAGTAATCATGTGATTGTTATCTGCTCACCATCCCGAGAACCTAAGTTACAGGAAGGCAGAGGGTTACTTGTATTCTCTGTGTCCTGCGCAGTGCCAGGAACAGGGAAAGCCCGCAAGAGATATCTGCTGAATGAATGAATGAATGAATGAATGAGGGAATGAGCTAATGAATGAGAGCAGAGCAAGCAGGCCGGATGGGGTAGTTCTGAACTAAGGAGTCCACACTCCATCCAAAGGGGCACCTCGTTCTAAGCGCCTCTGACTGAGCCCAAAGGGAATCTAGGAACATCTTGTAGTTTTTCAAGATAAGACTGAATCTGGATGTTATAAAGTCTCCAGGCTATTTCATTTTGTTTTAAATAAAAATAACCTTTTGTTATTCTAAGTAGAGTACACATGCGTTTTGTAGAAAGTTAGAAAGTAAAGTTAAACAATAATGTAAACATAAAAGCATGAGACTCCAATTTCTGTGAACGCTTTATGCTTCCAGATCTTTCTCTGTATGCTTACCTGAACATCCATGTATTTTTGACCACAAGGAGATCGCCCCTGATTTATTGGGTTTATTGTCTCCACCTTCTGATTTCAATGCATTTTTTTAAAAATCTGGTTTCGCTCCAGATTCAAATTTCCCCACTGACCCAGAAACATCTTTTGCAGCTGGTTTACCCAAACCGAGATGTAGTCCGAGCCCAGGCCTGGAACTGGGTTATTATGTCATGCCGCCTTTTCCAATCAGACTCAGTCCCTTCTCCCTTCCTTCATGCCTTGTTAAGTAGGCCAGGCCCGTCGACCTGTAGAATGTCATTTTTTTTAATTTGTGTGGCTATTTCCTCATTCTCCAGATTTTTTTTTTAAAGATTTTATTTATTTATTTGTCAGAGAAAGAGAGAGCACACACACAAGCAGGGGGAGAGTGGCAGGCAGACGGACAAGCAGATTCCCTGATGAACAAGGAGCCCAATGTAGGGCTGGATCCCAGGACTCTGGGATCACGACCTGAGCTGAAGGCAGATGCTTAACCCACTGAGCCACCCAGGAGCCCCTCTCTAGGATTTTTTATTTTATGTCATTTTTTAAAAGATTATATTTATTTATTTGACAGAGAGAGACACAGCAAGAGAGGAAATGCTAGCACGGGGCTTGAGAGAGGGAGATGCAGGCTTCTCGTGGATCAGGGAGCTCGACTCAGGGTCCGATCCCAGGACCCTGGGATCATGACCTGAGCTGAAGGCGGACACTTAAAGACTGACATCCAGGTCAGTCTGTAGGAAATCCTCTCTAGGATTTTAGATGTGAAAAAGCAATCTATAAAAAATGAAACGACACACACACACACAGTCACTGTGAGGACAAACTGCACGTGTCCGCAAGCTGAATTCAGCCACCACTGCCCGAGCTCCGAGGTCGGGGTGGGGGGGATCCGCTTTGCCATGGTCTGGGTCTCAGGACTGAAGGTCTGTCTGATTCCCTGCAGCAGGGTTACGAAGCCACTGAGAGATTCCTAAGAAGGTGACTGACAGGAATCGTGTTTTAGAAAAATGACTCTTGTAGTAAGAGGGGATGGGACACATCGGTGGGGACGAGTCGGGAGGCCAGTCATAGGGCCCCGGCGTACCCGAGGCGTGGTGACCCAGAGCATGAACTCCGGGCCCAGAACGCCTGGGTTCAGATCTTGAACTCATCACGCAGCGCTGGGATCGCGGGAAAGGCGCTAGGGCTCTGCGTCCTCCTGCAAGAACGGGGGCCAGAGAAGCACCCACCTCACAAAGCAGCTGTGAGGACATGGAGCCGATGGCTGTAGCGGACGGACGACAGTGCCCAGCGCACAGTAGGTTTTGTGTCGGTCTTCGCTAGGAGTCTTTTCCTCCCGCTTAACTGAGGCGTAATTGACGAATAAAATGGGGATACACTCAAGTGCCCAACGGGACGCTTTCCTGTTTTAGACACTGTCGAGAGATCACCATCATCCTGCTGAAACATTTATTGCTTCGCGTTACCTTTTGTGTGTGTAAAGAACCCTTAGCAAATTTCAAGCGTATGCAGTAATATGATAGAATTAGCTGCGCTCACCATGCTGGATATTAGATCCTCAGAACTTAATCATCTTCCCACTGAAAGTTTACACCCTTTGATCTGCCTCTCCATATTCTGCTCCCACCTGCCCAAGACCACACTCTTGGCCCTTGGTAACCACCATGCTACTCTCTGTTTCTATGAGTTCAACTTAAAAAAATTTTTTTGGGGGGCGCCTGGGTGGTGCCGTCATTAAGCGTCTGCCTTCAGCTCAGTTCATGATCCCAGGGTCCTGGGAGGGAGCCCCGAGTCAGGTTCCCGGCTCAGCAGGAAGCCTGTTTCTCCCTCTCCCACTCCCCCTGCTTGTGTTCCCTCTCTCGCTGTCTCTCTCTGTCAAATAAACAAAATCTTTACAAAATAAAAGATAAAATTCGCCGTCTCAGGGATAGCATGTAGCGTTTGTCTCTCTCTGTCTGGGTTATTTCATTTAGCATAAAGCCTTCCAGTTTCCCCCATGCCGTTGCAAATGACAGGATTTTCTTCTTCTTTATGACTGAATAATAAGTCGGAGCATGAACATTCTAGAATAGCCCATTATAATACATAATAGAAATACATATATTCTGTTATATATATTCTAATATAATATTTCCATTATATGCTGTGTACTTTCTCTTTACCCACTTATCCCTTGATGGTCACTTAGGCTGTTTGCATATCTTGCCTTTCGAGAATAATGATGCAATGAGCACTGGGGTACAGATACCTCGTCAAGATAGTGATTCCGTTTCCTTTTAGTGCTGTTGTTATTGTGATAGACCGACTTTCTCAGGTTCCGAAGCCTAACAAACTGTTCTAGAGGCCAGACTTTCTGACACCCATTTCCCTCCTCTTTCCATTCAAGGCCATCTATGAAAACTAAGATCACCCCAAGCAAAAGAATAAAGAAACTAAATATTTGTATCAGCTTAACTCAGCATCTGCTGTAATCCGGGAAATCAAGATTTTGTCAGATGGAGTCAGGTTTCATAAACCCATTCACTCATTTTTAAATTTCATCCATCAACTTTAACAAACAGAAGCGTCATAGAAAAATTTTTAAAAATCTCAAAACCTGTATGATCGCCAGATTTATACCTAAATTAAACTGAGATATTTTTATGGTTTTTTCTCATAATAAAAGTAAGACATGATCATTACAGAAAATGTTTAAAATATGAAGCAGTGCAAAAGCAAAAAATAAACATCACTCATAACTGTACTCTTTCCCAGCTAAAGACTTGAATAATTTGGGTGCAAACCCTTCCAGTATTTTACATACATATGAAAATGTCCTTTGTTTTATATCATTCTCTATTTTGTGTTTGTGGCAGATGCTGTTGGCTGCTTACACAGCACAGCAAGGCTTCTATTCTATTCTTTCTTGTCCACAGAACCCTGAATCTTTTCAGGTGTTTCACCTCATGTGAAGGTGGGACCTGCCCTTGTCCCAGAAAGTAAAATTTGATTAATCTAACACCAGTGCTCAGTTAAGAACATTTCTCAGCCTTAGAACGTTGGACATTTGGGGCTGGATCATTCTGTTGTGGGGTTGTCCTGTGCTTTAGGGTATCTTAGGTTATCTGCCCTCTACCCTCTAAATGACAGAAGCAACACCCTCCCCTCCACCCCAGGTGTGACAACCAAACCAAAATGTCTCCAGGAGACATTGCCAAATGTGCCTTGGAGAGCAAAAATGCACGTGACTGAGAAACACTAACTTAGGAATAAGGAGGTTCTAGAATCCTGGCCAGTGAGCTATGGAGGACATACCTATGTTATTCTTCTTGACGACTATACAGTATTCCACAGTGAACATAGACCACCATTTATGGATACTTTTTTTTAAAAAGATTTTATTTATTTATTTGACAGAGATCACAAGTAGGCAGAGAGGCAGGCAGAGAGAGGGGAAGGGAAGCAGGCTCCCTGCTGAGCCGAGAGCCCAACTCAGGGCTCAATCCCAGGACCCTGGGATCATGACCTGAGCTGAAGGCAGAGGCTTTAACCCACTGAGCCACCCAGGCACCCCCCATTTATGGATACTAATGATGGATACTAATTCCTTTTCCAGTTCTCTGTTGTTGTAGTTAATTACATATATGACTTTATATATTCATACACTTGTGGAAATGGATTTATAGAATAAATGCCTAGATGTGGAATTTGTGAATTAGAGTTTACATATCTATAGATATCAGCAATAAGCCTTCTAAAATGCTCCAAAAATCAATGCTGGTTTACCTACTAAATGAATGAGTGTTTATTCCCACCGACCTTCACTAACTTCAGAGAGAAAATCCACTAAAAAAATTTTTTTCGCATTTCAAATAACATTAAAAAATGGTTGTCTATTGAAAACTGGCTTTCTTAGTGATGGAATAATGTTCCATTGAGGTAACACAATTTACTCAATACCCCCAGTATGAACACTCAGTTGGGATTTATTTTGTATTAAAGGATTTCTTTCCTTTTTTAAATGAATACAAATATTTTTCATAATTGTTACAATTCACTAACAGACTCTTTAAATATTAAGAAGTATCTGTCTTCTGTCATTGATTTTATGATTATTAATCTATGTTTCTATAAAATGACCTTCCTCCAGGACAGACTTCATTAGACAGAGCAGGCCCAGAGTGGGTCTTTTATTTTTTATTATTTTTAATTAATTACTTAATTTTTAATATTTTCCAAAAGTAATCTCTACACCCAACATGGAGCTTGAACTCACAACCTCGAGATCAAAAGCCACGTGCTCTACAGACTGAGCCTAGCCAGGTACCCCAGTTCTAGTGTCTTCTTAAAATCAGAAGAAAAACATAACCTTTTATTTTATTTTATTTATTTTATTTTATTTATTTATTTGTCAGAGAGAGAGGGAGAGAGCGAGCACAGGCAGACAGAGAGGCAGGCAGAGGCAGAGGGAAAAGCAGGCTCCCTGCCGAGCAAGGAGCCCGATGTGGGACTCGATCCCAGGACGCCGGGACCATGACCCGAGCCGAAGGCAGCTGCTTAACCAACTGAGCCACCCAGGCGTCCCAAAACATAACCTTTTAGATTGAAGAAAGTGTTTTAATATTTAATATTAACACATCTGATTCATTTTATACTGATGCAGTTATAAAATATAATTTCTTTTCTTTTCTTTTCTTTTCTTTTTTAATAAAGGCAGGAACCCAGGGAAGTCAGATGACTGCCCTAGCTGGTTTTAGCATGCTTGCTCAAAACATATGGATCAAATCAAACACATGGTCTCTTCCATGTGAGATAAGTCGACTAAAAGTAACAACTTGAATCTCAATGTGTAAAATATTCATATACTTTCCATTGATAGTGATTAATTTTCAATTTTGAAATGTAACTAAGTAAGGGAAGGTGAGAAATAGTTTGTGTCGCTTTTCATAAAGGATGATGAACTCTGGGTATGTTTGTGATCTGCCTTCACCAACACATTGAGAGGGAAATAAAATACACATTTTTCATTTTTCAGCTTCCCCCTTGTTTTGATTTTATTGCTTGACATCTTTTTTTATCAGAAATAGGTGTGTTCTGTGTTCACCTCTCCCACGAGTTGCTTTAGTGCATTTTTTTTGTTTAAATAAAAATGTATTTCATTTTTAAAATTTTTTTTAAAAGATCTATTTTACTTTTATAACTCTGGATTTATTCTGGACATTTTTTGGTTTTATGTATTTATTCCTCTAACAAATTTAAGCACAACAATCAGAAAAGAAGAGCCCGAGAAGGACATTTGGAAGCAGGTGAATGGGTGGGGACAATTAAAAATCACAAAGTTAGGGTTCTTTTGAAAATTAAAAATGGAACATGAGTTCCCAGCATCAATTGTTTGTATGTGGACAGAGGAATCAGAAGAGGGGGCAGAGCCGATGGGAGCAGGCTAAGCCAGGCACAGGGTACCTCTGAGGGCAAAGGCTAAGCTAAGACTCCAGTGCCCCCATAGCGGCTTTGTGTAGGGGACACAATTAATGACCTACCTTCTTCCCCGGTGTTAGAACACTTTCGGTTACAGTATTGTGGTGAATCATTTCCTTCCAAGGCTCAGGGTGATCTATCACACGGGTGCCTTGTCTAGATTTTAACAATGTGAGCAAAAAAGGTTCCTTATTCCAGAAATGCAAAAACAGATTACATAAGAAATGTGTTCTTTAAAAGCAAAAAAAAAATCCACATAAAAGTGTAATAACTGGGAAGGAAAATTAATGCATGGGAAAACAAATCTCAAAAAAAAAAAAAAGTAATAAAAACGCTTGTCAGCGAAACGAGGAGGTTTCTCTTCCCTGGTCTTGTTTTTAAGAGTGAAATTCCTTTCTGAAGGCAGGAACTGGGATGGGCGGGCGGGAGTCTGGGTGTATTTGCCTTTCCTGAGCCTTGCGGGATTTCACTGGGGACCAAGTGAATAAGGAACAGGGACGGCTTGGAAATGCTGGTCCTGGTGTGTTACTGCTTACCCTACAGGAGTTTTGTTTTTTGTTTTGTTTTGGTGCCAAATACCTTGGTTGTCCTTGAAAAACCCTATAGGTCTGTTTTTATTAGCTGGCTACATGGGTGAAATTACACTGATTACTTAGCAAAGCTTCACCTTTGATCTACTGATCTAGTTAGGGATGTGCGACAGAGGGAGCCTGTGGCTGAGAGATCATTAACAAATTAAAAGAAGGGAGGGAGAAAGGCAAGTTACAGAAATACAGGAAGTCTGAGGTTTGTCAGTTGTTGAAACATTTTGATACTGTCTTAAGAGTCACAGCCCTCTGCGGGCTTTCTTTGGATGACAAAATACTGAGCACAATAACAACAAAGGCAAAGCCACACACGGTTCAAACTCAGGATCACTGGATCAGTTCTAAATTAATGAATGGTGGCTGGCATTGTTTTCCACCACCTCCTCTCAAGAGGTACACAGGCTTTAAAAATGTTTCTGTTTCCCATTTGTGTGATAGTGAAACCAAGGGATATCTTTACAAGTTTTGCTTTCATTAAAAAGTACACCCTTTAAACTTTTATTTGTTTTAATTAATAGACTTTACTTTTTAGAGTGGTTATAGGTATACAGAAGGTGGACATACACACTCCACTCCTGCCCCGTACAATTTCCCCATTACTTACCTCTTGCGTTAGTGGGGTCCGTTTGACACAACGGATGAAACAATACCGATGCCTGATTTTTTTTTTCCAATTTATTTATTTTCAGAAAAACAGTATTCATTATTTTTTCACCACACCCAGTGCTCCATGCAAGCCGTGCCCTCTATCATACCCACCACCTGGTACCCCAACCTCCCACCCCCCCGCCACTTCAAACCCCTCAGATTGTTTTTCAGAGTCCATAGTCTCTCATGGTTCATCTCCCCTTCCAATTTACCCAAAAGCACATACCCTCCCCAATGTCCATAACCCTACTCCCCTTCTCCCACCGATGCCTGATTATTAACTAACGTCCACAGACAACATTAAGGTCCATCTTTTATGTTGTAAAGTTCTATGGATTTTGAAAAATGTGTAAGGATACGTGTCTAAGCATTATGCTATACAGAACAGTTTCACTGCCCTTAAAATTCCCTCTTCTTGTTCCAGCAAGCAGCTATTCTAAATTCTGCCCTTTTTAAGAAAAAAAAAAAATAGAAGTTCTCACATACTTAAGCTACTAGTGCAGAAGCACAGTAACAGAGAAACATCATTTTCCTGATAAAGCCTGTCTATTGTTCAGGCTTTAGTGATGTTTACAGAGTGATAGGCTAGGAACACGTGACCTTCACGCAGCACCAACGTGAGTGCTGTCTCCTGTGTGATCCCTTAGAGACCCGGCTTGAATCTTCTTCAATGCCTCCCCTTGGGGTTGTATTCGATTTTATTACCAGTTTTCATCCAAGTCTATTGGGGAATGGGGAGATCTGCTTTTGTTTCCTAGCCAGGAATCGCTTGATCCTGAAAGTCTTGTGAGAAGACATGGAGGGGAACCGTCCACCGTACGCACCGTAATGTAGGGAAAAGGCTAAATTCTGTACTTTCAACATAATTGCTGTCCCCCACCCCCACCCCTTTTCTCTTCTCCAAGGGACTTTTATTTTAGGAATAGATGACAGCTGATTCTCCTTTTTGGCAGAGACCCATAGAAAGCCACTTTGCCCAGCTGCAATTCACATATCCCTGGTAGATCTTCTCTCCTGCTATGCTTTTGCCCATGCAAGAAAATACCAAAACTTGCTTTGCCAAACACCCAAGGGGAAGCCCCTTTCCCCCAAAGTGATACAGCAAACAAGCTAGAAATTGGAAGGAGTGTGTCCAACGAGCACCTGTCCCTCACTTGGTTCTACAATTGCATATCCTGATTACCTTTTTTTTTTTTTTAGTTTATTTACTTATTTTTAGTAATCTCTACACCCAACGTGGGGCTTGAACTTATAACCCTGAGACCAAGCATCCTATGCTCTACTGACTGAGCCATCCAGGTGCCCCTCTGATTAGCTTATTAAGCTGCCCAGACACAGAATTATTTCTTGCCATGCTTGAAGTTGTGACGTCTTGAAGTTGTGACGAAACCCCTTCATTACTGCACGAGTGTCTAGTGTTGAACTCCTAAGCCTAACGTTACAACCAGACTTCTTAACTGAGCGTGGAGGCGGTAGAGGGTTAGACAATTTGAGGGCAGAGAATGCGGGATGTAAAAAGTAGAAAATCGCCATACCTTATTTATTCCTTTATTAAATCATGCCCCCAATAGTTGAGGCTCTACCCTGTGTCAGGCTCTGTTCGAGAATGAGAGTTTCTGCCCTTACGGAGCTTACAGTCTGACAGAAGAAGACAAATACCGAAGATAGGAACTCAGCGGCAGAAAGAGAATAAAGCATGCTTGTTAGTTGGGCGGGTGTCTGTTTGGTTAGGTGAGTCAGGAAAGGTTCCCGCAGAGCTGGTGTTTGAGCGGAGTGGGCCAGCGCACACACCCCGTGGGGGTCTGCAGGTGCAGGGTTCCAGGCCGAGGGGGGGAGCGGACACAGGGCCTCGGACCGAGTGAGCTGTTGCAGGAAGGGCGAGCATGGTGGGTTTGGAGCTGATAGGAGGAGCAGAAAGTGGGTAACCCCAGAGGTCAGAGAGTGTGGACATGATAGGGAGTTCAGATCTTACTATGAAAAAGAACTCACTGGGGAGGTTGTCTGGGGGATGGCCGGGGATGGGGGGCACCCAGTGAGTTATAGCTCATCTTTTCTGTCTTGACTCAACCCTTGGAGGTCTAAAACCATCTCAGATGAGTAGAACCCAAACTGAGTACCTCATCTTCCCCTGCCCCACTGATTTCTTACACACTCTACCCCAGCTCTGCTAATGAAAATTCCAGTTTTATATTGGCTCGGGCCAATACCTTGGAGTCACCACCCTTGACCGCTGCTTTCCTTCAGATACTGTTTCTAATTCAGAGCAAATGCTGTTGACATTACCTTCAAAACTGATTATGACTTCCGTTAAATAGGGGTGCCTGGCTAGCTCAGTCGGAGGAGCAAGCAATTCTCTATCTCGGGGTTATGAGTTCGAGCCCCAAGTTGGAGGTAGAGATTACTTAAAAAACAAAACAAAACAAGCTAAAAAAAAAAAAAAAAAGGAATTCCACTGGATAAATCCCAGCAATTCTATCACTTTCCTAGCTCAACCCCTCATTATCTCCTACCCAGATGATAAGGGTGCCCTCACAGCTGGTTTCATTGTTTCCATTCTCTCCCAACCCCTTTCAGTCTGTTCTTAAAGTAGGGAAATCTATGAAGATGAGCCAGCCCTCACCACACAATTGCCATGGCCCCCGTCTCGTTCACGCTAGGACCCCAAGTCCTTATGATGGACTGCACATGATCTGGTCCCCACACTCTCTGACCTCAGCCACTCTGCTCCAAACACCATGAGTTCCACGTCTTGCCAAGAACACACTAGGCGTGGTCCAGTCTCAGGCTTTTGAATGTCCTGGGACATCCGCTCCGATGTCCAGAGTGAGCAACCTAGGCATCGTGGACCACACGATGTCTTTGGCAATGCTTAACCCTGCCATCATCACACAGAAGCACCTAATAGACAATAAACAGTAAGCACGGCTGTGTTCTAATAAAACTTTATTTATGGACACTGAAATGGAATTTCCTGTAATTGTCATGTGTTGCAAAATGTTGTCCTTTTAAAAAATTTTTATTCCAGTGAGTTGAAAATGGAAAACCCGTTCTTAGGCAGGGGGCCTGGTTTGGCTGCCCTTGGTCCCTGTGTGTTGACTCCTGCTTTACAGACCACTTCCCTGGCCATCCGCCCTCAAGTTATCGGTGGACACACACACATTCCCCATTCTCCATATCCTTTCTTTTATTTTTTTTAAAGGTCTTATTTGTTTATCTATCTATTTATTTATTTGTTTGACAGAGAGAGGAAACACAGCAGGGAGAGTGGGAGAGGGAGAAGCAGGCTTCCCACTGAGCAGGGAGCCTGATGCGGGGCTCGATCCCAGGACCCTGGGACCAGGATCTGAGCCTAAGGCAGACATTTAACAATGGAACCACCCAGGCACCTCTTCATATCCTTTCTGAATAGGGTCTCATGACCTGACTTTCTCTCTCTTTATTCTTTTTCTTTTTCTTTAAGTTGGCTCCACACTGGGCCAACATGCGGCTTGAACTCAAGACCCTGAGATCGAGACCTGAACAGAGATCAAGAGTCAGTTGCTTAACTGACCGAGCCACCCAAGCTCCAAGCTCCCCTTTCTCTCTGTTTAACTTACTATCTTCGTTTTTCTCTCTCCTCCCAAAGTTCCAGCTGTAAGCTCCACGAGGGCAGGAACTTGTGTCTTGGGGCACACTCATGTGTCCTGATGTCCCCAGTGCACCTGGCATGTGGGCGGAGCTCAGCACAAGCGGCTGCATGAGAAAAGAGCGCCCACGTGTCTGGGGGTATCCATTCTCAAGCACCGTCTCCAAGCAGCAGGGCAAGAGAGGAAGGCACATTTGCTGAGCACACGCTCTGTGCAAGCATCAGGCTTGAAGCTCCGTGCGTGCCAGATGTGGAATACTTTCCAGCTGAGAGCAGGGGTTAGCATGGGGAGACAACATGTTTGCGGAGGATGATGCCGTGTGGTTGGCAGGGATGGGCTTCGGTTCCCAGACCTGGGTCTGCCTCAGAATAACCTGACAGAATTTTCCAGAAATGAAGACTCCCGGGCTCCACACCGCACTTACCGACGTCAGAATCCCTTGAGAGTCAGGCAGCTGAGAGAGCACATCCAGAGTCCACCAAATACTGACTGTATGACCTTGGGCAAGTTACTTAATCTTCCGGAGTGTTTACTGCAAAATGGAGATAGTAGTTACCTCATAGAATTGTCACGAGGATTCCATGAGCTCATGAGAGCGAAGGGCTCGGCACAGCGCTTGGCACATTGTGTGCAACAAATAATAGCTATTGTTTACTTTCCATTAGAAAGCCATGCTCACTGTGGAATAAATAATGAAATATAGATCAAGAATAAGGCAAAAAAACCAAGGTCATTGTAGTTCCCCAAAATAGCTACTGATAATGTTCTGATGTACATTCTTCCAGATTTTGATCTCTCTGTGTGCTTCCCCCCCCCCCCCGCCCCATGTGCTTTGTAACACACTACCAGCATTGGGTTGCTTGTCATCTTAAACCGCCCCGAGGAATCGACCCTGAATTTGGATCAAGACAGCAGGTGGAACGGCTGGTGTCTAGTGAGTACAGAGAACAGAGAAACACATTAACTGATATGGGAGGTTTGCCATCAGCACAGTTTCAGATGTGTGGATCTCAACAGGACAAACACCTCAGTTTCCTCAACAAATAAACTGCAAGGGGAAAAGGGGTCGCACATCCTCCAGGGCGGGGCTGCCTGATAGAACTTTCTGGAATGATGGAAGTATTCTGTATCTGCGTTGTTGAATGTGGAATGGGCTATTCCGCACCACAGGAGGCTACTGAACACTTGAAATGTGGCTTGCGTGGCTGACTGAATTTTTTTGCGGTATTAAAATTCTTTGATTTAAATAGCCACACGTGGCCAGCGGCCACTGGGTCAGACCGTGCAGCTAGATTAAAAGGGGCTTAGACACAGGTCACCCAACCAAACCTAAGGACCTTGTCTGGTTTCCCAAACAAATAAACAAAACAAAAGAAAAGAAAACAGGGCGCCTGGGTGGCTCAGTGGGTTAAGCCGCTGCCTTCGGCTCAGGTCATGATCTCAGGGTCCTGGGATCGAGTCCCGCATCGGGCTCTCTGCTCAGCGGGGAGCCTGCTTCCTCCTCTCTCTCTCTGCCTACCTCTCTGCCTACTTGCGATCTCTCTCTCTGTCAAATAAATAAATAAAAATCTAAAAAAAAAAAAAGAAAAGAAAACAAAAGCCATGAGACAAATGAGGGCAAATTGTTTTATTTAATTTATTCATTTCTGAGACAATGAGGGAAATTTAAACGCTGACAAAAATCTTCGATGATATTAAAAACTTTTTGCTAATTTTGTAAGACGTGATGATGATATTGTAATGATGCTTTTTTTTTTTTTAAAGATTTTTATTTATTTGACGGAGAGAGACACACACAGCAAGACAGAAAACACAAGCAGGGGGAATGGGAGAGGGAGAAGCAGGCTTCCCGCTGAGCAGGGAGCCTGATGCGGGGCTTGATCCCAGGACCCTGGGATCATGACCTGAGCCAAAGGCAGACACTCAATGAATGAGCCACCCAGGCGCCCCTTAGCGTGGGGCCCCTGGGTGGCCCAGTCAGTTTAGTGTCAAGCTCTTGATTTTGGCTCAGGTCATGATCTCAGGGTCAAGAGACTGAGGCCCAGGAAGGGCTCAGTAGGGAGTCTCTCTCTCTCTCCCTCTCCTCCTCTGCCCCTCCCCCCCTCCCCACTTGCCTGTGCACGCATTCTCTCTCTCTCAAAAAATAAATAAATAAAATAAAGGCACATTTTTTAAAGTCCTTATCTTTTAGAGATCCTAAAATATCAATAGATGAAATTATACAGGGTCTAGGATTTGCATAAAATAACAGCAGAGGAAGTAGGGTGTAGATGACAGAAAAGGTTCAGGAGTTGATAGTTGTTGAAGCTGTACAATGAGTAGGTGGAGGTTCATTATGCCCTTTTAGTTCCCTTGAAATTGTCTATATATAAGAAAAATGTTGTAATCATCTGGCTTGATGTCTTTGTCTTTCTTCCTTAGGAAGTTTCATCATAAGTGAACACTGACATTTCTAAACAAAAAGACATCAATTCTGAAAGTATTATTAGAGTTTTAAAAGGAAGATAAAACGGTGCTTGTACAAAAGTCACAGCCAGGCCTCATGTTACCAGCTTCCTTTAAGAGGGCTGAGATCATTCCCATTCTCTGTATTCACGTACCAAACCCAAACTGCCAGGAAAGAGGTCACTAGTTGCCCCAATATCTGTTTCCCCTTCTCTATCAGCAATAAAATCCCAACTTCTAGCTGACACATGGCCACCTAGATAAAAGAGTGTTCCTCCAGCTTCCTTTGCACTTAGAGGGGTAGATATAGGAGTACTCTAACTAATCGTCTGTAAGGAGGAGTGGTATAGACAGCTTCCGGGAACTGTCTTTAAGGAAGCTGTTTCATTTTCTGACCTTCCCACATTCTTTCTGTTTACTGGAATGTGGTCTGATGGTTGGAGCTTGAGCAGCAAGGTTGGGTCATGAGGCCAAAGCCACATGAAAGGCAGGCTAGGCAGCAAAATAGAAAGAGCCCATTTGCTGACATGATGGAGTGCCACACAGCCCTAGACAGACCCAACTTATGCTTCATGAAGAAGAAATAAACTCTTACTTGATGTTTTTCTGTTATTCACAGCCGATTGTGATCCTAATTCACATGGTTGCTAATTTTATTTTTTATCAATTCCCTACTATGTCTTGAATATTTACTCTGTAGGTTGTATCATGCTAATTGCTTTGAGAAAGGCAAGATAAAAGTTGTAGAATCAACACACAAAGGATTTTTCAATGGCACTGAAAGATACACAAAAGATAATTAAGATGGGATTAAATAATACACCTAACTAGTATGTATTGAGTACCTATTATGTGCCAGACATTGTTCTAAGTCCTTTACACATATTATCTAATTTAGTCCTCACGGCAAGACCGAAAGTTATATACAGGTGTGTAAACAGAAGCACAGAGAGGTTAAGTAACTTGTCCAAGGTCACACAGCTTACAAACTGAAGATAGGACAGACAGATGGTATTGATCAGGAAGGTTTCAGAAGGACAGAAAGAGCTAGGACCCCAAGTATTTTAGCCTTTATGAGTCCCTTCCTCCAAAAAAGGATCTTAAAAATTACATTTGGCCATTGCATTGGCCTAAAGATGAATAAAATCCCAGCTGTACTATTATTCTGTATTCATTAGTACTACATTCATTTCTCTTCTAGCTTTGGGAGAAATTAAGATAAACATTTTGTGGGCCCTGAAAAGTATCATGGGACCGAAGTATCAACCCTAATTCCTCAGGGAGAAGCCGCCCTCACTGCTGTGTCATTTTTCTACTGAGCACTTACTCCAGCTGTGGTTAAGTATTTCCTGAACCATGAGGCTAGGAACACCTGAATCTAAGCCCCGGGGTAACACTCAGAGCGGGAGTGACCTCTAGTCTCCCAGGGAAGACCTTGGCCAATCTGCATTTTTAATCAAGCTGTTAGTAATTCTAATGACTACAAATGGTTGAATTCCACGCGAATTAGCTGTTTAATGTCTGTCTACCCGGCTACAGCTTTGCTTCCCACTAGGACTGTTTCTGTGTGTGCGATTCTGTGTTTCTGCACCAACACAGAGGCTGGCACCTAGTAGATGCTCAATTAATTTTCAGTGACAAAGGAAGGTGCCAGGCCCTATGTTGCAACACTCCCCTTTTGTCACCGTGTAGGAAAGTAGCTATATTTTCAAGGTCCTGTGAGTCTTCAAGGAGTCAAGGCAGCCCCGCCCCCCTAAAATATTGCATGGTAGAGTAGGTCTGCAACAGAAAAACGTTGTTGAATAGCTGTCCGTGGGTGTAAGATGTTCATACAGTACACACTACCGTGATTTTACTCGGAATACAGATTAATCGGTTCACAGGTATTTTTAGGTTTATTTCAGTTCAAGATCTGTAATGTCGAACGCATAAGAAACCCACGGATTTGACACAGATGATTTGTTTGGCGGCATCGGCTTACTATATTTTCCTTTAGTTCAGGTCTGGGTGAAAGGAAACCGTCCCGCTTCTCTATGAAGGGACTAGGACAGCATATTGCGTTCATGGTGTTTGGCTTATGGGCATAAATCTATTTTGCTCAATAAGAATTAAAAAGCTCACTGAACTCTTTCATTCAGTGAAACCATTTCGACTTTTTCTTGTGGGATTTACACTAAATTTAAGACGAGAGCCTTCAGGTCTTTTCATCAAACACAGAATGGAAAGCTTAATTAAATTATACTTGTCACAGCATCTGCGTGTGTCCCTGAGTGTTTAGCAGCTTGATAATGAAGATACGTTCTAATGACCCATATACATTCTGCATACCTCACTAGTGTTCCGGACATAGCTTTTCTCTCACTTGTTAAAACTGTGCTGCAGGGGCGCCTGGGTGGCTCAGTGGATTAAAGCCTCTGCCTTCTGCTGAGGTCATGATCTCAGGGTCCTGGGATCCAGTCCCACATCGGGATCTCTGCTCAGCAAGGAGCCTGCTTCCTCCTCTCTCTCTGCTGTCCTCTCTGCCTACTTGTGATCTCTGTCTGTCAAATAAATAAATAAAATCTTTTAAAAAAATAAAAATAAAACTCTACTGCAATATCCATAGAGTGTGTGCTGCATTTTAAAATGGGGTGGCGGGGGGTTGTGTGCCTGGGTGTCTCAATGGGTTCAGCATCTACTTTCAGCTCAGGTCATGATCCCAGGGTCCTGGGACCATGCCCGGCACTGGGCTCCCTTCTACTCCCTCTCCCTCTGCCGCTCTCCCTGCTCATGCTCTCTCTCTCTCTCTTTCTCAGATAAATAAAAGTGTGAGTGTGTGTGAGTGTGTGTGTGTGTGTGTGTGTTTTAAATTGAGCCCTTTTCTTTTCTCACTTTCTCTTTAGAAGAGATAGATCGTAAGAACAGAACTGATATTAGGAATTTGGCCCAAGAAAAGAAGTTTCCAGGGACAGTCATGCTGTCCATGTAGATACAACTTGACTGAATGTTCTATTTCATTGTGGATGGTTATTCAGTACAGAATAAGGGCACCAAAAAATTGTGAATTATCCAAGAAAAATATTTTTTTCTACTTGTGGTTTAGTTTATTGACATCCAAACCTGCTTTATAAAAGATGACATATTTACCACATTACACATTTAAAGATTAAAGAGTATTTCTGGGGCGCCTGGCTGGCTCAGTCAGTGGAGCATGTTATTCTTGATCTCAGGGTTGTGGGTTCGATGCCCATGTTGGGTGGAGAGATTTCCTAAAAATAAAATCTTAAAAATAAATCAATACATCAGTAGTATTTCTTGTATATATTAAAAAAAATGTGCAAGAAAGATTCATGTAAACATATACATATTTAAAAAAATTTTTTTGACATATACATATGTTTTTAAAATATATAATTATAATATATAAAAGATGAAACAGAACTTTTATTTGTGGACATCCGAGTAACTGGAAAATATAATTAAGCAAAATACATATTCTCTTAAGCATTACAGCTAGATCTAATTTGTTGTTTGTTTGCCTGGTTGTACAGCTGTTTCCCCACCCCTCCCTTTTTTTGCTGTTTGTTCCTGGTTTGCTTACTGATTGCTGTTTTTAAAGATAGTAACTATGAGTCCTTCAGCTAGAGGATAAAACCCACCAAGTTTTCACATTTGATTATTTTAGTTTTACAAGTATTTAAAATGGATTAAAATTAATCTACCTGTCCAGAGCTAGACCATCAAGGACTTACTCTTAGACGGAAGCTATGTTTACCTAACTGGGGAAGAACTGGGTGTTTGTGTTGCAACAACTGACTCGGCTCATAGATTTAAAGAAAATATTAGTAGGTAGACATAAAGCGTTGTCCTAGATCAAGGTCACAGGCCTCCTCGTCCTTAGTGGGTTCCGGCTCACCGTTCAGTACAAGTATCTGCGTTGAGACACCTGGATTTTCACCCCCATTCTGGGGCTAGTAGAAAAAATTCAGCCTCCGGGACAGGGGTCAGTTTGCAGCCTTCATTAATGCCTGGAGGCAGCAAAGGATAATGGATTGGAGTGCAGCGCTTAGATGTGTGCTCTTGGGTAGCTGGTCAACATTTCTGTGCCTCTTCTACAGAACAGCATCTCCCCCATAACAGCTGTAGGAAGGATTCACTGAGCTAATCCATAGAAAAAGCACACAGCAGTGCCCGAGACGTGGTGAACAGCATGTAAAAAAGCCTTGCCACCATCGCAAGGTGAGTTGGGGACAACTCCCTCCCTGATCAGAGGGGGGTGGTCTCTGCCCACTGAGGAAGGAACCATTTATTGAAAGAACAGAGTTTTCTTTGACATGTTTTGCAAATGGAACATTCTCAGGAAGGGAGAGAAAATGCTGACTTCTCCCGGCCTCCCAGCCTCCCAGCGGGCAGCGCCCAGGAGGAGGGGCTTTGAGAGCCAAAGGGACTTTTGGCTGAGTAATAAAGCAATATTCCTGGTGAACACCACCTTCCGTCCTTCTCTCCGTGATTGTAAAACTGTAACAGAATGTTCAAGGTCTCCAAGGTATTTTACAAAAATCACTTGAGAAAGACTGCCCTGGAATCATCAATTTTTAACCAGTGCTTACCAGACATTATTTGAAGTTAAGTGAGCCTATGGAAGGATCTAATGGTTTGTCATGAAAAACTCTGCAATGTTTTTTCTCCTGGTGTTAGTAAGAACCACCCATGGTGTGAATTACACCATGTGACTTACGCAAAAAGCCAGGATAGTTTCTTAAAAAATATTTTTTCCTCCTAAATGTCCTGAAAAAGAAAATCAGTGAAAAAAAAATGTGAAAAAGAAACACACACTCAGGAAATTTTAAAATCACTGGTGACTATTACTAACATCTTAGTAGATGAGAAAGAGTTTTTTAAAAAGTCCCTCATGTGTGGTGCAGAATCTGGGATTTTTTTTTTTTTTTTTTTAGGTGTCAGGATAAAATTGATACTGCAATAAACACAAGGAGAAAAAGAGGAAGTCATTCGACACCAATACCAGAATCTACACCACTTCCTTTTCAAATAGGTGCATCGCCCGTTGTGAAAAAGGACCAGAATCTTCAAGGTAGGGCATAGAAACAATTCAATATCCCTTGGGAATCTGAAGAATTGGAAATTATAGGGTGAATGTAAAAGCAAGAAGCATAGGAACGTACAGAGTCCGGACACAGAAGGGAACAGTCACACCCTGGTCGTAAGGGACAGGATAGTACACCCCCAGGAGGCCTGGAGGGAAGTTTGGGCTCTGCCATTAAGTTTGTGACCTTGGAAAGGTCACAGTCTCTCTGAGCCATGGTTTCCTAATCTGTAAAATGGGCAAGCATGCTTCTCCTCTCCTTCTTGCAGACCCCTCTGAGATAAAGTATCTGTAAAATCCTTTAAATAGTACCAGGCAAACATAAGGTGTGGTGTTGAGGAGGCCCGATTCCAAGCTTTTCCTGTATTGTTTGGACCCAAACATCATTTCCGTGTCTACATGATTTATCTACAAGGCCTTATAGCTGTTCCTAAAGATGAAAGAGGAGGTTTCCACCGTGCCTGTTCAGAAAGTTCGGTGGCTTAACTCTTAAAGTTAAAGGACTCTTGGCTAAAAGTTCTGTTTTTCTAAAAATGAGGACCTGGAAACCCTCTTCCACAGCCAGAAAGAGAGGGGATGACCCCCTACCTCACTCACAGCCCCACGCGTGTGTTTGCTGTCTCTGGACACACGTTAATGGCCTCAACATAAACACGCTTGATAAACGGATCAAGTTTCCTCGCCCAACGCATTCTCCTCCGGATCCCGGGTCCGGCCCCATGCTGTAGGTCTCCGGCCATAAATATGTAATGCCTCCCTGGGACACGGGCCTGCCTATCTGCGGGCCCACGCCCACTTGTTGTTGCACAGGAAACTTGGAGGCAGGCCAGGGCTATGGGCGAAGAGCTGCTGTGCTAGAACTGGTTAATCACAGCCTCCCCCCAACCCCCCACCCCAGCCGGGGCGGGGGACAGAGGCCCCTCGGGCGCTCTGGCCTGGGGCTGCACGCCGCCACTTTCTCGCCCGCCTTTCGGGTGAGACAGTCACCCTCTGGGGCATCGGAGTCTTTGTTAAATTAGTCCCTTCTTCAGCTCCTTTGGCCGGCTCCCTGGATTTAGGCCACGGTTACTGGTTGGCTTTTCTGAGCCTGCTTTTGGCACAGGTAGGAAAGGAGGAGAGAGAGAGAGAGAAAAAAAAAAAAAATGGTGTAAGCAAGTTTCGAAATCTTAGATCATTTCATGAATGACTCAGTGTTTCCTTTTGGAAAAGCGCAATAATTGGCTTTCATTAGTAACTTCGCTTTAAAAAAAAAGGTTCTAAATATTGAGAAGCCTTTTGTGCTACCTGAATACAGCCACCTTCCAATTTTCATTTTTATAGCTTCCAGAGGGATTTCATTCACTTGATAATGCAGGCTCCTTGAAAAATAAACTGTCACATACTTCCTCCTTCTGGCTTCCTGTTCTTTCTGAGAAAAGCATTGGGGTTGTCTCTGTCTCTCTCTTTCTCTCTCTCTCTCTCTCTCTCTGTCTTTCCCCCCTTTTTTTTTTCTCCATTTGAGTATTTCAGAATATAATGTATCAAATGAACAGGTTGTACACCTTCAACTGACACAATGTTGTACGTCAGTCAATTACGTCTGGGGTCGGGATATTTACAGTATAAAGTTATTCCTCTGCTTAGACTAGTTACACTGGCCTCAAAAAGAGAAGTCTTCCATTCGCCTCCTCCAGAACGACATTTTCATTCGCACAGAATAGTTCTGAATATAGGAAGTATGTAACTGAATGTATTTCTAATATTATCTTTAATTCACTCGAGCACATTTCCATCTTCGAATTCAAACGAAGAAGGAAAAAAAAAACAAACACAAACTAACAAACCCAAAAGCCAAATGAAACCTCTCTTCCTCTCTGTCTCCCTCTGCACGTAAACAATCCTGAGGTTTTCATACAGAAGATATCCATTCTTCCGGCGGCGTCCATGCTGTTGAATACAGCTTCCGAGCTATAGACTCAGAAGATGTCCCAAATGACTCATTACTGGAATAAATGTTTCTAATGTTAAAGGTATGCAAATAGAGCATAATGGGGGAAGGAAGGCTCTGTGATATGATAAATAAAGTTGAGACTAGGACTGTGGTCACTGTGGACTCTATTTGCATACAGGCTTATCTTGTTTTTAAGGCAGGAGGGGGAAAAAAAAAAAAAGAGGAGGAAGAGAAAAATCCCGACTTTCACCACAAGGCTCTCAAAATACAACTTCATAATAAGGCACAACACGCCAAGCCATGTTAACGAGCAAAAAAGTGCTTAGTGCGGAAGAATCCCAAACCCATTAAAAACATTTTCTAGAATGTAGAAAGCAAACACGGGACTAGCCTCAGGTCATCTTACTGAGAAAATTGCACAATCAAACTTTTTGTCGCTGGAGTTGGCGGTGTTAGGTCAGGACTGATTCTGTTACGACTCGGGTTTCAGGAGTGGGCCCTGCTCGGGTGGTTGGGCTCATCCCTACCTCGGTCCCTGCCTGGTTCTCCAAGCCAGACAGGCCCTTTGATTAAAGGAGAGAAAGACAAAAAAGAGAGACGCCCCACAGTGGATTCTCTCGCTACATATCAAATTACAAATCTTGCAACATTTATACAAGCCAGAAGCACCTGTCATCATTTTGGAAGGGAAGCTCAAACTGTACTTTTTTTTTTTTTTCCTGTTTCACTTTTCAGAGATACTCTGTATGATCCTGCTTGACCAGGAGGAGTTGGGGATGGGGGGAGTGAATGGGTGACCAGGATGGGCGTACAGCATTCCTATTCTGTAGATTTTAAAAGAGGAAGAAAACAAAACGTGATTTAAGAATCTGACATTATTTTAACAGCTGAGAGGAATCATCACTGTGAATGATCAAATGAAGAAAAGCAGGATACTACCAATTCTGGGCCATTTTTTAAAAAACTGCACGGAAACACACCGACATAGGAACCATGGCTGTTATGTTTATGTAAGTGTTGTGTGTTAACTTTAGGCGTGTTTTCTGCAGTTTTTAAAATTTTCTACAAAGAACAGGGGTGGCTCAGTTGGTTGGGCTTCTAACTCTTGATTTTGATTCAAGTCATGATCATAGGGTCATTAGATCAAGCCCCGAATCAGGGTCAACCCTCAGCACAGAAATGCTTAAGATTCTCTTTCTCTCTCTTTCACAAAACAAAACACCAAGCACCAAAAAACAAAACCAAAAAAACTACAATGAACAATAAGGTTTCTAATCATAAAAATAAAGAAGCATTTTTAAAGAATTGTCCACAGCATACTAAGAGTGTACCCTGTAATCTTTCCTAGGCGATATTGTGAAGTTTGAGTATGCTTATATTGTAAAATAAGGCACTTAACTAGACCTAGTGATATTCTTTTAATTCATTGTGGAGTTATCCTGAATGATTCTAATTCATCAACTATGGCTACTACTGTGTTCTATTTACATGTGTTCAACACACATTTATATGTAGTTTAATCATAGAGCTCACTGTCTTATGTATTTGGAAGATTTTTGTTTTGTTTTGTTTTTGTTTTTAAGATTTAATTTATTATTTGACAGGGAGAGACACAGCGAGAGAGGGAACACAAGCAGGGGGAGTGTGAGAGGGAGAAGCAGGCTTCCCACTGAACAGAAAGCCCAGTGTGGGGCTCGATCCCAGGACTGTGGGATCAGGACCTGAGCCGAAGGCAGATGCTTAAGGACTGAGCTACCCAGGCGCCCCATGGAAGATGGTGTTTTTAACACTATGCAGGACATTCTGTATCAGGTCAAAAAATATAAATTTGAATATTGAAGAGCTGATCAGTTTTTCTTAAAGGGCTGGTCCTGACCCCTCCAATAAGCCTGAGATAGACATTCTACCTAATATTCTACAAAGACCCCTGGCAGTAGCTTCCTGGCTTGATCACCTTAATGACTCATTTATACTTGTAATGTTATTTTTCAGTTGTATGCCTCTGTGTGCTTAGAGTAAAAAGGACAAAAATAAGTCTGAGGGGAAAAAAAAAAAACATTTTAATTGCTTTCAAATGTTCCAATAAACTCAAACCCATATATTCTTGCTCAAGAATTTCCTTGCCAGATTATTACACACTTGCTTGCCAACTCTCTAGCTTCTCTTATTTTCCTAATCTTTGGAACTATAGAAGATATTAAGTGTTATAAGCTGGTCGGAAAATATAAATATTTTCAAAAGACTGAAACATTCAAATGTCATAGGAAAGATTTTTTTTTTTAAAAATCAGATCTCTGCTCTTAGAAGGAACTAAAAGTTTAAGAGTCAGAAAATAACAGAAACAATCTTAAGCCCCCAAGAAGAAAGAGGTATTGTTGTTTTGTTTTTCACATTCATGTTTAAATAACCATTCTGTTATCTTCAACTGTAGTTCCTACTGAGAACATCCCAACAAACGGCCAGTCTCTATGACTAAGGAAATACTCCAGCTCATGATCTCCTGATAGGCCAAGAAATATCAACAAGGCCAGGAGGCCTTGAAGGTCACTATCTAACAGACGGTGGCACCAGCAGTGGGCCCAGCGAGATGACGAGGTAGCAGTGACTGTACCCAAACCATCCCACAGTTTGCTAAGATTATTTTGGTCCAACCAACTCCAGGTGGTACATTCCCCTGGCTTCCCTGTAAACAGAATACGGTGGGATATCTTGTACGTGGTGGTTGTGCCTGCATGCAAAGTAGAAGGTTGGAATTGTTACCAGTTAAAATTCCAGTGTTTCTCTGATATATTTACAGTGTTTTGCTGCATACTTGGAAACATACTAAATATACTAAAAAAGGCATAAAATCTTTAATTACCTGGAAAAGTAAAGAGGAGGGTGGAAATGGTTTTCTAATGTACAGAAATGGGAGGAGACAGAATGTTTTAGAGTGAGTGCAGATATCATTTTTTCACAAGCAAAATTCTTATTTTGATATGAATACTATCCTCCAAATATTAATACAAAATTTTATTTCAATCTTGACTTCTTTGGAAGTGAAAGAAGACTCAACTTCTTGAGTTCATGATCCTGTTTTACAATGTACTGTTTTTATAAACTTTTTTTCCCATTTTTTTAAAAGATTTTATTTTTAGGTAATCTCCACCTAGTATGGGGCTCAAACTCACAACCCAGAGATCAAGAGTCAATTTTTCCTTTGACCGAGTCAGCCGGGTGTCCCTATAAATCATCTTTTAAAAAAAAATTTTCTTAAAAAAAGATTATTTTAGAGAGAGAGAGTGCGCAAACAGGGGGAGGGAGAGGTCATGATCCCATGACCCAGATATCATGGCCCAGATCCAAAATCAAGAGTAGGATGTTCAACTGACTGGGCTACCCAGGTACCCCTATAAACTTTATTTTCAAGAAAAAATATACATGACATCTTCAGGTCTCCAAAAAGACAATATCATCACCACAGGGCCCTTTTATGTCCCTCATAGTGTCTTCTGATGTAAGAAGGGAGTAGAGAAACTGAGTCAAGGATAAGTTCCAACCAAGATTTTACATGACCCAAGAATGCCAGAAGGCCATTAAATCAATTTAATTTAAGCCAGTGCCCTTGGCTCTGAATTCCACTAAATATATTTGTTAAACTACATTAATTTTAAAATATATTTTTCATCGTAATTATCGTGTAAGTGTTACAAGTACACATTACTCTCTGGGGCCAGAAGGAAAGGCTTTTTGTTCTTAAAAGAACCTGTCAGTGGTTGGTTTATCCCACTAAACATCAGATGTCCTCAAATGACAGAAGATGTCTTCAGAAGAAACAGAATTCCTAAGTGGGGCTTGTTGGCTCTCTCTTAAACCCCCAAGGGGCGCCTGGGTGGCTCAGTGGGTTAGGGCCTCTGCCTTCGGCTCAGGTCATGATCTCGGGGTCCTGGGATCGAGCCCCGCATCGGGCTCTCTGCTCGGCAGGGAGCCTGCTTCCTCCCCCTTCTCTCCCTCTGCCTGCTTCTCTGCCTACTTGTGATCTCTGTGTGTCAAATAAAAATAAATTAAAAAAAAAAAACAAAAAAAAAAAACAAGAAGGCAGGTTTGCCACTGAGGCAAACATTTGCTTTCTCTTGGGGTGTAAGACTATGGGCTTCTCTATTCCCTACTTACACTTAAGGTCCTTAACTAAAAAACAAATATAAATCTCTCAACCTCATAGTCAAAGAGGAGATGCATTGTTTGAAAAGACATAGTTTAAGGAAGAGAAGACTGAAAGGAAAAAAATGGAATAATGCCTCATAGAACAGATTTTTAAAATCCCTCAAAGGGCAAAAACCGTGTTTCCCAAATAGTATTTTTTTTTCCATTTTCTCTAATTCTTTTTTTTTTCTTTTAAGATTTTATTTATCTATTTGAGAACCAGAGATCACAAGTAGGCAGAGAGGCAGGCAGGGAGAGAGGAAGGGAAGCAGGCTCCCCACTGAGCAGAGAGCCCGATATGGGGCTCGATCCCAGGACCCTGGGATCATGACCCGAGTCAAAGGCAGAGGCTTTAACCCACTCCCAAATAGTATTTTTTAAGTACCCGTCGAATCTGTCATTCACCTGCTTAGGATTTTAATTTTTTTTTTAAGATTTTATTTATTTATTTGACAGACAGAGATCACAAGTAGGGAGAGATGCAGACAGAGAGAGAGAGGAAGGGAAGCAGGCTCCCCACTGAGCAGAGAGCCTGATGAGGCACTCGATCCCAGGATCCTGGGATCATGACCTGAGCCAAAAGCAGAGGCTTTAACCCACTGAGCCACCCAGGTGCCCCTGCTAAGGATTATTTTACGTTTCTTCAAAACCTCTAAAGTTCAAAGTAAATAATTGTTACAACAATTAAATCCAATGTTTACAAGGAGAATGTTTCCCAGGAATTTGACATTTCAATTAAGATGGCAGTAGTGTTGCCCCTGCCTTTTCAAAGATGATCAAATATATCGCATTGGAAAACCGTGTAATCTTGTTTGGAAATCTTCCTCATGCTCTTGTGTCCTGTATGAGTTCTGCCAGAGAACTTTAATACAAGTCAGAAAGTTAATTTAAGTCATTGGTACTAAAAAAGAAACTTCTGGCCCAGTACTTTGAATCTTTTGACTATTAATAACCGAGAGAATTATATTTTCAAGTTGGTGAAGTGTTCATTTGTCCTGCTCCCAATTGTGATCTCCGTATACACAGGGTGTCCATAAAAGTCTGGAGACAAAGAAGAAAAGGCATCGTGTTATCATGGACATCATCGATCTGCAAAAATTAGAATACAATAGAATAGAGTACCAGAGAATAAAACAGGACAAAAGGGAACAAAGGAAATTGTTAAAGTGCATTAAATAAATAACATCGTGTCTGTTTCCAGGCTTGATGGAACTCCTCTGTGGGAACCTGTGGGGGTGTGTGGAGACCATGAGTAGCTGGCTGAAAAGGGAAACTCGGCTGCAGGAAGAGCAGCTTTTCTGATGCTTCTAATTAAGGAATGTGGAACCCTTCCTTCTGAGTCAGCTGGGAGGTATGTGGACCTCTGCTGCTTGCTACTTACATGATTATTGCATGAAACTTTGGAAGTAAAACCAGAGTATCTTGCCACTTAACATTTAAGAGGCAAGAGGTGGTGTGTGTGTGTGTGTGTGTGTGTGTGTGTGTGTGTGTTTAAATGGTTCCTAATCTTTAAAATGGCCCATGGCAGCTGGGCTTTTTATCAGCAGATCATATTTACAGCATAGTCTCAGATGGCAGGGTGCTAGCCCAGAGAGAGGATTTGGACCATTTATGAGCTCACGTTAAGGTTCATAGGCTTATCACGGCATTCTGGGGATTCACTACTATTACACAGCAATAAAAACATCTCTGTGGACTGTCAACTCTTCTTATTTTTAATGTCTTTTTGGTAAGATAAAGGTTAATTTGTTTTATTTCAAGGGTAATTCAAGCATGTTATAGAAAATGATCTGAGAAAAATAGGAGGTGGAAAAAGGTCATCCGTATGCCATTATCAAAAACAACTGTTTAATTTTTTTAAATTTAAAATTTTTATTTTTTAAAGATCTTATTTATTTGATAGAGAGAGAGACAGTAAGAGAGGGAACACAACCAGGGCGAGTGTGAGAGAGAGAAGCAGGCTTCCCACTGAGCAGGGAGCCTGATGTGGGGGGCTTGATCCCAGGTCCCTGGGATTATGACCCAAGCCAAAGGCAGATACTTAACAACTGAGCACCCAGGCACACTTAATTTAAAAAAAAAAAATTTTTTTTTTAAGATTTTATTTATTTAGTTGACAAATAGGGATCACAAGTAGGCAGAGAGGCAGGCAGAGAGAGAGAAGGAAGCAGGCTCCCCGCTGAGCAGAGAGCCCGATGAGGGGCTCGATCTCAGGACGCTGGGATCATGACCTGAGCCAAAGGCAGAGGCTTTAACCCACTGAGCCACCCAGGCACCCCAATTTAAGAATTTTTAATAAACACTTTGCAATGTACACAAAGGTAGAGAGGATAGTTTTGCAGTTTCGAGTGAACCACATTGACTCAATTCTCCTGTTTTTTAAATTTGCTGAAGTCTTATACATTCTAACATGTCATTCTCCTCCTATATGTTTCAGGATCTATCTCTAAAAAGTATATACTTTTTTTCCCCCCCCAGATACCCTGCAGTGCTTTTATCACAGTTAGGGAATTAACAGTAAGTTCCTGGTATCGCGTGATACCAGTCCATACTAAAATGTCCCTTGATAAGAAAAGCAATTTAAACAATTTTGCATATACCTGTATCTTCCCTTTTGGCTCACTAATAAAAAGATTCCTAGTTTATTAAAACTGTGATTTTGTATCTTGATTTTTTCCATCGCTATTATAACTATTTCCCAATGGCATATTTTCAAAACTTTTAAATTTCGAAATGGGCTATGTGTGCAAGAGCCAGAGATCACTTGGAAGATTAACTATTTCTTTATTTGTACGTTTCCCCACATACATGGGGAGAGCATGTGTGTGTTTTACTTGTCCTTTAGAGTAAATCCCGTTGCCATGAATATCTTTGTTCCCAATACCTTTTCCTTTATTAGGGCTGTTTCCTTAGGACCGATTCCAGAAACATTACTGCTTCACCCAAATGTATGAACATTTGTAAGGCCCTCAACTTGTCTCTCTGAGTTGTTTACAAAAGGACTGTACCAATTTACACTTCCACTTACAAAGGATGAGAGAGCCTCTATTAAAATGCTTAAAGGCAGTGCTTTTCCCGGGCTCTTGTAAATCACTGGCTAAGGCTGGCTTGTGTTTGTCATATAGTCACAGCCGTCGCAAAATAAATAAATACACATTTTCTATAGCTGTAAAAATATGGCAAGCGCAGACTGCCAAACAACCACAGACTAACTTTGATTAAACGAGGAAACCGGTCTACTTGTTGAAAATGTGGTAATGAGATAGTTTCCACCCAGACGGGAAGCCCGGTTCTGGCGGGGGAGGGGCGCCTGCATTTCTTTTGGTCTCTGTCTGCCCACCGGGAAGGTAGAAATGACCAGGTCAGCATGCTCTCCCTTTACTTTACCTTCTTCTTCTTCATTTTTTTTTTTTTTAAAGGCTGAGTATCTTATTTGTTTCTATACGGCTGGGCTGAGATGCAGAAATACTGCTGAAAACTAGCAGAAACTTCTGGTGGCAAGCTCTTCCTGTCAGGGCAGCCCCAGAGCACTGGGGAACCGGGGATTAGGGGCAGAGCCATTTTAGTTTGGTCCAAATTCTACTTTGTTTCCTTGGGGACACGTTGTTCTTATTTGTTGACTCCCAATAAAACGGCTTCAGAAAGGGCTCATTTCTGTTCATAACATTCTTAGTTTCTTAAAAGAATAGAGCATGTCAGTTGCAAATCCTTGTAGAAAATTTAGTTGTATTGGTTTAGAGATATTTATGTGACAGTTTTTTTTTTGGTTGTTTTTTTTTTTTTTTTTTTTTGAGACAGGGAGAAAGAAAAACGATTTCATTACTGTCCTGTTTATGGGAGGGGAGAATAAAACAAGAAGGAAACTTGATAAGAAAACACTTAGCAAGATGGTCCTTAAAAGCCCAGAGTCTGAATCTTTAAGTCTTTTTTTTTTTTTTTTTTTTTAAAGTTCAGGAAAAAGGTTTTATTATCTTAGTTTGCTTCTCACTGTTTTCATCCCACTCAGTGGTGCAGAAGTAGTTCCTCAAAGTGACTGGGAACAAAATAAAATCTCTTAAAATATTTTTAAGAGGACGTGCAGGCTTGGTATTTGTAAAAATATGTCAACAAAATGTGCTAACCACTTTTTTTTTTTTTTTTTTTTTTTTTGAGTTGTCAAAGAAGCCAAAGGGATTAGTAAAGCTCAAGGGCTGTTTTAGAGCAAGGGGCTTTCGGAGAGAATAATGACTCAGGTCATTTTGGCTGGTGTTTACTGGGCGATCGCTGTGTGCCAGGCACCGTTTTGAGGTTTGGTTGTGATTAGCTCCTGGGACCCTCCGAATCGCCCGATGCGGTGGGTGGCCCTGTTACTCCCATTGTACAGGTGAGGCAGGCGGGTCAAGTCCGGAGGCTGAGGTTTCCCACCGGCTGAGTCATGGAGCTGGGGTCTGGGTCCACGCAGGTCGTAAAGACCATGTTCAGCTCCGGTCGGGTTTTCTCAGAACACGTGCGCGTTCGTTTTGGGCGCCGCCGAGCCGCAGCCCACCTGCTCAAAGTACGCGGGGAGGTACCCGGCTCTCCATCCTCTGTACCACTGGGCACCAGCGCAGTGTCTGACCTTCAGTCGAGACCCAGGATTTCTTGGTCACTCTACACCTCTCAGGAGAGTGACCTTCTGGGTCCTCTCCAGCATTTCCCCCAAACCCCAGCATCCTGTGGGAGGCTGTGGCTGGCGAGGGTACCCCTAGAGTCAGGAAGACCGGAGCTCAGCTCCCTCACACCCTTCCCAGTGGCCACTCACCTCTGACTCTCTCCTGCAGGTGCCTCGCTTGACCTCCAGGTTTGGAGAAGATGGCCCAGGAACTCCGAAGGGCAGGTATCTCCCAGCTTCCGTGACGGTCGCTCGGATTGAGGTATCTTTCTTCCAGGATTTCCCCTCGCTTTGTCCGCGCTGGGCGGTCTTGCTGAGGATGCAGCGCTGGTTCTGGACAGGACAGTCTTGGGTCCAGCTCCGCCGGGCTCTCTCCCTTCACATACACATTCTTGTTTTCTTCTCTAACCCAGAAGACGTACCCTGGCAAGGCCCCGCAGGGGTTGAGCACAGCACACAGACCCGATTCTGAGCGCTGGCAAGCTCCTGCGGCCCTGGGCGGTGGTCTTTCTGAGTCTGGCTGTCGTGATTTGGTGTTTACTGTGTGCCACATTCTCCCCACAGCGTCTTACTAGTGAGGACCAATTTATTCCTCCGAATACACCTGTTAGTGAGTACTCGTACCTCCCTCTGTAAAAGAGGGCCGGGGCCAAGAGAGCTCCAGTAGGTGGCAAAGGCAAGAGCTATGTAGCCCAGGGTCTTGGTTTGAACCTGGAATCCAGTCTCAAGGGATCAGTCCTTTACTCGGGACCCATGTTCTCACTCGGAGATGCAGTTTCTAATCTGGACGACAGGGATGGGGGGTGGGGTGGGGGGGAAGTGGGGGTACCAACTCTGCCTGGTATCCAGAAAGGGTGCAAACAATGTACTCGGCCCATCATAAACACTTAATCAATGATTACTACTATTATTTTCTATTCTCCTGAGGCCAAAGTCAACCACTTACTTCAAAAAAAGAATGGCATGAGTCAGCATGGGCCTTGGAATTCGTCCGGGCTAGAGTTCTGCTTCATTCTTATTGTAGAATCTCGAGTAAGTTAAAGAAGTTAGTAAGTCAGAGAATGAGTTAACCTCTGATGGCTACGGTGTCCTCATCTGCCAGACGAATTTAAGTATACAGCTTATCAGGACAACGCGATAGCACCACGATTTGATAAGTCAGGTGTGGCATTAAGACTATGGCACATAACAGGGGCTCAATAAATTGTTTTCTTTTTCTCTTTTTGTTCTTTTTCTTCTCTTCTTACTGTAACTATTATCATTGTGGTGGTGGTGGTGGTTGTGCTAAAAATATGGACACACTTAAATGTCTGAGTGATTTCAGCAAGGGAGACTATCTGGGTGATTATTTTAGGGGGACTCTAGGTTTTATCAATTTATCGGTTTGTTATCAAGACTCTTAATGCCTCGGACAGGTTGTTTTTCCTCTGCTTGTACTTCACCAGCTCTGAGGTTCATTCAGGGTAATAGCCAGTCTTTACAGTGCCCCCAAATTGTGTGTACCTCCTCCACCCTAATTTTCTGACTTGCATTCTCTTCTTACTCCATGCCAGCCACTACACTGCTCTGGCTTCCTCACTGTTCCTCGAAATATGGGGCACATGGCTTCAAGGTCTTTCTGTGCCAATCCCTTAGCCGGGAACGCTCTCTCCCCAGAATACCACGTGGCTCCCACTGTCACCTCTTCAGATCTTTACCAGGATGTGTCCACCTGGGATTCTCCGCACCTAGCCTGTTGAACATCACCGCTGGCAACTCCCTCTAATCCCTGGCCCCTTGCCCCACCCCTCATTTTTTCTCCATAGCACTTAACATTTTTTTTTAAAAGATTTTATTTATTCATTTGGGAGATAGAGAAACAGAAAGAGCACAAGCAGGGGGAGAGACAGAGGGAGAGAAAGAAGCAGACTCCTCGCCAAGCAGGGAGCCTGATGCAGGCCTTTAAGCCCAGCATCCTGAGATCATGACCTGAGCTGAAGGCAGGCTTTTTTTTTTTTTTTTTTTAAAGATTTTATTTATTTATTTGAGAGAGAGACAGTGAGAGAGAGCATGAGCGAGGAGAAGGTCAGAGAGCGAAGCAGACTCCCCGTGGAGCTGGGAGTCCGATGTGGGACTCGATCCCGAGACTCCAGGATCATGACCTGAGCCGAAGGCAGTCGTCCAACCAACTGAGCCACCCAGGCGTCCCTGAAGGCAGGCTTTTAATCATCTGAGCCACCCAGGTGCCCCAACATTAAAAAAAATAAAAAAAGAATTTATTTTTAAGTAATCTGTACACGCACTGTGGGGCTCGAACCTACAACCCTGAGACCAAGAGTCACAAGCTCTACCTACTGAGCCAGCCAGGTGTCCTGTGGCAATTACCATTTAATACATGATAGCAGTAAGTGTGAACTCCACATGGATGGGCATTTTGATGGCTTGCTTTCCTGTGGTATTTCCAGGACCTAGAACAGTGCCTGGTATACAGTAGTTGCTTAATAAATACTTGTTGCGTGAGAGAGTAAGTGAATGAGTGAATGGAGGAACCCAGGGAGCACATTTACTTAATTCAATAGAGCAGCTGAATAATGGGATACTTTTCCTGGGTGCCAGCCACTGTGGGGTGACGTGGAGGAAACTGGCCTTACCTTTCCGTGAGGAGCCTGCTGGCCATTCGGACACACACACACAGCCAGGCAGGGCTAGGCATAACCCAGCAAATGTCATAAAGGAGGTGTCGAACAGAGAGAGTGACTGAACAAAGAGCATGGTGGCATTTGAGTGGACCATGGGGGATGGGCAGGATGGCTGCGGATTGATTGTTGGACAGATGTGGCATGTGGGTTTGGGGAGGTTCAAAATGAAGGTGGGACAGGCAGTGGACACAGAGCAAGGAGAGGGTAAGTACAGTTCATTAAAAAGCAGTATATGAAAATGCTAAGCATTTTACTCCTCATTTAAAAAATTTCTCAGGGTATTTAATATAGTTTGGAATTCTATGTTAATAGGCAGCTAATTTTTAGTAATACAGGCTGAATATGCTTATGTTTTATAAGTTAAAAGATTAAAATATTTAGAGCTACCAGTAAAGGGTCCTGGATCCTTACCCATATTTGAGAATTAACCAACACTTACTCCTGCATTTGCATACGTATTTTGTATCATATTAGTATCAGTTGCACAATATAATCACTCAATATTTGGATATATTGTGAAATGAACGGCCTCTGTCTTTCTTAAGGTATGTGTGTAGCTTAAACATGTGTGTGTATTACATATACATATATACGCGTATGTATAGATTATGTCCATATACATATATTTCTTTTAGAAAGTATGTTATTGTATATGTGTGTCTAAGCAAAAATGGCACATCTTTTGTGGCTTTATTTACATATTTACTCCACAATGTCCTGGTGCTCTAGCCACACAAGCTTGCGACACTATTTTGACATTTTGATATCGTAGCTTATGTGGCCATTTTCCTCCTGATGAACAGGCAGATTGGGCTCATTTTTCACTCCTATAAACAATGCTACCATGAATATCCTTGTGTAGGCTTCTTTGAGCCCCTAAGTGATTATTTCTTTAAGGTGGTTACTATAATTATATGCTTATCTAGGTTTTCTAATGTTTTAATTTGTTTAATGTCTGTTTCTCCTACGAAAACATAAACTCCACGAGGGCAGGAATCCCAATTTGTTTTGTACCTCACTCTTTAATTACTACTTAGCCAGGGCCTGAGACAAAGGAGTGGTCAGTAAATATTTATGGAATGAAGCTGGCTGAAAGGTTGGCTGGGGCCCACGTGTGGCTTTGCATCCTCAGAGGGGGAGCTATGATTTATTTCGGTAAAGTGAAGATTTTTGTACAGGGCAGGAGTAGCAGGACGAATATTTGTCGGGTTTAGGAGAAAGTCTTTTAGGCTGGGACGAAGACAGGCACTGGGGCCTGGTTACGAGGTTGTTAACAAAGATCAGAAGGGAACGAGAGGCAGGATGGTAGGAATGGAAAGGAGAGGGTGTGCGTTGGAGAGCTGCCAGGTGATAGATCTGTAAGATTGACTGATCAGCTGTGAGGGGCTGTGTAAAAATCATGGACAGTGGAGACCCAGTTCAAGACATAGTCATCTCACAAATGTTTATTACCTCCCAGCTCTGTGCAAAACAAAAACAAAAACAAACTCTCTGTTCATTGCTGTTGGGACATAAATTTGCAGGACCCCTCTTCCCCACGTTGGAAGGAGGTTTGGATGGGGATGGTGAGGGATGGCGGAGGACGGACAAGTAAGCAGGTACATCAGGAATGCCAGGGAGTGACTGAGGTGGAAGGGACTAGCCCCAGGGCAACCAAGTGAAATATTGTTGTTCCAGAATGGGGGGCGGGGAAAAGGAGAATGCTGGGTGAGGGTGTTCAACCCTGCCCCAGAGACTCACAGGGCTGGCTGGTAGACATTCAGGAAATAGGATGTCGAGAAATGTGCATCAGTGGAGCTTTTTGGAAGGGAGGAAATTCACATGGGTGACGGGAGCTGGGCTTTGACATGGGGCTTGAAGCGGCCCACTGGCCTCAGTGCAGTCTGGAAGGTAGGGAAACAGGGTGTTAGCTGTGTGACCTCGGGTGGGCTACTTAACCATCCTGAGCCTCAGTTTCCTCTTTTTAGAGAAAAGGCAGTACTAAGTAAAGGGGTGAAGACGGGTAAGGTTATGGTGAGTCCCGTGCCAGATGGGATTATCAGTGACAACTCTCTCTGATCGTGCCCTCCACAAGGGAGAGTAAGTAGAGGACAGCAGTGGCCTCCGATTTGCCATGTCTCCTTTGTTTAACCGGGATGAGATCTTGCGGGAGATAATCTCTCAAGGAAGAAATACTCGAAGTTCAGTGGGTCGGTTTCGCTTGCATTTCTTCCCAGTGGCATCCCAGGGTCCCCGTGGCATAAAAAAAAAAATCCAAAGTCGTCAGGAGGCCCCCCCACCCCCAACTCCCAAATCCTGCCTGCCACATTATCAGGGATTTTTGTTTTTATTCTAAGAGACATGGGGAGTCGTAGGCAGGGCCCTGATGTAATCAGATTTGACTTTTGAAAAGATCAGTGTGACTTTTGAGAGGATCGATGTGACAGAGAGGGAACTGCCTACGTTTCTGCTGGAATGGTAGCTCTGTAAACAGAGTCCCCTCTCCGTCCAGTTGGGTCCCAGGCCTGTGGCAAACAAAGCCAGGCACACGCTATTGGTTGGATGCATAGTTGGGCTCTCCGTATTTAAAGCAAGACTAAAAATAGCCATTGTGTTGCTCGGAGGATATAATGAGATAATGGATGTAAAGTGCCTGGCACACAGTATCTATTTACGCATTTCTCATCCAGTCTTTAATGAGCATCTACTACATGACAGGCATGGTTCAAGGTCCTGGGGTGCACTGGTGAGGTGGGGGGGGTGGGGGTTGGCCAGGTCTGCACAGTAGAGGAGGCTGCGGCTTATTGCTTGTGGACCTTGGGAGAGCTACTTAATTCCTCTTTGCCTAGGTTCTTCCTCTAACAAATGGGAGAATATAAATCCTACCTCCCAAGGTCATTAGGGGGATTCAATGAGCTATAAAGTGAAAAGCACACATTGAGAACTCAGCCAATGGTAGTGCTTACCAACTAGCCTCTTGGCGTGCTGCGCCTGCTCTGGGCATGGGATCTTTCAGAACGATCGGTGTTCTAGTCCACATGACCCGTCCCCGGCAGAGAAATGCGGGAGGCATTGCTGGGTGTGGGTTTGGACAAGTCCCTGCTTTTCATGGAATGAACAGTTTGATTCAGACCAGAAATAAATAAATAAATAGATAGATAAATAAATAAAAGAAAATGACATTTTTTTAACCAACGACTACACAGACAACTCACCGGACCCTTACTCTCATCCAGTGGGGAGAGACGGAAGGAAAAGGACAGAAGGGAGGCCAGAGACTCTGCGGGGTCCTCCCGGAAAATGAGGAGCCTCAGGTTCCGGACTCGTGTAAAATTTGTCGGGGGAACTGAGGCTAGAGTTACCAGGTGGGCTTCCAAGACAGTCACACGTAGAAGTCGAGCCCTTTGGGGCGTTGCTGCTCTGTATCTACAAGAGTCATCATAAAAACCACCCTTTGGTTTTGAATGACACCGGGCTCCCCTGTGCTTTGACATGGACAACCTGACCATCTAATGAGGCGGCCTAGCAGAGGTTATAATCCCTATTTTATAGGCCCAGTGCCTGGCCTCAAGACCCAAACCTCAGTTCCCTTCCCTCTCTGTGGCTGAGCTTTGTGTTTCACTGTTCACTTCTATATGCATCTGCTGTGAGCACAGCTACTAGTCATGGCTGTGGCCGGCCATCTGAGAGGAGATGGCCTAAGCAGTTGGAAATATGTTTTAAGAGTTCAGGGGAGAGGTCTGGGTGGAAGATAGATGTTTGGGAGTGCTAAACATCTAGATGGCCTATTGAGCCATCGGACTGGATGAAATCATCTAGGGAATGAACAGGAAAGAGAAGACAAGGCAACATCCCTGGGCCTTGGGTGCTTCAAAGTCTGGAGGACAGGGAGAGGAGAAAAACCCAGGATCTGGACTGAGAAGCAGCGTCCAGTGAGGATGGGGGTGGGGAGGTGGAAATCGGTAGAACGTGGGGTCCAAAGCAAGGGAAACACATTTCCAGATGAGGAAGGGGTCCCTTCTATGAAGTGCGGCAGGTGCAGTGAGTGACACGGGGACATGGAACTGGCCGTGTGACATGCTGTCGCGACTGGACTCAACACCGGCCCTTGCCACTGTCTTTACGAGGTCCTGCCTTATTTCCTGACTCTCCTTTCACTCGCTGGACACGCCGGCCTCCTTGGCAGTTCTCTCCCCAAGCCAGCCTTTCTCCTGCCCTGAGCCTCTCCCCTTCTGCTCCCCCCCACCCCCATATTAGTATGCTTTGCCACATAATGTCCTGGGCTTCTCTGCTCCTCAGGGAGACCTGATTTACAACCACACACCTCTTCCCCTCTCCAGGGACCCTTACGTTGCAGATATACTCTCTATGTGTTGTTTGTCTTCCTCTAAAGGGGCAAAGACTTTATTTTGCTTATGGCAAGCTTTGTCTCCCATGCCTAGAACAGTGCCAAGGCCTCTCCATACCCCACTGCAAAACTCTGGGTTTACAGCTCCGCAGTGTGCCTCATTTAATTCTCCAGTCTTGGGGTGCCCGGGTGGCTCAGTGGGTTAAGCCTCTGCCTTCGGCTCAGGTCATGATGATCCAGCTCCACATTGGGCTCTCTGCTCAGTGGGGAGCCTGCTTCCCCCTCTCTCTCTGCCCGCCTCTCTGCCTACTTGTCATCTCTGTCTGTCCAATAAATAAATAAAATCTTTAAAATAATCCTCCAGTCTTACAGACAAAATATTATTTACATAGATAATAATTATAGATACTACTTTTCCTAGTTTTATTGAGATACAGTTGACGTAGGACACTGTATAAGCGTAAGGCCTGCAACATAATGATTTGATATCCGTCTGTGTTGTAAAATGATGATGAGAAGTTTAGTTGGCATCCATCATCCCTTATAGTTACAGTTTTTTTTCCCTGTGATGAGAAGTTTTAAGGTCTTCCTCCTCCTCTCTTCTTTATCATCACCCCATTTTGTGGATGAGAAAACTGAAACCCAGAGAGATTAAGTAATATTCTAAGGCTAAGGCAGCTTTCAGAAGGTGGAATTGGAGTATTTGAGGCAGGGCAGTTGGAGAGAAGACATGACTACCCATTTTCAGAGGGGACTCACTCTCTCTCTCCTCTCGGAGGCACATTTTAAACCAATTTCAGGAGGGACAGAAGCTGACATCTTGAAAGAACGGGAAGAGGGAGTCTAGCAAAGGGAGCCACAGGTCTGAAAGCTCTAGGTCAGAGGGAAGGCCTAAAGGCTCAAGCTCAGAATCCCAGGGAAGGGCTTGCCAAAACTTGAGGCTGCAGAGGCAGGGGCCAGGTCTACAGAACTGGGGAGGCAAGCTCTGGAGTTTGTTCTTTTTTCCCCCTGGGGCCATAGGAAGCCATTAAGCTGGGCGGTGACAGGATCTGATTTACTCTGTAAAAAGATCTCTTGGACTTCGGGTGGAGCTTGTATTAAGGCAAACCTAGAAAGGAAGAACCTGGAAGAGAACTTAGTCCATATATTTGGAGGAGAGAATGAGAGGTCATGGCGCTGTGTTAGAGATGGAGGTAAGCGGACCAAGTTGAGATACATTAAGCTAGAAATTATAGGACTTGATGGATTAAAGGTGCAGTGGGGGGGTGGGGATGAAATACCGTTTGACTTCTGGGTTGTGGCTTGAGTGAGTGGGTGGATGTTCCACGGGTCCATTTATTGAGATGAGAACAGGAATCAGACTTTAGTAAACATGAGTTGCCTTTCCCTTCTACCACCTCCCCTTCTCCCAGAGCTCCCCATCTGGGATATGGGGTGTGTGCCAAAAGCTTTCCAGAGGTGCTTCAAAAGTAATGTGACACATGTGATTTTGAAAGAAAGTTTACATTTGCAACGTGAGTGAAGCCAACCTTGGAAAACCAGCCAGAATATTGGCGGAAGACAAAAGTTGCCCTCGAAGAAGGGGGAGGACACTCGGCCACAAAAGTCGGACTTGCCGATGGGACCTGTACAGTTAAAAAGAAACTACCCTCTTTGCGCATTAGCGAGGTTGATTAATTTAATCAAGTCGTGATTGTATCGAAACCTCGATTTAAATTGAGCCTTCTGCTTGGCCCCTCCCTTTTCAGTTTGCTTGTAAAAACCAGCAATCTCGTCTCTTACAGTATTGTTCTGAGCAAGGTGGACTGGCAAACTGAGGGAGAGTCTCCAGGCTCCAGACCCTGCCTCCGCTTCTAAAAGGTGACTTCTGCAATTTATTTTTATCATGCAGTAGGATGATGTTTTAGAGAGGGCTTAAAATTTCGAGATGACTCGAGTGGGGATCAAGAAACTTAATAGAAAAGAGAGGAGTGGAGCGTTCCCTGGAGTTGTTGGTGATCCCTACTTAATTTAGTGCATTCAGTCGTGTTAAAAGGGCTGTCCCGGTTTCCTTCTCAAATGTCCTTTGTAGTTAGCAAGGGCTGGCAGGTTTGCCTAACTTTCTCATTTTCTTTTCCTGCTGACTCCTCACTGCAGTTTTTCGGGTTTTCCTGCTCTGCTCTGAACACTGGATTCTTTTAAGTGGAGTATCTATGTTGGCTCCATTTCCGCTCCAGGGGTTTATTTCCGTGCAGTTTCCAAATTGTTTCTCTGTCATAGTTCCACAGTAAAATAAATACTTGTGAAATAGGAAGATCCTATCACATTGTTCTTCTAATTAAGGCTAAGTCTCCAAACATGATTCCAATACATGTTAAATGTAGCAAATTAGGAAGGTTTTTTGTTTTGTTTTGTTTTGTTTTGTTATAATGATCTGAGAAGGCTGTGACAGGCAGCATCTGGAGAGAAAACCAGAAGTTAGCAAACGGAGAGGATTGAATCACGAGGATTGAATCAGAGATAATGGTGCGATTTTCTAAGCATACACTGGGAAATATATCTTAAGGAGGGCCGGTCTGTTTGGATAATAGTGAAAAACGAGGTGTAGCTGATGTTTGTCGCATGGAGGAGAGGTGAAGTGGGGCTTTTTCCGCCCTTTCTCTGAGTAACATGTACAGAGCATCGGTTTCCATTTGAAGGGACATCTCTGGTTCTATTCTTTCTTTGTTGCCAGTGTCTCTGCAGCACCTGACTCCTTTAGAGACAGTCTAGCTGGGGGGGGGGGTTGGTGATGGCAAAACAGGATTATTCATGGGTGGAGCTAAGTAGATATTGACTATAACGCTTTGTTTTCAATTTTCATTTCATGGAATAATCATGAGTTCTGAGCTTTTACTACAAAACTACATGTTCCTCGTGTTCTCCCTTACTTTCAGAGTTTCCCTGTTTAATTGTTTTAACTGTGCATGGCTTCCCAAATAAATCTTAAGGAGGAGTCGTCACATACAAAGGGGAGAGTGTGTGTCTCAGGGATGCCCTGAACAGCAAATTCAGATCACTGTATGTCCATTTAAAAACACAGTATGTGTTTGCAACCCAGGACTCAGTCACTGGCAGAATTTTTGCAACCGACTTCCCAGTTTTATTGGCACGCCTCCAGGAATAAGGTTCTTTGTAATTCTTTGCTCAAACCTAAGGATCACGTATAAAATTCTCAGCAGCCAGATCAGTTAATACAATTATCTTTCAATTTTAAAAGCTACAACATAATAAGGTTTTTTTGGGGGGTGGAGGAGAGAGAAATGGTAGCTAACCATACGATGCTCTTAGGGAGAAAAGCACAACCGTTTGTTTTTTTTTTTTTTTTTGCTCAGAAAATAATTCAGTGGCAACAATGTCTGAGAGCCAGAAGCCTCATTGTTCTAGTGAAACGATTATTTGTCAAAACATTTGATTGTTTCCCTATCCCTAGGAAAACTTTGGACTTTTCTTTTTGCCCAATTTTGACACTAGAATTTTTAACTATCAGTGGTATTGTGTTTACAGCTTTCAAGGTTTCAGAGTTCAAAGGTTATCCATTAACATGTAGAGTCAGGCTACACTTAATGTTACAACTCAGCCGGGTCCTTCATAGTATGTTTTGTAGCAATGCCCCAAGTCATTTGTTTTGATAAGTTAAATCAAGTTTCTTGTTTATGAAGAGTGTCTTTGGATTGTGTTTTGGGATGTGACTATAAGGGTTTAAAAAAAATATTTTAAAGAAAGATAGTCTCTTCCCTGAGAAAAGGAACCCTAATACTAGAAATAAAAATGATCAACATCAGTGTATTTGAGTGGGGGAAAAGAAAAGTTCTGGCCAAAGAATTTACTTCTGGCACTGCTAATTAATTGTAAATAATTGGTTCACTTCCTTTTTATAAAAAAGACTAACCAGACCATATGTGGGGTTAGTAGTTCTATATAAAATGACAGCAAAACATCACACTTGGCAAATTCTTCACCTCTGCTAAGAAGCTGTCTCTCAAATTCCATTTTCTATTAAGAACAGCGCTGCTCACCAGGAGAGCATTTTAAATAGCCCCACCCCCGCCCCCTTTTATTAAATATATACTTTAAGTGCCTTTCTTGTATGTTTTAAGGTTTTTCCATTTTGGATACACCCATATCCCATTAAAACAAACAAAACACTTGTTTTGTTTGTGGGGAGTTGCTTAGCGCTGTGTACATTTGCATTCGTTTGCATTTTGGGGCTGAAAACTTGGTGGTTGTGATTGTAGCTTCTAGGGCCCTCCCGGGGCCTACCTAAAATGAGGGAACGCAGGCCTTCGGAACCAAGCCCCCTTTATTTTTGTGAGCAGGCCGGAGGAGGAAAGGCGCTAAATGCGTTGGTTGTGGGAAGGGGAGGGGGCGAGGCTAGCTGGATTCTCCCTGCCCCCCCCCGCCCCGTTTTTAGTTCAGTTTCATCCACGTGGATTTCTATCAAAGCCAAGTGGATTCTTGGAACCGAGGCCAAGTTTAGAAATCTCAAGTTATAAAGCGGCGCAAGTCCGGCTCTTTTAGAAAAACAACCATTATTACAGGATAGCTTTATGAAGACTCCTTAAACCATTTTAATCGTGTCATCTCCTCGACCCCGCTCACGCTGGACGAGAATCTCAAAAACTGCGCACCGCCGCCTTCTAACCTACTCAAATGGGTGTGGAGGCTCTTTGCTGGTAATTCGGGGTGACCCGGGAGTTCGGCTGCCGGCCCCTCCCTCTCCTGGGCACACCTTGCAAGGGAGGGGGAGGCGGCAAGGCCGAGGCGTACATCTGCGCCTGCGCGCTGCCCCCGCAGCCCCCTCCCCGCGTACCTGTCACTGGAACCGCCGGAGCGCGCGCGGGCCACGTTTAGCCGGATGGCGGGAGGCGGGGGATGTGGGGGCGGTGAAAGGCGCGCGCGTGCGCGGGAATCGCGGGCGAGAACGGGAGGGCGCGCGCTCGTCCGCTCGCTCGCATGCCGGAGGCGGAGTCCGCAGCGGTGGGCGGGGCAGGGGCGCGCCTGCGCGGACCACGTGCCCCGGGGGCGGGGCCTGGGGGGCGGGGCCGCGTGGCCGGTGAAGGCAGGAGGCGGGGCGTCTCCGAGCGGCGGGGCCGAGGGAGGGCGCAACAGCTGCTCCCTGAGCACTTTCTGACCCAACAGTCCCCCGGCGCCGGACGCGCCGCGCCCCGGCGGCTCTAGGGACCCCCCGCGCCTGCACTGTCCCCGCGCGGACGAGTAGGGGGCGCCCGCGCCTTTGCCCCCTGTGCGCACCCCCGCCCCGCTCACCTTAGCCCCGCGCCCGAGGTGAGCCCGGCCCCCAAATCCCCCGGGCGGGGGTGGGGTGGGGGCGGGGGGGGCGCTCCCTCTGGGGGAGGGGTCTTCAAGGCGCGGGGTCCCGAGGCGCCCTGGGAGATGGATTCGCCCCGCGGCCAGTGGCCCCCCGTCTCTTTTGGGGGGCCCGTGCGGGCGCGGAACCCGGGAGGTGTCCGCACAAAAGGCCGAGAGAAACTCCCCGTCGCCTCCCCTCCCTCCTGCCTTCCCCGCCCCCTCCCCTCCTCGCCTGCTCCCTCCTCATTCAAACCTCGGCTCGCTCGTGTGGTGTCAGTTCAGTCCCGGCCGCCGCCGAGCGAGGAAATGGCCGAGGAGCCGGAGCCGCAGGTAAAGGGGGCGCGCCCCCCGCCCGCGCCGGGCCCAGGGGCGCCTCGCCTCGCCCTCCGGAGTCCCCCCGAGCCGCCCTCGAGTCTCCCGTGCTCGTTAGCTCGCCCCCCTCCCCGGAGGACCCCCCGCCCCGCCCGGCCCCCGCTCCAGCTCTCTGTTCCGCTCCTCTAGGGCGCCCCCTCCCCACCCGGCTTCGGAGCGATTCCAGCGGCGAGGAGGTGCCGGGCGAGCCCCCGGTGTGTACAGTGTTTGACCATCACACTCACTCTTGGGGATAGTCAGGATGGCTTGGGGGCGGGGAGTCCCCCTTCTCCGGCCGGGACCGAGGGGCTGGCCGGAGGGAGCCGGGGGCTGCGTGCGTGCGTGGGTGGGTGGGGGGCTGTTCCGGCAAAGTTGGGTGGCTCCGCCGGGCGGCTCTCCGGGTTTGCCGGCTGGGCCGTGGGGGGCGGGCGGAGAGGAGGGGGCCGGTGCGGGGTCCCCCGCGATGGCCCGGGAGGGGCCGGGGCAACTTGGGAACAGCCAAAACAATGCGTCCTAACAGGCGTCCCCCGCAAACAATGGCCGGGACCGTCCACACGGGCCGGGCGGAGGGCGCGTCTACAGGGGCCGAGGGAGGGGCTTGGCGTCGCCGCGGACCCCAAAGCGCACCCCAGCAAACCCCCCGCCCCCCCCAAAATCCGTCCCCGGGAGTCCTGTCTCCTGCCCATCCCTGAGCTGGCGGTGCACGGGCTGCGTTTCCTGGATGTGTGTGATAAGGTGTATTCCCCCCCCTTTAATTTTAAAGATTTTTTGAAACTTTTTAAATAGCCCTTAAACGCTTAAAGAGTATCTGTGTAACTCTCGCTTCTAGTTGTAGTCCCGAAGCCAACTGGAAGCAGAACTAGTAACTAAAGGGCAGGAAGGATTGAAATGTTCGCCTCTAAGTGTTTCTTTCTTTCTTTCTTTTTTTTAAAAGGGAAGTTTCTGCCAGGAGGCGCTGAGTGGCGAAACCGCGCAGTTTCAGATGTAGAGCCCTCTTCTCTCTTGCTTTGGCCCCAAAATGCGAGCGGCACGGGATGGGGAGGGGAGAGGAGGACGCGCTGCTGGGGGCCCGGGAGGCCGGATTTGGGGCGGCCTGGGCTGTCCTGCACGGGTGGGGGCAAGACCTGGCCTGTGGGGTGTGCAGGCAGGTACCTGCGCCTATGATCCGGACAGACGTTCAGGTCTGGGTTGGAACCCACATTTTTTGGGATTCAGGGAAGGGCCACCGAGGACGGGAAGCCGCATTCTTGGGCGGGTGGGATGGGGGTGGGGTAGGGTGGGGTGGGCAGGCGGGGACTTTTCCTAAAGGTTTAGTTACAGGAACAGGAAAGAGCCACCAGTGGCCACTTCTGGGACCCCCAGTGGCTTGCTTACACTCGGAGTCGAAACTTTATTTTCTCCCCCCCCCCAAGAAAAGAGTAGTCACTTAAAAGTTTAAGTCTTTGGTGTGTTCCTCTTTGAAATTCCTTGAGTCCCAATTTATCTTTCTGAATCAGCCTATAGGGCTTGAGGCTTCGGCAGGAACATTCCTAAACGTATATTAGATGCAAGTCTGTTGCGGTGGTCCTTGGGCCAGTTTGGGGTCGTGTAGTATTGACCACTACATGCTACATATTAGCTGGTTTCCTAGCTTTCTAGATCGTTTGGAACCATTAAGCTGTATGTTTTAAGAAGCCTAGGTCTGATTTAGTTCAGGTTGATTCAATTATGTCTTCATCGCTTTTGAGTTGGTTGAATGAGTTGACATGAGATTAAGCTCAACAAAAGAAAAGGCAGGGTAACAACAGCTGCCTGCCAGGCCTGGCAACTAGGTAGGGGTCTTGGGAGGCCTCGCACCTTCTCTTTTGTATGTGTTAAAGAAGTGCACTTAAAAATGTTCTTTTACTGTACTCCCCTCCTCCCCCAGGATGGATGCCTTGATTGATACCATATAAGAGTTGAAATGCTAAATTCTATAATGCTTTGAGAACGAATAATCTAGAGTTTCTAAAAAGCCTTCAGTGTTTGCAGTGACAAGTGCAAAGTAATAATCTAATAGCTTTTTGTCTGAAAAATACAGCAGTCAAACCACTAGTTTGTGCTTGCTTAGTTAATGTGTGCTAAGAACTTTTAAGGTGTGTCCTTAATGGTAGATGACTTTTTCTGAGAAGTCATGTTTATTTTAGATACTGTTTTTGTTCAGTGTCCCAAAGACTCTAGTAGTGTGTGTTTTTAATCCTGGTGTTTCAGTGAGGTCAAACCCCTCCCACCCCAAATTGCTGCCACCCCCCCCATCAGTTATATAAAGTGTTAAGTTCAAAGAGGCAGAGTGATTTATTTAAAAATCCTGTTGTCAGTAGGCACGACACAAATTTACAATTTATTTGGCTTGTTTGTTGGAATAGGGTTAATAATCTGATTGTTTGGAATTTTAATTATTTGGTGTGAGGAGGAAGGCTGCTCCTTCAGACCCCACCTTGGTTTGCGTGCTGGAGGAGGAAGTGGGGGAGGATTATGACTTTTCCAGTTGAAGGACACAGACTTTTCTTTAGTGTACAACTTCATTCAGTCCTTTTTTTAATCTTCGCAGCACCTTCTAACACTTTGCAGTTTGACCTTTGCTGTTTTTAATAACTTGTAAGAGTGAAGTTTAGCTGTTGTCTTGGGTTCATATTATTCCCTTTCACTTCCTAATCAAAAAAAGGAACTAATACACCACTTCGATAAAATTTGTAGAAAATATTTCCCCCCCTTCACCCTGAAGAATCTGTTTAGATAACAGTTGTCTCCCCCCCCCCCGCCCCCACCAGGTAGCGGAGGGAAGAGGAGGGAGGCGGGAAGAGAGGAGGGTTTGACTTTGCCTGTACTTTGAAGGTGGAGGTAGATTTGCATTCTCTTTGTAAGCCTCCATTTTTGGCAGAGGAACTTCTGGGAGGAATAGCAGCCCCTGGTTCCCTTCCAGTGGACCTTTAAAGAGGAAATCAGAAAATAAGACTTAATCATCAAGTCACTTACAAACTGATGAAATAATTAAGGGGTATAATGGCCTGGCAATGACGGAGTTCCTCTCTCCTCATTTCAGATAATCACTTTTCTCTCTTTTAACAACATTTATGATGAAATGGCATGTTTTTGCCACAGCAGGGCTGCCTTTTCCCAACCCTGGAGCACTCTTAATTCTGAGACTCTTGATTAGAGCCTTGGGGGTCCCAAAAGATGGGCTGTTTTCCCACTTTATAAAATTACATGCTTTTCTCACAGTTGCCACAAACATGATACTGGTGCATAAGAACTTTGGAGTAGTACTAATGACTCTTGACTGTGTACTGTCTACTACTTGAAAAAAAGAGATACTTTTATCGGACTCTCTGAGGACTGTAAATGATTGGGCCTTTTTTATGTTCCAAGTGAAGCTTTGTTTCCATTTGCTCAAAGACAAGTTCAGTTGAGAATGTTCCATCTCAACGTATGCTAAGTCTGGCCTGCATGTCAGGGTTTTTGAGGTTGCTGGGGATGACTTATTTTAAATGGTTCATTGCTAATTTCCTATTTGAGTGTAACCCTGTAGCCGTATGCTTAGCAAATGAATTGGAAAGTGGAAGCCAAAGTCCTGAACAATGGCTATATATTTTCAAGCTTCAGAATTGTACAGTAGGAACGGGACATCTGAGACCGTTGGATAAGCTGAGGTGTATTCCACTAGAATAAAATCAGTGTAATGAGATTTGAATTGAAACGACTACCTTTGGAACATACAGAACCGTTTTCAGGTTGCTGAGGTGTTACAAATAAAAACCTGGAAGGTGTTTACAGAACAGCTACTGAGCTGAAAGGAAAGAAATCCCAGTCACATTAAACGCTCTAAATAGGGAAGGGTTTAGTTACAGCATGTAAACTAAACTTGAGGCTGTGGGGGAGTCTCGATTTGTACACCCCATCTCCCGATGCGTGGGGGGGGGCGGGCGGGGGAGGGGTGTTAACCAGTTTAAATGCACGTGGAAGAAAGAAGGAATTACACAAAGACAGCAGGAAATTTCTGAAATTCGGGAGAGGGAGGCTTGATCATTATAAACAAAAAGGCCTCCTTTTTGGGGGGCAGTGTAGAAACTTCTCAAGTGTTGGCTTTTAGGAAAAAGGTGATCTGGATTGTTTTTCTCCAGCCGGCAGCAGAGTTAGGCAAATTTAGAGTGGCCTGTGGGGCATGGGATTTTGAATTGAGACCGTGAGGGCAGAGAGAAGTGCGGATTCTGAGGAAGTGGGACAGGGACCATCTTTTCCCAAAATCTGCCCTTCATGATGAGCGAGCTCAATTCTTGTATAAAGTTATCTTCCAGATAAACAGTGGGGCAGCCCCTGGCAGCCAGCTGCCGCCACAAACTGCCCTTTTATGCTTAACATTGGAATGCTCATTAACAACTTTACATTTGAACATTTGTTGACTGACTGTTCTTAACATCCCCATTACTTCCTGCCCAGGGTAACTACATAACTGAGTTACTGGAAATTAGGGGCCAGTTTGGTAATTTTATGATAAAGTTGAGAAATAAAATTACTAAACCCGAAGAGACAGCTGGGTAAGTTAAATTGACAGAATCAGTTTAAATTCCTCAGCTTTTGTTCTTCAGGCTTTACCTACGTTGTTTTTACCACATTCCTTCACTCGGTGCAGAGAAGCCCCAGGACCCTGGAGTCGGGTGCCAGTTCTGTAATGGCTTCGTTAGGGGTTTGTGTATTGTTTGTTCATTAGTTTCTTGGGTGTCAGGAAGCCTCATGGACTTAAAATGCAGTTCTGGTTGGACTGGAGGTTGGGAGTCTGGATCTCTTTTGTTCTTGTATCAGCTTTAGGGGAACTACGGGTTTTTCTTTCTTCTACCTGTGTCCAATCAGGATAACCTCAGAACAGGTCAGTTACACCAGAAGAAGTGTTTTTTTTTTTGTTTTTGTTTTTTTTTTTTTTAAATTTAAATCTGCAGATAAGCTCTGTTTTCAGTTGAGTATATAAGTCTCCTTAACGGTGATTATATGGATGAATTGAAAGGAGAGTTTTCCCCCTTAATTTTGAAAGCAAACAGGTGGCTTAAAACAGCCAGACATACAACTAGAGTTATTTACTCAACAGAGATAGGGAGGGGAATATTTAAATGTTGCTAAAGAAAGAGCTCCTGCCGAAAAAGGCAGTGCCCATGTTTATATTTAATCTGGTTAGTTAAATGGGGTATAATTAAGAACACTCACCATTGGGCCCTGTGAAGGAGCTGTAGGTATGTAGGGGGGTGGTGTAGCAGGCTGCTTAGAAGTGTTTATCTGTAGGTACAGTTATCCGCGCGTGTGCGCTCCCTCCTTGTGGAGGACGGAAGAATACAGGTAAAGAAGAGTTTACTGTTTCAGTTTGTGAAATCCCTCTTTTTGGTGCAGTTGTCCTGTCTGAAAGCTTTTCAAAGCTTTAAAGGTAGTACTGGTTAAGGAGCAGTAGTAGAACCTCAGAGAGAGCCAGGCTTCATATGCTTAATGAAAAGTCTTTTTTTATTCATTTCCCTTAGACTTCTCTTTTTCCGGTCAGGATGGAATTTTGAAAAGCCAGTTTACAGACCACAGTATCTGTTAGTATTGATAATACCGAAACTAAAATTAGTATGTGGTGCTTCAAGTTCACATTAAGATCATTTAACTGACCTTAATTGATTTGGAATGAATCAGGCAGCGTTTTTAATTAGGACACTCCAATATACAAATGTAATTACATTTTTTTACAGTACTTTGGTCTCTAATCGTTTTTAGGACTGAGCTCTTTCTAAGTTTCAAGAAAATGAGTCTGTTCGGTAGGATCTGCCCCCAAGCTTTGCCTTTGAACAGTCATTTGCTCTTGGGTAGTTGAGATTGTGATGTTGAATGTAAACTTCTGAGTATTTTAATCTTTTTCTCTCACTGAACTTTTCAGCATCTTTCCACAGCTATATTAGGAAAGTTGGGTTGACCATTTAGTTCATGGGTGTGACCTTGGTGATTTCCTTGAAATAGGGTTGAAGGATTTAAAGTTACAGGTTTGGATTGCGCTGTGGCTTTCTATGTGCAGTTCTCTCCACTTGTTGGATTAAGACAAAAAAGGGTATGTGTGACCTTCAGAAGGAACATTTATAGAAAAACTAAGTTTCCTGACCAGATCTTGGAGATAATTTTGCTGCTTAAAGGGTACAAATGAATTGGCCAGAGACCAGCAGTTCGTTTGGGTTAAATATTTTAATGATCATTTATTTGGACACTTAAGTAACTCAGAGGGAGAATGTAGATTTGCAGGAATGCAGCAAATGACTTGATTATAAATGGAATTTTTATGTCTTTTTGTCAGTTTTTGAGGCCTTTGAATTCCTATGGCTCTATAATAGGGTAATAAATATGCCATCTCAGAAAGATGTGAGATGACCTGTTCAGCTAAGTAGATCCTGTGCAGTCTCTGAAGGTTAACAGCATGAACACATGTGGACGTAACGAACTGTTCCCAAGTCACAGCAGTCGTCAGCAAGGTGGCACTGACTTCTCATTTGTTGTGCTCCAGCACAAAGTATGTGTTTTTCATTAAGCATTGTATAATGTATAATATTTCCTAATTTCAGAATCTAGAGGTGGTGCAGAATTCACAGGAGCTTTTACTCAAAAACGAGTATCTACCTTAAAAACAAAACAAAACAAAAACCACCACCACCAGGAGACATGGCCTAGAGGCATTAGACTTCTGTTTCAGGCACTGATAATATGGTTCCTACCTTTTTTCAAAGATTATGTGGTTGTCAGTTTTTCTTTAAAAAGTCTCTATTGAAGTGAGCACAATATCAAGTAAGCCCTCGTACTCTTTCAGAATATGAGGTTATACTGGTTATTGCCTCTGGTGCCTGGAGCTTATGGCTGAAGGTTAAGTGCTATCATTTACCTGAGTAAAGGTTTAAGAGCATTTTTTTAAACATTGAAAAACATTCCTGCCAGCTGCCTTTCAGTTAGCCTAGTGTGTTTCCGCACGCTGACTTTTCTGCACACTAAACGCCTTTAGATTGTAGGGGTTGGATTATGATCTCGCCCTGCTCCCTCCTCCGGTTCTTCCGCGAAGACGACTTCCCTGCCAGCAGCGTCTTGCTGTGCGGTTGGCTTCTGTGGGCTCCCCCTGGGGACGCCGAGGGCTCAGGGACGGCTGTGTGGGTGCTCACTTGACTCGCCTGGCATGGTTGTTATTAACCGTAATTAGATTAGAATGTCTATTTTTTGGTAAGTTTTGTTAGTATTAAAGTCTTTGTTATTGCAATCACTCTAAAAGATTTTAGATTTTGTTAGCAGATTGGTTTTAAGTGATGTAGATAATTGGTTTATAGGTTAAGGAAGTGTTGAGTCTGCATTCAGTTTCTAAGTTAGGAGTTGAAGGCGTTTGCTCTCAGAGATTTCCCCAGCTTGTCCTGCATTTCTGTTCCGGTGGGTCAGTAAGGAGAGCAGTTTTAAATCCGAATGATACGGTGTTGCTTGTGCGGGTCAACGTCATGGTGTGATTAAATACGATTATTTTTTATTATACCCTTGAAACTGCAGAGAATGGCGTATTAGGTGGCACCAATAGAGACTGAGCCAGGCGGTAGAAGGTCTGATGAACCCTCGAGTTAATTTTAATATCAGCCGAGTTATGGTTGGTGACTGTGGCCAGAGATGGGCAATATTGACTCGACCCCTGTGCTGACCACTGTTTGTTCATTTAGGCACTAGGGGTTTCTTGAGGGCCTGACCCCGTGCCAGAGACCCCTTCTAGGCAGGAGGGGCTAGCAGCAAACATGGTCCACAGGGTGTCTCCTCCTGGGCTCTTACTCCTTTGGCCTGTCTTGAGCGAGCAGTAAAGATGGCTTTGACCCAATGCAGTCTAGTGCCCAGGACAGTTGTGTGCACACTTAATGACCATCAGAATCTGTGCCAGAAGCTTCCCTTGAGGGAGAAGTGCTTCCGTGGTACCTGGCGCAGGGCCTCCTTCCCCTCAGCTCCGGGCCTTCACCCATCCTTCACCCACAAAATGAAGGGCAAACTGAAGCTCTTCTTTCTTTGATTTTTTTTTTTTTTTTTTTCCTTTTCCCCTCACTGTGCCTCCTTTACTAATCTTTCAGGTCTTGTGTTAGAAGCTGATGATGACTTCCTTTTTACTCAGATATTGGAGCATTTCAGAGATAAAAATTGAAACTGAACTGTTTCTCGAAGTCAGGCATTTCCAGTTATATGCCATTACCCTGGGTGGGAAATAAATAATAGGGATGTACCCACATCATGGTTCTCATTCAGAGACTGAGTTTAGGATCGGTGTCTTTTTGGGAAAGATTATCTGTAGAAAACTGGAGTTCCCCCAAATTTAAAATATCACAGAGTAGTAGAATTTCTTCAAAGAAAAGAAAAAGATTATACTGAGGACTGACTTGGATTTTGGCAAATTAGGGTAGTAAAAAAAAAAAAAACAACAAAAAAAAACTTGACTGCTCCCTATTGCCATTGTTTCATTTTTTAAAGAGCTATTTTGCAACCAAAAAATAGAAAGCGCCTCAAATGGAGGACAGCCTTTATTCAAATTGAAATTTATATGTGTACTTGGTGGAGAACTTGTTGAGCTGTTTCTGTTTTTCATATAGCTGTTAGCTGGTGAAAACAATGTTGTCTAGTTTGAGAGCTGGCTTTTCTAGAATATGTACTGTTAATTTCTTCAGGTAAAGTATTACCTGGTATGCTGGCAACCAGTAAGTATTTGTATAACTAATAAATGACTGCATAGAATCCTAAATTAGGTCTGTCCATAATGTAGACCTACCCCCCAGAACCACAGAGATTTGGAACCCTCGAGGATGATCTTGTCATTTAATCATCTCCATCAAGTAGATCAAAATGGGCTATGTGGTGGGGACAGCTTGAAGGCTGTGACTTAGCAGAACTAGAACTCAGGTCTCTGGAGTTTTCTGTTATTTCCCACCAAGCTGGTAGCCAGCCCCAGTGTTTTATCCTCCATTGTGATTACAACAAAAGACCCAGAAGTTAAGATAAAACACTTCAGTATGTTCTTTCTTTGCCCTAATCTTTGATCTGCAGTCTTATTTAGAAAAGCTTAATGTTAAAGATCGGGTTTATTCAAAACTAAAGATAGCAAGGGGCATGAGAATTTTCTTGTATTATGAGTGTAAAGAAGGGGAAGAAATGTTTCCTTGTCTTCTCTGAGCCTAGAGGCCCTTGCTCTTTGAGGAAGTGGAGAGAAGAAAGTAAAGCTGAAGGTGGTGGGAGTACTTTGCAAGTCTTTCTGTTTTGCTGGGGAGGATGAACAGACCTCAGTTCAAGTAGTTGAGAAACTATTTAAAAATCAATTCTATGCTTGCCAGAAAGGTGTGGGGGGGAGGTATTGGGTTTTTGGAGGTTAATTCTTCTTCAAGAATGAAAATTAGCTTCTAAATCTTAGCCTGCAGAGCTAAATAGAGTCATAGTCCATTTTTCAGCTGGCCAGTGCGTACTGTGAAAGGTGGGTTAAAAAAATGGGAGGACCCGTTTTCTGATTGAAGACTGAGCCATGTCGAGCTGGCGGTGTGGAGGATTTTATTTAAAGTGTATATTCACAAAGTAGCTTTGTGTATGTATTTTCTTATTTATTGTGTGGACAGGGAAGCCCAACCCTGAGGTTTGTTGAAGGCAGAAAGTTGTTACAAGCAAACTGGGAATTTGGGCAGCCGGTTGGTTGAGGGTTAGAATATCTGTGAGCCAAAATGAGGAAGGTTTCTCTTGGCCAAGATGAGCATCATCCCGAGGTGTTCTGTAGTCATTGAACATGGATTTTTGGGAAGGTTCCTGTGGGGTGTGTGTGTGTGTTGTTGGCAGGCGCATGCGTAAGCTTCAAAGGTGCATTTTGGCATTTGTGTTTCTTGACTGTATGTAAGACAGTTGGAAGTTCTGGCTTTTAAAGTTTTACTTCAAGTGCTGTAATTGTCATTTTTCCCAGTCGGTGTCTGTTTATAAGGATACACGTGTGCCTGGTAGTGTTGGCATTTACTCTGGATTCTGTTGAATTTAACAGTTTCTGCTCTGAATCTTCACATTATAGATTGAAATCTTCCAAGGACCACGTGTTAAGTTTCTTAACTGGATGAAAATCTAGCGATTTGCTAAGTGTACTGATTGGATAAAATGCTAATGATTTAATTAACTCGCGTGTGGGACCCGCACTGTGTTGGTTAACAGAGCTGCAGGTGACCTGGGCGCCTTCTGACTGCTCCCAGCAAACCAGCTGTGACTCGTCCACACCAGGCTTCTCTTTCCCCTGGCCGCAGCTAACCATTTCTGTGTTTTTTGTTTTCCCCTCTAGGTTTTGGAAATCCCTTGTCTCCAGGTTGCTGGGGACTTGAATTGACTTCTTGCTCAATTGAATCACTCACTCAGTGGAGACAAAGAGAATTAATGCTTTGTGCTGACTCATATTTGAATCAAAGCGTTGGGGAGTCTGTCTGCCTTGTGTGTGGAAAGAAGCAGTGAGAGGCTCTGTCACCGAGCTTCCTATGACTTCTGAAGATAAGAAGCTGCAGGAATATATACTTTGGTTTGAACTTTTATAACAAATATTTGTTCTAGTGCTAAGTGCAGGGCTGCTGGGGGTGTGAGTGACAAGTCTTACAAGTGGCCTTATCCCAATTCCAGAAATTCCTCCACCGGATTCTAATTTTATATACAATCCTAAAGTGCCAGGAAACATGCCAACTCAGTCCCTGTTGGTGTATATGGATGGACCAGAAGTGATCGGCAGCCCCCTTGGCACCCAGACGGAGCTGGATGACGCCGTGTCGATAAAAGGGACCAGCGCCGTTCCTTTCAGAGCGACGCAGGAGAAAAACATAATCCAAATCGAAGGATACATGCCCTTGGACTGCATGTTTTGCAATCAGACCTTCACACACTCAGAAGACCTTAACAAACACGTCTTAATGCAGCACCGGCCGATCCTCTGTGAGCCCGCGGTCCTGCGCGTGGAAGCGGAGTATCTCAGTCCCCTGGATAAAAGTCAAGTGAGAGCAGAGCCTCCGAAGGACAAGAACTGTAAAGAAAACGAAGAATTTAGCTGTGAAGTGTGCGGGCAGACCTTCAGAGTGGCTTTCGACGTCGAGATGCACATGAAGAAACACAAGGACTCCTTCACGTACGGGTGCAGCGTGTGCGGGAGGAGGTTCAAGGAGCCCTGGTTCCTGAAGAACCACATGCGGACGCACACGGGCAAGTCGGGCGCCAGGAGCCGCCTGCAGCAGGGCGCCGAGAGCCCGGCCACCATCAACGAGGTGGTGCAGGAGCCCGCGGCCGAGAGCCTCGCCTCTCCTTACAAAATCTGCATGGTTTGTGGCTTCCTCTTTCCGAATAAGGAGAGCCTCCTCGAGCACAGGAAAATGCACACCAAAGAGCCGGCTTCCGGGGCCGCCGCCGCCGCCGCCGGGCCCCGCGCCGACGCCCCGCCGGGGGGGACGGCGCCCCCGGGGGACGAGCTCCTGCAGTTCCTGAGGCTGAGGCCCGCCTCGCACCCCGAGAGCGGCCGCAGGCCCCCGAAGTGGATACCTCAGCTCGACCCGTTCACCACCTACCAGGCCTGGCAGCTGGCCACCAAAGGGAAGGTGGCCGTGTGCCGCGAGGTGAAGGAGCAGCCGGGCCAGGACGGCAGCACCGACAACGACGACTCGTGCTCGGAGAAGGAGGAGCTGCTGGAGATCTGGGGCGCCGGCAAGAGCCACGCCGAGGGCTCGGGGAGGGCCCGCGCGGGCCGCGGCGGCTGCGCCGGCCTCGCGCAGGACAAGGAGAAGCCCAGAGCCGGCGGCGGCGGCGGCGGCGGCGAAGTGCCTTCCGCGGAGGCCGACCCGAAGCTGTCGGGCAGCAAGGAGAAGCCGACGCACTGCGCCGAGTGCGGCAAAGCCTTCCGGACCTACCACCAGCTGGTGCTGCACTCGCGCGTGCACAAGAAGGAGCGCAGGGCGGACGCCGAGTCGCCCCCCGTGGCCGCCGACGGCCGGCAGCCCCGGACCTGCTCCCCCGACCTGCCCGCCGGCCTGGACGAGAGCGGAGCCGTCGAGCGGGAGGGCGGCTCTGAAGACGGCTCCGAGGACGGCCTTCCCGAGGGCCTCCATCTGGGTAAGCCCCTGCGCCCGTCCCAGAGATCGCGGGCCGGGCCGGGCCGGGCTGGGGGGACGCCCAGGCCCCTGGGGTGCCGCCATCGTCGCGAGCCCCGGCAGCTCTCAGGGCCGGGATTCTTCCCCGGGTTTCTCCCGCTCTGAACCTGCTGTTGCTCTATCTTTGGTCCCGGAGGCCACGCCAGCCTCACTGCGTCCTCCGTCGTGCATCGGTCCGGGGCCGTGGTTCCGACCTGGGGCGGTTTTTGCCCCCAGTGGAATCTGGCGGCGTCTAGAAGAGTTTTGGGTGTCCCGGTCGTTGTTAGTGTGTGTGTGGCTGACACCCGGGGGGAGGCGGGTACCAGGGATGCTGAACCTCCGACCGCGGCCGGGCGGCCCCCAGCCGGCGAGTGTGTGACCCCGGTGCCCGTGGTGTCCGGGGAGAGATGCTGGTCTTGGCTTCAGGATTTGTCCTTACATGCGACCCGCAGACCCGCGACCCTGTGCTCCAAGACCAGCTCTCCTGCGCTTCCTCCTCCACACGGTGCTCTCGTGGCCACAGAAGGAACCGGGAATGATTCTCAGCCAGAGCAAGGGTATCTTTAGAGAAACTGATGCTACCTGGTACCCTGTCCTCTATGTCTGCTGGGCTAGTGTTTGTTAACAGCTCGGGAACTAAGAGCATTTGTGTGTAAAATAAAAGGACTGAACGCAGCAAAGATGGTTTAAAGGCATCTCAAGTGCTCAGTCAGATTTGTCTTGTATGAATGGCTTTTAGAGGACATAATGGCTGGAGGCTCAGGAACTTTCTTTTTCTTTCTTTCTTTTTTTTTTTAAGGTTTTATTTACTTATTTGACAGAGACCGCGAGAGAGGGAACATAAGCAGGGGGAGTGGGAGAGGGAGAAGTAGGCTGCCTGCTGAGCAGGGAGCCCGATGTGGGGCTCCATCCCAGGGCCCTGGGATCATGACTTGAGTTGAAGGCAGTTGCTTAAGGACTGAGCCACCCAGGTGCCCTGGGTCCTCTCATCTCTTGAGACCTGGAGACTTATCCAAGGCAGAGCCCCCCCCCCCCCCCCCCCCGTGTTTTAGGTCTTGCTATCTGCACTTGAACCAGAGGTGCTTCTATCTGTTAAATAATACTTTGTTTGAATAAAGGGCTTGGCTCCTTGAAGGCATTTAAAGGAGCCCCTGCATCAGTTGAGGCCACCCAACTGAATGGTGGGAACGTGAGTCAGCCTAAGAGGGATGTCACCATTCACAAAAGTGGTCTTTGGTTGAAGCAGACGCTGCTGCCTTCTTTGACTGTAGCTTGATGGTATGCGGCTGGCTTGTGCGAACTCGGGTGTGAGACTCAAGGTGAATTTGACCACATCGTACCCTGGCCTCTTCATGCTCCAAACAGTGTCAGGTCCTTTTTGCCATCACATGAAGGATGATGTTCCTGATGAGGATTTAGGATGTCTTGAGTTTCAGGGAACACAGGAAACCTTAGCACTTAGGATACTGCAGTCTTCAGAAATCTAGAAAACCCCATTATGGGGTCTTCATGACCTCATAGAACAAAGGCCTTGAACACAGGCCTGTTGTCTTCACCGTGGTTCCTAGTAGCGTCATTCCCGTTCAGGGACATGCGGTAATGGGGAGATGGTTGGGTCTGTGAGCTGCCCCATTGCCCTGAAAGAAAGGAGATGGCTGGTCTCCTTCTGCCAGTGGGTGGTGTGGGCAGAAGAATCCGGTGGCAGTCTTGGTCGTCAGGTGGATAGAATGCCCGTAGCTGGGAGCGCCATGACTTGCCCTTAGTCTGGTTCTGCCACTGCATTGTTCTGTGGCTGATTACATGTTGCTTAACCTTTCTTTGCCCTGATTTCTTCTCTCTGTTCGCAAAATTGGTTCATCGAGCCTCGTATTCCACCTCCCAAGGATAATTTCAGCAGCCTCTTGATAAAAAGTTTGCAGTCCTCATAGGAACTATGAAATCAGAGGCAATGCCCAAGGAGCAGGGACCAAGTATATGTGGACATTTCATGTCCTTTATGTTCAAAACAGATGCATTTCATAACTTTCTGGATATGATGCAACATACCATAAATCCTGACACATACTAGGGAGTAGGAAATTGCAGTAAGGTTCAAATTCAGCTCGTTGGGTGTGATTGTAAGACAAAGCTGGGCCTTCTGTATTTAGAGAATTGATTTTCCTAAGTTTATATTACGATGTGGTGGTTTGGATTTATCTTCCCTTTACTTACTATCAACCTGGCTTTCTTGAGATTGACTTTTAGGATCAAAAGACAATTGTTTTTATTGTTGTATATTTATTGTATATTTATAACAATATAAATTGTTATTTATATGTTCAACTTCATAGTAGGTTTAATAGTGGTTGTTCATGTGATTGTTTTTTAAGTCTTCGCCATCGTTGTCTCTGTCTGTTTACGGTGTCTAGAGGTGTTTAGTGGTGGATGCCTTCTGTGGGGGGGAGTTGAGTGAGGGGATCATGCAGTCCTGTCTGTTGTCTTGGAGGCTGCCCATGGTTGGCTCCTAAGCTGCTTTTTAAAATCTGTAAACTAGATCTACATAGTCTAAAATGCAAAATGGGGGAAGGAACAGGGAAAAGAGGCCTTTTTAGTTGGAATTAACAGTTTTCAAGGCAAAAGAGCCAGTTTGGTTTTGCTCAATTTTAAGAGATGACTCCACTTCCTGGTCCTCGTTGTGGTGCATGTAATAGTCTTTGGTAAGAGGAGGTTTATCTAGAACTCTAACAAGTCATTTTTTATGGGAGCGGGTATCTTCACTGTAGCAGATGTCATGGTCTTTTGGAGGCTGGTGGTAGGTGGTGGGGGGTGTAATCCTCCTGTCATTAGTGTCCCCCGCGGGCCTTCACTCTGTTGCAGCCCAGATACACCGGCCTGGTTGTTGTAGAGATTGAAGTATATGGTTTAGGCCTTTGTCATTTGGGCACAGATTTTGATTGATCTCACATATATTTTTGGCCATGTGAGTGCTTGTGAATGATACACTTTGCTTTCCAAAACGTGCTAAATTTTGACAAACTTTCTAAGGCGTTTGACCTAGAGCCCAGACCTTTTATTTTCTTTAAAGATTAAGTTGTGCTTGCTACCCTCTAGTGGTAGCTGGCCCAATCTTAAGACAGACTTCTTTTCCCTGGTGGTTGGGGAAATTGGCAATTTCAGTGGGCTGAGTTTTCTAAATCAGTTACCCTGAAGCAGTGGGTTATCCCAGCCAGTGTCTGGAGGTCCAGCTTTGGTCCGCCCGTTCCTGCTTGTTGGAACAAGCTGGGAGAACAGAAAGTTGCCCATGCATGTCAGTCCGGTACGATCTTTCCTGTGATTGAGGCAAAGGAAGGACTGAACCCGGACACCAAATTCTGCCATACTCAGAAAACAAAAACAAAACCTAGAAACAGGGCACACGTGTTATAAAAAGCTTCCAAAACTTCAGACAGTCTCAAAATAGCATGTGGTGTGTTCTGTCCTTTCTGATGTACCCCAGCACTGATACAAAAATTATTTTCTGCTTTCCAAAAAAAAGTTTCCATCAAGAACACTTGATGTCAGCTTGTCTTACTTGTGTACTTGAGCTGTCTTCTTACAGAAATATTTTTTGTTTCTGCTTTAAGATAAAAATGATGATGGAGGAAAAATAAAGCATCTTACATCCTCAAGAGAATGTAGTTATTGTGGGAAGTTTTTCCGTTCAAATTATTACCTCAATATTCATCTCAGAACGCATACAGGTAAGGACCTTCCTAGATTTTCTTAATTCTTACTAGCTCAAAGAATCACGATGTAGCTTTGTGTCTTGGCTTCTTTTTATATTGTTCAAATATTCTGTTAGGCCTCTGCAATAGTTTAATAGTAAGTGTGTAGTATGTTGATGGCGGCTCTCATTTTAAGTCTCTTAGTGTCCATGTAACTTGAACTGTTTCTGTTTTGAAGTTAGTTTCTTACTTAGGTTCTGACTCCTGTATCCTCTTATCTTATTAAAACCTCTTCAATGTTTTCTAATGCCACAGCTTCTTCTATATTAACTGTTATGATTTAGAAGGCAATGAGAATGTATTCAGTATTTTCTTTAGGTTTAGGAGCGGCTGTAACATAGTTACGGTTCCGGAGGCTGGGCAGACTTGAACTGTCTCTCTCCACTCACTGGCTGTGCAGCCCTGAGCAGGTCCTTAAACCCTTCTGTGCCCGGTCTTCCTAGCTGTAAAAGGATAATGATACCCTGTGCCATAGGGCTATGATGAAGGTTAAGTAAGTTTAAAACGTGCTATGTTTAAAAAAGTCAAAGACATGTATTTGCATTTTCAAGTATTCAGTAGAGTAAGGGCGATTAAGCCTTGAGCTTGAGCAACTTGAGAAAAATCCTGGATATGCAGATTTATAGAGAGAGAGGGAAAAGTTAAGACCCTATATTATATTCCCTCCTGGCAGTTAATTTTAGTTTCCAAAGATGAATTTTGATGTTTTTCATGACCCCTTGTGTGACACAGCGGTATTTTTTGTTTCAGGTGAAAAACCATACAAATGTGAATTCTGTGACTATGCTGCAGCGCAGAAGACGTCTCTGCGGTATCACCTGGAGAGACATCACAAGGACAAGCAGATCGATATTGCCGCGGAAGTCAAGACCGATGGGAAAAACCAGGAGACCGAAGATGCACTACTAGCCGCTGACGGTGTGCAAACCAAAAATTTGAAAAGATTTTTTGATGGTGCCAAAGATGTTAAAGGCAGCCCACCTTCAAAGCAACTTAAGGGGATGGCCTCTACCTTTCAGAATGTTCTGGGCAACGCTGTCCTCTCACCAGTACACCGAGATACTCAGGATTTCAATAAAAATGCAACTGATGACAGTACTGAGAAAATGGGCAAAGCGCCTGCCCCCTCGTACTTGGACGTGTTGCAGAAGAGGGCGCCAGGTGACCCTCAGCCCCCGGAGCCGGCGTGTAGGGCGGAGGCGGGGGTCCCTGCGCGCGTGGACGGCAGTGCGGCCCACGGTGCTGACGGCAGCCCCAGGGAGAAGCCGGCGGGGACGGTGGCCGACGGCAAGCACAAGCCCGGCGGGGACTGTCAGGAGAAACCTCTGAACCTGTCCCTCGGAGCGCTTCACGGCTGCCCGGCCATTTCTCTGAGCAAGAGTTTAATCCCAGGGATCACCTGCCCGTTTTGTACCTTCAAGACCTTTTATCCCGAGGTTTTGATGATGCACCAGAGGCTGGAGCACAAATACAATCCCGACATCCACAAAAACTGCCGGAGCAAGTCCCTGCTGCGCAGCCGGCGCACGGGCTGCCCGCCCGCGCTGCTGGGGAAGGACGTGGCCCCGCTGGCGCACTTCCCCAAGCCCCGGGCCCGGCCCGCGCCCGCGCCGCCTGCTAAGGCTGCGCCCGCCGACCGCGACCGTGACCGTGGGAAGCCGGGCCCCGCCGCGCCCGCCAGGCCCCCGCCGACCCCGGGGCTCGACCCCAGCACTTTAGCGCCCAGCAACCTGAAGGCGCCCCGGCCGCCGCACCCGCACCCGCACCCGCAGCCCGGCGGGGCGCAGGGGGCCGCCCGGCAGGCTGAGTCCGCCCACCTGGAGAGGGGCAGGAGGCCCGAGGCCAAGCCCCGGGCGCCCGGCGCCTCCGCCCCATCGGGCCCCGGCGCCGCCAACGGCTGTGCTGAGCGCCCCTGGGCGCCGCGGGGCCGCGACCCCCCGGGCGGACGCCCCGCCGAGCCCGGAGAGCCGCTGCCCAAGCGGCCGCGACCCGACGCCGAGCCGCCGGCGCCCGCCTTCCGCCGGGCCTTCGAGCTGCCCAAGTACCAGGTGGTGCGCGGCCTGCAGTCGCTGCTGCCCGGCGAGTGCGTGTGCCCGCCGCCCGCCGCGCTGCCGCCCAAGCCCCGCGCCTCGCCCACGCCGCTCTTCGCCTGCGGGCCGGCCGCCGAAGGTGAGCCCTGGCCTGGGGACTGGCTTTCCAAGCCCCCGCCGCGAGCCCCCGGCCTCACTCACCGTCCGGGGCCAGCGTCCCGGGCACGTCCGGTCTGGGGTGGTCTATTCTGGGGTCGGAGCTGGGGTGAGGTCTCTGCTCCCCACGCTGAGGTCCTTCGGAGCCGGACCTCGGCTCCCGGCCCTTGGCCGTGTATGCGGCCGCCAGTGTCCGCGCTGGCAGGTGGCACCTCGCAGTGACCCTCCTCCCAGCCTCTTCCCAGGGAGCACGGGCCCTCACCCACCAGGAACAGAAAGTGTAGGAACCCCCGTGAACAGTCTTTTGACCAGTTTGGGTGTTCTAGACTCACGCTGCCTTATTTTTAGGCTTTGTTAAACATTAAGTGCTCTTTAAGAGGGACACCCTATCCCTGAAATGGATAAATTGTTAAAGTAGATTTACTTTGGGGTTCTCCGGGTGGAAACGTTGTGGGAGCCCCTGCTTCCTCCTGGCTGCACTCCCTCCAGGGTGTGTGGTGCAGACCTGGGCAAGTAAAGAGGTAGATCAGAGTGTCCCGGGGACCTGTCCCACTTGGCAGACTTGAAGAAACCATGTCCTTTGTCGGATGTAAGTCCTGCTGGTGTGCGCAGCTCCGAAGAGAAATCTGTTTGAAACCTCTCAGTTTGTATGAATTTCAGAGTGAGGGTTCTGTGGGTGACAGTACTCTTAACAAGGATAGTTTGATGCTATTTGATCTGGTAGGGACAGCAAGTTAAAGAACAATTGCTTTCACACACACCAGTGAATTTCATAAAAATTGTGATAGAATACTAATTTTTGCAGCCTTTTGATTAAAACTGTTTTTCTTCTTACCAGCTCTTAAAATGTATAGGAGTCAAAACTTAGCCTTAACTTGTAGAGTCTGGGCTCTGTGTTGCAATCAAAATTCTTATTTATTTATTTATTTTAATTTCTTTTATTTTTGAGAGAATTTATTTTTAAGTATTCTTAATCTCAGACCCCCGCCCCGAGGTTGAGAGTTGTACCCTCCACCGACTGAACCAGCCAGGCAACCTGGAAAAACCCTTTTTTTAAAATCAGCATTTTTTTCCTCCTTTTCCCCACAGTTTTGGTTTCTGATGCACATAAGTTTAAAATATTTTATGCTACCATTTTTTCTTTTTCTGTGCCTAAACCCTAGGTCTTGACTTTTTAGTTCTTACTAAGGACAGCGTAGGACTTAGACCTATTTTGGCTTTAGTAACTTGAAATTTTGTATTAGCAAATATCCTCAGGGCACTTAAAAATGTTTCAGTGGTAATTTGCAACATGCACACAACTGGTGTAATCTGATCCCATTACCAGTCTGGAATTGTCAAAGTTGACTGACATCTTGACAGTCCACAAACACCTTCTCAGTTATTGAACTTTATTCTAAACACCTTTTCACACTTTTTTTTCCAAACAGGAAAAAGGCCTGTGTCGTACCAACACTTGTCTAGCAGCATGCTACAAAAGAGAAACTATGAGAATTTTATTGGGAATGCACATTATCGACCAAATGACAAAAAAACCTGATTTCCTATTTTGGGTAAGAAAGGTGAGCATATATGATGTGTTGATTTTACTTAATTGAAAATAAACCATCCAGTTCATCATGTAGAATGTAAAGTAAAATTACTTTTATTTATATACTTAACAAGATTTATTTATCTTAGAACAGGAGAGCACAGTGGGGAGGGGCGAAAGGGGAGGGGGAGAGAATCTCAGCGGAGCCCCGACATGGGGCTCGATCTTGTGACTCTGAGACACAACTTGATCTGAAACCAAGAGTCAGGATGCTTAATGGACTGTGTCACTCAGGTGCCCCTAATTTTAATTTTAAAGTGCTTCCAGACTTGGAGTGGCTCAGGGTCTGTGGGTATCTGTGATGATGATAGAAGCAATAATAACAGTAGCAACTGGGATTTACTAAGCATTTATTTTATGCTCCACCTTGAAGGGGTTTATAATCCTGACCTCACTCAGGCCTTCCCACAGCAGGGGACACCAGGCCAGGGATTAGCACCCGGTTCTGTCTAGGAAGCCTTACCGGTACACCGCTGCATCCGTTCCTGTACTGTTGGCGGCTTCGGTGCCGCATTAGCAGAGCTAGGTAGGTGTGACAAGGAACTCAAGGCTTGTAAAGCTGAAAATAATGACGCTCTGGCCCTTTACAGAAGATGTTTGCTGACCGTTGGGCTAGGAGGCCCTGCGTGCGCTTTACAGATGAGGGTACCAAGGCCTGGAGGTGTAACTTGCGCGGTGCCTACACTGTTTGGTTCTGTCCTGGGTCTGCTGAGCCAGTGCCTGGGTCCCTCTCCCCCAGCCCTCCTGTTGGAGAGCTCGTTCAGAGCCTCTGTGCCGCCGCCTCCGTGGGCAGGGGAGGGGGCCAGGAGTAGTTGCGTTCCGACTTGCTGATTCCCGTGGCAGACGTATGTGACTGCAGAGACACAGAAACTGGAGCGGCAGCGTCCCAGTCGTGCGCGTGGTCGTCCAGTCCCTTCCGAGTTTGGCCCGAGTTTCCCAGGACCTACTCGAGGCCGCCTTTACCTCTCTGTAGCTGGAAGAGATTGGGGCTCATGGATAGATTTGAGTTCTCTCTCGCAGAAACCCTTGTCCTGTCACGGGACTGCCGTCCAGCCTCCCAGGCCAGGGCAGGATTTCTCCCTCCGGTTTTCAGGGGGACACTCGGGGGGCCCGTCAGCCTCACGTGGGTCTCGACTCACTGCTTTCCCCTCCGACAGTGAAAGTAGAACGAGAGTCAAGTGTTGTCACAGGAAGGGGGTTAAGCCCGTTCTCCATTAAAACAAACGAATGATGTCCGGATTACAAGGGGCCGATCCTTGGTGGCACCGGTTTCCTGCACTTGACGGCACAGTCCCTCGGCAGCGGCACACTCCAGCCGTCCTGCTGGCCGGGTTTCCCTCGCTTGCGTGTCGGCTTCACTGCCTGCCAGGCTTGAGAGGAGACGCCGGTGTTTGCTGCCTCACCCCCTGCTGGGGGCATCCCTGATAAAACTTGGTAGATGTTCGCGGAACAGACGATGTTAGGAACTTTCGGTTCTCGTCAGTGACCGTTGGCCTCTGCCAGACTCCGTGTAACTGCTGGCAATTCCGAGTCTCGTCAAATCACCCTCATGGGGTCACTGTCGCGTATGGAGCGGGCGTCTCTGAGACGGTGCAGCATCGTCTGGTGTCCTGGAGTCCTGGTGTCCTGGTGTCCTGGAGTCCTGGTATTTTCACTGCCGCTTACTTTTTTTAAATAAAGATTGTATTCTTAAGTCTCCTCTACGCCCCCCTCGGGACTTGAACTTGCAAGCCCGAGATCAGGAGTCCCGTGCTCTGCCCACGGAGCCAGGTGGGCGCGCCTTTGTTGCGACATTTGAGCTCAGGTGGGGACTCTCTGCGCGCCTCGATCCCCCTCCCACTGCGCGTTGTGCTGTCGCTGGCGCTCGTTTGCTGCGGATTTTCTCCGCTCTTCCCAGTTTCATCCTAACCGCGTTGACCCTTTGTTTCCGCAGCTCGCCATGGCCGTGTGTACGGACTGTCCGTGAATCGAGGTCGTCCGTCCTTCGGGAGCGCCGGCGGTGGAAGCCGTGAACTAAGCTTGACCGTGCCATGCATGTAACATACCAGGAACACTACGGCGGGGTAAAGTTGTCCTGTTCACTTTTGTACCAAATAGCAATAAAAACTACAGTTGGAACAGTTGGGTTGTACACAAATGGAGACTGGAGATCTCTGTTTTGCCCCTGAATCATATTTTTTTTAGAACCGACCAAATAAGAGGAGTGTCTGGCCTACTTGAGCTGCTGGAAAGAAACCGTCTGGGTTGGGGGTGGGGCGGGGAGAAAGTCTATGATGTTCGCACCTCAGGTAACTGTACATACTGTAAGTTCTAGACCTGCTTGTTGGGATACTGTGTGTGACTCTTTCCCTCTCAGTAGCTCGTCACTTTGAGCGGTTCCTGCTACTTGTGCTCTTTTCGTTTAAAATGTATGTTTTTAAAGAAGAAAAAATGTCTCCAATGATTTGTATTATGTTAAATCCGCCTCAGTCTCTCGTCTTCACAAAATTGTTAACGGAAGTATTGACCCTCTGTGCCTGTGCTGCTTGTCCTGAGGTCGGCCGTTCTGAAACCGGTGCCCTTTGATGGCGACTTTCATTTTGTCAGCCGGGGGAGAGTCCAGAGCCACGAGCCTTTCCTGAAAGAAGTGGTGTGGTTTGTGGGGGTTTGAAGTGTATGTGTTTACAGAGAGGCGTGTCCTCTGCAGAGTGGCCGCATAGCCAGTAACACACCCGATTTGTATGTGGAGTTACTTCCATTTATTTTCTGTCGTCTTAATCATTTCTGTTGGAAAATTCAGGTGGTTTGGCTTTCAGTTAAATTAGTATGTAAAAGAACAGAAGTGCTGAGTGATCCATGCGAATGACACATTGGAAGCAGTTTTAAAGGACATGAACGTTTGGGGGCAAATTTTAGGTTTCTATCTGGATGTCTTGCTGTGCCTGGCATTGGGGTGACCTGTGGACGTATTCGAGTCCATTACAGACACGTCGATTCTGAATAAGGAACTGCCGGCTGAGCCTTCGGGTAATGGGGAACATGGGATCTTTGCTCGACCTCAGTTGTCTTCCCATTTTTGGTTGTTTTGAGCAGCAACGTTTTTCTCCATGCATCTGCAGTTTGGGTTTTTTAAAGACAGGATAGCCACCAGCTGGCTTGCTAGGTGTTTTAAACTTTGGTTCCCTTAATACTCTGTCCGTGGCTGAGTTTTTTCAGCAGTACATTGGTTTAGCAACCGCAAAATAGTTTATTAAGAAAACTGTTTCAAAAATAAATTTGCACTGTTAAATTTTCTCGCCCTGCCCTTACGCGTTAGAGCGAGAGTAAAGTCCTAAAAGAATCCTGATTTTTTTGCTTTGTTTTGTTTTGTTTTGTTTTCATTATGCACCAGGAAGCGTACTTGACAGAGAAGTCTTAACTCCCGCGTTGAAGGGAGACCTGATTAGAGATCGGTCTGCTGGCATTGCAATGAAGTGCTTTGTATCAGGAAAGTGTACACTATTTACCTTTTTTCCTGTTCACAAGCTGAGCCATATGTACATAATCTAGATTTTTGTTTTCATAGTTTTGCACTTTTATAGCCTATTTTTGAAGATTAACACATTTTGCAAGATGATTGACTTGATCTTTGCCTAATCCGATGAGTGTTGCAGAGGGCTTGCTGTGACTAAATGTAAATCTTAAAAGGGGATACGAGAGAGGGCTGAAATTTAAACCTGTACTTTAAAAAAAAAAAAAAATCACCAAATCTATTTGAAAACAAGTCAATTCATGCCATGCTGAAATTTTGGGGGCTTTCATATTTCTCCTTTCTTAACCACATTTCTGAATTTCTAAATGCGTAAAATGTCCTTTTTTTCACAGCCCTTATACTCTAAAATTTTTTGTTCGTTTTTGTTTTTGGTCTATCAGTATTAACTATTGGGATACTACTGGTTTTGTATTTTTTTTTCCTTTGCAACAACAGTACATATAATAGAGGTACAATCCGTTGGATTTTTGTTTATGTATTTATTTCATTCCAGTTTGATTATTTTAATTGTTGATACTTGTCAAACAGTAGACATTACTTGTTTTATTTATGATATATTTCAGCTTAAAGTTATGTTATTATATGTGGATGTAAATATAGATTTGGTGTTTTGCAGTCTTGTGTTTTGGTCTTTATTGTGTCACTGGTTTCTGTTTTTATTTAATTTTTTTAAGTACAATCTTAAGCCTCTAGGGCAATAGAGAGGTTAGTGTTGCAGATCCTCTATGCTCCCCAGCAATATTTTGCATCTCCTCCCTCTTTGCCCCTGGCGTTTGAAAGCAAATCTCAGACGTGATGAAGTTTTATCCCCAAAACACTTCGGTATGTGTCCCTAACGGGTCAGGGCTTTCATGATCACGTGCGGCTAAATGGACAATGATTCCTCGTAACCAACCTTCACGACCACATTACATTGTATTAAAAGTGGCTTCTCACAGTAAGTTACAATCAGGACCCAAACAGGATCTACTTAATTGGTTTAGAAGATGGTGTTTTTGTTTTTTTAAGATTCACTTAAAATCTTAAAACCTTAGAGATGAGTGCAGTGGAGGCGGGGCAGAGGGAGAGAGAATTTCAAGCCGACTCCACACTAAGCGCACAACCCAATGCGGGGCTCGATCCCATGACCCTGATCAGGACCTGAGCTGAAACCAAGAGTCAGACGCTTAGCTGACTTGGCCACCAAGCCACCCCTAGAAGATTAGTTTTTTTAAGTCGATTGTATTCTACCTCCCCCCCCCCCCATGCACACAACATTTTAATTTATTTAAAGAGGCTGGGTCATTCGTCCTGTAGAAGTTGGCATATTCTTCTTTGGGCTTGTTGCATATTTGTGGTTTCATCTAACCCGTTTTCTCCAGTCTCTGTGTGTCCTATGGATTGGTGAATTTAGTTCAGAGGTTTGAAGTAGATTGGAGCTGAGGTGTGGGGGGAAGGGTCTCTGTGCTCCCAATTGTATCCTCTCTGGACACGTGCAACACTCGGTTTTCCAACCTGTACTCGTGTTTGATCAGTGGGCTGAGATGTCAGGCTGTCCAGCCATAATGAGGTTCTCCATCAGACTCTCCCCTTTGGGTTTTAGCAGCCATTGATGAGCATTAGGAATATTGCAAAAGGTGATTTTTTTGAAGTGCTGTCATTTCCTCTGCATTTATTATTGGACAGAAGACCTCACTCGTCATTATTTGTTTGTCTTGAAATACAGCTTGAATAAGAAAGGATAAATAAAACTTGATTCTCCCCCCTTGATTAACCAGCTTTGAAATAAAGTCTGGTGCCCAGCATCCTGTCTGGTCCTAGACATGGCTGGTGAGTGAACTTGAGAGTTTTTTGTGAGGAACACTATACATTTGATGAGTTTTAAGCAATTGTAGGCATCATTCTGATGATTACAGTCTCCTGTCTTTGACCATCAGGGGCTCCTTCAAGTTGACTCAGTGTGTTTTGAACAATGGTCTGAAGGCTTCTTAGCTTTTTGCCATAATAAGATGTCCTGAGCTCATCTTGACCATTTCCTGACCAAGACTTGGAGAGTTAACTTCTCTGAGGATCCTGGGTTCCTTTTATAGGAAATGGTAATTACAAGTGGTGACTTGGGGATAAGGGTGCCCATTGCTCCTGGCTGGCTTCAACCCCCAGCGCTTCTTAACCTAGAGAACAAAGATATATATGTTTTATGAGGGGGAAAAAAAATACTTGAATGAATTACATTAGTGTGTTTTGTTTTTTAACATTCTATTTTTAAGTAATCTCTGTGCCCAACGTGGGCTCGAACTCCCAACCCCAAGATCAAGAGTCCCGTGCTCTACTGACGGAGCCAGCCAGGTCCCCCTGTATTGCTGTTTCTAAGTCAAATTTAAAAATACGGGCTTTATTTTTTTTTGATTTTATACTTGATTCTCTGAAAATGTGGGTTCCTGATAACATAACAACCTTTGTCCTACTACGCATAGCAATTAAGTCATGATGCCAATATTAGCAACATTTTAGGTGGAGATTTCCAAATTTTTTAATAGTTCACTTGTTTATAACTGGTTTTCAACTTGTGGTTCCAGACTAGCAAAACCATCATCATTGGGAAATTGCTAGAAATGCAAGCCATCAGGTTCACCTTTAAAGTTGCTGAGTCAGAAACCACACAGGGTGGGGGACGGGTTTGGGGAGGTGCATCTAGAAGTCTCTACTGGAGACTCGACTGAGTAAATTCCACTCAAGGAACACAGCATGGATTAGGGAGCCTGAAGTTACTTACCTGTAGATCTTTTTTTTTTTTTTTTACTTAGCTGTAGATTTGCCAACAACTTCATATACTGTTAGTTTCATTGTTTTCCATCTTTGGATACTACCTTGCCTTTTTTTTTCTCTTTTTAATATAATTTTGTTAAATAAAACTGTTTCTTAGTTAAAACTCTAAAACCAGGGACGCCTGGGTGGCTCAGTTGGTTAAGCAGCTGCCTTCGGCTCAGGTCATGATCCCGGCGTCCTGGGATCGAGTCCCGCATCGGGCTCCTTGCTCGGCAGGGAGCCTGCTTCTCCCTCTGCCTCTGCCTGCCTGTCTGTCTGCCTGTGCTCGCTCTCTCTCCCTCTCTCTCTCTCTGACAAATAAATAAATAAAATCTTTAAAAAAAAAAAAAAACACTCTAAAACCAGGTATGTTCAGAGAAGCCTAGTTTCTCACCTTTCACACTATTCCCTCCTGTCTCTAACGTTTTATAGGTTTTAAATTGATCTTTCCTTTGTTTCTCCCTTTGCAAAGATAGGTGTATTTGTATGCCCTTTTCTAAAAAGGAGCATGGAATACTAAAGCATGCCATGACTTGAGTGGTTTTACTCCTTTTTTTCTTAAGACAGCACACTTTTCTGAAAACCAAAGGATTCAAAGAACAAACTCGGAGACGTGAAAGTTGGTGGCCTCGCTGCCTGTTTTTAGTCACTCAGCACATCTTCGTGGATGGAGAGCGGGATGCTGGGTGCGGGGACCCGTGTCCCCTGAGCCAAAGTTGAGCGTGGGGCCCACCTTTTCCGCGTGCGTGCAGAAGGTGGGCTGAAAACTGGTACGCAGCCCCAGTGAGGAGGCACGCTCGTGGAAGGAAAGCAGGGGACAGAGGAGCGTGAACAGAACGAGCTGAGTGGCCCCGATACAGGATGAAGGCCGCGGCCTTTCCTATCGCGTGTGAGGATGCGAGGCACGCGGCGCGAGTCACGCACAAAAGCGCCTGGAGTCTTCCATGGGTCCCGCGCCCGCAGGAACGAAGGCTCCGAGTCAGGAAGGACTCGTTGTGGTTAAGGACTTGCGTGGAGACCAGCTCCGTTACAGAGCAGAGCTCTGCATCTCGTGGGTGTCGACCTTTGGGGACCAGATCCGTCTTTGTGGCGGGGCGATTCCGTGCAGCCCCGCGCGATCCGCTTCTCTGGCCTCCGCCCACTGGATGCGGGGAGCACCCGCTCCCCCACCCTGGGGAATAACCACGGACGTCTTCGGGCGGTCCCAAATGCCCCTAGGGCGCAAATGTCCCCAGGGTAGAGCCACAGGTCCTGGAACAAATCTGGGAGTTCGGGCAAGAGTCCCACGTATTACGACTCAAGGATTGGGGGCCCCGGGGAGGCTTTGAAGCTGTTCGGGCAGACGGTGGTATCAGATTTATGCTGTGGATAACGATGGGTAAAACAGGCCCGAGAGGCCTGGGAGTATTTTCAACCCGTGAGTTTGTAAAAAGTCGTATAAAAGAAGAAAAAAAAAAGTCACTTTTAAAAATTGCCCTTTACCCTTACTCACCCAGTGAGAGCCCATCATCACTTTCGCATACACATCAAAGGCCTGAACCTCAGAATCACGTGGCTGAACACCCCCCCCCACCCTGGATTCTGCCCAGTGGGTCTGGAGGAAGGCGCAGAGCCTGCGTCCCCAACGGGCACTATTAGAAATTCTTGTTTACTCCAGTATAAGAAATTACCTTAAACTTCCCTAGATTTTCGATTTGGAATTCTGAGTGACCTCAAATAGCTTCAAACTGGCAACTGTAATCTCATTGCAATGATAGCGAAAATGTCCTTGAGCTAAGTGCCCCCCAGGCACCCTCTCCTTCGTCAACGGACTGATTGCCACCCTCAGCCCCCCAGGATTTTCCCTTTAATCCCCCAGCAACCCCCGGTAGGGATTTGAGCAACAGATGGATCCTTTCCTTCCACACCTCTGACACGTCAGAGCCCTGGGGCTCGGAGATGGGGTGCGCTTTGTCCCACCTCAGGATTGCCCCCAGCCCTGCCCCTGAGCCCAGCTGTGCTGCCACCAACAGCCGTGCGTAGCATAAACCCCCCAATCCTCTCCCCGGCTTGCTTTCAAGGTCTGACCCCTGGCCTCACATATCCTTGCTCCCTAATTTTTTGTGGCAGCCACAGAGGCCTTGCTTCTCCTTCTAGAAACTTCTGGGCATCTTTTTCTGCAGTACCCTTGCTGTTTCAAGGCCTGGTAACACTTTATCCCAGGTTAGCCCGTGCCTCCCCCGCCCCCAACTTCACCGTGAGTGCTCGCAGGTCACTTGCCCGGAAGCCTTTCCAGTCTCCCCACATCTGTAGCTGGCATTACTTTCCCTCAAGCTCAGATTCCCCTGCCATTATGGTTTGCTGGTCTGTTAGTCTGCCGGACTTCTTTGCCGGTCTTGCCCACTTGAAGGTGGGCTCCCCAGAAGAAGAAATTTATTTTATCGATGTTTCCCGTGGGCATAGCCCTCTGTTGGTAGGATGGATGGATGGATGGATGGATGGATGGATACCCATGGTTTATTCCAGCCAGCAATTATTGAATGACAGAGAGATGGTGTCTTAGAATGTTCTCAATAACCTCTTGCCTATGAGATTATCTACGGAGTCACTGCACGTAAGCATTTCCATCTACCTGTGGCAATAAAGGTACTACACACTCAACTCTTGTTCATTTATTATCCCTTATTTATCCTTACACCAACGAATACAGTTGTACGGGTGGATGTGTGCGTGGGTGGGTATCTTAGAAGAAGAAAAGTAATTAGGATCTAGAGAGTTTAGGTCTGGGGTCTTTGAATGGTTTCCTGGGCGTGTGTGGAGCTGGGTAGAGTGGATAATCGGATTACAGGAGGCTGGAAGCCTGGAGACCAGTGTTACCTTTGAGTCACTGACACATGGAGAGACCCTGCCTGTGGTCCACCCTTCGCCAGAGGAAAGGTTAACATAAAGTGGTGGTTCTTAAAACTCGTGGCCTCAGAACTGTTTCACCCTCTTAGAAATTACTCAGGGTCCTCAAAAGTGTTTGTTTGTGTGGGTCATGCTTATCAGTATTTATCAGCAGAGTTTAAAACTATGAAAACACTACTAATTTGAGAGTATTAACACTGCATGTTAATATGAAGAACGTTTATTTTTTCCTTGTAAGTAACAAGATTCCCAAAGCAAAAGAAATGTTATGAGAAGACTGGCAATGTTTCACTTTTTTGTCACCTGTCTTTCGTGTCTTCATAAAAGAGAGTGGGTCAGTCATCTGTGCCGTTCCTTCAGTCTTGTGTGACATTACACATCCTGTGGCCCATGAGAAGGAGGTGACTTTATTCAGTATTCGGTCTTTTTGACCCTGTGCACCCCCTAAGGGGGCTTGGGACCCTCAGAGGTCCCTGGACCCTTCTGTCAGAGCTTCTGGTGTAGTACGGCGAGCGCGGGCTTTACACGGGGCAGAGGGGTGCTCTAGCACCTCTATTTTCCTCCACGAAAACCCAAATTTTGCACAAAAGGACAGATAGTATATGATTCCATCTGTGTGCGGTTCCCAGAACAGTCCAAACCACAGAGACCGAAAGCAGAATGGCTGTTGCCTGAGATGGGGCAGGGGGAGGTGGAGGGTTTCCTGGGGACAGAATTTCAGTTTGGGAAGATAAAAAAGTGCCGGAGGTGGATGGTGGTAACGGCAGCGTAACAGTGTGAAGGTGCTTCCCTCCACTGAACTGGACGCTCAAAAATGGTGACAATGGTAAATTTTATGTTATGCCTATTTTACCACAATACCAAAAAACCCCTCTTAATTTAAAAATTTTAAGCACAATTCGTCACAATTTACCTCAGGTAAATCTATAGCAAAGAGAGTGCAACTCCCTCCTCCAAAGAGAAATACCTTTAATAATTCAGAATCTGTGTCTTCTGATTTTTCTGTATGTGCGTGCTGGTACTTACTACGGTTAACAAATATGGGATTATTCTATAGCCTTTTGAAAATTGCTCCTTCCCTCCTCCCTCGATTCAACAGAGGAGAATGGGGCACTTACTATGTGTGCCAGAGGCAGTACTAAGATTTTATGCGCATTATCTAAGGTGATGATTTATCCCCACCATTTGACAGATAAGGAAACTGAGGCCCAAGAAAGTTAGGTTGCCCGTGGCTGATAAAGAGGTTGAGCTGTGTCTGTGCTTTTAACACGTAGATAAGCAGCTGGCTGGTTATACATGAGTTTTGCAAAAGGTGGGTGTTTCTGTGCCTAGCCAAGGCAGTAGCTTGGATTTGATTAAATTTGGAACCCAACTGGTTTCCGATTAGGATGAAGGTGGTGAGCAGAATATCCTTCTGCCAAATTGCATGGGAGAAGTGCATCCTTAAAGACAGTCAACAGTGGGACGCTTTGAATGATTAAGACTATTTTTCCCATAGAACCAACCCATCGGCTTAAGGACCCCAGACATTTTAGCTCACAAGTGAACCTGTTCAATTAACTGCACCACCAGGTGGCGCTGTTGCAAACAAATTTCATTCACTGTGTGCACCAGCCTTGACATTCAACTATTTGGGACCATTTTTCAAAGACAGATTATTTGGGTTATTTTACATCCTGCAGGAAATATGAGCCCATATTAATGTGGTTTTATGTAAATATCTAAAATGTTTATAGCTCAGCATTCCACGAGCTAGCCTTTATGTTCATTACCCAGTTTAGTCCTTGTACTTAGTGATTATAACACTGAAGCAAAACACTCTTATTTTGGTGTTCATTTCCAGGAATGCTCCCAACTCAGTTTACATTTTTTTAAAAGATTTTATTTATTTATTTGACAGAGAGAGAAATCACAATTAGGCAGAGAGGCAGGCAGAGAGAGAGGGGAAAGCAGGCTCCCCGCTGAGCAGAGAGCCCGACTCGGGGCTCGATCCCATGACCCTGGGATCATGACCTCAACCGAAGGCAGAGGCTTTAACCCACTGAGCCACCCAGGTGCCCCCTCCCTTTTTTTTTAAGGAAAGGAACTCTGGTTTTCATTGTCCTCTGTACTGTGTCCTCAGGAGCTTCTTAGGGGGAACCCCGGGCAGGAGGGAGGTGTCTCGGGCTACTGCTTTGCTGGGAGGTTATAAGGCAGATAGGTGCATGTTAAACCAATTATCCTGACAAGGAGTGAAGTCCTAAAAGAGAAGGAAATCTAGTCCTGGGGGAAGCAAGGGCAGCTTGCTCCTGCCTCTTCCTGTTTCTCGATGGCCCCCTCACCTTCCTCACCCATCTCCCCGCTTCTTGTCCCTTCACCCCCCCATTCTAAGGTGACACCATTAGGAACTTTGGAAGTGGATCAGGCTTCGTGTGCGTTGCAGACCTCAGGAAAACAAAGGTGGATAAATGCTCAAACTCACCAGGCTCCCCCAAACAGGAATTAAAGCCACAGATCACAGTGATCCTAAGAGTTTTTGAATTTCTGGTCAGAGACAAGTTGAATGTGACAAATATTCTCTTGGTTGTGCCTTGTGCTGCAAATAATTCTGATTTCAGATTTTTTAAAGTACAGAGATAATGGTATTGCACGATCAATAATACCAAGGCCTTGGTGCCGACGGTAAGAATACACGATTCGCTCATGCTCTCTGTTCTTGGTAGGTGTCTATCTGCACCTGTGCTATCTCAAACTCCCAAGTCATCGTGGAGATAGATACCTACCAAGAACAGAGAGCATGAGCGAATCGTGGTGTATTCTTACTGTCGAATACTATACAGTAGCAAAAACAAATGATCTACGATGACACAGAGTAACAGGGATAAACCTCATAAACTTAATTTTGGGGGGAAAATGCCAGCCACAACAGAGAACATTCTGTACTATTTCATTCATGTCAAGGACAAAAACCGGCAACACTAATCTATGTTGTTAGAAGTCAGGATGCTGGGTGGTGTGGTGCTGGTGGGGGCTCACGGGGGCTTCTGGGATGCTGGAAATACTTCTCTTCTTCGTTTTTGCGCTGGTTTGTTTTGTGAACATTCGTTGAGGTCTGTATGTGTGATTTGGGCACTTTTATATGTATGTTATCCTTCAATTAGAAAAATGAAAAAATAGTACAGTAAAGCATTTGGGAAGACCAGAATCCAAAACCCAGGAAGATAGGAAGGCTTCAGCTCACGATGTGCCTTTTATGGTCGGCACCGTCTAATGTCATTCTCTGATCAAGAAAGCTGAGGCTTGGACGGTTAGGCACTGGGTCTCTGGGTGCAGGTAGGGATTCGGACCCAAATGTGGCTGCCTGCAGAGCCTTGGATGCCTCCGGGTCTGCCAGCTCCTCCTCCCCGTTGTTCGCTGATGGCTACAGTGTCGCAAGCTGAGCCAGCCATCTGGAACGTGGGCCACAGGCTGACTCTCGTGCAAGACTGTGAGGTCCATGAAGGCAGGTCAGGCTCCTTCATGCACTCATCATTTATTTTTTGAGGGCCTATCATCTGAAAAGACAAAGCTGGTTGGTCTCATGGAGTAATAAATAAGTATATTATATAGTACGTCAGCGCTTATAAGAACGAGTAGAAAGTAACTGGTAAGGAGGGATCAGGACTTGGGTTGAGGGTCAGAGTGCAACTTCACATACGATAGTGGAGAAGTCCTCACCCAGGAGATGAGATCTGGACAAGAGGCTGTGTGCCATGCGGTCATTGGGAGAGAAATATTGCAGGCAAAGGAGACAGCATGTGCAAAGGTCCTGCATGACTCAAGGACAGCGAGAAGGTGCAGGAAGCCGAGGAGAGGAAAGGGGATATAGTCTTTTTGGCCTGTTGGAAGGCTTTTGATTCTTGCTCCAAGTGTGATGGGAGCCACTCCATGGGAGCGGGTTTGAGCAGATGATTAACACGATTGGACTTAGTCACAGCTGTATTCCCAGCAACCAGCCCAGCATCTGACCACGATGGGACACGGTCATTGAATCACTGATGGTATCTCCAAATAGGGTTGAATGTTCACGCAGCGGAGATGCTTGACAGGCTGAGCAACACACTATGTTGAACTTGACTTCCATTTCTGGAAGACTCCATCTGTTGCTGCTTCTGACCCCCGTGGGGAGGGTCTGGAGGACTTGCTGGTGGAAATGTCATCTAATCTGAGATCTGTGTAGGGAGCTGGCAAGGTTTGCACTTGCTGCTCCCTCTGAACTTCCCCTCTGGGAGGCGGAAGGCAGCACGACCCACTTCGGGGATCATGGGCAGGTGGGAAGCACCTGAACAGAGTTTTCTGCCAGGGATGGATTTGAAGAGGCAGAAGAGCTGCCGGTTAGCTGGCGGGGGAGGTTCATGTCATCTCACAGCCAACGGAAAGGCAACGCGGGGCGCGACACTGCAGAACCAGACCCACGGTTTTATCGACCGGAGGCGGAAAGGCGACGTCAAAAATCAACGGCAAGACTTGAACTTTTGGTTGAACGTGTATTAAGTCTCCCTCATTATTATCGATTAGATTTTGAAGGTGAGCAGGCCAGTGAAGTCAATTGGAAAATGGAATCCTCTAATGACTCCCTTTATGGCTTTTTGTTGATCCTGAATATAAAACAAATCATCACAGATCACGGCCGGCTCGGTGGCCTCCTTGCTTCTGCATGTAGAAACGACAGGTACGGTTAAGACGCTCAAGGAATTTTCAGAAGCAGCATCAGCCTGACGCAGGGACCCTGGCTGGCGCCGCGAGGTCCTATTTTCTGCAGTTCTGAATCATGCAAATCTGAAATTGTGAATCAGACGCCCGGCAGATGGAGCTCCACGGTTGACACCAGCCGTGCAGGAATGTGAACCCCAAGAAATTAGAAATTCCCTGGAAGCCTTAGTCAGCCGGCGGGAGCCGGAGATGGCGGACACGTCTTTGCCACAAGGTGGCGCCCCCTTATCAGGTCAACAGGCATTTGGGGCCTCCTTGGCTGGGATTAAGCTGGAATTAGGCAGCATCGGAGGATATCAGGGTTTGGGGTTTTCTCTCCCTGAAGAACAGGCAGCTGCTCTCTATTTCCTGGAAACCGAAGCCCATTTGGCCAAAGAAAACATTTCAAAAAAATTCAAATAAAAGAAGTCGCTGATCCCTTAGCTGAGTAGTGATTGTGTCCTTTTGTGTCAGGGTCCTCTCCATACTGTCGAAATTGCCCTCTAAATAAAAAGGAAAGAAATCACGTATGCAAGGAGTTAAAGCAGTCAGATAGTATATACAAGGGAGAACAAGAGCCTTACGCACGCCGCCGTCTGCCCCGGTCCTGCTCCAGAGGCAACACCTCCATCTGGGAGAGCTTCTAGCTGGTTCCGCCAGGATACGGCAGCGCTTGCCTCTGGAATCCGCTCCAATCCCTTGTGGCGATATTTTTAGTTCACCCATTGCCGTGCTCCCCAGAGGAGGCACTGTTGGCATTGGGGGACCCGACAATTCTCTGTGGTTGGGACTGTCCAGCCATGGTCAGATGGAGCCTGGCGGTCCTGCCTCCACCCCAACCCCTAAGTTGGAGGGTCTGCCGGTTCTGCGGAGAAGATGGTCCCTCAAAGCCCTTTGGGCGGGTGGGGAGCTCCTTGCATTTGGCAGCGATGGCCCAGCTGACCTCGTGACTCTACGTCGTGGTGACTCAGTACTTCCTGCCTCCCCCGCCCCCGTTGTCCAAGGAGCGTAATGGTCTGCGTCTTGCACATCTCTACTTTCACTTCTCAGTTTCTGTCCTTGAGGCTTCTTCGGTTTCAAGACTTGTGACATTCATTTTGGGTTCTGGAACCATCATGATGTTGTCCACACTTACCTAGGCTGATTCTAAGTGCTGGAAAGTCTACTGAGGTGTAGTGACGGACGTGCTGTTTATGGAATCAGCCAAAGGCCGACCACGATCGTTGCTGCTTGCTTGTTTGCTACAACTTCCAGATTTTAGCATTTGGGTATGCCTTCGCTTATCCCGGTATCTGCGGGTCCCCATGCCTGGCCTGACATTCGGAAGATATGGGAAGGAAGGTAGAGGTAGGCTTGGTTGGAGGTGAGGAGGCTCAGGGCACGTGGCGATTTTTGTGGGACCCTTCCTCTGGGAGGGAGGCGTACACAGGTGTAGGAAAAGAAGAGAGGAAAGGAGGTAGGAAGGAAGGAGAAATATTTCACCCCTGCATGGGTGTAGAGATGAATAGAATCCAGGCTGGATTCATGGTCGTTTGTTTATTATTATGTTTGTCTTTCTTTTCTGATTTTAATAGAAATTAAAATGGTTTGTCTCCCTCTCTGACTCTTTTTTTTTTTTTAAAGATTTTATTTATTTATTTGACAGACAGAGATCACAAGTAGGCAGAGAGGCAGGCAGAGAGAGAGATAGAGGGAAGCAGGCTCCCTGCTGAGCAGAGAGCCCGATGCGGGACTCGATCCCAGGACCCTGAGATCATGACCTGAGCCGAAGGCAGCGGCTTAACCCACTGAGCCACCCAGGCGCCCCTCCCTCTCTGACTCTTGACTCTAGAAAACACACAGGGTTGCTGGAGGGGAGGTGGGTGGGGGATGGGCATTGAAGAGGACGCTTGATGGAATGAGCAACGGATGAATCACTGAACGCTCCCCCTGAAACTAATAATACACTAGATGTTAATTAATTGAATTTAAATAAAAATTTAAAAGTTTAAAAAAAATGAAAATGAAAACATTATGGGCCCCAAAGGCTCACAGACCTGGCATGGTACCATCTGTGCCTAAGGGAAGGATGGAAACGGACCAAGCAGGATGAAACAGGAAGTCTTCCCGGGAAGAAAGCTTGCCTCACTAGTCCCAGCACCTCCCACCCATCATGTCCCTCCTCCAGGGTGAAATGCAGCCCCGTGAATGTGGGGAGGGAGAGCTGAGGGGCCAGCCCTGCTCACCAACCCAGTCTCGCCTCTTCCTGGGTCTTCTCTGACCTCTGAGGCTCTGCCGGTGTCCCCTTCTGTCTCTGAGACGTTCCCCAAGATGCCTACCTTCTTCCGCAACACTTCCTTCCTTTCTTTTTCTTTTTTTAAAGATTTTATTTATTTATTTGACAGAGAGAGATCACAAGTAGGCAGAGAGGGAAGCAGAGAGAGAGAGAGAGAGAGAGAGGAGGAAGCAGGCTCCATGCTGAGCAGAGAGTCGGATACGGGGCTCGATCCCAGGACCCTGGGATTATGACCTGAGCCAAAGGCAGAGGCTTTAACCCACTGAGCCACTCAGGGGCCCTGCAACACTTCCTTTCGTTGCCGGTCCCGTCGGGGGCCTCTTCTGAGCTATCCACTGCTCGGAGCGCCCACATACCCCTCATGGCTCTGACCAACGATTTGGCCCTTCATGGCCAAATGGATCAGAAGCTCCCGGAGGGCAAAAAGGGAGTTTGCTTGGTTTAATCAACAACTCTGAGCCCAGGGCACAGCCTCCTGCCCCCAGTGTAGGAAGGGCTGGAGAAAAAAAATGGAAGAAATAAAATTATGTAGATTACACTTGAGTTAAAAACGTTCATTTTTGGAAGAATTAGGCTGATATGCTATTGGTGAAATTGGCAAGAGAGAGCTAAACTTTACATAATAATAATAAAAAAGAAGTAAAAGATATCACTCATGAGAATGCGACAGACCAGGGAGAGCCCAAGCAAGTCTATCGTGCAGGGAAAGCTGGGGTTTTGGTTAAAAACAGTCATGCTTCAGACGGAAATGTTTTAGTTAGATTTTAATTGTACCAACGTTACTCCATTTTTAGGGTTTTTCCAGCAGTTTCTCAGCATCTCAAGCTTTGGTTAGTTAATATTCAGACAATCACATTTCATAATCAGTCACAAATTTGTGCTTTGCTGTTAAAGCTGTTGAAGTATCTCTGTTTCATTCTTTTTTCTTTTTCTTTTTTTTTTTTTTAAAGATTTTATTTATTTATTTGACAGAGAGGGCACAAATAGGGGGAGCTGCAGGGAGAGGGAGAAGCAGACTCTCCGCTGAGCCGGGAGCCCCGTGCAGGGCTTGATCCCAGCACCCTGGGATCATGACTTGAGCTGAAGGCAGACGCTTAACCCAATGAGGTACCAGGTGCCCTAGACTTTGACAGTGTTAAGAAGTCAACGGTCAATGTTTTCTGGAATGTCCCCCAATCCGTGCTTGTCTGCTTAGCCTGGGGTTATGGGTTTTGGGGACGTACAGGACAGAGGTGAAGGGCGCCCTCATCCCCCATCACATATTATCAGCTGTATAATGACATCCAGAGGCCGACAGCACCCGTTACAAGTGATCAAGGTTACACGTGTATTTTTATGTCGTTATATCTCTTTGATTTTCACAAGCCCTGAGACACATAGGGAAGCTATGATTCCAGGCATCGCTCTGCCCCAAGTGTTGTGGGCTTCCTAAGGAAGGTGAGGCGTGGCCCTAACTTTAAGGAATGGGAAACTGAGAATCCCAGAGGCTCCACACCGTTGCCGACGTGATCCAGCGTGCGGACAGCAGAGCCAAGATTCGACCTTGACTCTAACTCCATATCCTTGTTTTGTGGTTTTTATTAATTTTTAATTTTTTTACCTTTTTAGTACCCCAGCACAGAGTCCAATGAGGAGCTTGAACTCACAACCCTGAGACCAAGACCTGAGCTGAAATCAGGAGTCGGACACTTAACCAACAGAGCCAGCCAGGGGCCCTCTTGTTTTTTTTTTTTTTTTTTAAAGATTTCATTTATTTATTAGACAGAGAGAGAGATCACAAGTAGGCAGGGAGGCAGGCAGAGAGAGAAGGGGAAGCAGGCTCCCTGCTGAGCAGAGAACCTGGGATCATGACCTGAGCCGAAGGCAGAGGCTTTAACCCACCGAGCCACCCAGGGGTCCCTGTTTCTTGTTTTTTCCTTTTGGTGCCAGTGATTCCAAATAACAAAATTAATAACAAAAACAGTAAAAACAAATTTTTTTTTGCTAAGACTTACTAAGACCTGGCTGTGAGCCGGGTACTGGGTGGTGATATCAGCATTGTCTTGTTTAATCTCTAGGACTGACTCATGGCGAAGAAACCAATATTCCTGTATTTGTCCGATGACGAAACTGAGGCTTGGGGAGGGTCTGAGGCTGTCCGATCGCTGAGCTGGTGCGGGAACCAACCCTTCCGTCACACACGTGGAAAACTGTTTTGGAAAAATATCTGTCTGTCTGTCTGTCTATCATCTATTTATTATATGGAGGTAAAATTTACAAAATGTAAAATTCAGGAGCTTTTAGTATATTAGGAGTGTTGCACAACTACAGCTTTTTTTTTTTTTTTTTGGAGGATTTTACCCATTTATTTGACAGAGAGAGGTCACAAGTAGGCAGAGAGGCAGGCAGAGAGAGAGGAGGAAGCAGGCTCCCCGCTGAGCAGAGAGCCTGATGCGGGACTCGATCCCAGGACCCTGAGATCATGACCTGAGCCGAAGGCAGAGGCTTAACCCACTGAGCCACCCAGGCGCCCACAACTACAACTTCTAACAAGTTTCAAAACATGGAAAATGTTTTGAAATGTCCATATCCATTTGGCTGTCACTCCCCATTCTCCCCCTCCTTGAAACTCCTGGCAACCACGAGCCTGCTTTTTCTTTCTCCTGATTTACCTGCTTTGGATATCTCATAACAACAGAATCATAGAGTATGTGCTCTTTTGTGTCTGGCTTCTTTTATTTGCTGTCCTATTTTCAAGGTCTGTCCATGTACCGCCGAGTATTAATACTTCATTCCTTTCGATAGCTGGACCCTGTTCCTCATCTGGAAGGACCACCCTTTGTTTATTCTTCACAGACATTTGGGTTGTTCCCACCTTTTGGCTCTTAGGACCAGTCTATGACCATGACGCACACGTCTTTGTTTGAATCCTCGTTTTCAGTCCTTTTGTGTATGAAATCTTTTGGTCCTATGGGTCATATCCCATGACTTATGGGTCATGTCCATATCCCACACATTTGCTTTTCCTTTATTTTATTATTATTATTATTATTTTTAAAAAATTTATTTATTTGACTGAGAGAGAGAGAGTGACAGGGAACACAAGCAGCGGGAGAAGCAGACTCCCCGCCGAGCAGGGAGCCCGATGCAGGGCTCGATCCCAGGACCCTGGGATCATGGCCTGAGCCGAAGGCAGCGGCTTAACCCACTGAGCCACCCAGACGTCCCGCCTCCAGATTTTTATTTTATTTTTTATTTTTTATTTTTTAAAAGATTTTATTTATTTATTTGACAGAGAGAAATCACAAGTAGATGGAGAGGCAGGCAGAGAGAGAGAGCGAAACAGGCTCCATGCTGAGCAGAGAGAGAGCCCGATGAGGGACTCGATCCCAGGACCCTGAGATCATGACCTGAGCCGAAGGCAGCGGCTTAACCTACTGAGCCACCCAGACGTCCCGCCTCCAGATTTTTAATCTAAATGATACTAATTGCACTTTCTTAGGATTGCTTTGCTAATGTTTGAAACGGTGACGGAAAAAAAAAAAATAAGTGTAAGGTCAACCCTTAATGACAACGACCACCAAAACGTTTTTCGTGTCAGTCAATGAATTTGTACCTTATTAATGACGACATTTGAAAAACTGTCCTATGTATAACATATGTTCTAGGCATATAATTAATCGAGTCTCAATGAGAGCCGTGTTATACTGAATGCCGAGGGAGCTCTTATTCATGCCAAGGAACACAGGTCGTATTTTGTTTTTAATCTATCTCAATCTCACAAATTAGATGTGGGGCCCACTGTTCCATTTTATTGATTAGGAGACTGAGGCCTGAGGGAGTAGGCCTCGGAAGCTAAGACTGGATTCACACCCACTTCCTAGAGCCGTCTCTATTTAACTGGATTACATTCTATGTCTGGAAGACTCTGGAACACTCAGAACCCACTCGCAGGTGGAGACCCCACGTTAGTTTTATTTAAAAAAAAAAAAAAAAAGCCCATTAGAGGAACCTCCTTAAACTGGCGGTGGTGGGGGGGGTGTGGTGCGCCAGAGGAGAAGTTCCCCCAAGCCATGGTAATGCAGCTTCTGGCCACACGGGGGCAGCCTTAGCTAAGAATAGCAATTATTGTGCCTTGGAAACAAAGGCCGGACTCCCCAACAGGAGAGCTGGCTGCGGCATTTCTAGGCCAACTTTAGGAAATTCATCAGCAATTGTAAAACTCTGGGTAAACAGATATAAAACAGATCAGGCATTAGCTCAGAAAATCACAGCAAGGGCTCACACCTGTTTGAGAGGAAGGACACTTCCTCCGCCTGCTGGACAGATGTACCCAGCCCACGTGGGAGCCGGGGTTTACTCCCCAGGATTCTGCCGCTGCAGACTGATGAACACCCCAAGGAGAGGGCACCACCTAGCCGCTGAAGAATGTTCTCAGCCTTCTTCCCCGAGAGGGTAGGCAATTGCATGACGCACTTATTTCGAAAGCAGATACAAGCAAGAGTCCAGGGTGACCTTCCGTTTTGGTGGGGGGCAGAAGTCCTGAGATTTTTGGAATTCATTAGCCAATAACACTGAAAAAACTGGTGTCGTCATAGGGATGGATATCAGGTTTGGATCTGGCCAGTGAAGGGTATTTAAAAACATACAGTTGGCTTGTATGATTGCCGTCACTTTATAGGCAAGGCCGTTGGAAAAATATAACTGAAAACCTAAAGGAGGACAGTCCTTTAAATTGACAAGAAAAAAAAAGCCTCATGAAAAACAAATCAGTAAAAACTTCATTAAGACTGGAACAAAGATCCGCCTTGGGAGGTATTATTCTAAACGTGTTAATCCTTTTGGTTGGAGAGAAATTTCTTAAGGAAATCAAGATAGTAAAGGACAAGGAACTTTTTTGAATTTCCCTGAAGGCATTGTGCACTTCCACCAGACAGGGAAGCGTTCACCTTTCCTGAGCAAATGCAATGGGCCTGTTCCCCGCCAGCCCTCACTGTCTCATTTAATTCTTGGAGCTCCCCTTTGAGATAAAACTTTGTATCCTTCCCATTTGGAAACCAGCGCTCAGGGAGTTTCTGTGGCCTGCAGACAGCTGGGGGGACTTCGGCGCTGAGATCTGAAGGCAGGCCGTGGCAACAGCAGAGCCCCCCAACTAAACACCGGGCACCATGGCTTGTGCTCGCGGGTTGATCCAGGTTCCTTTAGAAAGAAAAGCTGTGGGTTTCCTCATAATTTAGAAACAGCCACCGCCCCAGCTGGCCATCAAGGAAGGAAATCACTCATCATCCTTCAGTTTCAAGGCAGCTAAGGTGTAAGCATGGTTCTCTTTGTTACCAAAAAAATGGGGGAAGGTTTTGAAGGTTGAACTCTATAACCAAATTTGCATCCCCCTAGGCTCCATGATAAAGCATTTTCCCCAGTTATTAATATCTCCGGAGCCATACTTTGTGAGGTCCAAACATATTTGGACCCTACTATTGTGTAGTTAGCTGTCTTAGTCCGTAACACAGAGCCACAGGCTGGGTGGCTTCTAAACAAAAGAAATTTATGTCTCACAGTTCTGGAGACTGGAAGTCTGAGACCAGGCATGGTCAACATGGTAGTATGGTCGTCCCTCTTCCGGTGACAGATTTCTTAGGATGTCCTCACATGGCGGAAGGTGCAGAAGTCAATGGAGTCTTTCTTAGGAGATGGTCTTACTCCAAAAGTCTTCACCCTCTGGACCTAGTGGCCCCCCAAAGTACCCCCTCCTACTTCCATCTCACTGGGCACAGGAATTTGGGGAGCACACAAAGACAGAGACCGCATCACTTAAAGTTTCCGGTTCACTGTTTCTAGAAAATACTGCATTGGTCATCTTTGTGCATTTGGTTTTTTTTCACATTTCAGATTTCTTTACGGTTAGAGTTTTCAGAAGTGGGCTTAAGGGGCAAAGGCTAGAATATTTAAAAACTTCTCAGAACATGTGCCCAAGGAACACGCATTTTGATGTAACAGAGGCCGGGTAGAAATAGCCATACTTGTTGTATTGCTCACCCTGTGGGCAAAGTACCAGTTGTTTTTAGATAGTGTCCCACGACTGGCTTTGCTAAAGTCCCGTGAAAAGATGGCTTTTATACTTTCCACTAAAAAAAAAAAAATTGCTCACATTCTAGACGGTAGAGCTGTGGTTCTCGAATGTGGGCAGGTCCTGTCTGGAGACTCTGGGGGTCATCACTGGGGGGAAGAACCTTGCAAGTGGGTGGCTGCCTGGGAGACTGCTAAACATCCTACAGGACAGAGGACAGCCTACAGCAAAGAAGTTTCTGGACCTAAGCATCAATGGTCCATGGTCAGTGAACCCCACACTAAAACCCAGAGTTGTAACTCCACAGGATCTTACGTGGGACTTCCTGTGGCTGCTTTGGTGTTACAAGAGCAGAGTGAGATGGTGTTGATGTGGGTTGTATAACCCACAGAGCCCCAAATGTTTACCATCTGGCCCTTCAGAGAAAAGGCTGGCTGATCCCTGATCTAGGATCTCTTAAGAATGTTGCTATGTTCCCCTGAAAATCCAATTCTCAAAGAAACTCTTTGAATAGTGTAGTAACAAAGCAGAGTCCCTGTTAGTCATTTCCAGAAAATATGTCCAAATTTCTGTTTTAAGTCTTTTGTGAAATGAAGCAGAACATAAACTTTAAAATGTCACAATAAAAGGCCCTATGACTTAATCTAATATACACAGAGACATCATTTGTTAATGTTCTTATGAGACAAGAGAAGTATTTCTTTCTATTTGGTCATTTCTGCAGCCTGTCTAGTCATAATGTCTTTAAAAATTATATTTTGTTTTGGGGGTAAATAATCCGTATGTAGAGAGAAAGGGGCTTTTTTTTCTTGAGGTCCCACCATTCCAAGACAGAGATTGTCTTAGTCAGCTCTGGTTGCTGTAACAAATATACCCCAGTTCGGAGACTCAACCCACGGATGGATTTCCCACAGCACTGGAGGCTGGCAGTCCAAGGTCATGGTGCTGGCAGATCCAGCATTTGCTGAGAACTGGCTTCCTGGCTTGCAGACGGCCATTTTCTTGCCGTGTCCTTGCCTGGCAGAGAACAGAGACGGACAGAAGCTCCAGTGTCTCTTACAAGGGAACTAGTCACATCATGTAGGCTTTACTCTCCTGATTTAATTACCACCCTCCAAAAATCCTGTTGGGGAGGAGGGTTTCCACATAAGAGCTCGAGGGGGGCCATGCACACAGTCCATAACGGATTCTTGCCCTTGTCTTCTAGACGGTTACTATTATTATTATTATTGTTATTTTTGGTTATTATTATTTTTTAAATGAACACGCTTTTACATAATCCAGATCATTCTGAATAGACAATGCCAAGTCTTCTCTTTGTTTCGTCCCCTGTTCCCATCAGATACACTTTTGTGATGAGTTCTCCCTGGGGGGCTGAGCAGGGCTGGGAGTGTGCGGACCTGGCCGCAGAGGTCAGAGGAGGGTGAGATAGCAGATGAAGATCGGGGTGGGAGAAAGGGTTCAGGAGAGAGGGGGAGGGGGACAACCAGCTTGCCTAACTCCTCCGAGCCAAGCAGATGACCCCCCCATCCCATTTAACTTCCTTTACTAATTTTCCAGCTTGAGATATAATTGACATATAACATTGTATAAGTTCAAGGTGTACCACGGCAGTGGTTTGATGCACTTACATAGTGCAGACTGATGACCGCACCAGCTGTGCCTTTCCATCATGTCACATAATTGCCATTTCTTTTTTGGTGAGAACATTGAAGATCCAGTCTCTTGGCAACTTTCAAGCACTTAACACAGAATGATTAACTGTGACTACCAGGTGGACAGGAGGTCTCCGGAACTGACTCGTCTTTAAGCCTCTGGTCTTGACCTACATCCTTTCTCCGTCCCTCCACCGAGACACACCGCACGGTCGGCAATTCACATGACAGTGGGTTTGCTCCTTACCCTGCCTCCGCCTTGAGCCTGGGCGCTGGTCGAGGGCAGCGGTCAGCGGCCTGTGTCCTGGGTGCCTGGACATGCTACACAGCCCGTCTCCATTGAAGGAAGAAAGAAACACCTTTAGGCTTTACTTTCTTGCTGATGCTCAAATCCTGGGTGGTTTCTTAGGGTGACTTCTTATCCATACCTGGGGTGACCTCCCTGCCTCCCACAGCCCCCCGGGGAGTTCCCTGGGTGGTTCTCCATGGGGCTCAGGGGCAAAGCTGGCCTGTCCCCCTCATCTCAGCACCTGACCCCTGCCTGTGGCTGCAGGTGCCCATGAAGATGCTGCCGTCTGTGGGCAGATTCTGCTTCGCCAGATTCCTATGGTTGCCCGTGCTGAGGGGCCAGAGCGATGCAGCTTCCCCGTAGAAGCTTCAGGAAGGTTTCTCTCCCCGGATCATTTATACATGCTGTCTCCAAAATGTTGGTATTTGCTCTTCATGGTTTTTTAGGGGGAGGGGGCATTAGTTTTGATTTAAAAAAAAAAAAAATGCATTAAAACATCATTCACCTTGATGACTGAGGTTTTTTGGGGACCTTTTGCATTTTGTTCTCGACGTGGATGCTTCACCTATTTCTTTCTAGCCTCAGCTCTGTCCCAGCAACCCTGCTAATGCTTGGAGTCTCTTAAAAGCTTCTCACCAGTCAAAGCCTTTTATTCGTGTCACCTCCCTCAAAGCAGTCGGGAGGGTGAGAGCTACGCCATCCTAGACTGCCCCTCTCCCTTCCAGCTCATGCCCTGGGCCATCCTTCCTCCAAAGCAAACGCATTGAACACACACCCACGTGCACACGCACAAACAGATCCCCCTCCCCCAAATGCTGCCCCTTCCTTCATCTAAATCCAAGGCTTTCAGACCCATCAACACGGGCAGGGAGACGTCTGGAGGTCACTGGACTACTAGTTAGCTCTGCAAACAGCTGAGCTCTGAGTCTGGCTGGGCCGGCCAAACTTTTCCCGCTGGAGAGGGAGGAGTTTTCTTCCTTAAAGAGAAGGCGGTTCAACTTGGAAATATCCCCACACTCCAAAGACAGAACGGGCATCTCTGGAAGACAGCTAACACCCATACCCCAAACACTCATCTACAGAGAGGTTTTAACATCAGATAACAATTTAGGGCATCCCAGAGATGTGCTAGCAGAAGTTGAAATGGTAAGTCAAAGGGGAGGAAGCCTGAGGGGCCCCTGAAAGGCTGCTGGGCTCCAGAGGGCCCCGTTGTGTTCCAGGGCGAGCCTTTCAGAGATCCTGGGCCAGCCCTGCCAAGGGGTGGCCGCCCGCGGAGGTGGTTCAGGTCACCGTCTGCTCCCCAGGAAGCCGCCCTCCAGGAGAAGGGCTGCCCTGCTGGGAGGGTCTCATGGGTTCATGAATCACAGCTGAAAAAGGGCTGGCACACAGTAAGCACTCAATAAAGGCACACTCTTATGTAAATTATTTTGTCATTTGTTAAGGTGGAAAAGCATTAGAGATTGACTCTTGCTTTTCCAGGTAGTCCTTCTAGGTTTTTTTTTTTTTTTTAAATATTTTATTTATTTGAGAGAGAGAGAGAGGACACAAGCACCGGGAGGGACAGTGGGAGAGGGAGAAGCAGGATCACTGCTGAGCAGGGAACCCCATGTGGGGCTCAATCCCAGGACCCCTAAGATCATGACCTGAGCCAAAGGCAGATGCTTAATGCCTGAGACCCCCAGGCGCCCCTGTCCTTCTAGGTTTTGATCATGTATTTTTCCTCTCTGAGTTAACGATTGTTGGTCCTTGAACAACACGACTGAGCTGCACAGGTCCTGCACATAGATATTTCTCAGTAAATACAATACAGCACTGTCAAAGTATTTTCTCTCCCTTACAAATTTCTTTCTTTTTTTTTTTTTTAAAGATTATTTATTTATTTATTTGAGAGAGAGAGACAGTGAGAGAGAGCATGAGCGAGGAGAAGGTCAGAGAGCGAAGCAGACTCCCCATGGAGCTGGGAGCCTGATGCGGGACTCGATCCCGGGACTCCAGGATCACGCCCTGAGCCGAAGGCAGTCGTCCAACCAACTGCGCCACCCAGGCGTCCCTCCCTTACAAATTTCTTGATAACATTTTCTTTTCTCTAGCTTCCTCTGTTGCAAGGATCTAGTATAGAATTCACATAACATACAAAATATGTTTTAATCGACTCTGTGCTATCAGTGAGTCTTCCAGCCGCCAGTAGGCTGTTCTTAGTTAAGGTCTGGGGGATTGAAAAGTTATATGTGGATTTCAACTGTGTGTGGGGGTGGGCACCCCAGTCTCCGTCTGGTGCAAGGTCCACTGTATATCCCGTCTGGCAGTTTTGGGGAAGGGCATTGCTTTTCTCTGCTTGTATTTCCTCTTCTCCCTTCCTGCCATTGGCTGTCAGCTTCTGCCCCTCAACGAGCGGACAGAGCATCACGAATTTGCAGACCCGTTTTGGAAGCAGGTTTTGAAAGCGGTCCTGCGTACTGCTCATTGGACCACAGCCCTTCACCATGCGAACCTTCCTCTCCTTGATCTCCTGCAGGACAGCTCGTTCCGGGCGTTGCAGGGACAGGGTTTAGCAGGTCTGAGAACTCGCCTAGGAAAAAGTTACAAACATTTACTTTCACCAAGTTTACTTCTAGTAGAGCAACACAGCTCTGCCACAAACAGGGGCCACGGATACCTCCCTCTTCCGTCGTAGTGGCTGTGGCTCTCCGGGATTACCATTTGCTCATCGTGACCCCGGAGTTAAGGGAGTTCTTAAGCTCCACTCTGGGTCTTGCTACTCATTCGTTCCTCAAGAAGCACCGGTGTTACAATATCTCAAATTGGGTTTTGTAAAATGTCAGAGACTTTATTTCAAAATCCGTGATTTTGCTTGTGATCCTCTGGATTTTATGTGCTTTTCGATGTTCTTCTGAGCATGGTTTTGTGGACTCCCCCGGACTACCCCAGGGGTCTTGGGCACAAAAAAGTTCCCGAACCCCTCCTTCCGGCCAGCTGCCATCGTTTGGAAACACCCAGGCTGCACGTAAGGCAGGAAGAGAAAGCAACAACTTTTCTATTTCAATCATCTGAAAGCCATGAGCCTGGTCCTCCTGGCAGCTGGCGGCCTGGAAGCCTGGGGTCCAGTTCCAGTCCCACGGCAGCAACTCCCTGGATGGTCCTCGTTTGCTGCAGAAGCTCCGTGGGCGTCAGCTTCTCCCCGGGGACATGTGGGGATGGGGCTGGAGCAGGGTGGCAAGCTCCCAAGCCATCAGGGCCCGTGGGCCACAGGGGGACTCAGGAGTGTGGTGGTCATGTGCGCCTATGTGCTGGGGAGGGGGCCTGGGGACCTCCACCCATTTCAAAGGAGCACAGGTCCCATGGTGGGAGTGCAGGTCCGATGTTCCCATCTCTTCACAGTTTTTTTTTCTTAGAATGGCCAGAAATCTGGATTTTTATGTGAACTCGCCTTCTTAAAAATACTGGTTTAAGGGGCATCTGGGTGGCTCAGCCAGTTAAGCCTCTGCCTTTGGCTCAGGTCATGATCTCGGGGTCCTGGGATCGAGTCCCACATCGGGCTCCTTGTTCACGGTGAGCCGGCTTCTCCCTCTGCCTGCTGCTCCCCCTGCTTGTGCTTTCTCTCTCTCTGACAAATAAATAATAAAATCTTTAAAAAATATTGGTTCGAAATTTAAAAGAGATATGCGGGATAGATGAAACACCTTTGGAAACTTCCGACTGAAGTGCTCTGATCTACACAGCTCAGCTAACGATGGAGATGATGGTGACCGACGCGCACACGGGCACCTGCTCTGGGCCCGGCATACAGCCGTGCGCTCCGCGCTTATGAAGCTTTTGTGAAGTTGCTACTACTCTTACTCCTATTTTCAGGTGAGGAAACTGTGTGCAGAGAGGTTAAGGAAGTACACAAAGTGGTACAGCAAGAAAGCGTGTATGTGAGGACTTGAACCCAAGCTACCTGTCCTCAGAGGCAGCCCCTGAGCAGGGGGCAGGTGCCCCGACGGCGCATGACTCGGGGGTACGGGAAGCACGGCGCCCTCTGGCACGGTGACTCCGGGGGCCCCAGAGAGACGAGGGCCATTTTCTGGGTTGACTGAGGACTGAGGACCAGCTGCTCCGCCGTCACCCCACACCTGAGTCTCGGACCCCAGACCGTGCGAACCCTGAGAGAAGCTGGAGATCTCGGGGGGCTCAGGTGAAAAATTCCAGGGGACCAGTGGCCTGCAGGGTCAAGGTCTGAGGTTAGAGGAGGTACGGGTTGAATTGTGTCCCCTGAAAAGATGTGTCCACCTGGAACCCCAACATGTGACCTTTTCTGGAATAAGAGCCTTTGCTGATGGGATTCAGGTAAGGACCCCAAGATGAGGTCATCTGGGACCAGGGTGGACCCCAGAAGCCAGGGAGAAGGAAAGATGACACACACCAGACACAGGGTGAAAGCCGTGTGCACACGGAGGCCAAGACTGGAGGGTCAAGGCCATGAGCCAAGGGGGGCCGAGCGGCTGGGAGCTGGGAGAGGCAGCCAGAGTCCTCCTCGAAAGCCCCAGGAGGGAGCTCGGCCTGGAGGAGGCCTGCCTTTCGGAATGGCAGCCTCCAGTGCCAGGAGAGGACGGGTTTGCTGTTTTGAGCCACTTAGTTTGTGGTAATTTGTTGCCGCAGCTCTAGGATGCTCGGACAGAGAGAGTCTCAAACAAATAAATAAGTAAGAATAAAAAGAAGGAGAAACAAAGCTGCTATTTCTTCCCTTAGTCTTTGGAGGGAGACCGGGGCCGCTGGGTCTGTTTGTGAGCGGAACACGTGGGGCCTCTGAGCTCCAAGCCTCTTTAATGCAGATTTGCTTGCACACATGTGTGCACAAATGCACACGCACACACACATACGAACACATGCAAACACACCCGCAAATATACACACACACGTCTGCACTCTGCTGACTTGTCCCCTGGTCGTGACCGTGGCCTCGCCCTCACCCCTCCCTGCACGTGGCGGCCGAGCAGGCCTGAACCCTGGCCTCCATGCCGACAAGGGCGCCGTGAGTGGCCTCCGTCTGCCCAAGTGCAGGGTGAGGGCTGCGCTTTTCCATCGAAAATGGAGTTTCGGGCTTTGATAAATGACTGTTTAATGCTGGCAGCCGAGCTGGCTAATCACTGGGCAACACCAATCATCGTAATTAGTGCTGGGCTCGCGGGGTGAGGTCCCAGCCCTCGTCCTTCTCAGCCGGCAGGACCTGACGCAGCTCCAACCTTTCCTGGGCTCCGGAGGGAGCAGAGGGAATTGTCAGGGAGAGGAATGTTCTCTGCGAAGCCTGACGAGGCCTTCTGGGGAGCTGAACACCTGAGTGGGGGCGTGGGGCCTGGAGAATGTGCCAGAACTTCCAACTTTTTCTTTTTCCTTTTTGTTTTGAGAAAGAGAGAGGGAAGAGGCAGAGGGAGAGGGAGAGAAAATCTTGAGCAGACTCTGAGCTCAGCGTGGAGCCCCACAGAGCGCTTGATCTCATGACCTTGAGGTCATGACCCTGAGATCATGATCTGAGCTGAAATCAAGAGTCGGACAGCTTAACCGATGGAGCCACCCACGTGCCCTCTAGCTTCTCAAGAGAACCCCAAACTCCAGCTTACTTTGTTTTTATTGTGATTAAATATACATAATGTAAAACTGACCCTTTTAGCCATTTAAATTCCGGGCCATGAAGTCCGTTCACAGTGTTCACCCTTCACCGCCCTCCCTCTCTAGAACGTCTACTTTCCCAAATTGGAACTCCGCGGTCATTAGACCAAACCCCCCCACCCTCTCCCCCCAGCCCCTGGAAACCACTGTTTTACCTTCTGTCTCTATGAATTTGAGCACAATATTTGTAAAAAGTGAACTCTTCTCCTTTGAACAAGTGGGGTCCTTCCCTACAGGCCACCAGAATGTAGCCACGTTCCAGATGAACACGACCCACTCCAAATATGGAGTGAGACCCACCTGGTCTCCCTCCATATTTGACATCTCTCTCCTCTTACCCCCGATGCAGCCATCAGCCAGCCCTGCCCAGTTGACTTTCCTCATCCATCTCAAACCCGGTCGCTTCCTCCATCTCTACCATTTCAGTCTTCGGGCAACACACCTTGATCTGGACCTGCGTGGTCCCCACAATTTGGTCTTTCCCCTGCCCTCTCTGGTGGCTTTGGAACCAGACAGCTTGGGTTCAGCTTTGGACTCTCTTGCTTCTTATTCCCATGATTTCGGATGCTTCTCACAACGCCCTCGGGCTTTAGTTTGTTGGACGCGTGGAAATAACAGTGAGACCCATCTTTGGGAATGAAAAGAGTTCATCCAAATAAAGTCAATTAATGCAAAGGATTTTATTATTATTGTCATCAAACAATCATGTTTGCTATATCTAGGATTTCACAATCTAATCTTTTATTTACGTGTCTATCCATTGCCTACTGGGAATTCCTGGAGATAATAATATAATAACAGGCATCATAGCTAACTGATCTGTGTTTCCCCAGAGTCTGGACCATGATATGTCCTTATTCAGTAGATGCTCAATTAATGTTTGGGAAAGGAAAGATAAAAGAAAGGGAGGGAGGAAGAAAAGAAAGGAAGGAGGGAGGGAAGGAAGGAGGGAGGGAGGAAGGAAGGTAGTTTTTCCAATGAAAGATTAGGACACACCTAACATATCAGGTCTGAAGAGAGAAGCTCTTCCGGTATCTCTGGTTGGGGGGGGGTACCCAATTTCACCCCAGATCACAGGAGTGATCTGTTCCAATTATTATTATTATTTTTTTATTTATTATTTTTTAAAAGATTTTATTTATTTGACAGACAGAGATCACAAGCAGGCAGAGAGGCAGGCAGAGAGAGAGGGGAGGAAGCAGGCTCCCTGCTGAGCAGAGAGCCCGATGCGGGGCTCGATCCCAGGACCCTGGGATCATGACCTGAGCCGAAGGCAGAGGCTTTAACCCACTGAGCCACCCAGGCGCCCCGATCTGTTCCAATTATTGTTAAGTAACAAACTACCCCAAAACTTAGTGGCCTAAAATCACAACCAGTAAATTATATCTCTTGATTTTGTGGGTGAGGAGTCTAGGCAGAGCCCCCCTGGGCAGTTTTTCTGCTTCTCAAGGTGTTGACTGAGATCCGTTGAAGGCTGGTGGATGGGCTGGTCTGGGAGGAACAATGTGGCTTCACTCAAGGTCTGGTTCCTTGGCAAGGATGGCTGCTCGGTTGGACTCAGCAGGGACTGTCTAGTACATGTGGTCTCTGCAGTAGGGTGACATCAGGGAGTCAGAGTCCTTATGTGGAGGCTGGATTTCCCCAGAGGAGGGTCCCAAGGGGCTGGGGTAGAGCTGCAGGCCGGGCCTCTTATGCCTAGCCCAGAAAGTCCCAGAACAGCCCTTCTGCTGCATTCTCCTGGGACAAGCAAATCATTACAGCCTCCCGGATTCAGGAGGAATAGAATCAGATCCTCCAGCTCCGCGGGAGAACGGACAAAGAATTGGTGGCACTGTTCATCTACTACTCTCCTTCTCTCTCTTGCAAGTGTTTTATTTATTTATTTTTAAGATTTATTTATTTATTTTGAGAGCGAGAGAGCGAGTGATGTGTGGAACAGAGGGAGAGAATCTCAGGCAGACCCCCTGCAGAGCGGCGAGCTGGACCCGGGGCTCGATCCAGCAGCTCATGAGATCATGACCTGAGCCAAAACTGAGAGTCAGACGCTCAACGGGCTGAACCATCCAGGCGCCTCTCTCTTGCAAGTGTTTTAAACCAGGGGTCACGAGGTCTCACGGACAGCTTCTGTGAATCTGGGAATGCCCTGAATGTGTTTGGTGTGGATGTGCAAAATGTGCATTTTTTTCCCAGGGAGATGGGCTGTCAGGAAGATTAAGAATCACCCCTGCACGGGGGTCTTCCTTTATACTGAGCTGCCTCCCATCTCACGGCTTACGAACTTTTCCCAAGAAAACATGAGCAGGGTCGTGGAAGCTGTTCAAATAACGCAGGAAGGTGGGGGGGCCCTTCTACCCTCCGCCCCCCTCCATCCATTCCCCTCCTTAGAGAGAACCCTTCGACCAGTGTGGTGTGAAGCTTTCGTGATGCTTCCCCATGCATTAACGAAGATGTGGGAAGTTTTTCAAAATGTAAATAGCCTCATTCTCTATATATGTTTTTAAAATTTTGTGTATTTTCACTTTTTGGGGAAGATTTTATTTATTTATGAGAGGCTGTGTGAAGCGCACAGAGGGAGAGGGAGAAGCAGACTCCCCGCTGAGCAGGGAGCCCCATGTGGGACTCGATCCCGGGCCCCTGAGATCATGACCTGAGCTGAAGGCAGACGCTCAACCGACTGAGCCACCCAGGCTACCTGGTGCCTCTCTTTAAATGGGCCCTGTAAGTGCACCCCTTAAAGCTATAATGGTTCTTCCATCAGGTTGCATGGAGGGTACTGTTAGCAATGTCTGGAATATACTAAGTTTCCAATTATTGTTAACAGTTTGTATATTTTGTCCAAAGTGTTACAGTGTAGCCACTATAGAGGACAGATGCTGACTATGTCAGTCTTGTCAGTCAAAGCTGCTCCTCCCTCCTTCAGACCCTCCCTGGAGATGCTCAGATATTTAAGGTTTAATCTTATCCTTCAGTAGAATAATCTTAAACAGATCACAGCCATAATGACCAACCTCACTGAATCTGCCAAGTGACCGATACCCTCATTTTATCCTCCCAGCCCTATGAGAAAGGCCCAGTGATTTCATCCATTTGGCAGATGGGGAAACTGAGGCAGTGAGCGGTCGAGTAACTGTCCTGAGATCCCTCCTCTGGTAATCGGGCAGAGCTGGGCACTAAATCTCTCAGGCCCATGACTCATGTTCCTCCCCACAGTTGATAGAATTTTCTGGATTGAAGTTGATACAGCTAGTGTGGGTGATTGGACAGTGATGTGCGAGAGACAAGGCTCTACCCTTCAGTGAGATCAGGCCCCTGCTGGTGTTCATTTTGCAAGAGAATGACCCATGAAAACAGAGGCTACCTCCGTGTCTGAGCTGGCCCCTTCCCTTCATGGCTTCTCCTCCATGTGGAGCCCAGGAGAGCAGGGCGGAGGGATGGGAGGTGGGGGAGGGGAGAGAAGGAAATGGCATTTCGCTCAACAGCGGTCACAGGCTTGGTGGCCTTGTCCCTCGGGGGGTGTCCTTCCTAAGACATGACTTCAAGGGGGTGACTTCACTTCTCCTGCCTCAGTTTTCTGTGGTGTGAAGATAAATTTGTTCACCTTGCATGACAGGGGGATACCTTGTGATAATGTATGTGGTAAAGCATGGGGCCTGGCACACAACAGGTTCTCAGGAAAATCTAGCCCCTCTGCAGGGTCTTTCTGTTCCTTGCCAAGAAGGAGGAGTTGTGCATTAGAACGTGTGTTTTGATTGTCAGGCTATCATGTTTCTTTTCGGGAATAACCTCTCAATTATTTCCTTCTGAATGCTTCCCTCAGTCTATCTCCATGGGCTTTGGGTAGAATCCACTCTACCTCTGAATCTGGGAATGGGTCTGGAACTCTGGGCTTGGAGGTTGGAACCTTCTATCCCTCTGGCCTTATGGTTTGGAATAAGCATGGGACACAATGGGAACAGTGGCCAGGGAAATCACACCCACTGAACAGCTGGGATTGGTCCCCAGGTCTTGCCTGGGTCAGCTAGGCCATGAAGGAGAGAAATGAACACTGAAACAAAGTAGGTCCTGGGGAAGAAAGGAGCATGGGTTCTGGGTAGATAACCCACAGTGCCTAACACAACAACTCTCTCCCTTTTAGAGGCCAGGGAGCAGAGAGATGCAAAAACTTGCCCCCAAATAGCCAAGTGATTCCAGACCCCAGGATCTTAATCAGAACCCAATAATTTGCATTTTGACTTGAACCAGTATATTTTGCTTTTTTTTGGGGGGGGGTATGACCTTCAATAGATAGGATGTGCTTGAGGGCATAAGCCATCTATGGCCCCTTCTCCAATTCATCCACACGACCCAGCCTGGTGTTTGGCAGAGTTGGGGGTCAACTAACTACTGGTGAATGAATGAGAGTGAACAGGAGTTGCCATGGGGAGTGGGGGGTCATGCCTCTTTAGGTCTCCAAGGATTACCAGACCCACTATTTAGACTCGGATGTGCATATTAATCGCCTGGGACCTCCTTAAAATGCAGATTCGGATTCAACGGCTCTAAGAGGGCCTGAGAATCTGGATTTCTGGTAAGTTTCTAGGCAATGCTGATGCTGTTGTTTCAAAACCACACTTTGAGAAATAAAGTCAGGGTGGCTATGTGTCCCTGTGGCAATCACTTGCCACATAAGGCTGTCGAGCATTTGAAACTTGGCTAATCCAAACTGAGATGTCCTGTAAGCACAAAATGCACCCTGGACTTTAAGCTTTATTTAAAAAGACCTTGTAGACTGCATTTTATGTTTATAATATAGGTTGAAATTATATTTTGGATTTATTGAATAAAACAATATATATATATTATTATTTTTAAAATTTTTTTTAAAAAAGATTTTATTTATTTATTTGACAGAGATCACAAGTAGGCAGAGAGGCAGGCAGAGAGAGAGAGAGAGAGAGGAGGAAGCAGGCTCCCTGCTGAGCACAGAGCCCAATGTGGGACTCGATCCCAGGATCCTGGGATCATGACCTGAGCAGAAGGCAGAGACTTTAACCCACTGAGCCACCCAGGCGCCCCAACAATATATATATTATTAAAACCTTGTTCTTCTTGTTTCTTTGAATGTGGCTACTAGAAATTTGAATCTATGTATGTGGCTCACATTATATTTCTTTTGGATAATGCCGGTTAGAATGTTGGCTGCCCAAGAGTAAGAAAAAGGGTCTTCAATTGCTGAGTTTTTATCTCTACTGGACCCCAGTCAACAGGGTCAAACATTGCAGAGAAATCAAAAGAGAGGAAGACTGAGGAGAAATATGGATGCCAGAATTTTCTAGAAGGAGCAGCATGTCAATGGTGCCCAGAAAGGGATAGCATTACTGACTGGAGCAGAGAATGGGGAGACTGTGGGGATTAGGCTTCTCTGCTCGAAAATTTGAGGAGATTTTTGTTCCAAGGATGAAATAAAACTCAGGCAAAAATTTCAATTTTTTTAGCAAGACTTGGTAAGGCTGGGGGTAAAGGTGAGTCTCAGGGGCATGACTGCAATTTCTCACCCAGGCAGATACCTAGAAAAACTCACACACATGGACTTAAGTCAACTGCAAGACTGTCTATGTTGCCAAACAGTATAACTAACAAAAGGTCCCACACCGGGAGGACTGAGTAACTCAGTCTTGTTGGGCCTGTAGAACATGCTGTCCCAGGAAGCTGGGGCTGGGCTTTGCAGCACAGACACAGCTTGAAAATTAATGTTGAGTGGAAGGCAAGTTGCACAGAGATAAATGCAGAGTGATACTGTTGGTAGCAAGTATAAAAAAATACAAAACAACACTATATATCATATAGGGATAAAAATATAAAAAAACATAAATATATGCATGGGAATGAAGGATATCAAATTCAGGATAGTGGTTCTCCCAGGAAAGAAGGAGCAAAATATGATCAGAGAGGGGAGGGCTCACAGGGATCTACTGTTAGAATATTTTGGATGCATTTATTTACTCATTAAAGAAAAAAGGCCCTCAAAGCCGTAGTCTGTTATGAGCACATGAGATATTGCCACTGTAATTTTATTGTTAAATATCCCTCTATTGCTCTGTCTGCAGTTAGTTTTAGTTTTTAATCCCTTGCTTTCATTTTTTTCTGTGTTTATCACAACCATGCACACCCATGGTTAATAGAATGAAATCGCTCTTCAAGGTTTGTTAACTAAAGTTTTTCCTATTTTTTTTTTTTAATGGGGTAGTAGGAAGACAGGTGTTGGCTTTGTTACTCACCAATACCTTTTTATAAATCTGAAATATTTCATTAACAGTGTTCAGATACAGGGAGCCTGCATGGCTCAGACTCTCTCTCTCTCTTTTTTAAAAAATACTTTATTTATTTATTTGACAGACAGAGATCACAAGCAGGCAGAGAGATAGGCAGAGGGGGGTGGGTGGGAAGCAGTCTCCCTGTTAAACATAGCAGGTCTGAGAACTCTCCGAGGAAGAAGTTACAAACATTTACTTTCATCAACTTTACTTCTAATAGAGCAACACAACTCTGCCATAAACAGGGGCCACAGATACCTTCCTCTTCCATCGTAGTGGCTGTGACTCTCTGGGACCCTGGAGTTAAGGGAGTTCTTAAACTCCACTCCGGGTCTTGCCACTCATTCATTCATCAAGAAGCACCTGTGTTACAATATCTCAAATTGGCTTTTGTAAAAGTGTCAGAGATTATTTCAAAATCAGTGATTTTGCTTGTGATCCTATGGATTTTATGTGCTTTTTGATGTTCTTCTGAGCATGGTTTTGTGGACTTCCCCAGACTGCCCCACGGTCTCTGTCTCCCTTCCAGACTCTCCATTGAGCTCCAAATTTGTATATTCAATTGATATGTAATAACTTCACTTGAATGTCTTATAGGCATGTGCAAGGGTTTAAAGAAAGGTTCACAGATTCTTTGACACAACATAGTCTGAAGACGGAAGATTAATTTTCCTCTCCTTGAGTGTAAATTGAATTAATGACTTGCTTCTAATAGAATATTATGGGGATGAAACTGTGTGATTTCCAAGACTAAGTCATAAAAGGCATTGTGACTTCTGCCTTACTCTTTTGGATCTCTCACTGTGGGGAAAGTCAGATGTCATCATGGGAAGACACTCAATGAGTCCTCTGGGGAGAGCCACACGGGGAGGAAATGAGGCCTCTGACCATCAGTAGAGTGAGGGCGCCATCTTGGAAAGTGGGCCTTCCAGCCCCAAGCAAGCCTTCACATAAGACTGCAGCCCCAGCTGATATCCTGATGGCCACCTTATGAGAGACCCTGAGCCAGAACCATCCACTTATGCTGCTCCCAAGTTCCTGACTCACAGAATCAACAAGATAATAAATATTTGCTGTTTTAAGATATAAAGTTTTGGGGAAATTGATTATATGGAAACAGATTAATGCAGCATCTTGAATGTGCCATGTCAAGAGCTGAACTCTTAACCTTCCTTCTTCAAATCTAATTTTCCCTCTGTCTTCTATTTCAGAAAACAACAGTGCCATGATTCTTGTCCCTTCATGGTAAAACCTTGAAGACAGCCTTAAAGCCTGTCTTAATTTCACAACCCAAGTCAAATGGAAGAGCAACTCATTGCTGAAACTTGAAAATGTATTAAAAAATCCAATCATGTCTTCCCATGTCCTCAGTTACCGCACTGGTTCACCCCAATGACCTCTCACTAGGTTGGCTGCAATTACCATCTACTTAATATCCCCTTTTCCGTGGAACTCCTGTCATCAATTCCAAATACAGTAGCCAGAAGGATTCTTTAAAAATATGAGACGGGTGGCTAGTTCCTCTGCTCCGAATGCCTCATGGTTATTCTTCCTCCAGATCTATGAGCTACTCCCTTCTTTCACTTCCTTCGGATCTTTGCCCAACTATCACCTTCTTAGTGAGGACATTCCTGACTACCAAACATTCCCCATAGTGTATATTTTACTTTTTTATTTTCTCTTTCCCTTCTAGAATGATGTCTCCTCAAAGACAGGAACTTTGTTGTCTGTTGTGTCCCCAGAACCCAGAATGACTCCTGCACATAGTAGGTACTCTATCCATAGTTACTAAACAAACACATTGTTTCCTAAGAGCTGTTGTCCTTGGAGAACTTCCTGGGAAGCCAATTACAAATAAGGATGCTCAAACACAATCTTAGGTACCCAGTGAGAGTCTGATGAAAACTGGAGAATTGTAAGATGCATCCCTAGGAATCTTTACTGCATTTGTCTCCTAATCTTTCAGCAAAATTTGTTATTTCTGCTTTAACAGAGGCAAGGAAAATAGTAAAATACATTGAAATTGGTTTGTATTAAAAGAACTCTTTTGTCGTTAGGGCAGTAAATTATAGACATAGGATTCAATATAGGCCATAAATTGAATATTTTAGTGTGAGTAGAGTTGTATCGACTGTTCCTTTGGGGATTAGAGTTTATTTCCTAAGCTTTTGTTCACTACATCATGAGTCTTTTCAATAAAACGATCTCATTGCCTGACAGCTAGACAAGACTTTCAGTGATGCAAGGGGATTTTATCGGGTGTGGTTAACTCAGAAAATGGTTCGCAGAAGATACTTTATGACCAAATATTTACTAATGTCCCTTAGCAGGCCCGGTTAATTTTAGTATACCTAAGAAAGCCAATAAATGTGAAAGCGGACACACACACATGCTCTCACAAATACACATCCACTGTTTTTGCTACTCCCCTTTAAATAGAGAAAAACCAAGAAATATTGTTGAAATAGAAAGCTTGATGTTATCATGACCTTGATTTCAAAAGTTCTTGGGTAGATGAAAGAGATTAGGACTGGTGAGCATGTCACACAGAGATTTTAATCATCAGTCCATCCGTCCATCCATCCATCCATCCATCCATGAATCCATCCATCCATCTATCCATCCATCCATCCATCCCTCCGTCCATCTTTTTGAGCAGGTGGGCATTTGCTTTATAATACTTGGCATCAAGCTTTATAAATTATTACTTTTCTAAGTAGACAAATTTGTCCTACCCTTTATCAGAGCTTAATGGAAAGCAAGAAACAAAATAGACCCTTCAATTTTGAAATACAGAGAGTAGCTGACAAGTGACCAGCTGAAGGACTGGGTTGGGAGAGGACAGGAAATAGGTCAAGCTCTAGGATCTCAGGGAGTGGGAGTAAATTGAGTCTCACCTGGACGAGAAAGAGTGTGAGACGCCTGCACCCCTGCTTGTCCCTTGGCACAGTCTGGCAGAGTGTGGTCGGCAGCCTCGGAGATGGCCCCGTTGACCCCTACGTTCTTGTGTTCAAGTCTTTTTGTGATCCCCTCCCCTTTGAGTGTGACTGGACTTAATGCCTTGTTTCTGAAGAAGAGAATGAGGCAAAAGTGAGAGGATATCCCTTTCGTTTTTGTTGTAGAAGCCTGGCTTCTGCTCGTTGCGATCTCTTATTTCCTTGATGCTTGCTCTGGTGAAACAGCTGTCACGTATGAGTCACACTAAAGACCATCCCAGGTGGCAATGAACTGACAGAGACCTCCAGCCAAGAGCCAGTGAGAAGCCGAGGCCCTCAGGGCCATAGCTTATGAGGAGCAAATCCCGCCCCCACTACTGAGTTGACCTGGAAGTGGATCCTTCCCCATCTCAACTTTGAGCGGAGACCAGGACTCTGGCTGACATTTTGGTGGCTGTCTGTGACAGACCCTGAGCCAGAGGACCCAGCTAAGTCATGCCTGGATTCCTGTGCCCCTGAAATTGTGAGATCATACGTGTTTGTTGTTTTAAGTCACTAAATTTTGAGACAATTTGTTTTGTGGGATATGAGTTTCCTAGGGCGACCATAGCAGAATACTACAGACTGGGTGGTTCTGCACATCAGGAAGTATTTTCTCCCGGTGCCAGAAGCCAGAAGTCCAAAATTAAGATGTCAGCATGTCCATCCTCCCTCTGAAGGCTCTTGAGAAAGATCCGGCCCTGGCCTGTGTCCTAGCTTCTGGTCGCCTCAGGCATCCCTTGGCTTATAGATGGCCATCCCCCCGCGTCTCTTCACATTATCTTTCCTTCGTCCGTCCGTGTCTGTGTCCAAATTGCCCTTTCCTTATAAGGGTACAAGTCAGATTGGATTAGGACCCCCTCATCGTAAACTGATTACGTCTGCACACACCCTATTTCTAAGTGAGACTGTGTTTGCCAATACTGGGGGTTAGGACTTCAACATATCTTTGTTGGGGACACGAATTCAACCTAACAAACAACGATAGGTTACTAATTTGGAGAGTTAACCTCCCCAAATTTGGGAACCATTATTAGAGTAAGGGGGAAATGGATGCTACACCATAAAAAACAAAGACTCCAAGGTCTCTTACAAGTTCCTATACAATAAAACTCAGCCGGCTGGTATAGTAGTCACCAGCCGCAGGTGGCTACTGACAATGGGAAATATGGCTGGTCCAAACTGAGATGTGCTGTGAGTGTACAATACATACTGGGTTTTGTAGACTTAAAATGAGAAAAAAAGAATGTAAGATATTCATCACTACATTCTGTATACTGATTCCATGTTGAAATAGTATTTTGGATATACTGGGTTACATGAAATATATTATTAAATTTATTTTTGCCTGTTTATTTATGAAACATGGCTACTAGAAAATTTAACCTTACACCTGTGTGGCTTGCATGATATCTCTGTTGGGTGTTGTTTGCTCTACGGTTTGGGATGTTTCCACTCTATTCTACTTGGAATTTTTTCCCCTTCCTAGAGTTAAGCAAAGCTTCAAGGCTCTAGAAAACCATGGACATGGGCCTCTGGTCTTGACTACATTGTGACCAAAGCTGAGATACTTGCTGTCCAAAGTATTTTTACTTCTTCAAAGCCAGGTGGCTCACCCATTCCAAGTTAGAACACAGGATTTCTTCACTAAAGTGGTCAAGGCATGGCACCTTTCAGCCAGCTACAGAAGAGTGTAAGTTTCCATAGGGGAACCTGTACTAGGTCGGCTCCCTTTGGGAGTGTTGGGTGGGAAATGATGGATTGATTCAGTCCTCCATCTGTCTTCCAACCCCTGGTTTCTAGGACTGGGCCACTGATGCCTCGCTTTCCACCTCCAAACCTTGAAGTTCCTCTCTTTGGATAATCAAGATCCTTCTAGCATTTTGGGATTTGGAAACAAGGGCCTATTCATTCTTCCCTGGGGAAAAGAGACACTGAGAACCAGGCTGCTTTCAGAGGATGTGGGCAATGGAAATATCTTCTGTCATTTCTGTATCTCGGGCTGAACAAGATAAATTAATATTTCGATAAATAATCCACAAATTCATTTGTTGAACAGATATATTTATTGCCATATTTCAAGGCTCTCTTCCCTAAATTATCTTCATTTATTAAATAAGTGTAGGGAGTGGTTACCCTGCCAGGCATTTTGGGGGTTAATTGGTAGACAGGCAGACACAACTCTCCTATTGAACTTATAGTTGAATGGGGAAGACGGCACGGAGCAGACAATCAAACAAATAATTATGACCTGCTGGATCAGTGCTGCTAAGGAAAGCTGAAGTGCTGTCAGAGACACACCCAGGAGAACCTTACCATGCCTGTGTGTGTGTGTGTGTGTGTGTGTGAGTGAATCAAAGAAGGCTCATAAAAGCTGAGATCTGAAGGCTAGATAGAAGCTGAAGGCGAGGAGGTGAGAGATGAGTAATAACTTTTCTGAGCTCTCAGACTGAGCCATTGTTCATTTATCCATCCATCCATTCATCCATCCACCCACCTACCGACCCATCATCCACCCATCTACCTGTCCGTCCATCCATCCATCCATCCACCCACCCACCTTCCCATCCATACAGCAAATACTTCCTGAGCATCCACTATGTGGTAAGCACAGTCCCCAACCACATGCAGACAATCAACATGTAAATGATAGTTATCAACCTCAGCACTATTGACATTCGAGGTTGGGTCATTCTCTGCTGCAGGGGTCCCTTCTGTACTGTAGGATGTATCGCGGCACCCCTGGCCTCTCCGCATCAGATGCTAGTAAGAACACCCCTGGTTCTGACCATAAAAACATCTCATAATGTCTCCTTGGGGTCAAAATTGCCCAGTTATAAACCACTGATATAAACAAATAACTATATAATATATCAAGTGTCCTGTGAAGAAAAATTTCAGATGGGTTCAGAGGAAGTGGGGGAAGGCATCGTGGACAAGGTAGCCGTTAGCCAGAGACATAAGTGAAGTGTTGGAATAAGCCACATCCGGGGAAAGAGTGTTCTAGGCAGAAGGCACAGCCAGTGCGGGGCGATGACTTGTGTGTGAGGAAGGAGGGGCGAGGAGCCTTGAACGGCTCGGGATTAGAAGTGCAGGGTGGGTGGGGGGTGATGCGGACCCTGAGGGTGGCCTCAAGTAGCCTGTGCTGAGGTCTTGGGATTTTACTTTGAGTGAGATGGAGCCGCTGGAGGGTTTTGAGTAAGGTTGACGTGCTCTACTCCTCTGTTTTGAAAGGATCACCCTCGCTGCCTTGTCTCGACGGACCGGGAGGTGCTAAGAGGAGAAATGAAGCAAGCCATGGGAGTCAAAGTGAGAGAAGGAGGTGGCAGGAATGAGAAAGAAAGAAGAGGGGTGCACACGGAGCTTGAAATTGCCCCTCCTCTCTGCTCAGCCGACTCTGCATACCGTGGTCCTTGTACTTAAAAAAACATGATAAGTGATGATAGTGAAATGACCTATTTATACGCAGACAAAATTCTCAAGGGCAGAGATCAAGTCTCAGTTACCCTTGTGTCCCTAAAAGTTGTCACAGGACCCAGTGGCTTTATTTAATTGAGTAGGTGCCTCAGGGCCCAGACTGATTGGAATCATCTGCATTTGGACCTTCATCTTGGAAGGGCCCTTGCATTGACCCCACTGTATATGGAAACCCCGGGTGGTTGGTGGTTAAGGGCCCCACCAACCCAGTCAGACATAGGCTCCAACACGGACGCAGCAACCTGCAAGTCTCATGACTGTGGGCAGCTTTCTTCCCTCTCCGGACCTCAGCTTTCTCATCTGTAAAATGGGAGAATGATCCCAACTGCTGTTATGAAGATAAATGAGGGGGTTTAAGCCAAGGGATGGGGAGAGTTTCCCAAGAAACTTAACTGTTGCCCCCAATGGTCTCCAAAGAGGAGTAAGCAAGAGTTCTATGGCGGGAAGTAGAAACATACTGGTATTATATATAAGTTTGCATATATATATACACACATGTATATGTATGTATAATATGCTTTAAGGGTTTTGGGATGTTTTGTAAGGTACACAATAGATTGATGTAATGGGCTGTGTATATTGGTCCTACAGAGCTACATGAAGCCCTATTTTAGTTTAGAGAGCACAGTTTAGTCCGGTCATGCTGATTTTATGAGCTTTCTCCTAGGTTCATCCTTCCTTCCTGGGAAGTTCTTCCTCATCTGGGAGCTGCGAAGACACGCACATTCTCAGGCTCCCCTGGTAAAGGACTGAATCCCAGGGCAGGGCCAGTCACCTGTGTTTTGTCAAGGCCGGCAGATGGTTCTTTTATTTATTTTTTTCAAGATTTTATTTATTTATTTGACAAACAGAGTGAGTGAGAGGGAAAACGAACGGGGGCAGAGGCAGAGGAAGAGTCGAGAAGTGGACCTCCTGCTGAGCAGGGAGCCTGACATAGGATTTCATCCCAGGACCCTGGGATCATGACCTGAGCAGAAGGCAGACGCTTAACTGACTTTTTGAACCTTGGTTTGTGAGGGAGCGCTAGTCTTCTCCGCCCTGAAGGCCTCTCTCCCACTTTAGGTCGGCAGCTTCCCTGAGGGGCCAGCCTCAAGCTGCCCCATCCCACCAAGGTGGGTCCTGTGCATCCCCGGAGCCCTGCCTTCCACGGGCCTGCCTTCAGAACTTTCTCCCTACGTCCCTGGCGTTGCGGGCGCGCACAGCTCCGCCGCGATGACAGGTGCTTCTCCTGAGAACAGCTGACAGGCCCTCTCTCCGGCTGTGATTGGCAGTGCCCTAATCAGCAGGAAGAGAATGGAACGCCTCTAGAATGATGTTTGCTCTGTAAATATTTGACATTATCTACCCTGAAAACCTGAAAGAGAACTTCATTTTTCTTTCTTTTTCAGGAATCTAGCAAGTCACAGAACACCCTTAAGTATAATTAGTCTGATAGGGGAGTTTTGGATTGGGCCCAGGGAGCGTAGCTCTGAGACAACGGGAGGTTCCTTTGCCCTTCGCTGTTCAGGGTAGAGGAAGGTCATTTACCCGTGACCTTGGGAATCCCAGAACCCTTAACAGATGCGTGTGCAGACTGTCCTTTGGGCACGAGGCAAACGCTCACGCCGCAGGTCTGGGACAGGGCCTGAGCCGACAGGTTCCCAGGTTCTCCAGTCGCCATCAGTTTGAGGACCGCACTTGAGAGACCCTTCCTACTGCCAACTCTGCCCTAATGGCTGGAGATGGCTTTCGGAGGTCATCTGGGGGCGTAGCTTTTGGCATTACACAGACTCAGCTTGGCATCTTCGCTCTACAAATGATTAGCTGTGTGACTCTGGACAAGTGAGCTCACCTCTCTGATCCTGCACTATGGGGTGAATGAGAACATTTACAGTTTAGGGCAGTGCTACTCAAACTTTTTAAAAAAACTGCCCCCTTGAAGAAATTTTTTAGACTTTTTTCTCCCTAATGATCTCCCTCCCCATGACATTTTAGTGTCACAGATGTACAGCATATCTATTTATATACTATGGCACTTTGGAGGACCAGAAAGCATTGTAATAACTAAAATGTTTCACTCCCCAAGAATCAGTTCTTGCCCACTTGGGAGTGGTATCACCCTGTTGAGAATCCTTATTTTAGGACAAATGTAAAGATAAAGATAGGTAATTTCTGTCAACTACCTGATGCAAAGTAAGTGCTTGATAATAGTTAAGTATTAGTGTGTGTCATAGGGATGACATGTTCAAGACAATATAGCATTATTAATATGTATAGACTGTATATTTTTATGTCATGTCATATCATATCATATATCATATCATATCATGTCATACCATATTCTCTCACCCCCATACCTGCATATGGGTATGGCGAGGGGAGCAAAGGTGCAGAAGAAGGCGTAGACCCAGGAATGAGCTGAGATGAGCAAACACAGTGGTTCGGGCTCTGAGATCAGGCTGGGCTCTCCGGTTCACTTCACACCACCATGTGATCGCGAAGTGTTGTTCAACCCTTCTAGGTCCCTGTGTCTTCATCTCTACCCTGGGCGCGACACACTTTTGCTGTCTATAATGCAGTGAAAAGTAAATCCAAGAACACGCGGAAGGAGACCAGCCCAGGGCCTTTGTTACTGGTGTGAAACGCACCTTCCCTGAACGCCCACCATGCCATGGCCATGGGCCGTGATGCTGGGGAAGCAGCAGGGGAAAGACTGCCCGCTGGAGCCCTCCCCTCCGGTAGGGGTGGTCGGCGAACAGGCAGCGCGATCACCCCAAATAGAAGAGGGTAGTCCAGGTGCGACGAGAGAGCAGGACTCTTCCTCGACTGAAGGTAGAGAACAAGGTAGGACAACCTCACGTGCAAAGATGCTGAGGCCAGAGAGCTCCTGGAGAGTGATGAGATGGAGGGGACTCCGATTTGGCTGGAACATCGAATGTGCTAGAGGAGACAAGTGTCCCAGAATGGGAGGAGCCAGCCCAGCAGGCTCTTAGGCTAGCTGAGGCAGATGGACTGCTCCCAGGAATGTAGGAAGCCTTTGAAAGCAATCAGTCAAGGGATGGGGGGCGGGCAGGCGTGGCTGGGGATGCAGGAAACATGCTCTTCCATCTTAGAACATCTTGTGTTTTCTCAAATTCTTTCCATTTCCCTCGGGGCAGGAAGAGCTTAGTGCTGGAGCCTGGGAAGCAGACCAAAGGGGGACTGGATAACTTAGGGGGAAAATGAGACACTAGTTCATATTTCAAAGATCTTCGCCTGTCACATTTGCTTTGGTGGAGAAGCCTCTCATTTATTGCCCAACCCGCAGCTCTCCAGACCTCGCCACCGGCTCTTGGAAGTCCTGGGACACTTGCTGCTCCTACCACAGATCTTAGGCCCAGTGATTATTTTATGGTGAAGAAACCATTATTTTTAAAGGGCCTTCCATGTGCCAAACCTTGTGCTGGGAGCTTCCAAGAGTGTGGCTTTCCCACCTCCCAAACTTAGATCTGAATTCTAGGTCTATCATGTCAAGTGGTCTGTGATTTGGGGCAACGTGGGTCTTCTGAACCGTAGAGTGGGGTGAGAGTGGGTCCCTCCTTGGATCGTTGTGAGGGTTGGCACACTTCTCAGCTTCATGGCTTACTCACTAGGTAAGCATCAGTACACAGTACACGTCAAGGTATTAGCCGGGACTCATTCATGCACTCCTGGGTTCTCTTCTGTCCGTATTATCTTGAGCATCTGTGATGTGTAAGCCACAACATGCTGTCTTAGAAATTGGGGACAAATGGTGAATTTGCCATCAGGAGTCCATGATCTCATGGTCGTATAACAGGAGTCAGCAAATGTTTTCGGTAAAAGGCCAGACAGTACATCTTTTGGTTTGGGGAGCTCCAAGAGACGACATGGAGTTATGATCATGTCACTGACGTGAAGGGTGCCTAGAGCCTTTTCCGATGAGCGTCTTTCACTGAGTTATATGCACTTAAGATTCCTCCATGCCTTTTCGTGGCTTGAGAGCTTGTTTCTTTGTAGTGCTGAATACTATTCCATTGTCTGGAGGAACCACAGTTTCCATTCATCTACTGAAGGACATTTTGGTTGCTTCCAAGTTCTGGCAATCACGTAGACGTTTATAAACATCCATGTAGACGTTTTTGTGCGGATGAAAGTTTTCAACTCCTCTGGGTAAATACCAAGAAGCGTGATTCCTGGATCATATGGTATAAAGTATGTTTAGTTTTGTATGAAACTGCCAAACTGTCTTCCAGAATGGCTCTACTGTTTTGCATTCCCACCAGAAACATAGGAGAGTTTCTTGTGCTCCATATCCTCGCCTGCACTGATGGTGTCAGTGTTCCGGATCCTGGCTGTTCTAATAGGTGTGTAGTGGTATTTTGTTGTTTTAATTTGGAATGATGACAGATGATGTCAGCATCTTTTCATATGCTTACTTGCCATCTGTATATTTTCTTTAGTGGTCTGTATATTTTCTTTTAAGGTCTTTGGCCCATTTTTTGGGGGGGGTTGTTTTCTTATTGCCGAGTTTTAAGAGTTCTTTGTGTATTTTGGCAACAGTCCTTTATCAGATGTGTCTTTTGCAAATATTTTTCACAGACTGCGACTTGTCTTCTCATTCTCTTAATATTGTCTTTGTAGAGCAGTAGTGAAGTCCAACTTACCAATTATTTCTTTCATGGATTATGTCTTTGGTGTCGTCTCTAAAAAGTACCACCATACCCAAGGTCACCAAGTTTTTCCCCTATGTTATCTCCTGGGAATTTTATAATTTTCCATTTTTCATTTCGATATATGTTCCATCTTGAGCTAATTATCAGGAAGAACGTAAAGTCTGTGCAGATTCCCTTTTTCGCATGTGAATGTTTGGTTGTTTCAGTGCCATTTTTTTAAAAAGATTTTATTTATTTATTTAATTTATTTATCTCCTTTTTTTTCTTGGAATACGAGCAGGGGGAGTGGGAGAGGGAGAAGCAGGTTTCCCGCTGAGCAGAGAGCCTGATGCAGAGCTTGATCCCAGGACCCTGGGATCATGACCAGAGCCAAAGGCAGACGCTTAACAACTGAGCCACCCAGGCGTCCCTCCAGTGTCATTTGTTGATGAGACCGTCTTTGTTCATTGTTTTGGCTCCGCTTCATTGTTCAATGTCAGTTCACTATGTTTATGGGGATATATTTCTGAGCTCTCTATTCCGTTCTATTGACATATTTATCTGTTCTTTCCCCAATGCTCCACTGTCTGGATTACTGTAGCTTTATAGTAAGTCTTAAAATCCTAAAACATCAATCCTCCAATTTTGTTCTCCTTCAGTATTGTGTTGGCTGTTCTAGGTCTTTTGCTCTCAACAGAAACTCTAGAATCAGTTGTTAATAGCTATGAAATAACTTGGTGGGATTTTGATTGGGACTGCATTGATTCAAGTTGGGAAGAACTGACATCTTAAAATATTGAGTCTTCCCATTCATGAATATGGACTATCTTGCTATTTTTAAAGTTTTTCTTCAATGTCATTAAGGAGAGTTTTAGAGTTTTCTTTAAGTAGATCTTATACATATTTTGTTACATTTATACCTAAGTATTCCATTTTGGGAGATGCTAACGTAAATGGTATGGTGTTTTTAATTTCAAATTCTGCCTGATTGTTGTTGGTGTACAGGAAAGTCATTAACTTTTCTTTATTAACCTTAGATCCTTCAACCTGACTGTAATCACTTACTAGTCCAAGAGGTGTTTTTTTTTTTTAATTCTTTCAGATTTTTTACACAGGCAATCATGTTATCTGTAAAACAACTACAGTTTTGTGTCTTCCTTCACAATCTGTAAACATTTTATTTCCATTTCTTGCCTTATAAGGTCTTTCAGAATGATGTTGGAAAGGAGTCATTCTTGCCTTGTACCTGATCTGCCTGAGAAAGCTTCAAGTTTGTCACCGTTAAGTATGATGTCACTTGTAAGTTTTTTGTATAGTCTTTATCAAGTTGAAAACATTCCCTTCTATTCCTAGTTTGATGAGAGTATTTGTTGCAAATAGGTATTAGATTTTATCAAAAGCTTTCTCTGAATCTGTGGGATGAACATGTGATTTTTCTTTTTTAGCTCATTGACCTTAATTAATTTTCAAATATTGAACCGGTCTCCCATACCTAGGATAAATTCCACTTGGTCATGATGTATAATCCACTTTACATATTTTTGGATTTGCTTTCCTAAGATTTTTTTGAGGATTATCACATATATATTTATGAGAGATATTGGTCTATAGTTTTCTTTTCTTAAAATATCTGTGTTGAGTTTTGGTGTCAGGGTAATACTGGCCTCATCGAATGATTAAGGAAGTATTTCCTCTGCTTCTATTCTTTCAAAGAGATTGTAGAGAATTGGTATAATTTTTTCCTTAAATTCCTTAAACGTTCACCAGTGAATACATCTGGGCCCTGTACTTTCTGTTTTGGAATACTATTAATTATTAATTCAATTTCGTTAGCAGGTAGAGGTCTATTTAGAGTATCTGATTATTCTTGTGTGAAATTTGGCAGATTGTGTCTTTCAAAGAATTGAAAGAAAAAAAATTGGTACATTCCATCTAGGTAACAAATTTGTGGACATACAATTGTTAATTGTATTCTTTTTTAAAATATTGTATTCTTTTGTTATCCTTTTTATGTCCGTGGGTCTGCAAGTCTGCAATGATGTTTTCTCTCTTATTTATGATACTAGTAATTTGTATCTCCTTTTTTTCCTTGGTAAACTTAGAGGCATATCAAATTTACTGATCTTTTCAGCTTTTGGCTTTATTGATTTTCTCTATTGTTTTTTCTGTTTTTAATTTCCACTCATTTCTGCTTTAATCCTTATTTATCTTATTATTTCTTTTCTTCGGCTTACTTCATATTTAGTCACTCTTTTTCTACTTAATTGTTACCTTAGATTATTGACTTTAGGTCTTTCTTCTTTTCTAATACATTCATTTAATGCTATAAATTTCCCTGCTTTCACTGCCTCTCACAAATTTTGATGGTTGTGTTTTCATTTTCATTTAGTTCAAAATGTTTTAAAATTTCTCTTGATATTTGTTTTTTGACCTATGTGGTATTCAAAAGTGTGTTGTTTAATCTGCACATATTTTGGGACTTTTAAGCGATCTTTCTGTTAGCAGTTTCTTCTTTAATTGTATTTAAGTTCCAGAGCAGGCATTGCATGATTTCTATCTTTCTAAACTTGGTGAGATATGTTTTATGTCCCAGAATTGGTCTATCTTGACTAATGTTCCATGTGGGTTTGGTAAAAATAAAGATTCCGCTGTTATTGGAGAAGCAGTCTATAGAGGTCAACTGTGTTCAGTTGACTGATGGTGTGGTTGAGTTTGACTGTGTTCTTACTAATTTTCTGTCTGCTTCATCTGTCCATTTCTGAGACAGAGAGGTGTTGAAGTTTCCAGCTCTAATAGTGGATTCACCTATTCATCTATTTCTTTTCTTTCTTTTTTCTTAAAGATTTTATTTGATTGACAGAGAAATAGAGAGCATAAGTAAGCAGTGTGGCAGGCAGAGGGAGAGAGAGAAGCAGGCTCTCCGCCAAACAGGGAGCCCAATGCGGGGCTCGATTCCAGGACCCTGAGATCATGACCCGAGCTGAGCCGAAGGCAGAGGCTTTAACCACTGAGCCACCGAAGTGCCCCTATTCATCTATTTCTCCTTGCATTTCTATCAGTTTCATCTCATGAAATTTGATGCTCTGTTGTTTGGTGCACACATTTTTAAAAAAGATTTTATTTATTTATTTGACAGACAGAGATCACAAGCAGGCAGAGAGGCAGGCAGAGAGAGAGAGAGGAGCAAATAGGATCCCTGCGGAGCAGAGAGCCCCATGCGGGTCTCGATCCCAGGACCCGAGGATCGTGACCTGAGCTGAAACAGAGGCTTTAACCCACTGACTGAGCCACCCAGGTGCCCTGGTGCATACATGTTAAGAATTGTTGTCTTCTTGGAGAATCACCATCATTTTATCATTTATGCCTTTCTCCCTCCCCCTCCTTCCATAACTTTCTTTACTTTGAAACCTGCTCTGTCTGAAATTAATATAACCACTCTTGGTTTCTTTTGGTTGATGTTAGCATGGTGTATTTTTTTTACCCACTTCTTTTTAATCTATAGATGTCTTTATATTCAAGGTGGGTTTCTTACAGACAACACAGGGTTGGGTCATGTTTTTGGATTCACCCTGTCAAAATCTTTTATTTGGTGTCTTTAGACCCCTGACATGCAAAGTGATTATTGATAATTTTGGATTGATATCCATCATATATGTTACTGTTTTCTATTTGCTCCCCTGTTCTTTACTCCAATTTTTGTCTTTTACTCTTTTTCTTACTTTTGTGGTCTTATTTGAGTATTTTATATGATTCCATTTTCTCAACTTTCTTAGTATATCAGTTATTTTTCTTTATTTTTTAAAATGGTTGCCCTAGAGTTTGCAATATCAATTTGCAAATAATCCAAGTCCACTTTCAAGCAACACTATACCGCTTCATGAGTGGTATGTCTTATAATAACAAGAAAACCGTGATTCCTCCCTCGCATTCCTTGATCATTACTGTTGTTCGTTTCTCTTATACACAGACACATACCTGGTGTGTGCTGGTACAGGACCATACATAATCAAATATATTCTGAGTCTTATTATTTTGAAGAAGTCTATCTGATAAATCATTAAAAAGGAAGACAAAAGTTTTAATTTTACCTTTACTTATTCCTTCTGTGATGTTCTTCTTATCTTTTTGTGGATCTGAGTTTCTGACCTATATTATTTTCCTTCTCTCTAAGGAGCTTCTTTTAACATTTTTGCAAGGCAGTTCCATGGGCAATGAATTCCCTCAGTTTTTGTTTGTCTAAGGAAGTCTTTATTTCTCTTCCACTCTGAAGGATAATTTATCATTGTACAGAATTCTAGGTTGGTGGATTTTTCCTCTCAACACTTTAAATATTTCACTCTTCTTGCTTGCATAGTTTTTGAAGGGAAGTTAGAAGCAATTCTTTGTTCGCTTTGAGAGAAAATGCTTTTTCCCTCTGGCTTCCTTCATTATTTTTTTTTCTTTATCTTCGATTTTTTTTATAGTCTGAAGATAATATGCTTAGTTTTTGTTTTGTTTTTGTTTTTGGCATTTATCCTTTTTCTTAGACTTCCTGCATCTTTAATTTGGTATCTGGCATTAATTTGAGAAAATTCTCAATCCTTATGGTTTCAACTATTTCCTCTGTTCTTTTCTCTCTTTCTTCTTCTTCTTTATTCCCATCACATGTATGTTATGCCTTTTGTAGTTATCTCACAGTCCTAAGATATTCTGTTTTTTCTTTCTTCAGCCTTTGTTTCTTTGCTTTTCAGTTTTTGAGGATTCTATTGATATACTCTCCAGCTCAGAGATTTTGTCCTCAGCCGTGTCCCGTCTACTAATAAGCCCATCAAAGACACTCTTCATTTGTGTTACAGTATTTTTTTTATTTTTAATCTCAAGCATTTTGGGTGGGTGTTCTTTCTGAGGATTTCCATCTTTCTCCTTCCATTGCCCACGTGTTCCTGCATGCTGTCCACTTTACCCATTAGAGCTCTCAGCATATTAATTATAGTTGTTTTAAATTCTCAGTCTGGTAATTTCGACATCCCTGCTCTATCTGTGCTGAAGCTTGCTCTGTTCCTTCAAAATGTGTATTTGCCTTTTGAGATGCCGTATAATTTTTCCTTAATGGCCAGGCATGGTGCACTGTGTCAAAAGGACCACTGTAAATAGGGCGTTAGTAATGTGGTAGTGAGGTGTGGGGAGGGGGGAATTGTGTGTTGTCCCACTGTTAGGTCTCAGTCTTTTGCTGAGCCTGTGCCTCTGGGCTGTGAATTTCATGAGAATTTCTCAGAGTTCCCCCACCCCTTTAGGTGGGACAGGAAAGCTTGGGCAGCCTGTCTCTTGGTCAGGTCTGTTAGGTTCTGAGAATACCCCAGCAGCTTAGGCTCTGGTTAACCAGTTCCTTCTGAGGGCAGGCCTTGTTAAGAAGAACAGAGTGCTCTGGTGTATTTGTAAATGGTTCTTTCCTCCCCTCCCTCTGCAGAAAGTCAAAGACTTTTCTCTGATATTTACTGTGGGGCTCCGATCCAGCTCCTGGAGGTAAATCTCACAGTATTGTGAGGACCCTCTCCAAGGCTGGAGAGGGTCCTCAGAGGCTTGTCTCACTGAATCTCAGGCTTGTCTGCACTGAACCTCCAGAAAGTTTTCCATTCCAGTTCAGTGTTCCTAACCCGATGCTGGTTCCCACGGTGGTCTCTGACCCGAGTATCCTCTCTGTTAGGTCTCTATTCCTGTACCTTCGTCTGTCCCTCCAGTCTTGAGGGTAGAGATTTGCCCTGTGTCCTCTCCTCTTGATCCAAGCAGAATTGTTGATTTTTCAGTCTGTTCATCTTTTTGCTTGTTCTTGTGACAGAGGGGTGACTTCTAAGCTTCCATACGGAAACTGTGGCTATGTTTTTTTTTTTTTAATTTAAAAAATTTTTTAAAATAAACACCTGTGGCTGTTTTTTAAGCACACAGATTTTCGTGATTTTTCTACCACAGAGATGTACCATAATTCATTTAATTCCATCTCCTATTTTGGGAACGCTTAGGTTCTTTCTAATTTTTCACAATTATAACCAATGTTATGATTGGACATTCTTATTAAATAAATCTCAGTGCACATCTTCACTTATTTTCAGAGGAAAATTCTCTAGGAGAATAATTAATCAAAGGACATGCACATTTTAGAGAAATTGACAAATACTGCTTAATCATTTTTCTGGAAAGTTCCTATCCATTTTGCTCCCAGCAGCTATGTGTGCAGATGTCTCTTCCTTGACCTCTCTCCAACAATGGAGACATTATGTTTTATTTTTGTCAACTGAGTTAAGTGCAAATGATTTCTCCTTGTTTTAATGTATGTCTCTTTAGTTATTACTGTTACTTGGTATTATTTTAGGTGTTTATTGAAAATTTATATTTTTTTATTTGCATGCTATTGGTTCATGAATTTTGCCGCAGTTTTTCTAGTTTGATATTTATTTATTTTCTTAGAGACATACAAATGTTCTTTATATCATTAATTATGCCAGTGACCATTAACCATATATTAACACAAGTAAGTTCCCCCTAATTTGTGACTTTTTATTATATACATAGTGGTTTTTTTTTTCTTACTCCTGGAATTTTAGTTTCTATAATTTCTTCCTTAGCATTTGTACCTTGAAATAACTTCCCTGCCTGATATCAGATAAGTATTGACTTGTATTTTCCTCAAGTTTTGTGATTTCATTTCTTGATTTTGTTCTTTCATTATTCTGAAATATAATTTAATACGTAGTGTGAGATAGTTGTTTAACTTGCTTGTTTTTCTGAAAAGCTCACCAATTATCTGTGTGCTGTTTTATTTGTTATTAATGTACTTTTCACCCTAAAAATTAGAAATTCTGCTTTTATAGTACATTGAACTCTTATTTAAACATGTAACATCTTCCTGGGTATTATTTTATTTTTCATTGAGTTGTTTGTTCACCCTTGTACCAGTCAGCATTGGAAAATTATTCTGGCTTTATAGTATATTTTCATACTCAAAAGATATACTCCTTCATCTTTCTTTTTTTTTTTCTAATCTGTCATCTTTATTCTTTAATTTTGAAAAGGCAATAATGCACTTAGTAAAATGAATGGGACTGTAGTTGTTTTTTTTTTTTAAGATTTTATTTATTTATTTGACAGGCAGAGATCTCAAGTAGGCAGAGAGGCAGGAAGAGAGAGAGGAGGCAGCAGGCTCCCTACTGAGCAGAGAGCCCGATGCGGTGCTCGATCCCAGGACCCTGAGATCATGACCCGAGCCGAAGGCAGAGGCTTAACCCACTGAGCCACCCAGGCGCCCTGGGACTGTAGTGTTTTAATTTTTTAAAATTTTATTATTATTTTTTAAGATTTTATTTTTAAGTAATCTCTGCAGCCATGAACCAATAGCATGCAAATAAAAAATATAAATTTTCAATAAACACCTGAACTCATAGCCCCGAGGATCAAGAGTCACACGCTCTACTGACAGAACCAGCCAGGTGCTCGGGGACTGTGGTGTTTTTAAATGTCCGGCTTGTTGACTATGTATTCAGATGTGCAATGTGCAAGATGCATGACAAATTGGATGCATTTGGGACTGTCGAAGGATCTCAGTTCATCCACCCTGAGCCCTTTTACCTTGGGAGCTGTGTCTTGCCCTGCTCAGGTCTTGCCTGTGTTGGGCTTTTGTACTTAGACTTGCGAGGTTCTGCCTTGGGTCCATTGGCTTTAGAGCAGACACTCAGCCTCTTAGCTCCGGCTGCGCCGGGTGAAGCCTCTTCCTCCTGACTCCCTCCTCTCTTCGTTCCTCACTGAAGAACTTGATAACTCGGGTGCAGTTCGCTGAGGTCCTGGGCTGTCCAGCAAGCTAGGATTGATCAATAGTATGTGCTAAGATCTAGATTATGGGGACGCCTGGGTGGCTCAGTTGGTTAAGCAGCTGCCTTCGGCTCAGGTCATGATCCCAGCGTCCTGGGATCGAGTCCCACATCGGGCTCCTTGCTCTGCAGGGAGCCTGCTTCTCCCTCTGCCTCTGCCTGTCATTCTGTCTGCCTGTGCTCGCTCTCTCCCTCTCTCTCTCTGATAAATAAATAAAATCTTAAAAAAAAAAAAAAGATCTAGATTATGATCTTTGATGCCATGAAATCCTTAAGAAATGCTTCACTACACTGGGGCAGAATGGAAGAGTTGGATCGTGGAAGGTTCTGGCAGGGAGCAGACAGGGGTCAGTAAGGTATTTCAGAGAGAATGATGGGGAGTGTTCCGGGGTCTTTAGAGAAACAGCCTTCATTTACTTAACAAATATTTGTGGGACCCTCAGTGTGTGCCAGGTGCTAAAACCTCAGACTGGGAATAGGTGAGCAAGACACATGCCTCATTTCTGTCCTCACATGTGGCCTGTGGGAGAAACTGACATTATGCAAACGTGAAAATGAACACAATGGCAGTTCCTGATCAGAGCTCTGGGGCGAAAACAGGATGCTCTGTATGGGGGCTCACGGAGCACCTTTCAGAGGATATAGTAGCAAAGCTGAGATACCGGGGATATGAAGCCCTGCAAGGTGGTGCCTTCCTGCCCAAGGAAGGAGCATGGTATCTTTTAGACACTGTTGGAGGGCAGTGTCGCTGGATCTGGGTGTCCATGGAGAGGATGAGGTCTGGGGAGCAGGCAGAAAACAGACTTGTAGGTCTGGGGAGGAGTTTGGATTTTACTCACAGTGAGATGGGCTATGGCAAGAACCTGCCCGTGTTCCTGTGTGTCACCTCTTCCCTGCGGGTCATTCACGTCTATGCCCAGCTCCATCCGTGTGACTCAATGTCCTGGGGTGTTCTCTGGCCATGGAAGCCTACTTCTTCCAACCTTGGGGCAGGGTGGATGTGTTGGGGAGTTAGGCCTTTCCCTGACCCCCACAGCAGCCTTCTGCTAATAACTGAGCAAAAGGGGTCTATAAATATCCCAGCCCTCTACTCAGTAGGCAGAATAACTCGAGAATGTTCGGCCCTATCTCTCAGAATTCCCAGTGAGATTGGGTCCATTGCTCATGCCGGCCATTGTTCTTGAAGCCTCTTTATCTCATCGACGTCCGTTCTTCTCCAGTTTCCCTTCCCCACTTCCCTCTTGGTGTTTCCTGGATTCATCTTCCATATAAACGGTTTATTTTCACATTTCATCTTAAGGCCAGTTTCTATAGGAAATCCTGAGTGTTGGAGGATCTTCAGCAGGGTTCAGGAAACTATGGCCCATGGGCCAAATCTATAGCCTGTTGTCTGTTTTTGTAAATAAAGTTTTATTGGAACACATCCATGCCCGTTTGATTACTATTGTCTGTGGCTGCTTTTCACTACAGTGACAGAATTGTGCCGTCGCGTCACAGACCAGACAGCCCGCAAAGCCAAACCTATTTACTATCTGACCCTTCAAAGAAAATGTGCCTGCCTTTGGTCTGAGGAGCAGAATGACATGGTCTGATTTACTTTATTAAAAGGTCACGCCAGTGGCAGGGTAGAGAGTATATTTGGAGCTAGAGGGCTTAAGGACTAGCTAGAAGGCCACCACAGAAACCTAGGACGGGGGGAGTCTGGGTGACTCAGCCGATAAGCATCTGTCTTCAGCTCAGGCCATGATCCCAGCGTCCTGGGATCAAGCCCTGAATGGGGGTCCTTAGTGGGAAGCCTGCTTCTCCCTCTCCCACTCCCCCTGCTTGTTCCCTCTCTCGCTGTTCGCCGTGTCTCTCTGTCAAATAAATAAATAAAATCTTAAAAAAAAAGAAGAAAATCTAGGACGGCTATAAAGTGAACAGACTTTGCTTGTATTTTGAACGAGGAGACCTGTCAATGGATTGGGTGGAGGAAGGGAGAAATTCAGAGATGTGCTTTTGTGTACTTTTGGTTCTTCTAATGCTCCTTGAGAAATTAGAGATCCTCCATGACTTCTCAGCTTGGTTGGGGGCCACGTTTGGGCCCCCGGAGTCCCTACACTCATCCTAACATAATGTTCTGTGTTTCCTTCGTCCTTGCCTTAGATCCCAGAGTTAACACAAAACAGAGCCTGGATTCTTAGCACAGTTTGACTCTAGACCCTGTTCTCACGACCATTATCCCACCGACATATCCGTGTAACCCTCTGCGGGGTCCTAGGCTAGGTGCTTGGCAAACAGTCGCCAAGTGAATCAAGACCAAGAACTCTTTGGTTTGGTCCAAACTACTTATCCCAACGCTCCGGCCTTCACTGGTTCCTCTTTCCTTACCTGCCCTGCCTTCCCTCCCCTGGCTCTCATATTTCATCGTGTAGACATAGGGCCCCGGCCATGGAGTGGAGCTTACAGGTGATGTGATAGCTGTCATAATTTAAGGAGCAAGAGTCCCATGTAGCTACCGGACACGGAAGACAGGAGCTGGCTGTGTGCAGACCACCCATCATCCTGGTGGGGCACCAGCATCCGTGTGGGCAGCTTGTGCGTGGAACATGTTGCCAGTTGTCTGGGGACATTAAAGGAAATGGAGGGAGTACAGAGGGAGGCTGGGCGTTAAGCAGGGCTATCACGCTGAGTTGGCGAAGGCCGGGACCTCTCCATCATGTCTGCCCTCTGCCTTCATCCTGAGGCTTCTGAGACAGCCGCCCACTGCCTCTGGTGAGATTACATCATAAATTACTCAGACGCAAGCTGACCAGATTTGAGAGGGTGCAAAGGCAGTCCAGAAACCGAGCAAGTGCGCTGGCATTGGTAAAAACCAAAAACCAAAAACAACCCTGTTAGAGATGAGGGTCGATGTTGGAAGCGGGTTGGCAGGTCCAAGCCCACCAATAATTCCCTTGCTTGGCCTCCCTGGGGGGTCAGTGCTGCTTCTCCACGCCCTCCCTCTCCTTTCCCTTGCCCCTCTCCTCTCTTGCCATCCTTAAAAAACACACATAGGCAGAAATCAATCCATCAAATATCATTACAGATTTATTAAGCCTGATGTAGAAAGACATTTAACAGGAACATCTTCACAAAGCATAAAAAGAGCACTTCTATGCAGTCTTGTGCTTTGAAAATCTAAATATATTTTTATCATATAAATAATTCTTTTCATGTTTTAAGTGCATCTGTGTTTTTTGTTTTTTTTTTTTCTTCTTCTTCTTTCCTTTAATTTTCATTCAGTTGGCCAAAGTGGACGTCGGCGCTGAGGGAAACGAAGCCATTTGCAAAGCTCGAGGTGTGGAGAGGCAAGAGAGACTTGACGACCATATCAGCTGGGTTTCAGACAGGCGGTTCGAGGTCTGCCGCTTTAGAATGAGGGACAGCCGCCAGCAAAATCATGCTCGAGCACACCCAAGTCCTTAAAGTCGGCTGTTGGGTTTCCTGATGCAAATTACGATAAGCTTTCAGATGGGAAACGGTCTATTTTCCACTGTTGAGTGGAAAAAAAAAAAAAGACTTTTTTTTGGTTACAAAGGAAAAGAGTTATCGTGTTTAAAAATGTAAGTAATACACTTATAGAAACCTTTCTGATGGAAATGAGGGGCTCCATATAACCTTGGCGAGTGTGTCATTAGTTTTTCACAATAGCTAAAAGAAGTAGTATCCATTATTTAGGGCTTTAATTACATTTCGCAGAGTAGAATGATATTCTTAAAAAAAAACCAAAAACACCAACTCTTTAGAAGTAAAAAAATAATGGCTTCTGTGATATAATTTAAGGGTTTTCTTCATTTCCACCATCAGAGAATTTATTTCTAGTGATAAAATTGTATTAAAAATCTCTCTCCTTAGAGAGATAATTTCAATGCCTCAGCATCGAGGCATACATCTTCATGCACCCAAGCGAAGTCATTTTTATTCAGCGAGGAATTGATCCGAATGTTTCTTTTGACCTGATTTAAGTTATATGGGGTATCAAGACCAGATTGTTTATAATTAGGAGAGACAACAGGATGGGGGCACCAAGGGACAAAGGCAAAAGCACCTTTTCTGAAAATCCCTGCTTATTTTTTTTGTTTATTTTTATTTTAATTTTTTTTTTTCAAGCTGGAAAACCATCATTTCCATCTGGGTTGGTGGTCTTTGGGCAGAGTGACAACTTGGCCAAGCTTTTGGAAATTTGCAAATAGTGACTGCATTGAGCACTCGTATTTGGGATGAGGAGGAGTAAAAGCAAGCGTGGCCTGCCAAGGGAAGAATTTTCCAGATCCCAGAGAAGTGGGCACAGATGCCTGCCTGTATCTGTGATGGATCTGTTTGGCCACAGGGTGGTATAATTTTCCTAGCAGAAAACTTTTTTTTTTTCATTGCAGGGACAATTTATAATCATCAAAAACAAGTGAAACATGGTTTTGATTAAAACAGCCTGTTGGCTCAATAATCTTTGTAATTTTAAAAACATCCTTAATGCAGAAGGAGGACACGCCGATGTCAGGAATGGCCTGGGGCCCCATTACAACAGCAACCGATAAATAAGGAGGAGAATCGCGAGGTCATAAAAACAAAATTAAGCTAATGTTTCAAATTTCGACAATTATGAATTCTTCCTCTAAGAAGACATTAAAAAAATTTTCAGGCACTATTAGATAAAATACAAAGAGGATAATTCTACATGGATGAGTTCGCAGTTTTCCCAAGGGGTAAAGCATGCCTTTAAAGGAAAACTCTGAATTAGGACGTTGGTTCCTCCCTAGATCCAGCAGTTGGAAGGGACTCATGCAGACAGACAAACTTGGTTCTTATAATTTCTTTGTAAACTCAGATCTAATTCTTTTAGAAGCTATTGAAAGAGAATGACCAGGAAAAAAATTACAAGCATATTTTTTTCTATACAAAAGAATCCCCATTGTGGGCCAGTTTGGTAGGAAAGGGAAACAAGCAAATATAACAAAGAATGTGTTCATACATGGAGATATAGTTAGTATATACAAATATGTACAGTATAAAAATGTACGAAGGCTTAACGTTCCCAGTCATCCAAGCTGCATTGTATACAGGGGAAAACAGCCTGGCTTTTCCTCCTAGTATACGTGCAAAATGTATTATATACAGCATGCAGGTAATAGAAAATTAGTGCATTTGCACAGAAACATTCTACAGGTACGGTTGCAGTCATTTTTCTTGGAAAATGACTAGTCTGCTTTCCTAATATAAAAACGTGTTTGCCTTTCTTCACCGGCAAATGAACACTTTTCCTTCAGAGCAAGGATGAATGTGATTCTCCCAACTCATTCCACCCTACCTTCCCCACTGCCTTTTCTAAAAGAAAAAGAAAAAAAGAAATATAGAATCAACAGAAGGGGGCAAATGTGTAACAGAAACACGGTTGATATGAAATTTCCTAAAAAGCTACAAGAACTCCGCGGAGTAAGAAACGGCAGACCATTATAAAGACTGTGTGATCAACTATCTTCTTGGTTGGAAAGGGTTTGGAAGTTTAAGATTCACCCTGACTGTGCCTGGCTGTTAGGAATCCAAGTCAGGAGAGATTAGGACGATATAAATGTATGAGAGACCAAAAAGTATATTGTATCCCAAGATACTGTGACATTTAAAAACCCTGAGCCAAATGAGAATTGTTTCGTATGTCAACTTTTTTTTTTTTTCTTTCTGACTTGCATCGCACCTTCTAGCATCTGCTGTGTTATAAGCCAGAATATTGGATTGCAGAACTGGAATGTTTCTGTAGTATTTATCTCAGTACAGGACGGGAACACTTTTTGCCTCTTCTCCGCAGAGCAGTTGAACTTTGTGTGTTTAAAAAATGTACGCACACATTTATAACTCCTGAATGTTGTATGGGTCATTGAGAAAGTGAAAATATGACTGTACAGAGTCTTCACATTTGAGATATAATCGTATGATTGTGCAAGTTCTGTAAATATAAGCCTTTGCCTGAGGACTGATATCCAAACGCAGGTTTCAGGTTCAAGATAATTCAGTGAGCACACTGAATTTCTTTTTCTGGAGGGGTTGAAGGGAGCGGTAGATTTTTTTTTTTTTTTTTCCTTTTTCTAAGTAACGCCTTTGTTGGAGTTTTTCAGCTTCTCCTGGGGGTTTTCACAAAAGAGTTATTATTTGTACTTCCAAAAGCGGTTTTAAGCAAATAAACATTGTAGAAAGGGCTGTGAGAATTTAATCTGTCTTTTGCAAACAGATCGTTTGTTAAAAGGCCTTAACGATAATTATATGGCTATTGGTAAAGTCATTTGTGTGCTGAAAGGTGTCAGATCAGGGTGCTATTACTTGGAAGAGCCGTTTTACTTGGAATCTATTTTTCCAAAGGAAATGGACAGAGTCCTGTTGCAGAAATAGCATTCCACCTGGTACCAGCATTTTAAAGCAGTCCTATTCTAATCCATAAAACATTTCTAGTTTTCCCTGAAGCTTTGGGCTGCCTTGCGCATGAATAATTTTTGGAGAAACACCCACGCCCGTTAGCCCATTGTTCGTAACTATTGGAAGAAGATTAACCAGAGCCTGGAAATTGCGTATCTGCGTATGCCTCTGAATCTGTCACAGGAAACCAAAGGAGATAAGTGGCTTTTACTTTGGATGAAGAGGTAAAATTCCCCTGTAGAAATTCTAAAGATGATTCACAAGTTTCAAAATGTTTAATGCTTCCCTACAATGGAAACCTGTCTCTCTGTCTGGGGGGATGGAAATTTGTATCTCGTTCTCCTGCTCAATCTTTGTCTAAAAGTATTTCATGGATATTTTGAGAAAGTGCCACATTTAGGAAGGGAGAAAATGAAATTAGCATTTTAACATCTCACAGGGGAAAAAAATAAACCGAAAGTTCAGTTGTGATTTTTTTTTTTCTTGCTTAATGCTCTTTCAAAACAAACTACTTTTATTGCTCTTTAGAACTACACACACACACACACACACACACACACACGAGGTTTTCCACATCGACACACTTCTACTCTTGTGGGGAGTAGAAGATAATGTGAAAATGACATTTTTAATGTTTTTTTTTTTTTTAAACCAAAACTTTTAACAAGATTAAAAAATAAAAGCGGATGGTGTGGGGGGGAGATTCGAACGCAGTCAAGTAACTGGTAAGTGACAGATGGAAAAGCATGCACCTTTTAAGGCCTTGTAATCTTTGGATTTACTGTGAAAAGTTTCAGAAAAACCATAGATTCTCGCTGCGTCACTGTCTGTGAGCCATGGCAAATCGCTGTGAATTCGTATGTACACACCTCCTCGGTGGAGGTGTGTACATACTGGCACACATGTTGCCTCACCAGTTTCAGAAATGCTTCCCAAATATGTCATTTCATGAGCTTGCTTTCTGCATTTCGACTAAATTCAACGGCTCGTGCCTGTGACATTAATTATGCAAGACTCAAACAGGCGAGCGGGCACATTTTGGGGGTGAGTTTTAAGAAATCTACTTGTGACCTTAAAGAAATTCTGTGGGGACTGTGTGGGCTCTCCAATACATTCTGTGATTACAGTCTACATTTAGGCCTTGACCTATTTTTAAGCTAGTTTCTCTTCTGTGTGCTTTTCCGAGGGAGAAATCCCTCTTCTGAAATATTATTATTTTGAAAAGCAGGCATAAAAACACAAGTGACACAGGGGAGGTGGCCCCTCCTGGAGCTCCTCCCCGCCACCCGCCCTGGCCAGGAAGGGTCAGGGTGTTGCGTGAGTTGTTCACTGTTGTACCCCATACCACCTAGAACAGGATCCCGCACACAGCAGGTGCCTTCTAATCTTCGTGGAATGAATTTGCCGAATGAATTGTATTTCCCATTCTCTCTTGTGTCCCCCGGTGGTTTGCAACATGCTCTATATTTGGTGAATTTGCTGAACTACGAAATGGGGCCAAAGACATAAAACTTGAATATTTATATACAATTTTTTTCAGTGGACATTTTAGTTTGCAGCTGGTTGGTGGCCTTCGCTAGCAGGAGGGATGAAGAAGGAAAGGCGATTTCTCACCCCTACTGATAGCAAGGGTTGGTGGTGGAATGGAGAGTCTGAGTGTGATTGGCATGATATTTGCATGTCATGTTTCTTTCCATTTCTCAAGTTCCAATATATCAGCACTCTGTTTATTCAGAGGAAGGAAGAGAGTGGTCTGAAAGCAGATACAAACATTCTCCTGAGCTCATGTTAGTTTCTTTTTCCAGAAAGAAGTTTCTAGAAGCCTCACAGGGCTTGCCAAATGAAAAGACAGGCCTGGTCCCTAGAGATGTGCTGAGAGCCGTGTTTACCTCACAGCGTGAGCCCAGATCTTGTTTCCTAAGGAGAACATCAACAGCTGTCCCTCAGCAGTGACATTTACAGTTACCAATGTGTACCAATTCCAGTTACAAAGATGACAATTGACGCATCTCTCCGAGTTTATCAATATTTTTGTCTCTCGCCTCCCACCCCACCCCTCCACAGAAATTGCGCTAACAAAAACATATAGATTAAATATTGAAGCAGATGATTTATTTGTTTGTTTGTTTGTTTTTTTTTTTTATCTAAGAAGGGAAACAATTTCCACAGAGTTGAGAATTGTATTGTGCCCCCCCCACCCCAGTTGGAGCAAGAGCTCGCGAATCCGCTTTCAAAGGGTAGCAACAGAGTGTCTGAATTACATAACTTTATCTAATAACCCTGGGTTGGCGCAGGCAATTTTTAACAGCTTCAGGAAGCCCAATGCTAATGCATTGATTTTCCTTTAATAGAATTTCGTCGTCGAAGGCCGGTGCTCAGTTGAGGCCACCCTTCAATCTTAACCCATGCGAAGACTGTTCCTTTCCAGTTGAGCTCCATTCATTTCTGGTTGAATAGGTTAAGCAAAGACAGACCTCGCTGTTCTCAATTCACTTTATGATCCTCCCATCATAAAAAATAATATCAGCACCTTGCTTTTCATGTCAGAACTACATTTGAGCCGCTATTCCCTATGCCCATGAGTAAATCCCATAAAAGCCGCCCCGTTGTACTGTTGCTATTTTTCCTTGTGGGTGATTGATTGATGGATGGGTGCTGACACTTCAATGAAGCTATTTCGACTGCCATCTCAATCCGATGATGTGAGGGGTATATTTTCTGTCCATGCCTCATTACTTTAGAATGACATTCCTGGAACTTCATTTACTTTTTCCCTCCTTCCCCGAAGCGCCATATTTTTTCCCATCTAGGTTATGCATGCCATAAAAAAAGCAATTTGCTATTATATGTGGCATAAGGGCAACACTTTCCCTAGGAGGTAAATAAGAAGTTTTTTTTTTTTTTAAATCCCGATGTTGAATTTAGGGATCATGTCAAAATTTCCAAAGCAGTTTCAACAGGCCGGCTTCTGTGAGGAAGGGTGAAGAGGATATTTGGCTTCGTTCTGTGGGTGTTGAGACTTTTGTGTGTGTGATAACCTTGGTAATTAAAGCAACGACAACAAAATTGTTTCTTTTTGTTTGTTTGTTTGTTTCAGAATCATCTAAGTTCCTAGTGTATGCAGAAGAGTTTAACTATTTTGCCTATAGCTGAGTAGGAGTTTGTAACACAATCCAGACTTCATCGGTCCTTTGAGAATAAGGAAACTCGTTGTTTAAATGCAATGATAGATTTATCTATTTATAGATTGCTTTCCGTTGTGTAGAAAAATGCGCAACTAGAGTAAACAGCTCTCCCCCTGAATTTCCAAACCGTGCACTGGGTATGCAGGACTTTTAATATTAAAACATGCTCTTAGCTTTTCCAAGTTGACTCAGGACCTGATTTTAATCTGTGTAATACAGTATTCCCGTTAATAATAACGTATAATTAAGACATCCGTTAAAAATCCATAACGTTAATTTAATGGAGAAAATCTAATACAGTTCTATTGGAATTTTTACGTTAAATTAACTTTAACGGGCTTTTAATGGATGTCTTAATTAGATCTCATTATTAACGGGAATATTCCACAAATTAAAATTGGGCCCTCAAAGTTTTAATGAAAAAAGTTGCGGGAACCCATTTGAAACGGACACCCTCTTTCATGCTTTCTGTTGCTGCTCAGGCTAAGCTGCGTTTCCAGGTCCATACACAGCAGGTTCTGCAGAAGGAGATCACCGGGCAAGAGGGCAGCTGAGCTCTCCATTCCCGTCGTGATCTCATCTCCTTGCTTTCCTCCAGATCCCACATCGCACCAGTTCCCCCAGTTCTGCCAGTTTGCAGGTCTTGTATCTGTACTTAGCATCTTCTCCACCCCCGCTTGTAACCAACAAAGACAATGATTAAAACGATGCCCACCACCGCTTGGGAAAAAGTCTTTGGCAGTAACATGGTTAAGCCCGACTGCGTGAACAACTTTCACGGAAGATGAACCTTGTTCAGAGGTCTCCTTGGCTCCAGCTCTGGTCTGACTTCATAATTCTTCCACTCTGCGGAGATGCATGGCTCCCCAGGGCAGGGGCAGGACTGGGCAATCCAGGTGCAACCGTAATTGTTGCTCTGAACAGAAACATTTCCTTTAGACAAACGTTCCCAGAGGGGTTATAAATAGGAAATGGACATCACCATGAAAAGTAGGCTTCCAAGGGTCTGCAACGAGGGCAACTCGCTTGGCCCTTAGACTATGAAGACTCATACTCCCCCGCCCTTTCCTGTCAAGTGTTACAGACCCACGGAATAAGTACATCAATGTTCTTGGTCATTATTTTTCTTCAGTGGCACTTTGTTTTCTCGTGACAGTGAAAAGGGGACCATGGAGACGAGACCACCTCATTGCAGTTTATCAATGAAAATCTAATATCGTCCATAAGCAGAGAAGTGGAAATCAATACTTCATTACCAAATTGTTAGTAAGAATGAAGAGAGATGGCTGGGGTCAATTTTTTTTCCTTTTTCCTTTTTTTTTTTCTTTTTCCTTTTCTCTTTCTCTCTCTCGCTCTCTCTTTTTTTTTTTTTTTGGCCGTCTTCTCAGAGCAGGGTGTCAGGAGGAGTTCAATGTCAGAAGCAGGTGACACAGCGAAGAAGGACTCAGTGGGAGGGAGATCCGGGCTGGAAAGTTGAAACTAAGGCATTTATCCTGTAATGGGAATCAGAACAACAGAAAAAGATGCATTAATTTCTGAGGAATAGCTCTGTTGGTTACCTCCCCCAGTAGCCAAATTGCCCACCAGCATGATCTCATTTGTACTAAGGGTCTGCGAGGAATCATAGTTAAATCTAGTCTAGGGTGGGATATAACCACGTGATGAGACCTAGAAAGGAAAAGCCAGTTTAGAGGGGGAAAAAACACCTTTAAAATATAATGTATAGAAGAGAAATGTATACACTCTTGTTCATAACAGCATTATTCTTAATAGGCAAAAGGAAGGAGCAGCCTCGATGTCCATTGACGCATGGATAGGTAACCAAGATGTGGTATGTGTATAGACACAAGGGGATGGTATTCGGTCTTGAAAGGAAATTCTCCTACATCGTACAACATCCATGAAACGTGGGGACATGATGTTAAGACAGAATAAGCCAGTCGTAAAATTCTGTATGACTTCACTTCCATGAGGTACCTAGAGTGGTCAAACATAGAAGCACAAAGCAGAAATGGCAATTGCCAGGGGCTGGGGAATGGGGAACTGTTGTTTGTGGGTATAGTTTCAATTTTGCAAGACAAGAAAGTTCTGGAGAAGGGTAGTAGTGACGGTTACACAACAATGAGAACGTACTTAATGTCACCAAACTGTACCCTGGAAAATGATCCAGATGACAAATTTTATGTTTCGTGTGTTTTTCCGTAATTAAAAGTAAAAACTAAAATATACGTTCCCATTATAAAGCATTCCGAAAAAGAAAAAAAAAATTAACGTATGGTCCCACCATCCAGAGGGAGCTCCTAGTCACATTCTGTTCTATTTTCGTCTAGTTTTCTCTTCCCATGAATTCGTGAAAGGCGTACATAGTCATAAGTACCCACTGTGCAATTTTCCTCTCTGGTGTTTTCCCCCCCTTGGACGCCCCATTGTAAGTGCTACATGAGTTCTGTCACCTATGCTCTCAGAATTTACTAAAACATTCTCATGATGTTGGACATTTAATTTGCTTCCAATGTTACTCAGTAATGGTTAACACTGTGAGAAACATCTGTGTTTAAAGCCTTGCAGTTTGTTGGGATATATTCATAGGCTTAAATTTGCCAAATGTGGAATTCCTGAGTCGAAAGATAGGAACACTTTTGTTGTTGGGGAAATGCTACTTAGAAGTATGCTCTGTCATGTGAGATTAACTGGGAGAATTTTTTTTTTTTCAGATATGTGCTATCTGGATTACTGTAAGAATGCCTATAGTTTCCATTAGCCCAACCTGGGTGGCATTCCTTGTTTACATCTTATTATTTATGGTTTTTTTTTTTTTTTTTTTTTTTTTTTTTTAGTGAGGAAAAACACCTTTGGCTTATACGTAATCGGTCTTTTGGAAGAGGAGAGCTTCCAAGTTTCTGGCAGAAGAATAAAGACAGGTTGAAAATTGTTGCCATTTGATGTGTGCAAGGAAATTATGCACAGAATACCCACGACAGATTTTATAAACGATTCTTTGGTATGAAATAGTAGGAGTCCAATCCTACAGCCAGTTGATGTGTGCCTACCAAGTGCCAGATACTTTTTACATATTACCACTAACACTTGGAACAATCTCATTTTATTTTATTTTATCTTATTTTATTTTTTAAAAGATTTTATTTATTTATTTGACACAGAAAGAGAGAGATCACAAGTAGGCAGAGAGGCAGGCAGAGAGAGGGGGTAAGCAGACTCCCTGCTGAGCAGAGTGCCCTACACAGGGCTCGATCCCAGGAACCTGAGATCATGACCTGTGCTGAAGGCAGAGGCTGAACCTACTGAGCCACTCAGGTGCCCCAAAACAATCTCATTTAAAAAAAATAAAAGAGCTTCAAGGAGGTTTGGGACTGGTCCAAGGTCACATGGCTAATAAAAAGCAGAGATTGCCCTTGAATTTAGTTCTTCCCATTTGGAAGCTTCCGTACTCACTTCCGGCACCCCCACCCCCACCCCACACTTAGATTATGGATGGTCGCCATCAGTGGAAGGAGTCATTTCCCTTTGACATTAGCTTTGTATTTCAGAGACAAAGTTATCTTTCCTCCAACTTGGTTGGAATGCCGTGGCAGGTCCAGAAACTTGAAGGAGAATGGTCATGTGGTTGGAGGAAGAGAGAAAGGCATTAAAGAAAAAGAGATTTGAGGACAGAAATTGTAATGGTATTAAGGGAAGGTAGGAGGAGGGAGAGAGGGAGAAAGGAAAGAGCAGTCTTTTTGCTTAAGGGTGAAAGTGACTACCCTGGAGGCTGAATGAAGTCCTGGGTGGAGGGTTGACGCATGTTCTGTGTGAGGCCCTCGCTCTCTCCTCCCTGACCGTGATATTTTTGTGATGCCAGGTTTAAAAAACTTTGTTTTATTTGTTGCTTCCTTGAACCCGCTCCAGATTTGTTCAACACTTAGACTCCTCTGGCTGGGTTTCTCTTAGGACAAAGTTTGCCCTGGGGAGAGGAGCGAGGAGAATGAAAAAAATAATTGTATTATATTATAGTCCCCTTCTTGGAAATTGTCAGCACACATCAGCATATTAAAGGCTCTGAGAAGTCCCGCCACCAAAACCCAAACCAACCCAACACTTTGTTTAAGCACTTTGTTTAACCCAGTGCTTCCCAGATTTGTTTGATGACCCTTTTCTTCCCCACAAAACAGTCAACGAATATACTTGCATGTAGTTTTTCTGGAAAGTATCTTCATGACAGACCTTTGGTTAAAAACAAGGAATTTGCTCAGCTCCTAAGATCTCAGTCCTGACCTCATTACTGACTTTCTGTGATTTTTTTTTGCTCAGGTCCCATGGCTTTCTGGGGCCTCAGCATGAAAGGAGCCTGTTGTAGTCATAACTAGACATTTTCCGAGTTTACTCTCAGCTACGCATGCTAAGTCTGTGCCTCACCTCGAGTCAACCTCACGATGCTGCAATGTGAGGGTGTAGTGTCTCCATCTTCCAGTGTAGCAAAAGGAAATTTAGGGAGGTGAAGTCGTTTGGCCTGCAGTCAGCTGGCTGGTAAGTGGGCAAGAGGGTACTCAGGTTCAAGGTTGCTTGAGCTCTTAAACCACTGCTTCTTAGATGGTCTTATGATGGCTTGATATTGTCATAAAGTGTTGAACACTAACATTATTAACACTTCAGGGACATTTCTCCAAGAGTATCTGTACAGTTACTTACTGAGCTAAATTCTAGATATGAACATGTTCTATTAAAACCTGACTCTGATGCTATTTCTACCCGACAAATCTCATAGACCACCATGGTGGATGGAAATGGTGGATCCTTCCAGAAAGTCAGTGTTCCCATACTAAACAAGAGGAGAACTGAATCTTAGGCCACTTTGGGATGATAGACCTCTTCTTACCATTGCTTATCTGAGAAGAGGAAGAAAATACACCTTATTTTTCTGTAGACCTAGAGATGAGACCCTGGCAGAAAATCAAAGGAATGAAGGGAATGAGAAGTAGCAGCGTTACTTCTCACGCTCAGAACGCAGTGTGTAAACTACTCTTGGTTGTGTCTCCACTGGTTGGTGAGGCCGAGCTTGGCTGCAGCGTGGTTTTTTTTTTTTTTTCTTCCTAGTATGTTAAGCTACTACTATAAAAATAAAACAGAAATAAATAAAAATTTTAATTACATATCTAAAAAGTCATTGGCACAGTTCATTAAGGAGAGTTTGTGAGGGAGAGCCAGGCGAAGAGATGCAATTATTTTTGTATTAATTACATAGCCACCAACAGATGTGTAGAATTATATCTACTTTAATTTAGCCATGCTAGAATTGTGGTTTTTTTTGTTTTTGTTTTTTTTTAAGAGAAGGAGAGAGTGAGCAGGTGGAGGGCCAGAGAGAGAGAGAGAGAGAGAGAGAATCTTAGGCAGACGCCATGCCTAGCGTGAAATCTGACACAGGCCTATCTTAGGACCCTGAGATCATGATCTGAGCAGGAATCAAGAGTCAGTTGTTTAACTAACTGAGCCACTGAGGTGCCCCTGGTCGTGCTAGAGTTTTTAGTCCCTCTGGCACATCATTTTGTTTGGCCCTTTCTCTCCAGGCCCTTGCCCAGGTCTGCCTTCCTCTTTCTCTACTTTGTTCTGTTCTTCTCAGAGTTGCGCTGCTTCCCTGGGGCCCAGGAGGAGTGCCGTGGTTGCCACAAGGATGGGCATGCCACCAGCGTTGAATGGTGAGGCGCTGGGGGTCTTAGGCACCTTGCAATGTGTGGGACAGCTTCTTCTCACAAGGTAGTGTTGGCCCTCATCCTGCTCCGTTTTTGAAAATGTCTCTGTAGGTTGGGGTTTCTCAACCTTGGCACTCTTGATATTTGGGGCTGATAATTCTTTGTTGCGGGAGACTCTCCTGGGCATTGTGAGATTTTTAGCAGCATCGCTGGCCTCTACCCGCTCGATTCCAGGAGCAGCCCCCTTACCTCGAGTTGTGACCGCCAAAAATATCCCAGACTTTGCCAAATGTCCCCGGGGCGGGGAGCAAAATGATCTATCACAGCGGTTCAGAAGAGCTGACATAGTGGAAAACACTTTTATAATTATTTCAGCCTAGACCCTAATTTCATTTCACATATAAACACAAAGTCTTTGGTGCACAGTTTCTTATACACAGCATTGTCCAGAAATAAAGCAGCCTGGCAAACAAAGAGAAACTGATTTGTTTTCTTTGGCATTTTAAGGGGAGTTATTGTCCATTAAAACAGAAGCCAGTCACCTCTGGCATTGCCACTCGTGGTATTTGAGACGCCCCTTCAACAGCCCCGAAACCGACAGGCAGGTGTCAATGGCACGTTCACTGATTGTCTACCTATAGAAACACACAACAGATGGTCTCACTATCCTTCAAGAACCTCGTGCCTGAGTGTGGCCCATGGAACATCAACGTTGGCATTGTCCCTGAGCTTGTCGGAAATGCAGCACCCCCCCTCCCCCCCCGAGCTGCTGACTCAGAACCCACATTTCACAGGATTCCGGGGGATAATATTCATGTTTCAGAAGTCCTATTGGTGTGAACGTTCATGCCCAAACGTTTTCCTTTTGTTTCTCATTGCACACTTGCCGCATCCGATGATTTCTTTTGGAAATTATGTGTGTAGGCTGGTCATGAGATCTATGGATTCATTTCTGGATCGTACAGGGGAAACCATAGACGGTTTGTGGGGACATGTGCACACTGGGTCTGTGAAGGGGGAGGACTCCTGCCCTGCACAAGCCCCAGGCAGGCAGCTGCATCCAGTCTGTGATGTGAATGATCACGGTGTGCTGACGGTCCTGTGTTCCAGATCCGCAGGTCGGACTGCCTTTTCGACCTTTCTGTGTGAATATCTCACAAGTTCATCAGAGGCAACTTTTTCAAAAGCAGGGAGCTTGAATTCCCCTGCCCCCAGCCCGTTTCTCTTCCAGTGTTTCTGTTCATAGGAAATGGAACCTCAAGCTGCTTGGTTGTTCCAGCCAGAATATTGGGTCATCCTTGACACCTCATCATAAGATTTCTTGCCAAAATCTACTTCCCCAATCTAGTTCAAGCCTGTGTCTACCACCCCCAGATGATGGTGCCCTCTCCCTGGGCTGCTTTACTCTGCTCTGCATCCTGCCCATCATTTTCCATACAACAAACAAAGTGAGCTCAACCGCAGCAACTTCTTCCTAGAAACATCACTCAAGGCAAAGGAAGCAAGGGCAAAAAATGAACTATCGAGACGTCATCAAGATAAAAAGCTTTGCACAGCAAAGGAAACAGTCAACAAAACCAAAAGACAATCAAAAGAACGGGAGAAGATATTTGCAAAAGACATATCAGATAAAGGGCTAGTGTCCAAAATTTTTAAAGAACTTAGCAAGCTCAACACCCAAAGAACAAATAATCCAATCAAGAAATGGGCAGAAGACATGAACAGATATTTTGGGAAAGAAGACATCCAAATGGCCAACAGACACATGAAAAAGTGCTCAACATCACTCACCATCAGGGAAATACAAATGATACCCACAGTGGGATACCACCTCACTCCAGTCAGAATGTCTAAAAGTAACAAGTCAGGAAATGACAGATGATGGCGAGGATGTGGAGAAAGGGGAACCCTCCTACACTGCTGGCGGGAATGCAAGCTGGTGCAGCCACTCTGGAAAACAGTATGGAGGTTCCTCTAAAAGTTGACAATAGAGTTACTCTATGATCCATCAATAGCACTACTGGGTATTTACCCTAAAGATACAAATGTAATGATCCAAAGGGGCACATGTACATAAATGTTTATAGCAGCAATGTCCACAATAGCCAAACCATGGAAAGAGCCCTGATGTCCATCAACAGATGAATGGATAAAAAGGATGTGGTATATATACAATGGAATATTAGGCATCCATCAAAACCCCCAAATCTTGCCATTTGCAAAGACATGGATGGAACTAGAGGGCATTATGCTAAGTGAAATGAGTCAATCAGAGAAAGAGAATTATATAATCTCACTGATATGAGGAGTTTGAGAAGCAGGGTAAGGGGGACATGGGGGAAGGGAGGGAAAAATGAAACAAGATGGGACAGGAGAGGGAGACAAACCATAAGAGACTGTTAATCTCAGGAAACAAACTAAGAGTTGCTGGAGGGAAGGTGGTTGGGAGGGATGGGCTGGCTGGTGATGGGCATTAGGGGAGGGCATGTGCTATGGTGAGTGCTGTGAGTTGTGTAAGACTAATGAGTCACAGACCGTATCCCTGAAACAAATAACACATTATATGTTAATAAAAAAAGGAAACTTTAATTAGATTGAAGCAGTCATTCCCTATTTCCTCCCAGCTTTCCACTTAGGAAAAACTGTTTTTCTAAGACATTCTGCCTGATCTGGCCTGGCCACCTCTCTGACTTTACTTGGGTCTGTTGGCCCCTTGCTGATCTGTCCCAAGAACACTGGCCTTCCGACAGCATCAGAAGAACATGCCTAGGGGATTTCCAAGTACAGTTCCCTCTGTCTATGCCATCCTTCCTCCTATTTGTTTAGCAAGCACCTTCTCACTCTTAAAGCCGAAACTGAAATGTCACTTCCTCGGAGAAGCGTTCTCTTGTCCTTGGGGCTTGACTAAGTTCTTTTGACGTAATCCTGTACCTTATACGTTGTTCTTATGGGACTTACTGCAGTTTATAATCATACTTACAGCTGTAATTTTTAATTTAGTGTCCGCCTCGTACACTGGCTTGTAAATGCCAGGAAGGTAGGGACCCTGTGTTTTATGTATTAATTTATTTATTTGAGAGGGTGGGGAGACAGAGAGCACACAAACAGGGGAAGGGGCAGAAGGAGAGGAAGAGAGTCTCAAGCAGGCCTCCTGCCGAGCATGGAGCCTGATGCGGGACTCGATCTCAAGATGCTGAAATCATGACCTGAGCCAAAACCAAGAGTCAGAGGCCCAATACCCACAGTTCTGACTGTGCACACTTGATCATAACAGTATCCCAAGCAGATAAGCCAAGGCCTGATGCATAGTATGTACTTGATAAATATTTGCTGAGTGAATGGAGCCCTAAAAACAACACGGAAAGAGAATTTTAAAGTACTTAATACTAAGATAATACAAAAGCAAATAATAGATTTGCCTGGAATCCTACTTCTCTAATTCTATGAGAGAGATAATGTAGAATATATAAAGAAAAAAGGAAGAGATTAGGACAATTAGTCCAAGGAAATGTAAGTGGACATGAACAAGATTTGCCATCTACTTGGTACTTCCAACTTTAAAGAACAATTTATTTTGCCATTTTGAAATAATTTACATCTTTTCAAAATTTTTTTGAAACACACATTCTTACACACAACGTGTGTGTGTGTGTGCCTACTTTCTTGAAATATATTGGATAAATATTCGTAGCCCCAAAGATAAAAAGATTGAGGCTGTGAGTGTTTAAATAGTTTGTTCCCATAATGATTAGTGATGAAATCAGGATATCTGATTCCTAATTCTGGGCTTCTAAAAACTGGTTAAAAAAAAGTGAAATATAAATGCTGAAAATACATAAAATGTATTATTAAAAAAAAAAGACTGTGTTAAGAAAGCAAAGTGGTTGTGGGGACATGTGATTCCTAACCGTGTAATCCTGGGAGAAACCTGCAGTTAATATTTTTTCAAATTGATTTTACAACTTGAAAATCCAAATTAGCTCACCTACATTGCTGAATTTCATCATTAGTGCTTCACTTAATTTTTCCTAAGAGAAATCTCTGTGTGCAGAAGCCCTTAAACTTGGGTGGACCAATTTCAATTTTTAGAGGGAATAAAGTAATTGCTTAAATGTATTGAATGCTTCTCATATGCCAGACACGGCGCCACATAAGTAGGTGGATGATATTTTCAAATATTATCTGCTGTGCTTCTGCTTTTTCTTGATTTCTTTCTTCCATGTAGTTTTCCCACATGGAAAGCTGATACTGAGACCAATTGCTCTTGGAAAGGGGGACCACAAAAGAAGCCAGACAGAACACAGTGGCTGGGCTTCTGAGTAGAGAGAGGGACTTTAGTTTTCTTATAATAAATCACAAAAAGGTTGAGTCAATAAAATAATTAAAATAGAAGAGTCACATCCAGGTAATGATTATTAACTTTAGGCCTGCCTACTTTTGCATTATTTCTGAGTCATCTCAACCCTCTGGGGGGGTGTCCAGTGTTACAGAGGAAGAAGCTGACATTTAGGTGACTGAAGTGACTTATCGCAGGTCCCATGACATTAAATGGAAATGGATATGCCAGTATACAATTGGAATATATCTTTTCTGGACTTCGGATCCTTTACTCTTTACCACCAAAAGAATCGTGCCTGACATTGGATCCGTATCAATGAGACCACAGATTCTTTGTCAGAGGGGTGGTTGGCTACACCTTTGATGATCAGGATGCAAAATTATTATTCATTTTGATAGTGTTCGTCTTGGAACATCTAAATACAGATGACATGCATGTCATAATCAACGCACTGGAAACTCTCAACTTTTGAACTTCCTCTCCTAAAGCACAACTTGTGATAAGTTAGCCATGTGTCTCAAATGTGCGATATATGCTCCATGACACAAACCAGACAGCCGATTGCCACAGCCCTACAACTAAAGGCTAGTTTTTCCTGTGTATTTCTTTTCTTTTTCCTTTCTTTTTTTTTTAGTTAGTGTGAGAGCAAACACTTTCTAGGCTGACCTCCACCCTCTACCACCAGCTTCCAGTGTCTAACAGAGTGGGTGAATGGGAAATAACTTTTAAAATAATTTCCATTTTGGTCTACGTAATGGGCAACCCTTGAAATGGTTTAAAACCTCTTCACCACCGTGTGTGAAATGGCTGTGGAATGAAATTGGCAGACACCGGGTGACATCTTGGAGAACGACAACAACAAGAATGTCAGGCAAGAAGACGTGGGGCCTCCTGAGAGTGCTGTCACTAGGTGTCATTTGTGTCCTTCCTTGTGTGTCAGATTAGGAGATTTTAATGGCAGAAGAAAATCTTTCCCTTAAAGCACACTCTTCAACTTCGGACTACCCGAGGAGTTAAGAAAGAGAGATGAACGAAAAGGTATTGGGGTTTGCCCTGTGAAAATCTCTTGACGACTAATAATGGGATTATGGAATCTTAACTGCTGTACGGTTATCCCTAATTATAACCAAATGTATGTCAACCTAAATAAAAGTGATAAGGCAGACAGAGGCCTTCTCTATCCTATCAACTAGCATTTTAACATGAATCTCTCTCAGTACAGTGCTTTGACAAAGCTTGGAGTGGATAATTATCAGAAAGAGATGGAACCCAAAGTGAAGTAAAACATATTTTTGCAGAAAGGAATGGTTTCAGTTTTAAATGTTTGGTGACCCTGGGAACCTCCTACTATCTTGATTGCACTCTATCACAAAAGTTATGCCTGGAATTTCTGCCATTCTGTATTGGGAAAGGTGTTGCTTATTCTTAAACACTGGTGTACATTTTTTATGGTAAAGGAATCTTGGGGTGGATCAGGTTTCCATTCTTACTTTCACTACTGGGAAGCTCAGTGTGCATCTGGTGGCCCAGCTTTAGTGATTGTGTAGCCTCTTGGGGCTCCAGTCTATACTCATTAACTTCTTTTCATATTCACTCTTTATTTTCTCTTGGCACATTTGTTAATAGCGTCGCTCTGTCATTTACTAGCTGTGTGATCTTGGGGAAATGACTTACCCTTTCTGAACCTAAATCCCACCTCAGCAAAATCAGGCTGATACTAGTATCTTCCACGCCTGGTGCTGGGTACGTAAGAAAAATGTAGATTTTAAAAAAGTGATTTTCCTTTCTTTTATGATTTTATTTCCTTGCATACAATATAGCACCTTACAAGTGCTGTGGAATAAGATGTAGAGTAAATTAAGAAACTACATGTATAAAATTCTGCTTGTGTGTTAGAAATAAGTAATCATTGGGTCTTGCAAAATGAATTATTCTTTCCTTCTGGAAAGTTGAAAAACTAAGTAGAAGCGAGGCTCTTTAGTTTGTGCATTAAACGTTGAAAAGAAACCAGTTGTCAATTCAGATGTGAAGCTCAGAAAAGTTTTCCCCTTTTATTAAAAAAAAGGGTAAAATAGCAGTTCAAAACATTTGATGTGGTTATCAGGAAGAAGAAAGTAGAAAGCCGTCATAATACCTACCATTTTATTTAATGCTCATTACATGCTCTGAACTTCACGATAAAACCCGAGAGTAGATCTCATTGTCCCTATTTACTGATGACGAAATAGAGGCTGAACTTGGTTAAGAAATTTAACCAAGAAATTTAAATTCCTTAACCAAGTTCAGATAGGTAGCAAGAAGTAGAGTTGGCATTTGGACTTTGGTCTGTCTGGCTTCAAAGTCTGTTCTCTAGCCAATATTTATTGCTGTCAAAGGAACTAACTAGAATCTTTTAAAGGCACATTGCTCAGTAAAGCTATATAATGAAAAATAAGGACGAAAAACCGTTCAGCTGTTGTCATCCTTTCAAGAAATGAATTAGAAAGATGGTGAAGATCAGGACAACATCCTGACAACAGAAAGGGAAAATGTCCTTGGTGGTTTCAACCTTAATTATAATTTCATGTTTGGCAATTATGTATTTCATATTTGACAATTCTCCTCGATGGTTGATTTTGGTGCATGGCCATAGAAGAGAAAAGAAAGCAATTTCCCTGTACCCATTTTTATTGAGCCACATTCATATACTCCAAAAGGGCACTTAAATTGTTTGAAAGAGGTCTAGATGCTGGCAAACACCACCATAAACAACCCGGACAGCTTAAAATCCGAACCGTCAACGACATGATTCACAATGGAACCTATCTTCTCTAAGTGGAGTGCAGAGCCAAATGTTATTTATTACAACTAACTTACAACCAAACGAGATTCACTGCATGGACACAGCTAGGGGACTTTACTGCCGCCTAAACGTGAGTTGTTGGCATTCAAGAAGAACGATATGTCCCCCAAATATGACAAATAAACAGGGCAGATTTTTTTCTTTCTTTCTTTCTTTTTTTTTTTAGCCACTGTGATTATGTGTGTAACCCAGGGCAACCCCATTTGTGGTGCTGCCTACAAGAGAAAAAGGGGTTAGTGGGTTGGAATCCATGTTTAGATAATTCAGATAAACATTCCTACTTTCCAAGAAGTTTCCCTTCTTTTTAGTGATAGTTTCATTCATTGGGTCCCTCGTCTTTGCCTGAAGCTTGACTGCTGTTGTTTTATTTAATTCTTATGATAATCTCCATAACCTCCAGATGTAGGTTTTATGAACCCCTTCTGGGAGGTCAGGAAGCTGAGAGAGTTTTGAATGATGGGACCAACATGATGTGCCCGTTGGGACGGTAGAGCAGGATGTGAACTCAGGTCTCTCTCTGTCACCGAAGTACTGTGATAACTAGTACCCTTTACCAATTCCATTGTTACCCGTAATCATCAATCCTCACAAGAAATTTGGAAACTATGAGTTATTTCCTCATTACAAACGAAGGACCAGAGGCTAGGAGGTTGAATTCTCCCCTTCGTCCACACAGCTCTTTCCTAGTGAAGCTGGAGTGAAATCAGGTTTGTCTGGATCTCTCACTCAGCTTCATCTGACTCTCCCAATGGCTTTCAGAGTCCATTATGGAACGTCTGAGACCCTTGAGATGCTCTTAAAAAAAAAAGATTTTAAAAAATTCATTCATTTATGTTTCCTCAGAAGTGTTATGCTCCTTCCTGCCTCCCTGTCTTTGTGCCTGCTGTATACCTTACCCAGACTGCTCCTCCCATGCCCTTGCCTGGATAATCCCTGCTCCACCCATGAACTCTCATCCACTGGCTGGAGTATCATGTCCTCAGAAAGACCTTTGCTTATCCCAGAATCTAGACTTTTCCCTATCCCAGAAAAAAAAAAAAATCCAGATTTTTTTTTTTCTCTCCTACCTCCAACTGGCCATTAATAATGTTGGTGCAAGGGGCGCCTGGGTGGCTCAGTGGGTTAAGCCGCTGCCTTCGGCTCAGGTCATGATCTCAGGGTCCTGGGATTGAGTCCCACATCGGGCTCTCTGCTCGACAGGGAGCCTGCTTCCTCCTCTCTCTCTCTCTCTGCCTGACTCTCTGCCTACTTGTGATCTCCCTCTGTCAAATAAATAAATAAAATCTTTATTAAAAAAAAAATAATGTTGGTGCGAGTACTGACTTAATGCGTGATTCTTCCATCAGCCTGTAGGAGGACAGGGTTGGCGACCGTTTTGTTCCACAGGTCTCCAAAGCGCCAGCTCGGTGCCTGGTTCCTGGGTGTCCTTTAGTGAAGAAACACGAGTTTTTCTTCCTACTTTGCCCATTGTTCTACCTTCGCAGACTCAGGAAAATGGAAGCGAATGACCTCAGGGATCCTCCCTGGACTCACCATTCTGTAGATGGTGACCTGGAGGCCCAGGCTTCCCATTCACGATAACAATAACAAGAAATACCTGTTATTTCTCAGCCAAGCATGTTCTTGACCTGGAGCCCAGGTGTTTAACCAAATATGTCTAATCCTCAAGATGAATGTGGAAACAGGCTCAAAGGTGTTAAGCTGCTTGCCCACGTGCGGAGCTAATAAAGGGCCCGGAATGATCTGTGCCTTGTGCCTCTGAGCTCACTCTGCACACCGGCCTCTCTCCACATGCGAGTCACTGGCAGCTTTAAAACACTCATACCTAGACTCACTCTCAGAGATTTTGCCTTAATTGGTCCAGGGCTTGGCTTGGGCATTGGGAGTTTTTAGAAGTTCCCCAGGGAATTCTCATGCGCTGCCAAGATTGAGAACTACTGCTCTAATGTATGACCGATTGATTGATTGACTGATTACTGCCACTTAATTAATTGTCCTTCTCACAGAGATTCGAGCAGAGTCCATGATTTGTACAATTCTACAGCAGCATTCCTTGTTTCTGTCTCTCTTTCTCTTTCCCCTCCCCACTCCAAAATCTGCATTTTTACGTAGGTCAAATTCCTTCACGACACCTACAAAAACCAAAAACCAAAAACCAAAAAACAAGCCCACAATGTACGACTGTTTATAAAGATAGAGGTTCTCACTGACAAAACCCAGGCAAAATGGTCTAGTTACTTCTCAGATAAAGGAGTGAGCAACTAAATTTCCATATAGACAGAATTCTCAGGAGACTGTCCATGGGGTGGAGTTTGCTTGCCCTTCAGTCATAAGGACAATTGCTGTTACCCGATAATGAAGATTCACCTAGTGCCAGGCGCTGCGTGAGGCTGACGGGCGATCGAGAGCCTCCCCCTCCCCCTGCCAGACCAAACCAGCAGTACCATTATCAGCCGTACCGTTCTACCAAGGGTCAGTTGGTTCACGAAGTGATGGTCAGCGTGGTTAGTTAAGAGGTGCATTCTGGATCTGAACCTTCTTCTGCTTACCCCGCTATCACTGCTAACTACACCGCCTCCTAGACGTCTCCATAGTCTCTGGCCTGTGATCCAGTTTGTGCACTGAAAAAACACTGAATTAGGAGCTCTTCCTCGAAGGAACCCAACGATTTCCTCCACCCTTAAATCAGCTGTTGAGAAGCAATAATAGGGATTTTCAATGTCTCATTTATAAAATTTACCAGGAATGAAACGGTGAGGTGGCCCTCTCGTCTTCGGTGTCAAGAAAGTTAATGGAAAGCTTGTATGGAGGTTCCCGTAGCCATAGGCTGCTCCCTCTGAGGCTGGGAGCAGGGGCAGGGACAGGGTGGTGGTTGTGAGAAGTAACCATTGATGTTAAAGTCATAATGACATCTGGCTAATTGACAAGCAAAGTGGAAGCCCTTGTTATGGCCTGAATTATGTCCCCTCAAAATTCATACGTTGAAGAGCTAAACCCCAGTGCCTCACCTCAGGATGTGACTGGATTTGTGGAAAAAGCCCTTAGAGAGGTGATTAAAGGAAGACGAAGCCATTAGAGTGGGCCCTAATCGAATCTGACCCGTGTCCTTCTGAGAAGAGGAGATTAGGACACAGAAGAGACACTAGGGATTCGTGGGCACAGAGGAAAGACCACGTGCAGAGACAGCCAGGAGGCGGCCATCTACCAGCCAAGGAAAGAAAGAAAGAGGAAACCAGCCCTGCTGACACCTTGATCTTGGATGTCTCGGCTCCAGAACCGTGAAGAAGTAGGTTTCTGTTGTTTGAGCCTCTTCAGTCCGTGGTACCTTGCTGTGGTAGCCTGAGCTGACTAACAGAGCCAGAGAAGGAACAATAAAGTTCCTAAGCCTGCAGCTGGTCACAGTGGTCTGGAGGCTGCCTATTCTTTCACATTCTGGAAAGTGTATTCAAATTTGTTGTCTTCCTTCCACTTCTTGCCTGCGGTGTGAAGGGGGAAGGGCAGGTATTGTTAAGGCTGTTTAAGAAAGAAAGTAGATTGAGGCCTAACACATTTCCACAAGATCATAAAGCAATTTGATGGCCAATGTCACACCACAGCTCTCAGAATTTAGTTTTGAGGAACATCTGACTGGCTCCGTCAGTTAAAGTTCTGCCTTCGGCTCAGGTCATGATCCCAGGATCCTGGGATGGAGCTTCATGTCGGGCTCCTGCTCAGCGGGGAGTTTGCTTCTCCCTTTCCCTGCTGCTTCCCCTCTTGTACTCTCTCTCCATCAAATAAATAAAATCTCAAAAGAAAAACTTTAAAAAAAGAATTTAATTTTGAATAGGGTTACTCATGCTTTTGGGAAAGGAAATCCTCTGGTTGGTTCAAAAGGAGTGTCTTAGAAGCTGTTGACTCCATAATTCGCTAAGCTTACACCTGAAGAGTTTCCTAGTATCCTTGGAGTAACGAGGGAAGGTTTGTCTCAGATATCAGTTTCAGTCCAGCACAAGGACTCTCAAAGAGCTTTGCAGAAGAGAAGGGATGTAGAAACTTCCAGAAGGGGCATCCAGGGTTGTGTGTGCCTGAGAGAGCCTTTTTTGGGACTTCTTACCCTCATTTCAATCAAAGCAACTTCATTTTATCTGTTTTGTACACAGGACTCCATATAAGATTATATTTGAAAAACATTCAACTGCTCCCCTAAATTATGACTATAAATTTATATGATGATGGTGATAAAACCTGATGCCCCCGGACCAGGTGAAGTAACAAAACTTCGGCTGTGCATTTTCAACTCTTCCCTTACCAATGAATACTTGACAATATTATTTCCACAAACACTGGGGCAGCATTTTTTGGGTGCCAAATACTGGGTCCTATCTCAATATAAGGAATGCAGCAGGGAACACAGCAGAGAGGACCTCTGTCTCTCTGGGGCTTTGAACCATGGAGGGAGAGAAAATGAGGTACGAGACCATAGGAGGTTAAGGACAGCGGTGTGGCGAGGAGGAGGAGGCAGGGTGCTGGAAAAGTGAGTGTCTGTTGGTGTGAATGGTCACATGTCCACTCTAAGAAGGGACCAGAGGGGCCTCTCTAGAAGGTGGTATTTGAGTTAAGACCTGATAGAGGAGAAAGGGCCACCCATGGTGGGGGATGTGATGGAGGAGTTCATGCCCAGGGGGAGCATCAGCCAGTGTAAATCGCCAAGGTGAGACGGGGCTGTGGCTAATGGAGGGGACCTAACAAGGCCAGCACAGAAGGAGACTGAGCTCAGACCAGCAAAACCAGTTTTAGTATATGTGCTGCCGAAGCGAGCACAGACCAGCAAAACCAACCCACTAACAACCAAGACTAAAACCAGAGCTGCCTCCCCCATTCAGCGGCCCTTGGTCAAGTCCCATCTGTGGCCTGTCTTCATATGGTCTATGAGCCAAGAACGATTTTTACATTTTGAAAGGGCTGAAATACATCAAAACTAGGATAATATTTCACAACACACCAAAATTACATGAAATTCCAATTTCAGAGTCCATTGATAAAGTTTTATTGGCACACAGACACACACATTTGTTTACATGTTATTTATGGCTGCCTTCATGCTACAAGGGCAGAGCTGAGCAGTTGTGACAGATTGTATTAGTCTGTGGAGTCTAGAATATTTACTATCTAGCCTGTACAGAAAAAGTTGCCCATCATTTGTTCTTTTTGGAAATAGCTCTTTTTGAGTACCTGCGGATGTGACTTTCCTCTACTTAATGGTGGGTCCCTTTTCCTCAAAGTTCTCTAGACAGAGGCATCCGTGAAATGCTGGCTCCTTGGATTCAACAGTCCAAGAAGGTCTCCCTTACTCTTCGCTGATTGTGGATATGTACTCCTTAATTGTGTTAATATGTGCAGAGAGATTTTCCTATGCCTGGAACTGGGCCAGGTGCTAGATGTTCAAGTTGGAACATGATGGTTTGGTCCTTGCCTTCCTGCAGTTTATGTTCTATTTAAGCAGGTTTTCAATGGACCTTCCTTCTGCTCTTAGCTGCCTCTGCACCCTGGGCACCGGAGGGATTCCATTTGTAGCTTCAAAGTCAAGCCAACCAAACGTATGCCACATGCACACCAAGGTCCTGCTAGTTAGGCCGCGTTTCAGTAAGCAACAAGGGAAAATAAGATGGTGACACATGCGTGAAGTCATTTCCACGCTACAAGGAAAACCTTCACCTGACACCCACGCATAGAATTCGGGGATCCGTGAACTCACGTCTTTCATTTCACACACCTGTAACTGAAATCCTTCATTGTATGAATGTAGACACCGAATCACAACAGTAGTAGTCACATCACGATTTTCACCACCAATCATTTCCTCAAAACCTCACAGATATTTTATGTGACATTATGGTTGTTGAAAATACCTTGCAGTATTTACTTATCATTACTTTGAAATCATCATGGTCTTTAGTCTTGTGGCTGGTCACGCTATTTAATGTACATAAATTCACTTATTACTCCGTGACACTTTGACTTCTTTTGTATTGGGTAACTATACTTCCATCATTTAAAAAAAATTTTTTTAAAATCTTAATTATTTTATTTTATGTCTTTAAAAGCATTAATTTTGAGAAGGGCTGCATGGGCTTCCCCAGATGGCTAAAGATGTTTATAGCCTGAAACAATGAAAAATTTTCATAGCCTAAGGAAAATAAAGGCTCTTTAAGTGAAGTGATTCTTAACCTTAGATGAACATTATGGGAAGGTCAGTGATGCCTGGAATTTTGAGTAGCAATTGTTACTCAAGTTATTCAAGTTTATGGCCAAGACCAGAGATGACACTGTAAGCAAAATTCTGTGTATTTGTATGTATGCATTTGTAAACACATGCTTATTTATTTTGTCTGGAGAGAGGATCTGTAGCTCTCATCAGATTCTCAAGAAAGTTCTTGGTCCAAATATAAGTTCAGAGCCACAATGCTAGAAGGAGGAGTCCTAGGACGGGAACTTTTTCTGAACCAGGAGTGATTCACAGGAATAATGGCTCAGGAATAGTCCCCAAAAGCCAATATGACTTAACTATCTGGAGAATTTGATTTCTCTGAGGACCACTCCCCAACCCTGGTCTATTTTTATCCAAATCCAAAGCCTCAGGTTCATCCAAAATCAAGAAAATTTCCTACAAGTTGCTATATAAGTGGCTGCAACAGTGTTTGTACAAAACGTTCCCTCAGTGTCTACTTTTGTGTGCGGGGAGGGCACCAGCGGCTGCGTAAGTTAATCTTCATTATCACACAAGTAGCTTTTCCCCCCGTGGTTTTAAATTAAGATACTCTGGACACTCTCCTTTCTTTCTTCTACTCCACATACACAATCAGACAGTCAGGAATTTTAATTAGACCTCCTCTATTATTAGAACATAGGAAAAAAAATTCATGGCTGGTCGGAAGGACCCCAAGCTAGGAAAGAGAAAGGTAATCATTTAATTTGTTGTTGTTTCCATAAATCAAGACCCAGTCATCAATTTCACCACATATTTGTGAGCACATGTTATTGACAATGTGTTCGTGGAGAAAAATGGAGTTTGTTGGCAAAGTTGTTCCATTTTCTAAAGATTAAATTGTTCATTGTACAGGCCGCCATCTGCCCTCCCTGGAAGAGATAGAGTTGCTGGCAGAGACATTCAAAGTCTAGAAGACAAAGTTAAATTTCTTTTTTTTTTTTTATTGCCATGAATAACCAAAGGCAAGTTCATTTATTCATTCACCCATTCATTCAATATTTATCAAGTGTTTCCTTTATGATGTCAGATAGTTTCCAAGGATGGGATACTTATGGAAGAATCACGTACAGCCTTGGAGCTGACTGATAACCCTGTGGTCTTCATTCATGCTAGCCAGGATGGCTAACATTTCTGTCTCCTGACCCATCCCGTGTGCTACCAGGAGTCTACTTGGCAGAATTGTGGCAAGTGAGACAAATCTCTTCCCTTTGATAAGTTTCTAGTCCATAGAGGATTCATAAGGCAGACACAGCTAACAGCAATAAAACTATAAAATATATCTTGAGAAAACCCAAAGAGAGGCAAAGCTCATTTTTGAGTAGAAGCTTCTTAGAAGAACTGAGTAGAAGAATCTGAAAGAACTCTGACATGAAACTTTCCATATATGAGATTCTTTCATACATACACTTTCCCACTGTAGAAGAAGGTGTTGGTATCCCCATTTCATGGTGAGACTATTGAGGCTCAAAGAGATGAAGTAATTGACTCAAGTTCACATAGCTAATCAGGGTGATGGAGGGCTCATTGTCTCTTTCAACTGTAGGTCTGGCCTCTGGGTCACATAAAGCAGAGTCTCAAAATCCCTCAAGCTTTACCCAGTTTAAGTTTTAAACCATTTACCTTGGCCCATTGCATGAACTGCATCTGAAGACACTCCTACCCTCTTCATTACTCATCTGAGGCTTTTATTCATTGACTTCCTTTTGTTCTTCACAATGGACGAGGCACTCTTGGTCATGACCTTGACTATAATTCGGGTCTTTATTTTCTGATTACGCTCTCTTGAGCAACCAAAAGTCTAACCATCTTCAGGTCTGACCTGCTTCTTAGGCTCTCCTCAGCTAGGTTTTTCCAAACCCTAACAGCAAACCATTAATTAACTCAATCTGATAATGAATTTACTCAATTAATTATTGTGTCTCTATGGTGTGCTTACTGTACTACGTGATGATCAAGAATGAAATGATCCCTACTTTTATGGTCTAGGGAGGATAATATTTTGGGCCAAACACACACAAATAATAAAAAAATTACAATGGATGCAAACATTATGGAGAAAAGCATGTGGATTCGTGGGGGAGATTATCAGGAGGTTCTCGTGTAGTCTGGATGTATGCTTGGGTATAGCATGGAGAAGAGAGAAGACATCACAATAGGCTTCTATACAGAGGGTCTTTTGTGCCAGGATCTGAAGACTTAGTTGAAATTAAACCAGCCAGATAAAGGAATGAAGGAAAAGAATTCTTAGAGAAGACCCAAAATAGTTGGCCTTTAAGCAGGAAGGAATTTGACTTGTTCAAGGAACTGCAAGAAAGCCAGCGTGGTTGGGATGTAGAGGTAAGCTATCCCTAAGCATTCTAAGTTCCTCAGGTTAGCACCAACATTTTCTTTTTTCTTTTTTTTTTAAATTTTATTTATTTATTTGACAGAGAGAGAGAGAGATCAAGATCGCAAGTAGGCAGAGAGGCAGGCAGAGAGAGAGGGGGCAGCAGGCTCCCCACTGAGCAGGGAGCCTGATGTGGGGCTCGATCCCAGGACTCTGAGATCATGACCTGAGCCAAAGGCAGAGGCTTAATCCACTGAGCCACCCAGGTGCCCTAGCACCAACATTTTCAACAAAATAATTATTCTTTGGCCCAGCATATTGAATATCTAATACGTTAATTTCCAAAACAAATTTGGGATGTATAAAAATGTTTTATTCCAAATGGCCCATTTGAGTGTTTCAGTTGGTTGTCATTTAGATCTGGATGACTATGAACCAGGAGATAAGAAGATTATATTCTGTCACTAAAGAGGAATCATCACAACCCTCACAGGCTGTGTGTGCAGTAACAACTTGAGACTGTCCTTTATCTAGAATAGCTTTATAATGTTTTTCACAAATGACATAAACAATATGATGTATTGGTTTCAAATTTCAGTCAACTTTTTCCAGAAAGATTTTCCAATCTGTTTCCCAAGATGTGCACTTTAGACTGGGGAAGTGAGTGAGATTTATTGTCCTTTTTAAATTTTTTTGGTTTTCTGAGACTGGAGAGTGGTGTTAAAAAGGGGGAGAAGAAAAGAAGATTGTAGGGAGAGGATAAACTCTCAAAGCCACAACTTGACACTTTTTGCTTTCTTTTCCTGGCAGCCTACATGAGTACCAGAGAGAAAAATGATGTGGTCTTCAGAGTATCCTTTCCAGTAAAATTAGTAATAAACCCATATTAAATCATCAGCAATAATAGGATAAGGACAGATGGGTTTCGTGTAAGTTCAGGAAAAATCAGAGACTATACATCGGCAACAAAAAGCAGTCCCTGTGACTGAAGCACCTCACTGGCAAAGCAACCAAAATGCCTTACACATATTCTCTCTTCTCACCTTCTGTAACTCTTGCAATGTAGTGAAAGACTCTCCAAGGAGAGAGACAGAGATGTGTTTTAAAGATGGTGAGATGGGGAGATCAAAAGCACAAGCAAAATAACTGGTGGAGCAAATATGTCCAGTATTGCTATGTCTCGGTTCATTTCAACAAAGGGTAAATGACTAAGGTGTAGCCACAATTTAACAAGAGGGCTAAGATATGGCCATTTGTTGATGTATTTGTTCCATCAACAAGCATTTGAATGCTTACTCATGTCAGGCCCTGATTTCAGTAAGAGGGGCTCAGCAAGTATATTTAAGCAGATGTGGTCTCTGCCCACAGGGAACAAATTTATAATCTGGTGGAGAAGGTAGAACACAAACCATGTAACAAAAACCAGATCAGTGAAGGGAAGTTTAGGCTTCTCTGGAGGCTTGTAAGGGTGTGATTAACGTGCACATAAATAACGGCGTTACAGAGCAGACCCTGGGACCCTCTTAATGCAAAGGGCAGGGAGAGGTGGGTCCCATGTGACAGTAATCACCTATAATTAAAGAATCAGAAAACAAAAAGGGAAATAGAGGGAAACTGAGCTGGCCTTGAAGAAGTGGAGAGAGCTTTAACAGGGGGAAGTGGGGCAGGCAACACTCCACATTGAGGGAACAGCCAAGTATAAGAATGCAGGCTTGTTTGGGGAAGTGTTGGTAAGTTCATTTACCCAACACATTGCTTAGGAGTCATTTTTTTGGTCTATGTATTTTTTTTTTTTTTTGTCATTGTGGATAAACTCAGTGAGGCTAATGTCATTGCTTAACTTCTTTAGTGGCTACTGCCGGAGCCTTTAACAGTGCCTGACCCATGGTATGTGCCTCACGAATTTTTGCTGAATGAATAAACGGGAGTTGCAGATAATTATGTAATTATTGCATGAGTATTATGTGCTAGGCACTGTGCTGAGAGCTATTACTTTTTATTCAACCCTCACCACAACGCGGTGAGTGGAGAGGACACTGAGGCAGAGAAAATCTTAGCAACTTGCCCAAAGGATCCCAGCCAGGATGTTAACCAAGAGTGTTGTGATTCTGGGCACTGTATGTCTAAGTGCCATGCAATCCTGACTTTCAGTGTGGCCCAGCAGTGAGGACTGGTTACTGACATAAAAAAGGAAGTCTGGGGGTGCCTGGGTGTCTCAGTGGGTTAAGCCGCTGCCTTCGGCTCAGGTCATGATCTCAGGGTCCTGGGATTGAGTCCCACATCGGGCTCTCTGCTCAGCAGGAAGCCTGCTTCCTCCTCTCTCTCTCTGCCTGCCTCTCTGCCTACTTGTGATCTCTCTCTGTCAAATAAATAAATAAAATCTTAAAAAAAAAAAAAAAGGAAGTCTGGGGTGATCTGGGGAGGACCACAGCAAAGTGTTTGGGAGCTGATGAATCATTAGAAATCGACAAAGGAGAATAATGGGATAAAGCCGGTTCCAGTCATCTTCTCTGCAAATAGGTGATGATTATACACACTGTGTTTTGAAGGGTATGTAAACTGCTCAAAAAATTTTTAGAGGGATCCTCTTTTGAGGGTCTCCTGGGTCATCTGCCAAATACTTCACGTATACGATCACTAATCTTTCCAGTAACCTTGTGAGGGGACTGTTCTTGTTTTCCATTTCCAGGTGAGGAAAATGTGGTCCAGAAAAATGTTAAATTGTATGTCTCAAATCACACAGGTAGGATAATAGGAAGTTGAATAGAATTTCTTTGTTTTATGATACTTTGGTCACAAAGTTAAGGATTATAGGGGCTGCCCACTTCATATTTTTAAAGGAAGTTGCCACAAGCCACCTTAACCAAGGGATGAAATTAACATCCTCAGTAATGACACATCAACATCGCGGGATCTCTGTTACGATACACCAAGAAGAGCACATTGTTTCTATGGTATTTTTGTGCAAAGTGCATAACTTCAATCTAATCATGACACGATATCAGACAAACCCAAATTGGGACACAGTCTACAAAATATCTGACCAGCTGTGGTCAGTGTTAAAGTCAGAAAAAATGGGCGCCTGGGTGGCTCAGTTGGTTAAGCGGCTGTCTTCAGCTCAGGTCAAGATCCCAGGGTCCTGGGATCGAGTCCCACATTGAGCTCCCTGATCAGCAGGATGTCTGCTTCTCCCTCTACCTCTGCCTGCCACTCCCCCTGCTTGTGCTCTCTCTCTCTCAAATAAATAAAAAAAAATCTTTAAAAAAAATCAGAAAAAATAAGGGAAGATTGAGGGATTTTCACAGATGGGAGGAGAAGGAGGGAGAACAACTAAATCCAATGTGAGAGCCTAAATCAGTGAAATTTTGGAGCTGCAAGAAGAAATTAAGGTGATGCTCAAATAAGGTCTATAGTTCAGTGAATATTATTGAGCCCATGTTCATTTCCTGGTTTTTATAATTGCGCCATGGTTAGGTTAGATGTTAACGTTACAGGAAGCTGTGTGCAGCTTCTCTCTACTAGTCTTGCATCTTTAAGTCTAAAATTATTTCAAAATCAAAAGTAAAAAAAAAAAGTTAAGGGGGAGTGGAGAAACTGTTATTCTCATGGGATTTATTAAATGGTAGAACAGGCCATCGATCACCAGTTTTCCCACGTGCCACTAACCCGTCTAGGAAAAGACTAGAGGAATTCATTGAAAAGCTGTGGAGGGGTCACTCAAACTGGGTGAGGAACTCTACAAGAAGCCCTGGAGGGATTTGGTTCCAGGGAGGAGGAGAGATTATCACCTAATTTCTTGTTGGGCAATACTTATGCAGCAGATTCTCTGGTCTATACTCATGACTATTGAGAAGGAGTGAAAGACATCAGGGATAGATGACAGAGCAAACGAGAGACAAGCAGCTTCCCTACACTCTCATTGTTTTGGTAAGAAAAGAAAGAAGTGCCGGTGGTCAGTAAGTCAAGGGCTCTCTTGCTGCTGCCCCTACCCAGCCCTAGACCCGAGAGAGCTGTTGGTGGCAAGAGCGTAGAGAGTGGGGCAGACGAAAGGGCAGACAAAATGTTTAGGCGAGCTAGAAGTCATCCTGAATGGAACCCATCTCCCACGTCAGGATCTGGGACTTCGTGGACCCCGCCAGAGAGTCAGGCCTTAAATGCCTGCCCCACAAGGGACACTGGCTGACCAGCGAGGACACTGCATTAATACAAGAGGTCGCCCCCCTTCTTCCCACTCCTCCTTTCCAGATTCAACACATCCAAGTAAAAAAGGGGCCTAGAAGAAGGGGGAGGAGGTAGAGAAAGAGTGAAAGAGCTGACCTTGGGCTCCCTTCTTGTACCAAGGCTGGGACGACCGGAGTGACCTGGTTCTGCTCCATGGCTCTCATCCTCTGGGAGGCTGGTGTGAGCTGTTCTGAAAGCACTGGCCAAGGTGCGGAGTAAGCAAGTGCAATCTTTGCAGACACTTGTAACGCCATTGCTGGCATTGCATCTGCTAACATCGGATTGGCGCAAGCAAGTCGTGCAGCTGAGCCTTGATTCGGGTTGGGGAGCGCTACAAAGTGACACAGTGGAGAGCGTGGATAGGGATGGGTAAAGACGGGGGCCATGTGTGTCATCCACCACACCATTCATGGGAGCATGTGGAAGAGCTGGGACTGAGCTCACGTTCCAACAAGGCTCTAAACGCTGGGCTCTTCCTCTAGGCTCGGCTTGGCTCCCTTGCACCATTGGGTGAATCTTAATTGATCAAGGCAGGAGTTCCAAGTAGGATGGTCCAAAACCATCAAAGTTGCTCTTTGGGTTTCGTCTCTTGTTGAGGGTTTCGTTTCTGGGTGCATCTGTATCCTTGCCGCTCTGGCGGAGAGAGGCTGGCCGATTCGCACAGTTCCCAGGGTTGCCAGCCAGCCCTGGCTCCAGCCCTGGCTCCAGCCCTGGCTCCAGCCCTGGCTCCCGCCCTACGCCGGTTCAGTGGCACGAGGCCTCAGACTTTGCTGGACACCGTCTCCTTGGCCCGTTTCCATGGCCCACGAGTGGAGGACTCAAAAAAGTCAGTTAAATTAGGCTTGGTAAAGGGACACTGCATCTTTGAGTAATGAGGTTGGGAAACAGGGAAAACATTTTCCACTAGCTCATGTCTCACTGTATGGCATTCCGATTTCATGACACTTCCTAATAAATCACTGCTTATCACTCACATGGGAACGTAACACGGCTCCAGTTAAGATTCGTTAGTGATCGTCAAGAAGAAACATGAAATGCTGTAGATCAGGGTTTCTTGATTGTCTTCCTGGCCACCGTAGGCACTTTTTTATCGTTATATTTACTGTAACTGTTGTTTAAAGCATAAATAAGTGGAAGGAAAGAGCACCAAATATGAATAATGAAAATAAATTTATCTTATTTATGTGTTTATGCAAGCATCTGACAATTATTCTCTGCAGCGGTTTTCGTCCAGAGTTGGGAGCTGCTACACTTGCAGGAGTTCCTTACCCTTCAAGCTGTCCCCTTCTCTTCCTCCCCCTTTGTTTTTCATAACGTGAAGTGCCCACACATTCGTAGTCAAGGCTGGAGGCCCTGCACTGTGCGCTCTTCTGCTTGAGGCCGGCTTACTGAACCACGGCAGTCTCCGTGCTCCCAACAGAGGCCTCCCAGCAGACGAATTCGGTGCAGCTCTTCATTCAGATCCAAGGGAGCAAGGGACAGTGATTTAAAAAAGGAGACAAGCCAGCCGTTGGGCTGGGGGGGGGGTGGTCAAGTTGCAAAATAAAACCTTTAACTGAAATATGATCCAGCTGGTTGGCCGTAGCGATGAGTACAGACTCCCGTGGGAGAGTTCCGGCTGAGGAACGAGACCACCCTGAGAGGTTGGCAAGAGGAGCACCAAAGGTGATGGGGCTGGTGGGTCCTTCGACAGAGCCTAGAAGCTTCCCCTGTTGGGATGCCCGTAGAGGACAGTTTCAGTGCGTCTGGGCAGTGAAGGCGGCTGCTGGTGGTAGTTGTGGATGGTTGGGAAATCATAAGCCGGTTCCTGAAATGCTGACAGGGCTCCCTGATTTTTTTTTTTTTTTTAAAGATTTTATTTATTTATTTGACAGAGAGAGATTACAAGTAGGCAGAGAGGCAGGCAGAGAGAGAGGAGGAAGCAGGCTCCCCGCTGAGCAGAGAGCCCGATGAGATCATGACCCGAGCCGAAGGCAGCGGCTTAACCCACTGAGCCACCCAGGCGCCCCAGGGCTCCCTGATTAACTCCTGCCAAGCTGACATCCTTAGAGGGCCCTTTTGGTCACGTCAACCTCTCTCAACTGCTTCCTGGTGATTCCCAGTGGAATGTGGCAGTACTGACACCGAGGGACTCACCCCGGTGTTTCCTGCTTGTTCCCGACATGCCACACACTACACAGAACTGCAGTTAGTATGAGGGATGGCCAACAGTAGCTCTGTCTTTGGTACCCAGAGAACTTTCCAGAGGAGGTGAGGTAGAACCCACTGTGGAGGGACAACATTGCCTAGCAGCCATTTCTGTTCCCTGAGAGTATCTGGAACATTCCAGATTGTTCTACAGAGAAACACGACTACTTCAGAGTTAGAAATAGAAAAGAAGGTTTTTCTGGACACCTGGGCCTTTAGTAAACCTTGGCTTGCCAGGGGCTGGGGCTTGGATTGGAAGAGGAGTTTCGTTTAACCTTAAGGTGGCCTCCTAGTTTGCCTAGACCTGTGTCGTACTGGGAAAGCCCTCAGTCCCAGGCAAGCAGGGGTGGTTGGTTGCCTTATTTAAACTCTAAAGTTTCTCCGGGATGCTTTTCTTCATTCCAATGCTTCCCTTGGTCCCCACACTGCTGGTGTTGCTGCTTTTCCGAATGGCTATGAAAACCAAAGAGAAGGTCAAGTTTGCAGACTGCAGAGGCAGGCAAAACAGTGGCAACCATCTCTTAAATGTGATGGTGACTGTCAATTCCTCCATTCCCTCCTTCACATTCCTGAGCGCCCCTGCCCGCTCTCCACGAGTTTCAGTGGGCACGAGCCAGTGTTGCTGGAGAGCCTCAAACCCGGTCCACACAATGCACTTTCACCTCCTTATCTCTACTCCTCAGACCTACCCTAGCCGCTTTGTATTACCTAGCCCATTTTACAGATGTGACAACCGTGCCTTAGAAGGGGTTCAGTGATTTGTTCAAGTTCTCTTGGCCAGAAAGTGGCAGAGCTACTAGATCAGATGGCAAAGCCCGATCCTTGCGTCACGTACGTTCCTACCCGTTACTTGGGTCCAGCCTTAGAACGATGACCGGTGCCCAATGCCCAAGCACTGCGGAGACCAATGAGAATCTGGAAGCTCAGAGAAGTTGGGTAGTTTAACCAAGGCCACGCAGCACTAGTGAAAGGAATAATCCGGTTCTAAATCTTCTTGAACTTTGAAGACTGCCAAATCTGTGTTCCTCCCTGGAGTAGAAAATGAAGACCTGAGTTTTTAAATTTACTTGGCTCTTTAGGATTGGCAAAGATGCTGTCTGAACTGAACTATTTCATATTTGAATATTTAAAAATATATAATATAAATATATTTAAATACATTTCCATATTAATCCACATTAATCACATATTATACAATATAATATATAATATATTATATTTATATAGAAATACATAAATATGTATTAAATATATATTAAAATGGTACTTCCCATGTTTTCTAAATATTTAAAAGATTCTTCTTAAATATTGTGACAGAAACATTAAGTTCACTCACCGGATTTAATAATGGCTTAAAAAAAATTCATGGCACTTCAAATAATTCATCACTCCTATTGTGTTGGGGGAGATGAAAGGGTGGCCACTTGCGTGCAGGAAAAACTACCGGCAAGAAAATGTGGCAAATGCTTCCGGTAAAGGTGCCCATTTGGAATTAAACAGTGATGAATGTTTAGGAAGCCATCTCGATGCAAACTGTAATGTTTGCAAATGGTCGCATCTCAGGATGGCATCGCCTACTCCGTGTTCTCTCCAGAACCCGGGATGTGCTGTTAAAAAGGCCTCCCGTTCCTGCACGTGGACTGAAGTTTTATCTGAAGCGGGATGAGAAATTACTGTAAATTGGGTTTTACTTCCAAAATGGTTTAATAACCATCACCCACGGAGCTCCGGTCCACACAATGCACAGCTTAATTTCACCATCAACCTCGGCCGGCTTAAAAACAGATATCGAAACAGGGGAATACATATTTGACAACGCTGTTAAGGCAACTTTGCTAACGATTTTTGAACAACCTCCAACCGAGGCCTAAATGCCGACAATATCCATAAACAACTCTATACCGCCCAATTAGGGAGACAGAGACACAGCGTCCTGTCAGGAGATTTGCATGGCTAAGAGTCTGAGATCAGAGAGCCATGAGGGATGGCTCGGAGTGATGGGGGCGCGCAGACGGATGACTATCATTACGATATTACGGGGACTCACACCTTCCCAATTACTGGCAGGATTCATTAATTACCACTGCATTTCCCTAATAGAATCCGCGCGCCGGCTTATCAGCGCCTTCCCTCTGTCTACCTAACCCCCCACTCAGCAGTCGGTCACCTATGAAAAATTAGACAGTGCGGCTTCGAGTGGCCTATTTAAAGGAGAAAGAAAAATGAACGTGGGAAGAGGAGGGAGAAAGTGCAGCCCCGAAGAAGTCGAAAGTAACAGACACAGCATTCTCTCCACACGGGGTTGTTTTTTCCCTTCCTGAAGCTGCCACGGAGGGAGATTGGTGGCAGCTGCAGGGAGATACACTGTGGTGAGTCTGGGAACGTAACTGTTGCCTTCACACACACACGTACACACACATACACTCATTCATCGCTGCCTAAAATCTTCCAATGAATTTCCATCCTACATAAAAATAATTTCTAAACTCCTGCCCATGTCTCTAGCCTCGTCTTCTCTTCTTCCGTTCCAACGAAGCCCCACTTCTGCAGGCTTTCTCTTTGCTCCTCTACTACATCAAATACACATCTGCCTCAGGGCCTTTGCACTTGTGTGGCCTTTTCTTCTTGAATGTGGTTTGAGTGGGACAAATTCAGCTCGTAGCTTGTTTTTGTACAGCTCTTGTGCTAAAAGAAGGGTTTACATTTTAAAGGATTAAAAGTGCCAAGAAAGACTGGAAGGAAGGAAGCAAAGAAGGAAGGAAAAGAAGAGAAGAGAAGAGAAAAGGAAAGAAAAAGAAGGGCAAGAGAGGGAAAGGGGAAGGGAGGACGGGGAGAAAGAGGATTGGGAAGAGGGGAGGGTGAAGGAGTGGGGAAAGTGCTGCTGACACCTGGATTAAAACAACATCCTCCCAGATCTTTTCAGAGCTGGCCCATCTTTTACCATTCTCCGTCCGGAGAAGTTATCCCCAAGCATTCACTCTAGGGCGGCCACCTGTCACCTTCTAAACTCCTTTACTTCATTTCTGTCTTCGCACTCATCCCCAGTGAAGGCTGATTCACCAGTTGCCTTATCCTCAACGCTGGCTGCACATGAGAACCACCGAGGGAGCGATTCAAAATACTGATGCCCGGGCCTGACTCCCAGAAAATTTATTTCCATCAGTCGGACCTGGAACCCAGCCACTGTTATACATGTATTTTCCAGGCTTCCCCCATGATTCTGTTCATAGCCGAGCTGGAGAACCCCTGGCCATTGCCTGTCGCTCCCCACTGGAATGTTGGCGCCACGGGATCAAGAATGGAGTCTGTCTTGACCCCTGCTGGGGTCTTGGCACTGAGCACAGTGCCTGAGACAGAGGGGCTGCTGACTCAATGTTCGATGGATGAATTGAAGAATATTTATCATCTCTATGTACAAAGAATTGAGGACGACAGCAATGTGACAATGACGTAGGATCTCCCAAGCTGAAGTTATGCATCAAAGATGGGTGACAATTCCAGGAACCCCGTGCGGTTGCAGGAGACTCAGCCCCCATTAAGGATAATGGAATGTGAGCCCCACGGCCTGTCATCTTGTTACTATCAACAGCATTATCGGTTATCAACTGCTTTTACAATTATGCACAATGATTCTCTCTGCACAAAGATTCAGCAACCACCGAACTCGCTTCCTCTTTTAAATTAAATATACTGAAAAGAGCAGAGATTTCAATCCTTCATCTGTTCACAGATGAAAAAACATTTCCAAATCGTCAGCGATCACATTTTTTTTTTTATTCTAAGGACGGCCAACTGTTCCCAGTGATTTCGATTACATTTCCTACCTATTATTTCATGTAATGGCATCCCTTAAATTTTAAATTAGCTTTGAAGAATAAAAATAATTGAATTCCTGCTGTTTTGTGTACATAGAGGGTGACAGGAGCTAATGTGATAATTTAAACTGTAAATGAGTCTTCACTTTGTGTTCATTAATTACAGCTAATTACTGAATTACAAACCTTCTTGGTTAGGCACTGTTATGTATTCATGTAGCATGTTGAATCTCCAGCTGGTATAAAACTGTTTTATAGACTTACAAGCTGACACACCAAGCTACCACTGAAACAATTCAGTTTGAAAACAAGGGGGGTCGGAACACGTAACTGCAAATGCTTCTTGGAATTAAAAGAACAGACAGAGTGCTTCCAACTCATATCTTTGGGGATAGAGGATCTTGCACGTATAATTAGAACAATTCATGCCACAGGAAAGAAAAAGAGCGCTAGGCTGTTCTCCACTCTGGGTGAAAATCTATACTATAGCATGTAATTTGTGAGACTCAAGTGTTCTGCCCTTATCTCCTTGTTCCCTAGAAACTAAGCATCATAATTATTTATTAACTGATCCTGCTTTTAATAATAGAAGCATCAAGAATGCCAGAAATCCTGCCCATTTTTCATGACCAGAAATGGCTGGAAAGAAGATTCAAACCGACAGGTCAAGGACTAGGTCAAAGCAAATTCTTTCTTATTAGGTTAAAAACAACATTTTTTTTTTTATACAGTGAGCAAAGCAGTTTGGGTTATTAAACATTAGTATCGTCTGCATAATTTCTGCCTCCAGATGGAAGACTGTGATGTCTGGTTTACTGAGATTTTTCCTTAAAAGACTTAGTTGGAGAAACAGTCAAATGGACGGTAATCACTGTGGCCCATACAACTGTGTCGCAAGAAGAAATATGCAAGGCCAGTCAGTATGTTCCTGAACCTCATAACACGTCTTTCGTTCATTCATTTGCTAATTTTATGCAGTATTTATTGGATGAGGAACAAAATGGAAGGTTTTGTGAAGTACCAAAAGATCAGGAATTTTAAACGTGCCACAGGTAACTGTTGTCCCCTCTGGGTGAGGACTCTGATTTGCCTTTGGGGAACCACGTCTCCGTGATTCTTAGGCTGGATGTTTGTGCGGTGCTCCCCACTTCCAAGATACAGGGTGAGTCGGATTCCAATCCGTCAATCCCTATGCTCTGTTCACCTGGCCACAGTGACTGGGCCAGGGATGGGCACATGACCCAAGTCAGTCCGATGAAAGGTTTTTGCTGGAACTCCTTTCTTTGGAGAGGCTCAGCTAGGGCTTCCTCAAGCTGGGGTGCTCTGTGAGCCACCGCATGGCGGAGAACATGCCTGGACATTATGCGTATGCCGCTGCCGAGGCAGCAAGATCCGAGGAGTGGAAAGGGCCAGATTGCCGATGGCACCATGTAAGCACGAGATCCAGCTTTGCTTGACTCTGGTGACCTCCTTGACCTTCACAGGAGCCAGCCAATTGCTCTCTGCTTAAGCTGGTTTCAGTGGATTTTCTCTCCTGCAGAATCTCTAGTCCTGAGTTAGCAGGCATGGTTATAAACCAAGATACCGACGGTTGCATGTCACATCAATTCCTTCTGTAGGTGCCCAGAGAAGGGGAGGGATCTTTTCCAGTTTGGGAAAACACAGGACTCTTTCTAGCAGAGGTGGTGGGTCAGCAGGGCTTGGAAGTAATGGAAGGCTTTACATGGGAAGAACCAAGGAGACAGCAATCGAGAGGATGGGACTCCAGGGGAAGCCTGGGGCTTGTAGCGGGATCCTACAGAGTTTCTGGGACAGGAACACAGGAGAAGGAGGGAAATTCCAATTGAAATAAACCTCTGGGGCCAGACTCTTGGCATTTTTGTCATGCGTGTTGTTTATTATGTGCGATGTTTGTTAAAATCCCAGATGTCCAGCACAGACGCATAGATAGACCACTGGGTAGAGTGGAGCCTACCCGGGGTAGTTTTGGGGATTCTGCCTGGGTTTTGTGAATTTTGCCTTTACGATGACTAGGTGGTTTTGTGGAGGTGATAAAGGGGAGGCCCATTATTGACCACAATTTCCCATGGATGGGGATTCCACAGGCTGGGGGGGGGGTCCCAGAGACTGACCCACAGCGAGGTTTTCATGCTCACACCTTGAGGCCCTACAAAATGGCAGCCACGATCATGGAGTGGTTACGTTTTGCCAGACACGGTGTTACATAGGTCAACAGCAGCAGCAATACAAACAACTATAGCAGACCACGATCGAGAGCGTACTATCTTTCAGACACCACACTATGCTTAATGATGAAAATAGTACGTCACCATCGTTGTTATTATTGAAAGCAAACATTACTGGAGAACTTGCTACATGCTAGGTATTGTGCTGAGCACTTCTCTTGCATTGTCTCCATACAATTTTCACAGTGGACCTGGGAGGCAGAGAGTATTCTCACGCCCATCTTACAGACGGGAAAACCGAGTCTCAGAGAAGGAAAGGGACTCGCCTGAAGTCACACAATCAGCAAGCAGGGGAACTGGGCCTAGAATTGAGGAAAATCTGATTCTCAAATCAACTCTCTTTGCCACCATGCTGTGTGAACCCCTTTCCTTATTTTGGTTTTTCATATGCATCAGTTTTAAACGTGTGTTTGACGTTCTTGCTGACCTATATGCTTGCTCATCAGGCTGGAAAAAAAGAAACGGGTAAGAAGAAGGCCATCGCATCCGTGCTCCACATCACCCCTTTGTCCTGGTCTTAGCGAGCTCTACAAGGCTCCCTTAGCTTTCCGGAAGGTTTGACTCATCTGCATTTCCCGGCATTTTGCTGTAGAATCATGCACGGTGCCTGACACCCCGTAAGCACTCAGAAATCGCTGATCAAGCTGACTTGCGCTCAATTAAAATAGTTTCCTATCTAAGTGTTTTAAAGAGCCAGTACGGTTTCCAAACCAAACGGGAAATCCCTGAAGAAAAAGAGCCGGATTCCTGATTTAGAAAGTTTCCTGTCTTTTTGGTGGTTTGGGGATATCCTGTATCCCAGGCTTTGTTTTGTTTTGTTCTTTTACAATCAGGGGCATTGGAGAAATACTTTGTTAAGAGAAAACACACATTCTCCTTTTTCACTTGGGGGAATCTGGCGGTGGCTTTAGGCAGACCGGTTGGAACAAACATACCCAAGAAGCTGAGGCGGCCTCGGTGCACCCTCCGGCGGCTGGGTCTCCGCTCTGCCTGCTGTCAGCTCAGCCAAACCGCTGCGAGCAACGGGAGCCCGGGTGCCAGGCAGACGGTCACGGCGTTGTGAGTGGACCCTGAGAAGCCTCAGAAATGCCCAGAAAGTCCAGCTGCGCTGAGTGGAGCCTAATAACTTCTGTTCGCTTTGTGGCTCTCCAGACTTCCTCAGGTCTCTTGGTGTCTGTGTGTTTGTCGTAGCTGGGAGCCGGCCCTGACCTTAATAACCCTGTGGAAATCGAGTCAAATCTCTCTTCAGGGGCAGCTCAAGTGTCTTGCTTGACTACGTCCGGCCTCCCTGAAACCCGTCTTCCTTGTTCATCTTCGGAACCTTATTCCCAGGACCACACAGCTTCGCACTCGCTGTAGTTTGGTCTCGCAGAGCTGGTGAGCTACTTCTCACGATGGCTGATCTTGATACGGCGACCCTTGTTGTACCGTTCACACCTGGAGGGTGAAGACAATGGCTCTGGGGTTCCACTGGCTTGGGCTCAAGCCCGGATCTGCTTGAGTCACGCTGCCTTTTGCAAACTTAATTCTGTCTTCCGTAAAATGTGAATGATGATAGCACCTCAGGGTCCCTGGGACAACTGTATGTGACAGTGTATCTGAAATGCCTAGTGGTGGTGGTCGGTGCTCGGACGGTCATGTTTGTTGTGGTGGTGATGACGGTGATGAGGACAGCATCTGATTCTGTTTATAAGCCCCTTGCACCCAGACTGGTTTTTTTTTTTAAAAATATTTTATTTCTTTGACAGACAGAGATCACAAGTAGGCAGAGAGGCAGGCAGAGAGAGAGAGAGAGGAGGAAGCAGGCTCCCTGCTGAGCAGAGAGCCCTATGCGGGACTCCATCCCAGGACCCTGAGATCATGACCTGAGCCGAAGGCAGAGGCTCAACCCACTGAGCCACCCAGGCACCCCACACCCAGAATGTTTTTGGCCAACAATATTTACTTAGTCCGCATTTGGTGATTAATGAATGCTCATTTGGAATGGAAACCTAGACTCCAACCGCGCACTGATTGCTGGGAATGGAGGGCCTGGGGATGCAGGGAGAAGAGGGGTGGCAGTGCATCCTTGCCATGGGGATAGTCCTTGGGTCAGATATGACTGTCGCCTGCTCAATATCCACCCCCCTTCTTTCCTGCTGATCAAACCCTGGCTTTGTGTTCTGTGGCAATGTGCCCAACCGAATACTCATGTCACAGGACCTTGCAGCTAGGGATGGCATGATTACACAGTCTGACTGTGGAAGCTGAAGTGGAATTCTGCTGGGTTTCTGGGAAAGATGTTCCCCTTGATAAGAGGGTACAAAGGTGGCCAGTACACAGTTCTCTCACTCCTTCTCCTATCTTGAATGGGGCCATCGTGTCTAGAGGCAGCCGCCATCTTGCCATGGGGAAGCAACGATCGAGAGACTCACAAGAGACACTTTCTAACATCACTAACCCATTGGCCCAATGCCACAGAGGTCTCCTCTTAGATGTCATGATGGTGAGAGAAGCAAATCACGATTTATTTAAGTCACTCTACGTAGGCTTTTATTTGCAGCCTAAAGCATTCCTAACTTATAACCTTCCCTTTTTTTTCTTTTCTTTTCTTTTTTTTTTTACAGGAAAGGGAGTCCTGGAAGCCCAACTGAGAAAACAGATTCTCCCGTTAGGCATGAACAACATGCAGAAATGGTAGCCATCGACTTCCCCTAATAATGCAGCAACAACACACAAACCCATGGGCAGGACAGCTAATAATAATACCAGATGTGCATTCAGTGTTTATTCTGGGTCAGATGGGGCCCACTTCTAGGCACACGGTAGGCATTAGGGGAAAACATTAAACTGGGGCATGAAAGCGTAAATGACGAATCGCACTCTCTCGCCGCAGATCCACCATATGGCTCATCATCTTCCTCCTCCCACCATGGACTTGTCTCACGTATTTCCTTTTCTTTCTCTGAGGGGTTCACGAGGTTCTCGTAAATATCAAACGAGCTACGAGATTCGAAGAGCTTAAAACACTACTCGTCACAGAACAGGTGCTCATTATGGGTGCGGGATCATTACTACCGCTCTGTGCCAGGCACCGTGTGAAGTGCTTTTCTTGCCTTATCTTGGTGAGATTAACACAAGGACAAGCAGCTGAATGGTTGTTGTCAAATCCATTTCGTGTTCTGGATGTCAGTTACCCCCATCTGTCAAATGCGGATTAAGGCTAAACCAGTCTTCCCTAAACTTCTTGCTGTCATGCACGACTTTCCCGATTCCTGCCTGTATTCTATTTGTTTTAGGCTGTATTCTCTCCGTCGCAAGCACCTGTATTTGCTTTTCTGTTTGTGTTAACCTAATATGTTTCTTTAATTTGAGTCACTTTTTTTTTTTTTTCCTTTAGCGTTATCCTAAGTAATAGCATCCATCCAATGGTAGATATCTGTCAGCACTACTCAGGGTGTTCTTGACTCCCAGAGAACATTTGGAAATGTCTGGAGACACTTTAGTTGTCCCACGGGGTAGCGATGGAGCTGACAGCTAGTAGTTAAAAGCCACAGATACCGCCAAACATCCTGCAAGGCACAGGACAGTCCCCACGACCAAGAATGATTCCGCTCATGAAGTCCACGGTGCTGAACTTGAGAAACACTGAAACACACACATACACGCATGTGTACGTGCACACACACACACACTGGTGAATATGCTTTGGAACAAATATGTAACCATCCAAAAAAAAAAAAAAAGGAGCTTATCCAAGTATCCTCTGAATCACTTTGTCTCTGTTCAAAAGCAAGTTTACCAAACATTGGGAATCCTTCCATAAAACGATTTCCTAGAGTCCCTTCCTCCTCTAAAACTCAGTGAAGTCAACTCAGAGTCAGCTGGTTCTTTCTCTTCTTACTCAAGATGAAGAAAGGCATTTCTTCAGAAACAGAACATCATCTTTGGGAAGAAAAAAAATTCTCATTTCCAAGCGGTTATAAATGTGGCTGGTTGACACGTAGAAATAGCCTGACTTTTCAGAGACCAAAAACCAAAAGACCGTGAGATACAACCATCTACCTGGAGCAATGTGACCCCCATGGTCAGACCATCCAGAGCACATGCTAATTAAGGCCCCTCCCATTTCCTGGTAGAGCAGTGATTCTTTCCATTTTCCCTACCTTGACCTACGAAGCATGTTATTCGTGTATACAGCATTCCCATGAGCCAAGCCAGCGTAATACTTACAATTTCCCTTCTGTCTGTCTCTAACATTCAAAAAATTCCAGGGTCATGCCAGTGAATTCCTTGACCACCCTTAGCCTTCAATAATGATTGGGAATAAATTATTTTCAGTTGATGGCAATCAATTCAGAGTCCCAAGACCACATTTGTGCCCTGCTTGTCCAGGGCAATCTTCAACCAGGAGTGTCCTGGCACGGAGCCACGTGCACGTCGGGGTGAGAGGTTGTAAAGAAAAAAGGCTGGAGCCAGAGACGAGGTGTAGGAAACACGGCGCCATGTTTTCTGCACTGAGCTATAATAAAACAACACGTGCTGCCTTTCTGGCACTTTAGGGACACGGTTCAGACTTCATCCATAGCACAATCACGAGAGGTTGTTAGAGAAGGAGTTGCCCTCCCTGTGAGCCAATGAGAAGGCTGAGTTTGGGGGAGGCCCCCAAAGCAAGTTCTAGAACTCCATTTCCTCAGTTCCTGATTTGCTGACTTTCCGCATGACCCCGGGCAGCTTAACAGACACTCCTTCTCTGTATGATGCCTCCTGATTCCCGGAACTGGTGTTTAGGGAATGATCTAGACCAAGTCACTTAAAGGCCGAGATATTAGTTGGTGCAGCTTATACAAGGCCTTACTCAGCAGAATTCATACCCTTTTGGTAATTTGGGTAATGAAGGGATTTCTGGAAGGCCACATGATCTCAGACCCACATACCCTCTTCTGTGCAGTGTCCCTTACAACCATCCTTTCCTTGTTGAAGTCCTTAGCATAGGTGAGTTTTGCTTAATTGGACACCAATGTCGGGTCAGGCGTCTCGGCCTCGCATCGCTGTTTTAATTTCCCTGGAATGTCTGGGAGTCACAATGAAGCTGGGATTTGCTGGGGGAGACCATGGAGCGGTAGAGACACGTTGGGAAGACTGTGTCGAAGATGTTCCTGGGAGATGCCCTCCCCTGAAACTGATAGAGCTCGCCAGTGCGGATGTTTAAAAGAAGCAGCTCTCCTTCGGACTTTGCGGTCTGTAGTCTCTATCTCTGCGTGGGAGATCTGAGTCACTGTTAGCCCCCGAGCTTCACCTGCAACACACTGTCGGCTTGTGGTTTTCTCGAAACCTGCAGAGGGGAAAGCTGGAGGGAATCCCTGCTCTTGTATACCTGCTGGCATGCGCTAAAGGTGACTCGCTCACTTTCTCCTACAGATTTGGGTGTTTCCGTACAGAGGGGTGGGCGGTGGGGGTGGCGATCTGGCACACACCCCAGAAGGGTAGAGAAAACGGAAATCACACCTCACGTCTCTCCACAAAGGTTTGATTCTCTTTATGAGTATGATCCGCCAATCCGTAATCAAGGGTTAATTTCACAGCTCACTGCTTCATCTAGCATAATATCCATTCAGACTAATTAAATCTGTCTAATAATGTGAGTGTCTTTGTCTTTGTTCTTCCCCTTCTTTGTTTTACACCCTTCACATCTCATCTCCAGAACCACACGCCATCACACTCTACTTGACAAGCAGAATCCATCCCTAAAATTAAAACATTCCTGACCTATCTGCAATGACAAGGCAGGCGAGCTGCACGGCGCTCCGGCCCATGAAGGGAGCTGACACATTTGTTTTTAATTTCAAAAGAGTAGAAAGTGAAGATCTGACCCCGTCAATCAAGCCCCGTGACAAGTTTAATCATTGGTGCCCCACAAAAATCACGGCTAAATAGGAATGCAAATACTGTATCACAGGGCTCTTATAAATGCTAATCAAGGAGAAGTAATCAACTGACAATTTCACTGATCTCTTTTCTCAAGAAGTCACTCAATGCTCTGTCTCTGGGCCACAAAGAGAAGAGAACAGGACAAAAGGGATGGATGAGGTTCCCCCCAACCTCCCTTTTATTTTTCCTTCCAGGACATTTCTTTTTAAAGAGAGAATTCGTTCTTTTGATCCATTGTTGAACTTTAAAGCGAAGAACTTACGCAGCTCTGTCAAGTGTACTTTATTCTAAGCACCGAGGCTGGGCAGGAAACGCACCGAAACTTCCGCTAAAATAAAAATCATCATTTGTCTTTGTCATTAATCTGTTCTCAAATTCTCTTATATCTTAAAAGTGACTGACCTTCACCGTGAGAGGGGAAGAAAAAAAAAGTTTTATAAGTAGTCGAAAATCTGAAAATTATGATCATGGTAATTCAAAAAAAAAGAGAGAGAGAGAAGAAAAATTCCTTTTAAAAACTTAATCCAGGGTTGATGAAGTATTTATAATCACCAGAAGTTCTGAGCCAAGTGTCTCTCCCCTCAGCATGGAGTCTTGACTACGCTTAGGGAAAGAAGTCAGAAATTGGAGAGATATTTTTCATCTACCCTATTACACAGGACCTGAGAGAGCTTTGTGTGTTACAAAGCTTAGAACCTGAGGGCTTTTCTTTTTTTTCCTTTTTCCCCTTGTCTCAGTTTCATTTTTTTTAACCAGAAGGTCTTAAAGAAATCCAATTATTGGTGACTTTGTACTGTAAACACTGATTTCATGGGATCAAAACAGGCAAAGAAAAAAGCCAGCACTAAGTTACTCCAAGTGTGTCCTACAATGTTGATCTAGTCCTATAAAAGTAGGTATTGGCAAGATTAGTTCTTGTAGTGCTAACTACCCCAAGTTCCAAAGGTTTTGGGAGGTTTCCCTCATCTTAAGGGCAGAAAAGTGAGAATGTTTGGCTTTTGGGGCCCCTTTTGCATGTTTCCTGTGAAAGGTGGATGGGTCAAATCCAGCTCCGCTGTCTGTTCTTACATGGCCCTGGAGTGAAGAATAGTTTTTGCGTTCTTTTTTTTTTTTTTAAATTTTATTTATTTATTTGATAGACAGAGATCACAAGTAGGCAGAGAAGCAGGCAGAGAGAGGGGAGGAAGCAGGCTCCCTGCTGAGCAGAGAGCCTGATGTGGGGCTCGATCCCAGGATCCTGGGATCCTGGGATCATGACCTGAGCTGAAGGCAGAGGTTTTTTAAGCCACTGAGCCACCCAGGCACCCCTAGTTTTTGCATTCTTAAAAGGTGACCAGGAAAAAAAAAAAGGATTTCTTGATATAAAAATTACATGAAATTCACATTTCGGCACCCATGAATAAAGTTTTATTGGAACCTGACCACGCCTATTTTTGGACGGGTCTTCCATGGCTGTGTTTATGCCGCCTTGCCAGAGCTGAACAGGGGGCAAAGGGGTTGTCTGACCCACAAAATCCAATATTATCTGTCTGGTCCTTTACAGAAAAAGTTTGATGATCCCTGTTTTATATCAGCATGGAACATTTGCTAGTTCTTCACTGTACCTCAATTTCCCCAGCCCTAGAAATTCCTTTTTCCCAAAAACCTGATGGAGGTATAATTAACAAAGAAAACTGTATCTATTTCAAGTATACAACATGATGATTTGATGTACGTATACCCTGTGGGATGGTCACCTACACAATTCAGTTAATTAGCACAACCATTATCTTGCATAGTTACCTTTTTTGTGTGTGTATGAGAATGCTTAAGATCAATTCTTCTAGCAAATTTTAACTCTACAATGCCGTATTATTAACTACGGTCCCTGTGCTGGACATTAGATCCCCAGAATGGACTCATCCTATAAATGAAGGCTTGTACCCTTTAAAAAAGGAAAAGAAAAAAAGATTTATTTATTTGAGAGAGAGAAAGACAGAGTGAGTGAACCAAGAAGGCTCACAGAAGGAGAAAGAGAGAGAATCTCAAGCTGACTCCCACTGAGCGCAGAGCCTGATGCAGGGCTCAATCTCACAACCCTGAGATCATGCCCCGAGCAGAAATCAACAATCAGACACTCAACTGAATGAGCCACCTATGTGCCCTTGCAGGTGTGTACCCTTTGATTAGTATCTTCCCATTTTCCTCATCCTTCAGCCCCTGGAAACCGCTATTCTACTCTGTTTCTGTGGGATTAACTTTTTAAAAAGTTTCCGCGTAAAAATGAGACGACACGGTATTTCTCTTTCTCTGGCTTATTTCACTCAGCAGGTTCATCCGTGTAGTCACAAATGGCAAGAGTTCCTCCTTTCTCACAGCTGAATAATGTTCCACTGTAATGAACGTTGGAAATAAATGAGCACCAGTGACGATGCCCTCTGTTTCTCAGATGTCAGTGTTCAGTTTACTGGGAAAGGATGGATTCCTTGCAGTGAAATGAGCACCTCGCCAATGTGTACTAGACCTTGGACCTTCTCTGGCTTTCAGCCACCGCTTCCGTGGCCTCAGGGTCTGGGGACAGGACAGTGTCTCCCCTTGTGGGGTCAATCACGGAGGCTCGGGTGCTGCTGGCTGCTCCTTTCCCAGATAGCATTGATTCAAATTAAGATCCAATTCATTTTGGAATACTAACGGTACTCTAAAAATAGAACATTGACGATAACAAAAAAGGGAACGCGATTGTATATTTCTATTTTGGTGCATAGTCCCTGAGACCCAGAGTGGCAGAAGGGATAAGGCACGCATACGCTGGGAAATAAAGAGGTTGGTCAGTTTGTTGCCTCAATAATACCACAGCAGGAAATCACGAGAGATAATACTTCTTTTCACCAGACGTGTTCAGGTACTCAATATATCTACACACATATATGCATCTACTCCCCCTCCGCATATTTAAATGACTGTGATGCACAACGTTCTCCTGATATTTACAGGGCAGTTTTGTTATTCTTATCTTATAGCTAAATTGATTTTTTTGGGGTTGGGGCAGTGGCTCTCAAGTGGGGGTAACTTGTCCCTTTGCACAGGAAGGAAGAGGAGGAGTCCTAGGGTACAAGGAGGGCACAGGGGCCATTTGGCAACGTCCTGAGATATTTTTGGTTGTCTTGACTCTCAGAGGGCACAGATCTCCTGGCAGGTAAGGGACAGAAGCCAGGGACACCGCCAAACACCCTGTATGTACCCTGTGGGGCACCCTCCACAACTGAATTATTTGGCCCCAAATATCAATACATTTGAGGTTTAGAAACTCAGTTAAGGGGCGCCTGGGTGGCTCAGTGGGTTAAAGCTTCTGCTTTAGGCTCAGGTCATGATCCCAGGGTTCTGGGATCGAGTCCCCGCGTCAAGCTCTCTGCTCAGCGAGGAGCCTGCTTCCTCCTCTCTCTCTGCCTGCCTCTCTGCCTACTTGTGATCTCTGTCTGTCAAATAAACTAAAAAAAAAAAAAGGATTAAAAAAAAAAAAGAAACTCTCAGTTAAGGAAACAAAATAGCACAAGGTCGTTGAATTTGGAACTAGGGAAACCTAGATTTAAAACAAAGTTTCTCAACCTTGGCACTATTGACCTTTGGATCGGATAATTATATGTTGTGGGGTGGGGGGCTATCCCGGGCACCTTAGGGTCTAGTAGCATCCCAGACCTCTACCCACTAGAGTGACAACCAAAAACGTCTCCAGACAATTTCAAATGTCTTTTGTGCGCCAAGGTGCCATGGCTGAGACCCTGGTTTAGAGTACGAACTGAGTACTCGCTGGCTTGGTCATTTTGGATGAGTTAATGGTCTATCTCTAAGCATCAGTTGCCTAACTGGTCAAGGGCAGGGTGAACCAATGTCCCTTTCCATACCGCTGTGCAGGTTAAGTATGGGAAATGAGATGGTATATGTGTGTTGTTAGGGCATCTCCAGAGCACACCGATATTGGGGGGTTTTCTCAAACAAAGCAAATATTCTTCAACTAAAGAAAACGCTACAGGAAGGAATGCATGCAGATGTTTTGGGTTTGTTATAAATTTCCCCAGCTCTCCTCTAGATGCCTCCGGGGCAGTCTGTCCCTCCCCTACGAGCTCCCACTTCAAGAAAGCAGAATTTATTGAGGCCCTCCTCTGGGCCAAGTGGGGACTCCTGCTTGCCCGGGGTATAGAGAAGGCAGTCTTCATCTTCACAGCTAAAGAAGCCGGGACTCCGAGAAGTATAGAATTTGTGTGAAGTGTCGTAGCTCGAAAGTTCTGAGGCTGAGGTCTGAGCATGTCGAGGTCCAAACACGTATTTTCATAAGCAGATAACCCAGGGTGTTGGGTTTCTCATCTGGCCATGTGCTTTTCTATGTGACCTTGGGTAAGTCACTGCACCTTTCTGAGACTTTGTTTTCCCATCTGTAAAATAGAGCTAAGGCTGCACTGAGAGGTTTAGTGGGCAATGCCCTTACCAGGGGGCTGGCCCAAAGCAGGAGCTCTGATCACGGTTACTCACTGTATGTATCCTTATTTCTATCTATGCTCTTAACACTGCGTCATGCTGCTCCCGGGGTCCTGATGCATGGCTCCCGGGGTCCTGATGGTAAATGGAAGGAGACAGTTTCTGAGATAAATATGAGTGCATTCAGGAGTGATTACAAGAAATGTATTTTACAAGTGAAACGACGCGGTTTTGTTCTCCCCTCCTCCCAGCACTGCTTCCCGTCCGCTGGACTCGAGAACGTGGCGAGGAAAAAGCCTTTGGAAATTAGTCCCGTACAGGTGGTTCAGGAGGGATCTAACCAGCGAGTGTGTATATCACTGTGCAAGTCAATTGATTCTAACTCCGAGGCCGCTTGGGGACGGGGTGGGGGTTGTATGTGTGGATCTGTAGGGCGCGGGGCAGTTCCCTTTTTTTTTTTTTCTTAAGATTTTATTTATTTATTTGAGAGACACACAGAGAGAGCGAGCGAGCCCACTGAGCTGGGACGATAGGGAGAAACAGCCTCTCCAGGAGCAGGGAGCCCGACGTGGGTTTGATTCCAGGACCCGGGGATCATGACCAGAGCGGAAGGGAGGTGCTTAGCTGGCTGAGCCCCCCCAGGTGCCCCTGCAGGGGGCAGCTGTGAAGAGTATTGCTTTCCCTTCTTTTTGAGAAGGTATCGAGATGGTACAGATTGATGAGCATTTTTTCTTTTGTCTTATCCTTTTGTAACCGCCACTTCTTCCCTGTAAAACCACACGGATCTCTCTGGAAGGAGTCATCTTTGTTCTCTCCCCAAAAGGGGCTGAAACAGTGCATGAGACCAGAGCCAGGATCTGCGATCGGTCTGTTCCATTCATGACCCCCAAACCGTCCACTGGTAAGTTTGGGTCACTGAGTTCCGAGGGAGGCAACAGCGTCCTCACACTTTGACCTTCCCTGGCCCATGGTCCCCTGCTCTGTGGATGTGACTCCTGCGGTGGAGACAGCAGGTGTAGACCTAACTTAACACTTAGCAAGGGGCAGCTCGACGAGTCTTTGTGCAGTGATCCCGTGTGGACCCGAGAATCAAAACATCGTGCACCGTTATAGAGAAAGGGCCCTTCATTTAAACCGCAGTTTCCCAAACTGGTTTCCATGGAAACGTAGCTCGGTGGGATGCTGGCAGGTGTTCTGTGAAGCGAGGGCTGTATAGTCAAGTATGTTGGGGTGAACCTGCATTCAACAAGACTACATTGCAGGATTTGGCCTGGTTTTTTGTCTGTCTGTCTGTCTTTCTCTCTCTCTCTCTCTCTCTCTCTTTCTTTTATGCTAACGGTAACACAAACTCCAAAAGTGGCATCTGCCGCACGCAGTATTTGCAAAACTTATTGGACCCCATTAGTTTTTTTCCAGTAAGCATCTGGTGGGATTGGTGTTCCCAGGAATGCAATCTGCAGAACTTTTCTCTAACAGCCGACTTGCCTTGAGGCTCGTGAGGTCATTGCTGTTTTCCTCAGCCTGGAATGTTCCTTCCCAGCTCTCCACACAGCTCACGCTCCCACCCTGCCCGCCTTCTCAGCAAGGACTTCTCTGAGCTCTGTTGCAAAGCCCGCGTCCTCCCGCACTCCCCTCCTTTCTCTCCCTCCCTGCCAGCACAGACTTGTGATTGTTTCTGTGTGGCCCTAAACATATATGTTTTACTTTCTGGACCCCTGCCCCCTCCAGGATGTGAGCCTCACCAGGGCAAGGTCTCTGTCCATCTAACGCATTCTGCTACACAGAAGTGCCCGGCACAGATAGGCACTTAATAAGTCAATGCAAGAAGAACAAATGAATGAGTAAATTTACAAATCCCTGCTTTACACAGCGGCAGAGGCCCAGAGGGCAGGGGCGAATGGAAGATCGTTGCATGATGGCACTGGCCGTCAGGCGAAGCAGGGTGCATGATTTTAGACCCTCCAGTTAGGGCTGCTGTGGGGATTAAGTGAAGAATGATCGCAGTGTCTCGTGCACGGTGGGAGTTCCTTGCATCACGGGTAGGATGACAATGACCCTTGGCACATACCTTATCGCTCATCCCCATGGCAACCCTGCAAAGTAGACCTTCCGTTTTGCAGAGGAAGAAACAAAGGTCCAAAGAGTTTAAGTGGCTTCCTTGGGAGTGTGGCAGTGAGTAAGGGCAGCCCAGATCTGTGCTCACGTCTATAGGATCCCCGAGCCCCACCCTCTCACCTACTGTGTGTCTGCAGATGCCGGCACAAGTAGAACAAAACAGCCTGGTCCAGAAAAGCTCACGAAATCCCTGAGACCACTGGTTTTTTTTTTTTCCCCTTTTTGGCTCCAAGATGAGCTACAACTTTCTGAAAACTGACATTTTCTCATGTGTGGCGTTAGATTTGCTGCACAAGATGGCTCATCCTTTTGGAGAAAGAAGGGAGCTGATGGCAGAGGGCTGGGGGAGAGAGGGGGACAACCCTGGACTTTGTCATTCCAGCCTAGAGGAGTCAGGGTCATTGCCCACTTGACGTTCCTCTTAGCCATCCTAACCTCGCTCACTCCCTTCCATGTGCTGTCTTCCTGTTGGTGTCTTTGGGGACGGGGGTGGGTTGGGAGGGATGGGGAGGAGAAGACTTTGGGTTTGGATTAATCTCCTTGAGAGCCCAGAGCCCCTTACTTTTGGCATTGACTACGGTCACTTGGGAGATCCCCACGGGATCCTCAGGCAGTGGTGGGCTCGTCAGGAAGGCTGTTTCTGAAGCTGCTCAGAGAGTCCGAGACCGTGGGTTCTGTGATGTATTCTATTGCCACCTGTAATGCAGGTAATCTGATTCCCAGATCCGGGGCTCTTCCCTCGCATCAGAAGAAAGGGGACAGTGGGGGAGTATCAAGAGAGAGGCTCCCCACACCTACTTCAGAAGACAGACTCAGAGCAGGTGACACACCCAAACCAGGCATTTCCACCCACTTCTGTCTCCGTGGTGCTGCTCCTTGGTGTTATTCAGGCTCTGTTGAAGTCTCCTCTCCCTGGAGAGGCCCTTCCTTAGCATCCTAGCCAGGGGGCCACCCCCTCACACTTGTCCCCTGCGCCCAGCCTTACAGAGTATAATTTACATATAACTCACTTCTAGGGCATCAAACACTCATCAGTAACTGATATTATCTTGTTTATTCACTTGCTTATTTGTGCCTGTCACTAAAATGCGGCTGCGTGAGATCAGAAACCTGGTCCGTCTTGCTCCCTGCGTTATTCCCAGCGTCTGAGCAGTGCTGGGCGGAGGCGGCCAGGGCTCCAGAGCCTTTGCAGGCTGAGGGATTGATTGCCTTAGATATGTCCCAGCGCACTCTGCAGCGAGACTCTCAGAGAAGGAGGGTTATTAGGGAGAATGCATGCACCGGTTCTGTTTTTTATTTTTCAGTAGGGACCGAGTAAGAAAAAAGGGGCAGCTGCAGCACAAGGGACTTCAGTTAGACGACAGGAATTTCCTGCCCTGCTGACTTGGGGCATTAGAATGCATGATGGAGGGAATCTGTGCAAAACTCCTGTTAAGTTAAAAAAAAAAAATTAATGTAGGGACTATCCTCAGGGATATTTTTTACGTGTAATGACCCCAAGACTCCCTTCTTCTGTGCCATCTCTCTTTCTAGAGCTTTCTTGCCTCCTGGGGGCATTTGCAATGGCCCCGCAGAGGAGGAGGGGAAGTGCTACTGCCATCTAGTGGGTGGAGGCCAGGGCTGCGGCTCGACCCCCTTCAGCACAGGACAGCCCCCTACTCAGCAGGACAGACGGTTCCACGAGCTATTTTCAAGGTCCCCCTGAACCCAGCTCCACTCAGGGCGGTGTGAGAGCCAAAAATGAGTCAATAGATTATTTCTCTACATGACAAAAGGAAGCCCCATTTTTACTGTTTTTCACATTTATATGTTGATTGTCACCCACAAATATTTATGGGTCATTGGCTATGATAGACCGGGGCTGGCAAACTTTTTCTTAAAGCGGCAGGTAGTCAATATTTTGGAATTCCTCAGGCCCTACGATCTCTGCACCACACACTAAACCGTTGTAGGGCAAAGGCAGCACCGTAATGGGCAGGCGTGGCTGTGTTCCAAGGATCCTGACCTACACAAAAAGGCTGTGGGAAGGTTCCGGCCCCAGACCGATCCCTGTTCTAGATCCCTGTTCTAGGATGCTGATCCCTGTTCTAGATGTTGAAGCCGTAGAGGTAAAAAGAGCCAATACAATAGTTCCCAAGGAGTGCATGGTCCATAGGAAATCTCCAAGCAAATGAAAGCTGACTACAGTACAAAGAAATGAGGCCAGAGAGCAGGTCTTCTGGACATCCGTATGTCCAGAGCCTCTGCGACTGTGGATGAAGCATGTTCCATATTTGGATCTCTGTTGCTGTGTTTACCACCACCATCATTCTGATGACCACTGAGACCTCCAACAAATGTCCCAAGTGCCGCTGGGATGGAGCCCCGAGAGTTTGCAACCCCCCACCCCCGATCCCGGTTGTGACTCCCAGTGACTGCCATGTACTCAGACGGCCTCCTGCTCCCCTGCCTTTCTCATGGGCTCCAGGAGCATCCTCCTGCATTGCAAATCTGGCTGTGTGGGCCCCTGTTTAAACCCTTCCCTGGCTCCCTTGCCCTCCTATAGCTGCTGGATTCACGATGATGTACACACACACACACACACACTCAGCTTTTATTTCAAAATGTCAGTTTAACCAAAAAGGTGCAAACAATTAACAGTTAAGTTTCGTCTTTCTTCGCTTAATCCAGACTCTCCCTTGCGTCTCCTAATGTGGTAGTGCCCTAGTATGTGTGTTTGTGTGGTGTGTACGTGTCTACACCTACACAAACACATACACGCATACGTATATAACACGCACACACACGCACATATAAGGCATACATATCATATTTTTTAGTGCTGTGCATTTTCTTTTTGTTTATTATTGATATTACGGGGTTAAGATATGGTGGGGATTTTGGGGGGATTGTATAGGTGAGTATAGATAGGTATGTTATTAGGATAATAAGAGTGTGTTCTTCAGGAGGCCTGTGTGGGTAGGAGGGGTGCATGCGGCAGGAGGAAGGGTAGAGAACAGAGGGAGGAGCAGAGCATGTGGGATCGGGCAGCAGGGCTGTCGGTGAGGGCACACCAGGGCACAGCAGCGAGCGGCTGTGCCTGCTTTTCCAGAATCAACTATATTGATCATTTTATCGTTCCATATTTTAATTTTCTCTCCCTCCGGCATTTCCCAAGCTGTGCATTGGACTAAAAAAATGAATCTTAGACAATCGCCAACCTGGCATTTCACTGATTTTTAATGTGTTTATTGTGTAAGTTATCAACAGAAGCCTTAAGGGCTTTTGGTAATGGGGTATGTTAAAGACAAAGGAAGAAGAGAGACAGGAAAGAGATTTTCTTCTCTAGGTGTTGTCTTCTTAATTTGCATAAATGACAATAGTGAACATCTCGATTCGCTGCCACCTTTGTAAAGCTTGTCGTTGGAAATCAGCCACCATATATAATAATAACCTCTATTTATATGTGACAGGGCCTGTCCTCAGCACTTTACAGGCATGATCTCAATCAGTCCTCTAAAAACCCTTAAGAAGCTGTTCATGCTTATCTGACAAAACCTGAGGCACAGAGAGGTGACATTTCTCGTCCCAGGTCACCCAGCTGGGAGGTGGCAGAATCAGGGCGAGGCACAGATCTCCCCTGACTTGGGCTCCTGGGTGACTTTACTGGGAGCAGCAGCTGTATCAGCAAGAGAGATGAAAAAGATCTACTTGCAAATCTGAGTTCGTGGGGCCTGGTTTTGTCTACTGCTATTAGCCACTGAGTTTAGTCTGGCTTCTCTTTTAAATGAGATTTTTCTTGGGAAAAAAAAAAAAAACGAGCACAAGAACTCGGTAAAGGAGTTCAGACACCACAGAGGATAGACCTCCAACTCCAGGGCTCGCTTCTGATCATTCCTGAACTATTTCTTTCTTTCTTTCTTTTTTTTTTTTTAAGATTTTATTTATTTGACAGACAGAGATCACAAGTAGGCAAAGAGGCAGGCAGAGAGAGGAGGAAGCAGGCTCCCTGCCGAGCAGAGAGCCCGATGTGGGGCTTGATCCCAGGACCCTGAGATCATGACCTGAGCAGAAGGCAGAGGCTTAACCCACTGAGCCACCCAGGCGCCCCCTGTACTATTTCTATATAAATAAACAGAAGTGCTTACACACACACAGACACTCACACAATTGCTTTTTAGAAACAACTTTGAGTATAATTTATATATATATTATTATTTTTTAAAAGATTTTATTTATTTATTTGACAGACAGAGATCACAAGTAGGCAGAGAGGCAGGCAGAGAGAGAGAGGGGGAAGAAGGCTTTCCGCTGAGCAGGACCCTGGGATTGTGACCCGAGCTGAAGGCAGAGGCTTTAACCCACTGAGCCACCCAGGTGCCTCTATACATTTTTAATGCAAAGACGAATACTATAGACCTAGATTTTTCCATTAAAGACTAAATCGTATGTTTGTTCTATATCGACACATGGGGATTTGCTTCATTCTTTTTATTTTTTACTTTTAAGTTATTTTTAAAGATTTTATTTATTTATTTATTTCGGAGATAGAGAGAGAGAGAGACAGCACGAGCGGTCTCAGAACCCTGAGATAATGACCTGAACGAAAACCAAGTCAGATGCTTCACCAACTGAGCCACCGAGGTGCCCTCGTTCATACTTTTTAAAAGCTATATTGAATCTCCTGATATGAAAGACTAAAATGCTTCTACAATTCCAATGGGTGGAAAATACCCCATTTATATGTAATACTTGTCTTATATTAATGAATTTAATTTCTTATGTGCCGTGTGAAATAGATACTTTAATGGACCTATTTCTCAGGTGAGAGAACTGAGGTGTAGGGAAGTGAAGAGGCTTGCCCTAGGTTGCACAAGTTGCAAGTAGGAGAGCTAAGATTCAAGCCTCGTAGTCTGGCATCAGGGTCTAGGACTTTAACTGCTGCCCTCTAGGTGCAGCCACTATTCCTATGAACAGATCTTTAGACACATGCTCAAATCCGTGTAAAAGGTGTATTTCGAGCCAGGAACTTGAAGGTTGAAGGGAATGAATGCTTAAAATTCTGTAGCGGACAAAACCTGTCGCGATGCTCTGTAAAGAGGTAAAACCATTTATGACACCATCACCAGTGCACGGCCCCTTCCCTAAAGGTGTTACGTCCTTGATTCATTAATGGGAGAAGAGGAGTGGACTTCGCTCCTCACCAGGAATGTGCCTCCCCTGTGGATAGCACAGAAACCATCTGAACTCAACTTGGGTGACTTCTAAGTGTCTTGATTTCATCATCCCCTGGAAGAACAAGCTTGTCCCCAACGCCTCTCTCCTGTGTCGTCCCCGCGAAGGCACATTTGCCAGCTGCCTAGCAACACTACCAGCACACGCGTCATTACTCATAAGGTGCTTAGTTCTGGCAAGACCTGAACGTCTTATGCCCATCGAGTCATGCTAATTAGCTGGTGGCATAAGCAGGTGGGGAAGGGTGAGACCGATGGGGAGCGAGGAAGGCCGCCGGCAGTGGGGCTCTGCCCTGTCGGTGCTCGGGGAATGCATGCTCGTCGGGGATGAACAGAAGCGTTGGCATGTGGGAGACCCGCTGATCTCATCTCATCCCGGCGGACAGGTACGATGGCCATCTCGGGCTCTGGCCTCGCACCGATAGACACACAGGTAGAAGAAAAGCAAGAAAAAGACATCCTCCATCTCAAGTGTTGCTTGATATCAGAGACCTAAACCATCAACTGGAGAACTTTGGCCTGAGGATATGTTTTTTTGTTGTTGTTTTGTTTTATTGAGCTACACAGGGGATTTGAAAAATCCAGAGTGGTTACCAACAAGTTTCTAGGTTCTTGGCACAGAGCATTTAACATGCACATGCACGAATGCAAGGATGTACGGCTAGGTGCGTTTTATTAATATTTACTGAGCACCTACTATATGCCAGGCCTTGTGCTGAGGAGCCAAGTGGAGCATGAAACCAATGTGACACCCAGTTCTGGCCTTCAGGGGCTCCCCCTTAAGGAGAGGCGTCTCATTCAAGACAGTCGCCCAGAAGACTACTTAATTGCTTTTCCTCAAGTGGTAAGGGGGAAAAGCAGGGTGTGTGAAGACAGTCCAGCAGGGGATCAAAACACATGGGAGAGAAGGTGTGGGGAAGCGTTTCACGTACTCTCGGTATCATCCTTAATTTTGCGTTTGAGAACAGCGCATTCTCACGCTCATAAATCCTTACAATCGGGGGAGCGGGGCTGGGCTTGAACCAAGGCCATCAGGACGTGGATCCTTCCCAGGGGCTTTTCTGCAGGCGGTTTGACAAGAGCTCAAGAGGAGTAAGTAAGATCCCAAGGAAATCGTGGGGTGTTTACTTGGAGAAAGTGCTCTTACCTGCTCTGAGTGGGGGGAGAGGGGGGTGGGGACGCGTCCAGTCCCTCACCTGTCCTCACTGTCCTACTGGTGTTCCCGGGGACCAGGAATTCTGGTCCCAGTGGTGGCTTCTGGGCAAACCCCAACTAAGCTGGGGCAGGGGTGGAAGAGGGGACCTGGGGGTTGTCCTGGCTGACCTCGGGAGACAGAAAGCCCTGGTGCCTGGGCCCCTCACAGGGAGCTGAGACAGAAGGGGCTGAGGTCTGGGGCCCGCCCAGAGCAGAAGGTGTCTAACCGCTCACGCACTGTTGCAGGACGAAGCTACTTGCTTGGACCAGCCTGACCTCTGAAAATCTATCCAGGGAAGGGCAGGGGAGTGTTTGTTGGGGGGCTTTGCAGGAGTGAGCTGTGGGGGGTGCCAAGGCATGGTTGATGGGGTTGTCCCTCAGCCAGGGAACCCTGACACTTGGGGACAGAGTGGAGAGTCACAGTTTGCCACCCGAGGGAGGGAGACAGCCACCTGGATCAGGGAACTGCAGGAGAGAGAATCCGGCAAAGAGGAAACAGTTCAAAGGACCCAGGAAAACCCAGCAGCTGTGGACTGAATGTTTGTGACTCCCCCCAGATTCTTCCGTTGAAATCCAACCCCCCCATGTGCTGGTGTTAGGAGGTGGCCTTTGGGAGCCCTCTTGAATGGGACAGGTGTCCTTACAACAGGGACCCGGAGAGCCCCCCGCCCTCTCCACCACGTGAGCACCCAGCAGGAAGACGGGCATCCGTGAGCAGAACTGAAGCCAACCAAAGTCGGGCTTCCAGCCTCCCAAACGGTGAGAAGTCAGTTTCTGCTGTTTACGACGCCCCCAGTCTCTGCTGTTCTGCTACAGCCACCCGAACCGACCAAGACACCCGGAGAGAAAGTTAGGTTCTTCCCAGAGCGAGATGGACAAAGTCAGTGTACTTGATGCCCCAGAACTACACTCTTGGAACCGCTTAAACTGGGAAATTTTGGATTTACATATATTTCACTCCATTAAAAAAATACAAAAAGGTCAGTTCTAAATTGGCTTGCCGCACAGAGTGGGAGCCCCCCAGACAGGGAACCCCCTTCTTGGCTCGTCCTTTTTTCTTGCCCACCATCCTACCCCCCGACATGGGCTCCTAGAGGCTCTGACGCCGCTGTTGGCAGGCGGTTGGAGCCCCGAGGACATGCAGAGAGGAACCCAGCCCCTCTCCCACAGTGGCTTTGACCCACAGCAGGCAAAAAGATTTTGCAAAAGATGAGAAAGGATGTGCTCACTCCAGAATCGCATCCCTGACTTGTATCTTTAAGTGACCACTGGCCTGTCTTCCCCAGAAACTAGTAGAAAAGTCTCTGGTTTTACCCAAGGGAAGTGTCGTTTACTACCTCTGAATAGCTTTTAAAGGGAGAAAGAAGTAAAATGCTGCTTTGATCCCTCTTCGGGCGACAGGCATATCCAACAAAGGGTTACACGTTTTATGCTTATTCTGTGTGGGCTCTTTGTTAAACGTTCTGGCTCAGATTGGCTCAGTGAATCCCTCTATGAGGTAAGGGCTATGATTAGTCACATTTAAGGGAAGGAGAAGTTATGTAAGTAAGTGTCCCAGGGGCCCGTGCAGGAGCTGGGATTGGAGGCCAGGTCTGTCAGCTTCTAAAGACCCGCTGTGACCCGCTGATCCCGACTGCCACCTGACGGCCGGGACGCCAAGTTCGCTTGGGACCAGGGCTCCTGAAGCTGCCTGTAGTTTTTCGGGGGATGCTTGTGACTTCCTCTGCTGACATCATCTGGTGCGAGTCTGGATTGACTTGAGTTTGGAGCCCTGCTGGGACTCGGCATCACACCCAGAGGGTCAAGGGGGTGCCGAGGCCAAGGTCCTGGCTAGGAGGAGACTTCAGGTCAGATGATACATACCTTCATGAACCCCTCTGTAAAATGGGGGCAGGATTTCTCATCTTGTAGGAGAAGGTGCCCCAAAGTGCTAAGCACAGTGCCCGGCATAATGAAAGGGCCCCATAAATGACAGTGACAATAATATCTGACTCGGGGCACTGGGAGATCGGCAACATCGAATTACGGCTCATATTAACCTGCTTTCAAAACCGTACCGAGGATCCACGGCGCACATTTCAAATCGTCGCAAATGTAACAAAGACAGTAACTGTGACCGTAAAGGGTTAAGAGTGCGGCACGCTCACAGCCTCTCCTTCAGGGGTCCCGGACACCAGGCTCAGAAAGCGATGCGTGATATATAATTCGATTCCAGGGATGGCAATGCTGCTCCTTCTCCTCTAGCAGTTAGCTTGTCGAGACCTTGCTCTAGTGCTTGGATCTGAGCTGGGGTAACGTGGAGACGGCTCCGTGTCTTCGGCTTTCTCTCGCCTCAGAGGCTTCGGAGTGGTGTCTGCTCCAGAATGTGCCTAGAGCAGGGGGATGTGGGGGAAGAGGCATGCCAGTGGTTTCCAGGCATCCGGAAAGTGGGAAGAGTCAGAGGCCTGCCTGGAGTGAGTGGGGTCAGCAAGGGAGGCTTGGCACTTTCTGGGGTCTTTATCCTGCGATGTACCATCTGCTGCAAGGAATCGTAGAATCCGCAAAAGAACATGTGAATTCTTCAGGCCTGGTTCAAATGGGCCGCTCAAGGCCCTGCCTCCACCTTGGCAAGGCCCCGGGGCTTAGTGACATTCAGGGAGCCATCAAACCTTCTGTTTGCCTAGTAGATAAAGGGCTTGCAATCCCAACTCTGGAAGCAAAGGGTCCATCTCCTCTCCACAAAAGAATTCCTGGGAATTCCTAAGTAGCAGGCCATCATATATCAATATTCCTTTTTATCAAATAACATACTGAAAACAAGGCCTCCATTAATTTTTAAAAAATATTCAAGCTGATTAGAAAGTTGGTTCTGTATTTGATCAAGTCCTGCAGAAATTGGGCTTGTGATGAATCATTGAACAAACACTTTTTTTTTTTTTTGGTACAGCAATAAAGCCTCAAATGATTAATTAAGGGCACAATGCCAAAACAAGTGTCTTTGTTTAAAACGCAGTGGACAAGACAGCCTTGGGAAAGTTGATGTCTTAAGTAGACGCCACAACATGTTTTTAATTATGTTCAGGAAGATGAACAAGAATAGGAATCGCCAACTGTTTAGAAAGATAATTTTTTTTCGAAGAAAGATTAGAATTAAAAAAAACAAACAGAGCATTATTGATTTAACACAAATGCCATTTGTCGGGCCTTTTGTAATTTCCTTATTTGTGTCATCATTCTAGAGTTCACACCCCCCCCCTCGTGTGATAGCGTTTGGCATCCGTTCAGCTCTCGGCAATATGATACAGTAAACACGCGGCGACTGCTCATATTAAAATGTTTTATTTGTTGTAACTGTACAGATGATCAAGCCATGCAAGTCCTAAATTATCCCAATCATTGCCCAGGCTAATCGGAAGAGAGGGAATCAGGGACCGTCTCTGCGAGACGAGCAGGCAGGCCTAGGGTTCAGGGCGAAGCTGTCAGTCGGAAAGGAAACAACAGCAGAAAAGTTTACGCAACATCAGCTCTCCACGGCGCCGTCCCGAGAGCTGCCCAGCGCTCCGCTGAAACAGACGTCAGCCGCCCGGGTGATGCGTTTGGAAGCGGCTTACCTTGGGTTGTATCGGGCAGTCAGATCCCATTTGGATCACAGTGTCCTATCTCAGTCTGCGCAGTAACGACGGGCTGAGCTCTAAACAAGGCCAGCTCTTCATTGTAAAATGCTGGAGACAGAGCAGGAGCCTCACCGTTTGGCCTCTTTCCCCTAACCTGTCAGGAAATGGCCTCCACTCATTGGGAAATCGATGGAAATATTGCAGAGTGCGGGCCGCGGGCTCTGGATTTCAAGAAGGCATTTAGAGGTGCCACTCACGGGGACGCGCGGCTCCCAGTCTCCCTTGTTGTCCAAGCCGCCAGGTTTGGAGAAACGGTTAATTATTCATCTTGCTGGTAAGTAATGGCTTTATCTTCTCATACGCGTCAACACGATTAGAGAATGGGTTGAGAACCACGTGCGCCGGGCTCTGTTCTTGAACGTTCCTTCTCCCCAGTAATGGGGTTTGTGTCCCAGCTCGGCGCTGGGCTCTGTGCACAGTGCTGGAGACATCGGGGTGCACAAGCAGGCTCTCCCCTCCGAGAGCTCGGACTCCAGACTTGGCCAACTGAAAGGAACCGCATCTCTGAGGGGAGGACTAGCATTCTGGACCCTGGACAGCTGAAGGCCCAGGGAGGGTCCGAGCACAAAGGGACACTGACCTTTCTCCCCGGGAGGACGCCGAGAACTTGCCGGGCTGACATTGCCTCGGGAAGCCCGAGAACCTGATGTTTGCCAGTGACCCCTTAAATCACAGTGACAAATAGGACCCGCTGCCTCAGTCCTCCTGCCGCCTGCTTTTGTTTAAGTCGGCAGGAGAGAATGGCTTTCACGTTTTTAAATGGTGGGAAAAAATAACCCTCCGAAAGAAGGGTTTTTATCCCCAATAAAAATATTTGTGACAGCTCGGCATCCAGAAGTAAAGATGTTTTGAAGCATGGTTGCGGCCCTCCATCTCGACCGCGGCCTCCTTCGGGCTCTGTCACGACTCAGCTCCACGCCGCAGCACGGAAACAGCCACGGGCGAGCTGCACAGTGGGGGGGCTGTTTTCCGGCACAACGTTTCCACCGGGTTTTCCACAGGTGTGGCCAACCCCTGACTTCACCAAAGTCCTTCGAGGCCTGGTAGGAATTCAGCTACTTCCTCATCTGGACCCGGCTTGAGAGAGAAAACACAGAGGACCATGGACAGGAAGGAGCTGCGCCAAGGTGGCTTCTGTTCGTGCTCATTTTCCGGAAGATTCTATTCCGGAAGATTCTTATTATGCCTGGGCATAATAAGAAGGGAGCTTGTAGGCATGTGCCAATCCAAGCCCATTTGCAGGGAGACGAGTGGGTTCAGCAGACTTCCCCCATCCCAGAGAATGCGCTGAGTTGTTTTGGGGGGAGAAATGCTTTCTGGGGCCTCATGGGATGCGAGTGGGGAGACGAAGCCCCTTGCGGGCCCCACGGTCACTCGGCACCTTTTCAGCAAAGGTCTTTGTTTCACGTGTCGAGGTGTTTATGGGAGGACCTGGGGGTGACTGGGGTCGCCTGCTTAGTGGAGGGAAGCAGGACTGGACGTCAGCGGGCCCAGAAGGGACGGAGGAGAAGAAAGCTGAGCAGAGGAGGACGGTCTAGAGAAACAGTGAGCAGCTTCACTGGGTGTCGTCCGTCAGCGTGATGTGACCCCACTTCCCTGTGAAAACCCACTCGTGTCTGTGACTCATTGGCACTTGGGTGACAGAGGAAGCTCTTGAGGAAAACTAAAGTGGGGCCGAGTTGCGCTTGGGGCTGGCATCCAGTGAGAAAAGGGGCAGCATGCTGGGCCAGGAAGACGTCACCTCACCCGGGTCCCGGCCGCTGTCACGCCTTCCCTCCACCGGTCAGTGGCCGTCCCTGGGCCTGTCACCTGAAGGAGCCGCCCTCCCTCGTCTATACTTCCCACCCCCATGCCCTGCTTTCGCTGTCTTCAACAAGCCTGCGCTCACCGGCCATGCTGTGTAATTACTTGGTTTGGCACGGGTTGTTTTCTCCCTCGTTCAAGGGTGAGAGGGAGGGACTTGGTGTTGTTCACTTCGGCAGCCCCGCGCCTTCGGACCAAGCCTGGCTGGCAGTGAAGAGGACACGTTTATTCAGCGAAGGCTCCAGGGGATGAAGGGGTCCCCGGGAGCTGCCACGCGCTCTCAGAGCCGCCCCTGCTCGCCCACCTGCCAGACTGTGGCTTCTGCCCCTACACGGGCGCTCCTTAGCGCAAGCCACCGAAAGGCACCAACGGTCACCTAAACGTCTGCTTGCTTCCACTCCTGCCCCCTCCAAATCCGGGCTCCACACCACCGACTCTCCTTTCCGATGTGAACTTCGAACGACGTCGCCTCCTGGCTTTTAAACCCTCTCATTGCTTCCTGTCACTCTTCGAAAGAAGAAAAAAGTCCATACTACTCTTCATGGCCCACAGAGCTTCCTAAGTGGGTCCGTCTTTCGACTGCCCCCGTTGTGTTCCTGCTCACTCTGTGCCCGCAACACCCGCCTCCTCCTCGTTTTTCCGAAATGTCACACTCACTTCCCATTAGGACCTTGACACTTGGCGCTTCTCCTCTCTCTGAGCCTCCCTCGGCGGCCTCCCACACGTCACTCCTGCCCCAGCTCAAAGATTAGGCACCTCTGAGATGCCTTCGCTGACCATCCGGTCTGGAATAACCCACCTCAGCCCATCGCTTTTTATCACATCACCTAGCTCCGTTATCCTTTCCTTTTGACCCTTCACCACTGGCTGTAATTCTCTTATTTGTTCTGTGGTTTATACTTCAGAGTCTTTCTTCCTTTTCCAGGGTGGGATGGATGTTGGCACCTTGGCCACTGTGACCTTGACCATCTTATTTGTCATCAAGGTCTAGGATAGAACCTAGCATACTGTCGGTGCTCAATAAATAACTGGTGAGTGAATGAACGGATTGATCTATGTACGCAGAATTTCCTGACAACAGAGGAGTCCCTTTCCTGCCCATCTTCCTGTGCCTTGTCCCACAAATAACATACACCGGTCCCTACGGGGGGACAGGGGTGGTAGTTCCACCCCCGTAATTCCTACAGGTCATCCTAGAAGATCACATGCCTGGAAATTACTTGCCTTTTCTTAGCTATGACCTTGAAGTTACAATGAGGTTTAAAAATTAAGTGTGACGTAGGCTTAAGTCTTAAAGCCAGTGTTTGGGAAGGTTTGGAAGACTAGACCATGGCCAGAAAATGACCTCGGGTTCTGCCGTCTTCATAGAATTATCATAGTCAAGTCTTTTATGTTATTATTATTATTATTTTTTTAAAGGTTTTATGTACTTATTTTAGATGGATAGAGAGAGAGAGAAGAGGGAGAGAGAGGGAGAGAAACTCGAGCAAACGCTGTGCTAGTACAGGGCTCCATCTCACCATCCCAAAGTCATGACCTGAGCTGAAACCAAGAGTCCGACGCTTAACTGACAACACCACCCAGACACCCCCATGATTAAGTCTTTTAAACAGAGGTGGATCCCTTTTTCGGTCCTGCCATCGGCCCTGGCTTCCCCAGATGAATCAGTCAGTAGATGTTTTGCTCCTGGCGTGACTGCTGACTCCAAACTGTGGTTGAGTCAACATGTAAAGGGAGGGCTGGACTTGGGGGTAATTATAGGTATCTCCTTAATAAACCTTATCTGATCTATTTCTGTTAATAATTGTATGTAATTATATTTACGTGTGAGAGCGTTGCATCTTAATGGAAAGTAGGGCCCTGAGGATTTAAAGAACTTAAGAAGCGTTTGATTGGACACCGCTCACCATTAGGTGTTACCCAAAGTATAACAGGAGAAAGGAATTCATCAAAAAGGAAACTGGATAGTAGGAGAAACCCAACACTTTCATTAATTGATAATATTTTTATTAGGTTGTTACTTTCAAGTGTCTTTTAGTACTTGCACTTGAATTTAAATGTCTGAAAGGGAATGGGTATTCAGGAAAAGAAAAGTAATTACACCCTGTAATTCTGATTTAATTATAAGGAAATAGATGTAACATGATGTGATAAAAGTTATGATGAGCTCTTTAAATGATATATGTCATTAACATGTTAATTGGCATGAAATCTGAACTCGGAGCCAGAGAAATCTTAGGTGAATATGAGGTCAACTCTATTACAGGCTGTCTTACAATGAAAATTCCATAAAAGCATTTTGAGTTTTATTCTGCAATGTACTTTTTCCCCGTTTATATTCAATATGATGAAATTCCAATCGTACTCTTTAAAACAAGAAAGATAAAAAAGGCCATCCTTAAGACGCCCGGGTGGTTCGCTTGAACTTGTAATTGAGTAGACATGGGGTCTGAACTACATGAAATGTGTTTTTTTTTCCTGAGCTCAAAGACCAGGTCATGTTCTAAAAATCCGGTTCTCTCAGCATTTTAGTGCGACGAGGAGACGACGTGCATAAAGACTTTGATTATGAAAAAGACTGCCATTTCCTCAAATACTCATCCAGCGTCCTATTTATTTTATTTAATGACAATCTGGGGGCTCAGTGGAAGGAATGCCTCTACCCAGCAGAAGGAAAGAGCCAAAGTAGACCGGGGTGACTGCGGTCTGGGGTCCGACGCCGCGTGGAGACTCAGAGCCTCGGAGCTTCAGCGGGGAATGGGCAAGCTCATGGCCGGCTCCGGGGCAGGTGCGGTTGTTACGGATGCGCTGGGGTATTGAAAACCCCGACGTGTCCTCTCCTCTCTCGGCTCTCAGCGATGGAAGCCTTTCTGTTGGAGTAGCCACACTGACACTCCTCCTCCGAGATATTCTCACCACACACGCGCCCAGACGGCGGCCTGTGTCTGCAGACCCACTGTGAATATCAACATCTGCCGCGCACGGGTGCTTCTCAGAGAGTTCCTCTCTTCTTCATCTCTTGGTGGACATTTATCCTACCTTAATTCAAATTATTGCAGAAGAGAGTGGATTCCAGAGCATTCTATTTGGCAATGATCTAAACCTCATGAAAGAGAGACTCCGAGAACTGGCAGAGGGGAGGACCCTTAAGGAAAGCCGATGTTAGAACTGGAATTTACATTTTGCAGGCTTGGACACAAAGGACTGGGTAGTGGATGGGAGAACAAGAACTGGTTTCTAGCTTGAGTCCAACATGCCCATGCATGATTCAGTCTTTCCACTCACTTGACTGGGGCAGAAGGGTCTTCTAGGTATTTCCCTAATATCCCCAACTCATACCTGCCCCAGGGCCTTTGCACGTGATCTCCCCTACCCCTTGAATGTGTTTCTTCTCCTTCTCTTACTTTGTTCAGGTCTCAGTTCCAATATCACCCTCTCTAGCATCCTTCTTAGCTCGAAACAAGCACCCCCTCCCACATCTTTTACTCTCTAGTTCTTTCTGCTTTGAATTTTTTCATGGAAATGATCTCTAGACTATCTCAGATGTGTATTTATTCAGAGCCTGTCTGTTGCCTCTAGAATGCAGGCTCCGTGGCGGCAGGCACCTGCTCTATCTTGTTCATTGCTCTATTCCCAAGTGGAGAACAGTGTCAGGCACCGAGAGGTAAACATGTGCATATCACATGAATGATGCAGGAATGTGTCCTGGTGCCTCATTCCCCAGCTGCATGTCCTTGGGCTGGTTACCTAATTTGTACGGCCTCAGTTGCTGCCTTGTTGGCAAAATGGGAATAAGGGTTTGAAGAATTAAATGACTGAATGCATGAAATCTCCTTAGCATAGAGTCTGGTACATGTCAAGTACTCAATATATGTTGGTTTACAAATGAGAGATTTTTCTTTAGGAAATCAACACAACATCACCTGGGAACTGAATTTTTGAGTCTGTTTGAGGTGAGTGATGGAGGTCGGGAGAGCCTCCTGCTGGGTTTCGCTCTGAGCTAGCGCCCTGGCGCTAAAGTCATTTATTGGATACATCTGTACTTTGAGGAGGGATTGGGATAAACTCCTTAGTGGGTGTGGACTTCCTCCCTTACTGAGCTCAGCCGAGAGTTTAGTTAAGGTTGGAAGGCACCGAGGGTGAGGTTGTATAGATCATGATTAAGAAGGTGGACCCAGGAATCAAACAGATGTCTGCTTCAAAATCCCGGGTCCCACTGCCGACTGGGTTTGTGACTTGAAGTGAGTAACTTCACCTTACGTGCCTCTGTTTGTTCATCTGTGAAATGGGGCTAAGAGAAATATTTTTCCTTATAGGGCCACAGTGAGGAAATGAAGTTAAATTTAATGCATTAAATGCAGCCACAGAAGGAGTGTCCTGAGCAAGGGGGTGGCACGGAGACTATTTGAACACGCGCCGTCCGTGGCGACTGCAAGTTCCGCGGTGTCTCTGGGTTGAGACAGCAAGAGTTCAACGCACACTTGGTCTCAGAGGCTTAGCTACAATTAATTGAGCCTGAAAGGCCGCAGACAAGAAGAAACCCTAAATCAATGATAAGGGCAAAGAGAAAATAAATGGCCTCTGCATACAGTGAGTGCTCTGTGCTGCGCAGACAGCCTGGGTTCAAGACCCTACAGGGTCTTCTCGGCCACAGCCACCCATTGAGGTAGACCGCACCTACGGCTTTGAATTGAGCTTTTTCAAAATCAGTGATTTCCGAAACTGCCTAGCTCCATGCTGTTTGGCTGTCCGCCAAAGCACAAACTCACTTCCTGGGACCTTCTGACCAAGTTGACCAGACCTCAGATGTCTTGGGATATCGGGAGCTGCTCAGCAGGTGGTGTCGAGCATTTGCCAGGTCTGGGATGGAGCTGAAGCCCTTTTGTGCACCAGCAGTATGTGATGAGGGGCAGGGCACGGCTAATACGCCAGCATCTCCCGCCAGGACCCCCCAGTTTCTTTTGGTCCCGAAGGTCTCTAACACCAGCTTTCCATGATGCATGTTTTCTGTGAGGCTCCAGTCCACAAACCCTCCTGTAAGTTTCTGATTCAGAAACCACCGTGGTGGAGAACTGTGCTCGTCTCTCTCCATCTCCACTGTGCCCCGGGATGAGCACCCCCCCCTCCTCACCTGCTATCACAAAGACAAGAAGGGCCATTCATAATTTAAGCTGGCCCTTTCTTTCCTACACGCCACCAACAAGAGCCGGATGCTGGAGGAAAAATTGAACTCTTTCTCCCAGGATACACTGAAGATCAAGCAGAATCTCATTAAGGCTCACTTCAAAGATTCGCCCTTTATTTCCATACAAACAAGTTTAAATTATCGTGCGTGAATCTGCTGTTAGCAGGGACTCTGATCCATTATGCATGATTCCTTACTGCTCGGATCATGAATAATGGGCAGCGCTCCATTAGCGATTTCCAGTAATATGCTAAACTTAGGGAGTGGTCACGTTATTGGGTTAAAGTTCTGTAGTTTGCATATTTATCTTATTTCTTACTCAAGCTGGAAGGCTCTGGTTCATCGAAATAGGTGTTGCAATCTTTGTTGTAATTAAGGACAGCATAGCCCATGTTGTAGCTATGATTTCTTTATTATTATTTAAAATTTATTGAGCACTTACTATGTGCAAAGGATATTATCCTTGCATGCGTAATATTATTTAATCTTCACTAGAGCCTCGCAAGGTAGGTATAATTATTATCAGCGAAAAAACTGATAATTAGAGGAGGATCTAATTTGCCCATGGATAAGGCTCATACTAATTGGTAGTGCTGACTCAAACCAATTTGCCTGACTTCAGACACTCCTAAGCACAACATATTTTTTAGCATGCTATTACTTTCTGAAGAGCTTTCCTAGACACAGTATCGTTTGAGAGATTTTTGATGCCCATTGTACAGATGATAAAACTGATGCCCAAGAGGATGAATGTTACCTGGGGGCAAGAAACCCTCGTTTTGCTCTGATTTTGCTTCCATTGGATTGTGGATGACTAGTCTTCCTGGAAATAATGATGTGGTTGCACTATGGATTCTGGAATTTTTAAGGTTGGGGGAAGGTTTTCTCAATGTTCTCCCTTCTGTCTCTTTCTCTGGAGGCTCCTTAGGAAGACCCATGCTGGCTCTTTGGTTTCCTGGTGGAATGACCTGGGGCAAATTGCTTAACTTCCATTTTAGTTTGTTTATCTATATGATGGGGGGGATCCGTAGCTGCTTCTTTTAGGTCCCTGGCAGGAAGAGGCCAGGTAGAGCAGACTGGGCACACAGGAAACAATGTATACAGGTGAACTAATATTTTTATATTATTCCCTTTAAAAATTCTTTGTACCCATAACTTGTATTTCTCTGATTAACCCGAAGACATCTGGCACGCTGTTGGAACATGTCCTTTATTAAAGCCCCATTGACTCCATCTAATGGCCCCATCAATGAAGTCATAATTCGTTTCATTGTTCCTTCCTGTCCCCTCAGCCCAGGACAGAGACTAGCCAATGGCACATGCCCTTGGCCATGATCGTGAATTCATGAGTCATGTTGGGATGGCTTGAAGAAATTGGTTACAAGGACTGTCCCACAGCCCAGCTCAACCTCAGATTATTGAAAAACAGTTGGAAGGGAAGTTTGAATTGGTCACAGCTTTTATTTTTAACTTTTTGACTTTGCTGATGTCAAATCCAGCCTCACTGTCAAGACAGGAAATGCTATGGTCCTCTGGAAAATGTCTTCATAATTTCTGCATTATTTTTTCAAGATATTTGGCTAGCTCAACTGGGAATGATTTTTCCATTTGGGGATGTGTCACAGAGTGCCCCAGATAGGAAATAAGCTTAAGGAGCTTGACTTGGGAGACTGATCCCGACTCTTTGAACACACCCAACCCTTTCCTGTACAGAATTTTTCTGCTGGTCCTGCCATCTGGACCCTCCTCTTCCTTTGTTTGCTCATTACCACTAATTCCATAGGTCCAGATTTTACCAGTTTTTCAAGGTTCATCTAAAAGCCACATTTTCTTTATTCTAGAAACTGCTTCTTTAATACCATATGTTTATAGTTTGCTTTATGCTTTTTTGAAGTGTCTTTCCAGATACTATTAATCAATCAATCAATTAATTAATCTTGTTGCCTGTGATCTGTTCATATTCTTGGTAGCGTTTCACCATCTATCTCGTGTGGCTGAGCTCTCCCTCCCACGGTGGTATTGGAAGCTTCTCTCCTTTCCTGTATGCTAGAGAGAACTTTCTCCACCAGCATGGCTCTTGGGCCTTGCTCTTTCTATTAGGAAATGGAGAAGAGTATTCGAAGGAGCCACTTCAAAAAATTTTTTTTTAAATTTTATTTAAATTCAATTAATTAACATATAGCATATTATTATTTTCAGAGGGAGAGGTCAGTGATTCCTCAGTTGCATGTAACACCCAGTGATCATCTCGTCACGTGCCTCCTTAACGCCCATCCCCCAGTGACCCCCTCCCCCTGCCCACCTCCCCTCCAGCCACCCCCAGTTTTTTCCCTAGAGTTAAGAGTCTCTTACGGTTTGTCTCCCCCTCTGATTCTTATTTTATTTTTTCCTCTCTTCCCCTATGCTCCTCTATTTTGTTTCTTGAATTCCACACACGAGAAAAGGAAATAGTTGACAAAACTAGAAGACAGCCTATAGTATGAGAGAAGATATTTGCAAATGTCTTACCAGATAAAGGGCTAGTATCCAAAATCTATACAGAACTCATCAAACTCAATACCCACCCCCCCAAACCCCTACGTAATCCAGTCATGTAAAGGGCAGAAGACATGCATAGACGTTTATCCAAAGACATCCAAATGTCCAACAGATACGTGTAAAAATGTTCAACATCTATCTATGAAAGACCCACAGCAAGTATCATCCTCAATGGGAAAAAGCTTGCGTCCTTTCCGTTGAGATCAGGAACACGACAAGGATGCCCACTCTCACCACTCTTGTTCATCTATAAAATGGCGAGAGTAAAATACCCAAGCCTGATTAGTTCTGAGGACTACAAGTAAAAGCTTAGAATGATGCCGTTAGCTGCTGCTGCAACTTTCATTATATCCTTTGCTGGAGGATTATTATATATAATCCTTTATTATACATATATAATATATATATTTATATTATTATAAACAAAATGTTATATAGACACTTTGCATATGTTATCATATTTAATCCTATAATAAACTTTTGAGGTATAGTTAAGAAAGGATTGTTTTATAATAAAAATGATTTATAAATATTCTATAAATTAGTATTAACTAAAAAGGTAGATTACATTTAAAAAACCAAGGTTGAAGCCAAAAAGTAAAGTAGCAAATATCTCCTAACACATTCAGAAAATATAATCAGCACAACACCCAGTGTTGTATGACTATGACTATCATTTGTTACTTTTATCATTTAAACCTCTCCAAAAACATTTTTTTTTTAAAGATTTTATTTATTTATTTGCGAGAGAGAGACAGTGAGAGAGAGCATGAGCGAGGAGAAGGTCAGAGAGCGAAGCAGACTCCCCATGGAGCTGGGAGCCCGATGTGGGACTCGATCCCGGGACTCCAGGATCACGCCCTGAGCCGAAGGCAGTCGTCCAACCAACTGCGCCACCCAGGCGTCCCTCCAAAAACATTTAAAGAGGAAAATAAAAGTATTGCCTATTCACTCCATGGGAATATTGGGCCTGGTTTCCCTTAAGTTCTCACACTGGACTAACACGGTGCCCCCTTGATTCCTATAAAGATTCCATATGTACTGTATACAGAATTTTTCCTACCATCCGGCAGCTAGAGTGGAGGGTCAGAAGGATAAATTTTAAAATTAAAGCTTGATGAAAATTTTAAAAAAAAGTTCAACATCACTGGGCATCAGGGAAATACGTATCAAGACCACAATGAGATCCCACCTCACACCGGTCAGAATGGCTACAATGACCAAGTCAGAAAACGATGGGTGTCAGCGTGGATGCGGAGAAAGGGGAGCCCTCCCCACGGCTGGCGGAGGCTGCGCTGTTGGGATTCAGTCACAGCCACAGAGCAGGTGAGTCACACGTGGAAAGACAACAGGAGGTGGGTGGGAAGGGGCAAGCCACGACAGGACCAGGGATGGCTGGCTCGGAGGGGACGCGGGAGCATTTTTGGAGAGGCTAGGAGGGAGAGCTGGTATTTCGGGAGGCACGGAGTTTTAGGGCAAGTGGATGGGTGAAAAGAAAAGCAATTTAATGAACAGGTGCCTGACCCCTTTGGCATCTGGGGAGAGGCTGAGTAAAGGTTTATACTTTCCTACGAGTATCTTCTATGACGGATGGGCACTTCTCCTGAGTATAACACGTGTGTCAGAACAGGCCTGACCTTAACGAGCTGAGGTTGGTACTGGAATTTACATATGTGTCTCTTTATTCCTTCAGTATGCACACACTCTGGGAAGCTTCTCGAATGCAAGCCTTTGGGTGTCACTTCTTTTCCTTTTACCCATAAGCTCTTGCTCCACATTGGTTTCTTCAGGAAAAAACAAAACAAAATGAAACAAAAAACAAAAACAAAACAAAAAAAATGCTTATTTGTCCATGTTTTGGAGACAAATGCTTCCCAGTGAGTTCAGGTTCCCAGTTGCCTTGTGGATGGTCTGTCTCACTGGCTTGCTCAGGCTAGTCATTTGGGGAAACCCACAGCACACAGTGGACAAGGCACAACAGGCTCAGAGGCCGTGTGTCTGCCTTCAGCAGCCCCTCCGACAGCTAGGCTCCCTGGGCAAGTGATTGAATCTCCTTGGTTTCCCATCAAAAAGTTTTGTTTCCCTAGATCAAAAGTTTTGTTTCCCTTTGCTTGCTAAAAGCAAGCAAGCAAGCAAGCAAGCAATATGGTTCACTCTTCCCAGACTGTTAGAGTCATGGAATATAAGGATCAGTAATGATGGTGGGAAATGAGCTGGTCCCGAGATGGCCAACGACTTCTGCTGGCTGTAGACTTGCATCGCTGGCAGCGTCCACTTAGAGTGATCGTCTTCCGTTGGAGTCAGGGTGTCCTCCCACTGGGGGGCATTGCCTGGAGACATTTTTGGCTGTCCAACAGGGAGGGGCAGGGTGCGCTACTGGGATGGAGAAGGCAGAGGCCACAGTGCCTTTTAGACATCCCATAATGCACAGAACAGCCTTCCACAATAAAGGTTACCCACCCACAGTGCCAACAGAGACAATTTGTTCTGAAGGATGCAAAGTCTATGTCTTCCTTGAAACCCAGTGGGAAAGAATGCCAGGATTGATTAGTGATGTCTGCTTCAGAAACAAGAGGTAGGAGTTACGGAGTGTGTGTTTGTCATTATTATACAAAACCAAAAACTTATTTTATAGAAGAGGAGATCAAAGTCCAGGTAGTTTTTAAGGCACGTGGCAAGCAAGTGGGAAAGCTCAGGCTATAAACGATTTTTTAAAAAAGATTTTATTTTTAAATAATTTCTTTTTTTTTTTTTTTTTAAAGATTTTATTTATTTATTTGAGAGAGAGAGACAGTGAGAAAGAGCATGAGCGAGGAGAAGGTCAGAGAGCGAAGCAGACTCCCCATGGAGCTGGGAGCCCGATGTGGGACTCGATCCCGGGACTCCAGGATCACGCCCTGAGCCGAAGGCAGTCGTCCAACCAACTGAGCCACCCAGGCGTCCCTATTTTTAAATAATTTCTATACCCAACTTGGGGCTCAAACTTATAATCTTGAGATCAAAAGTCACGTGACCTACAGACTGAGCCTGTCAGTCTCCCCAGATAATCAATTGCTTTGTGATGGAGACTACATTCTTCAGGAGCAGAAACTGAAGCAGTCTCGCTCACTAGCATGTCTAGCATCTAGAATAGCGCCTGCCCGTGGTAGACATTCAACAAATATCTGTTGAATTAATGCATCAAGTTTTTGGCAAGCACAGCTGTAACTTTACTAACTCCAAGCCTGTTTTCTTAATTTATATAAAACCTATTTTCAGTTTTAATAGTGCATGTAAAAATAATAAAGCTAATGCCAATGTGAAAACGCTTGAACAATAATCATTTTCTTTGAGAGCTGCTTGTTCCCTGTCTTTTCTACACCCAGCATCACCTGGAAATATCTGTTTGTAGGATCTGTTCTGAGACCCTCACCCAGAGAATATCTTCCACACACATCTCCCTAAAGGCTGGGACGCATTCTTTTTGAAGGAACATGAACCCTGTAGAATGCAGGACAACTTCTGGGGCAGGACCAGCTCCTGGGAAGAGTCTGGGATATTCAGTGACTTGAATTTTTTTTTTTTTTTCTGCTGCCTTTCTGATTCACCTGGAGGAGAACAGTCAGCCAGCTTCTTGGTGTTCTCTTTTGCAAATGAGACCAAACAGCCCCTTGTCACAGTTCACCATTTCACTTGGATGGGTGAAAGAGGCAAATTATGGAAGCAGCTAGAATCCTTTAAGAGATTTAATGACTTTTTTTTTTTAAAGATTTTTGGATTTAGAATATTTATAGACCACAGTAAGTTGCAAAGAGAGTAGAGTTTGCAGTGCCTTTCCCCAGAGTCCCCCAAGGATGACATCAGTCTAATACAATTGTACTGCAATATCAAAGCCAGGATATTGACCGTGGTCTTATACTGTTAACCAGGGAAGAGACCTTGATTTGATAATGTGTGTGTGTGTGTGTGTGCGCGCGCGCACGCGTGCATGCTCGTGCGCAACTGGGCCCATTGTAGATTTATGTAACCATCCATCACTACAGTCTGGGTGGAAAACTGCTTAGAACGAAGAATGATGATATTACCAGCTAGGCATGTCACATATATGCATTAGTTAATCTTCACAGCAATCCGGCGAGTCAGATGTTATATGCATTTTACCAACAAGTAAACTGAGGCTCAGAGTACTTAAGTAACCTTGGGAGGATGACCCGCCCAGCCAGTGAAATAGCAAAGCTCAATCAGTTGGATGCCAGCACTTGCCCTTTTTAAATAATTCCATGCTGCGATTCATTTTAAGAAAAATCACCCCATAATCTCACCATTCAGAGATAAACCATACTTAACAATTGAGTCTATTTCCTTTGAGTCATTTTCTAGGAATATGCGGATGTAGACTTAATTGTATTCCAGCTGTATACACAACTTCTATCTCACTTTTTTTTGACTTAGCATCACATCTATATGCCATGAAAAACACTTTGGAGTGATTGCTTTAAAATCTGCCCAATAGTCCACTGTTTCATGATGGAATAAGGTTTCTCTGATGCCATTTTTGGCGTATAAAATTGCCAAATGTTTATTATTATAAGTATTGTCACAGTGAACGTCTTTGTACAGAAACTTGTATGTGAAGAGCCACAGATATTCTTAGGACTAGATTCTGAGATGTGAAATTATGGAGTCAAAACATAAGAACAGTTTTATGATTCTTAATAGTATTGCTTAAATAATCAGAAGGCAACGTCTTTAAAATATGGTACTAGTGGGGAGCCTGGGTGGCTCAGTGGGTTAAGCCTCTGCCTTCGGCTCAGGTCATGATCCCAGGGTCCTTGAGTCGAGCCCCACATCGGGCTCTCTGCTCAGCGGGGAGCCTGCTTCCCCTCCTCTCTCTCTGCCTGCCTCTCTGCCTACCTGTGATCTCTGTCTGTCAAATAATAAAATTAAAAAAAAATCTAAAATATGGTACTAGCTACTCTCAGTGAGGGGCTGGTGAAGTATAGCCTCCAGGGTAAATCCGGTTCTGCCGCACCCTATTTGTAAATAAAGTTTTATTAGAACATAGCATAGTCACTGGGAACAAATATGCTCATCTGTTGGCATATTGTACTATGTCAGAGCTGAGTAATTGCAAAAGAAAGCCCAGGACCGGGAAACTGAAAATATTTACAGTGTAAACCTTTATAAAAAAGCTTTGCTGACCTCTGCTCTAGACTAAAGCTATGGGAATGAGAGATAGTGATGGCAGATGTTTGGTTAGAGCAATGGTATCTGCCAGAGAAGGGGTTGTTCCAATGTACGCTGGAGCCTTTGGGTATGGGTTCTCAGATGTCTTGCTCTCTTGTGCTAAGGGAGAGGCACACAGTTGATGCTTAATAAGTGCCTTTTGTTTGTTGTCATAGTAGTTGTGGCTGCTAAGCGTGGGGCTGACAACAGATATGGTGACATCCTGTCCTCCCTTTTCCTGGCCGTGTGGCTCTTGGAATTGTCCTGGGTGGATGACTTTCTTTTCACACCACTGGTGCATATAGGAAAGCAGCTCTATTATTTAAATGCTCCAAGATCAAGGATGTAAAATGAAGGCTGCCCCTGGCCCCACAAGACATCCAAATAAATCTCACGGCTTCCAAATGTGACTGTGTCACCCTGGGATTAATACCAAGTAATCCAGTGCCAACATCAAGACAGTGAAAATAAGCATTTACTCTCCCGGAAAATCATTTTATACTGATTACAAGTTGTAGCCTGTCACTAGGATGTGAATTGAAAATGTGCACATTTGCAAGGTTAATATTTCTCTCTAAAGTCACTCTCTCCCCAGCCTCCCACCCCCCACTCCGGCCCAGCTCACAAGGAAATGGGAATTCCAAATAAATATTTGTCCTGATACATCCTTATTCCAAGATACAAAGTTTAGACCAGCTTTTCATTTACCTCCAAGACAACAGAACAGCATGAACACAAGTAGAAACGGTCTAGGGCAGATGGGTCTAGGACAGGCTTTTTTAACCTCAGCTTCTAGGACATTTCAGGCCAGATAATTCACAGGATGGGGGACCATCCTGTGCAGTGCGGGATATTAGTAACATTCCTGATCTCTTCCCAACTCACCCCTATTTGAAATGCACAGGTCTAGAGATCTTGAAACAAGAAGGCAGGCAACCTAATAATGTCCAAACGGCAGAGCATGGCCACCTGCCTCCCCTTCAGCTTCATCTCTGTCACTCTTTACCTCGAGTCTTTGAACCCAGAGTACGCATGCTTTGTCATCTCCTGGCGTTTGCTTGTCCTGGCCACTCTGCCCTGGAATTTTCTCTCCTCATTTCTTCATTATGGAAAATCACCTCCTCAATGAAGCCTTCCATGACTACCCCTCCACCAGGCCCAACATAGAATGAGACAGGATTTCCTCTGGGTTTTCAAGACTGTCTCAACAGGCAGTAGAGATACTATTGTATAGGATTTGGGCTCTAAATCAGTGCTTAAAGCAACCACTGCACAGAACAAAATCAACCTTGGAAAATCCCTTCATCCCCCTTCAGTACAGTATGAATGGTTTTGTAGAGTCAACTCTCCATCTGAGTCATCTTTACGCCTGCTCCTGTTCAAGACGTTTTCAGTTACATTAAAGGAATGAATCCGAGGGCACTGTATGCCAATGCCTGGACCTTCAAACATTTACATCTTTAGAAAATGTCTGATGACAAATGGGGAAAAGGTAAAGCATTCTGGTCTGTTCTTGTTGGCCTACAGCGTTCATGTCATTTTGTTTTAATATTGAACCTCTTTCATCTTAATATAGGTGAATGATTTGCCATTGGAAGAAGTAAGTCAGATAACGCATGTCAAAGTACCAAGTATAATAGCCGGGGTCGAGCAGGGGCACCAGAGGCTTTCTGAATTCAGACGGAAATCTACAGTGTTCTTTGAAAGTGACAGACAAGAGCTTGGCCGCAGGCTTCCTATATTTCTCAACTGGCATTTTCTCTTGTGACCACGACCATCCGTCGCTTGACCTTGGACCTCAGGACCCACTGAGTGCCCGTGCCATCACAGTGGACTTGTCTGTTTTTCGTTTGTGTGTTTGGGTGTGGGTTTCCCATTGGACTATGAGTTACTTGAGGACAGAGGCCCCGACTCATTTATTTTTGTATTCCCAAAGCCGCCTACGGAGCCAGTGTTCAGTAATTTCCATGTCAAATGAAGGCATAAGAAAATGTAAGTTTAAATTAATGACATCTTCAGCGTCTCTTACACCGAATTAAAAACCCTTCCCCTGTGGAACAGAAACATTGTGAATGCTGTATCTTCTGGGATTCGTGTATTCTATTACAAGCATGTAACATAATTTCCCACCCATAGGAGGTGCTCAATGGATATTTGGTGTGTTGTTATTTGAGTCCTTAAATGTTTCGAAAACACAACAGAACTCCTCAAGGGGTTGGTGTGAACAGAGCTTTCTTAGTCGGCCATACAGAGATGGGTAAATCTGACCATACTCTTCATGATCTCTGAAAGTATCCTTGGCTTTTTACCACTGTGTTTTCCAGATCTACCAGCAAGAAGGCAAGGAGCAATGATGAAATGTGCGATCAAAAGTGGATTCCGAAGAGTCAAGTTGGTTTCTTCCCATATGGAGAACCGCAAATACAGGAGCTCTGGACGTTCCCCATACCTGACTTGATTTACCCCCGCTGACCTTTGCCTACTGTGCAAAATGACCCTGGCATTTCCTGTGAGTATTGCTCTGTCCTGTCTAAGCAGGTCCCCGAGTCTGTCCTTGAATGGTATCTGAGGAAGGAAGTCCAAAGGTAGAAACCCTCTCTGAAGAAGATCTCCACACAGAATCAAACAAAAACCCAACTTAACATGATCCTCAAGCCAGGATCCGGAGGGCCAAGTGAGACTTCAGGCAAGAGCCATTTCCCTCCCGGTGTCCTTTCTTCTAGGATGGCCCTGCTCTTCAGACAATGGTCGTCTGCATTTTGTGCAATGGCTGCATGGGGAGCTTGTGACAGAAAGTGAGATCGCGGGGAGCCAGATCCGGTCGCCATCTGCATGGGGACCTTAATGAAAATTCAAGCAAAAGGGATCGCTCCCCACTTCTAAAGCTCCCGTCCGTGCGTGGGCAAGTGTGTGAAGTCAGGAACCAAGGAGAAGGAAGCAACAGCCATCTTTCCAGATCTCCAGAAATCCGGATGACATCAGAAAGGGTTATTTAATTCTGAGGTACACCAACGGGCTATTCACACAGAGGGAGGAAGAAAAGAATTTATATCCCTTTCATATATAAAAGGAAACAGATGTGATTTTCTTTACAAAAGAGCATTTCATTAAAAAAAAAAAAAAAGGCGAGGCGAGGCAGAGTTAACGTAGCCATTATTCTCCATCTCAGGAAAAGCAAATCCTGTTTGCCTGTCATTACAGAAGGTAGCAAAACCCTTTCATCCAGTGATTAGTTGTAAACATTCCGCAGCCTTCTGGGAGCGGGCCTCTGTTTCCCATCCTACACTGAAGCCATTTTCTTAGACTAATGTTTTATACACACAGCTCAGATACAATGCAAACTCCCGGTACCCCAAAGGCAACGGGGCATTCGTTTATACTGAATCAGAAGTGTCACCCTTGGCAACCTGCAGCAGTGAAACATTTATTCAGTCTTGCATTCCTGGCACTTAGAATTATTTCTTTCATGCCTGATAGCCAAATTACAATATGGCAGGTTTCCCTGGAGCCACGGGATCATTAGTGCCGGCTCACAACATACTTTCAACTGATATGCCATTTCATGTACAGCTGCCAATCAAAACATGGGATATGCAAATGAGGCTGGGAGCCTTGGTGTACAATTCCTGCACCGTGAGCGCCTCACAGATTTCCTTAATGACTAGCAGTCATTCTGCTGAGTGGAAGAAGTGGAAAGAACAGAGGAAAATTCCCCCAGGAAGCTGGTTGCAAGAGCCAGAAGTTTTTACATTTGATTTCCATATTTATTCTCTTTCTTCCCCGCCCCCCCCCACCCCTTCCCAAACCTGTGTTTCTAAACAACAGGCCTAAAAATACCCAGCAAGGCTTGTTGTATAAATACAGAGCCTTGTCGCCGCAGTTGGGTCGCTCAGGCCACCCTGAGGCTCCGGCGGTGGGTTCCATCCTGATGGGTGATGCTGGAGTCGGGGATGGGGGTGGGGCGGCCGCTGAGCTAACGTCCGAAGGGGAAGGCGAGGCAGACTGTGTGTGCCCCAGTCCTCACTGGGGGTGGGAGGTGGAATGGGGGGTGTCTCGATGGTGTCAGGGGTGAGCTGGCCCTTGGTCTGCCCCTGCGGGTCGAGCCCCCTCTCCTGCTCGGCTCCCTAGATCCTGGCCTCCAGAACCTTCTTTTTTTTTTTTTTTTTTTTAAAGATTTTATTTATTTAATTGTCAGAGAGAGAGGGAGAGAGAGCGAGCACAGGCAGACAGAGAGGCAGGCAGAGGCAGAGGGAGAAGCAGGCTCCCTGCCGAGCAAGGAGCCCGATGTGGGACTCGATCCCAGGACGCTGGGATCATGACCCGAGCCGAAGGCAGCTGCTTAACCAACTGAGCCACCCAGGCGTCCCCTCCAGAACCTTCTTTTTGCAACCTCAGAAGTGCCAAGCTCCTTCCTGCCTTCAGCAGGCCCTGGGCGTTGCTCCTCCTGGTTATCTGCCCTTGCAAACCCCCCCCCCCCGGGTGCCGGAGGTAAATCAAACTGATCAGAATGAATGAGTGGAGCCCCCCGCAGACCAGTTACTGCCTAACTGAGTCGAGCTCCGCCTGGGGACTCTGGATTAAAACTCAAGGTCCATCAGTGACCTTAAAAGCATCTCCGTGGTGGCAGGCGGGCAAGAAAAGTATTCGGGGCAAATGGCGAGAAAGTCTTGTCACCACACTCCACGAATGGGGAATGGCGTCCTCGTCCCCCCGACCAGTGCCGAGCCCCGGGCTCGTCCTTCACCGTTTACGGCTACGATCTGCTTCTCCACACCGAAGAGGACAGGGACGGGCCTTGGGAGTGTATCACCATCGGATGCTGGCCTTTTTCTCCTTGTGGGGGTGAAGACACCTCCTTGGCTCGTGTGTGTGTGTGAGATGCTTGCTTCTGAGTTTTCCTCTATTTATTTCTGAGAAGCGGAACGATCACAAGGCGGTAATATGTCGTTTGGAAGTGATAAAATCCTTTTCCCAGGAAGGTTTATCACCTGTCACCTTTGTTTCCATTTTGTCCTTACTATCCACGGATACTCCTCCTGCACAACTAGATCTAGAGTGACTCCTCGATTCCTTTATATGAGAAAATATAATGTCATTGAACCGCAGTTTTAGATGTGTCCTCTGTTTATGCCTAAAAAAGCTGATTTGAGAATGCTAAGAAAGGCAGGTACCCCGTGGCCCATCACTGCTGTATCTTTTCTGATCAAGAAGTATTTATTTGCGCTTAGAACCAGGTCAGACAGCCATGGCCATCATTTTATAAAACTGAACCCAGGCCCAGAGAGGTCAAGCTCCTTGTGGAAGTCACACAGCTGGAAAGTGGTAAAGGGTCAGGAACCAGTTGTCAGGACCGTAGTCGGCAGATCCAGCACGCCCATTATAGATGCTGCTAGGACAGAATTTCCAGAGTGTCACAAAAGTGAGGCCAGAAACCAAGACGATAATGGAATGTATAACGTCTTCCAGGCCAAAAAAAGTAAAAAAAAAAAAAGCTGTATTCTAATCTTCATTTGATTTAAGTAAACATGTCTGTGCATGGCTGGAAGCGAAGGGCTTTATTTATGAAGCAGTTCTGGGGGACGGTGCTTTTGCCTGCTTGCTTTCTGGGGTTTCCAGTCCCAGTCAAATCTCCCGCCTGTGGTAATGAATGTCTTCCTTCCTCCCCGTTCTGTTCCTTCCTGCTATTTGTCTCTAAGCAAGACCAGCTCCCAGCTCCCAACTGGTGTTCCCCACATAAATTTCCCTGTATTTCTGGAAGAAATCCCTCTCTCTCATAGCTCCTTGGGGACTCTGGTTGGCTCTCACACCTCCCCTCAGCCAAGGTCATGGGGGCCTTCCCAGGGGCACCATTCCGCCTGGTGTAAGTTTTCCAAAATAGCAAGAGGGTGAAATGCAGATTCTCAGGTGGATTCCCATGTCATCCTGAAGAGCGTTCTGGGAACACTCCAAATTGTAAAAGTCAGCTCTGGCTTCTTTAGGAAGCTAAGCTTCTTGGTTACCTCCTGAAATTACATTAAGGGAACAGCTGATCATTTATCATGGTAAACTTCCAGAGTTGAAGTAACCAGGAAGCTTAAATAAACGGGGTATTTTAGGAGGAAATGGAGATTGTGCATGTTTTTCGTAATGGTCAAATAGCTGTCAAATGAAAGTCATAGATTTTTCTACCCCTTCAGACTCTTAGGGTACACCCCGGGATTAGGGGCCTCATTGAAGCCGGCTGCAGACCACAAATAAAAAGGATCCATAGGTTTTTTGGTATACAAAGCATTTTCATAGCTAATCTCTAAAGCCCTGTAGAGTTGGGGCTAATATCTTATTTCACAGATAAAGAAATTGAGGCCGAGAGAGAAGCCATGATTTGCCCGAGGTCGTAGAATTAGGAGATGGAGAAGTCCTGTCTTGAATTCGAGCTGTAGGGCTTTGTCCTTCCCTTCATGGCAGGTTGTCTCTCGGGTCCCTAGAGTCTCGGGTTTGGTGGTCACATGTGTCGTAGCTATGTGTCTTGTGTGACTGTATGGTCCCAGTCTCTGTAGACTCGAGTGATGGAAGCCAGACAGGAAATTGCAGGCTCCAGGGACCCACGGGGTGCCTGAGAAAGGCCACCAGGGCTCCAGAGGAGCATTTAGGAGATCATTGTCCTGAATCTTCTATTTCTGGTCTCATCTGACTTCCCCGTACAGCTGTTCTGTGCCCCAGTGACCCCTGCTCTCACCCACACCTCAGCAGCCCGTGCGGTGTTGGCTCATGTGGTGGGTGGGATAACATCGGGATGATTTGTTGATTTTTTCCCTTTGTTCTCCATTCGGATGGAGGATAGTCACAAGCAAACCCAAGGGTCTGGCATAATCAATAAACTTGGTAAAACGCTTTCTGAGCCATACTTTACCCTCATTCATCTCTCACCCTGGTGCCAGAGGTGGTAGGGAACGTCAGAATTTGGTGAGGGGACGGAGTGTCGGGAAAGAGGAGACAAAGACGCTGGGGCAGATCTCTGAGGAAGGGTTCTGGAGTTGGGGTTAGGTCTGGTGGGGAACGAAAAAATTCATCTAGGGAAATTTGAAGGTCGGGAGGAAACCCATCCCCTGCAGCACTGGGAATGCCCTCGGAGCTCCATCCTTTATGATGGCGGGAGCCAGCCCTGGCTTGATTTTCATGGCCTCAGAGAAGTTTTTGGAAATGATCAATGTCCCCCTTGTCCCCAAGAAAAGTCAACATTTCCCTCGTTCCCAAGAAGGACACAGAGTTCAGCTGAGAAGAAAATGCTGACTCACCCATGTCATTCTTAAGTTACCCAAATGTTTTTCCTTCGTGAGAATGGCTGCCCAATGGAAGCAGTTGGCTGAGTGAGCAATGGGCATAAAGAGAACGTTGGAAGGTCTAGAAAATAATAGCTCTAAGCTGGGAAATCCAAGATTGATGGAGAGGACGTTGTGTGGTACTGGTATCCTTAAAGATTTGTAAGCTATCTTTAAGATAATCAAGGGTCTACTACGGACGAATTTTCTCCTAAGAAGGACTAGGAGGCATCGGCATGCACTGTGGACCTGCTTCATAGATGGTGTTTCATACACATTGTCTACATTCTCTGATTTAATCGTCATTCGGATGTGGGAACCATTCTCTTCATATTATAGGTGGTACAACCAAGGCTTAGTGGACACACGAGCCGCACAGAATCACAAAGCTACTGAACACTGGCTGGATCCTGGGTTAGAGACACTAACTCGAGATCCCACAGAGCACTTGAACGATAACCTGAATTCTCAGTTCCGGTTATATAATAATTATATAGTAAAATAATAACAGTCATTATTATTAAAAAGTAGAGATGTGCACAATTACCACTTTTGAACCATCACATAAATAATCCTTGTGAAATATGACTTTGCCTACTTGTTCACTTAAATGCGGGCAGTGAAGGTTTTTTTTTCAACAATCTCATAACCAAACTGATCAATTAGATAATCCATCTGGGTAATCTAAACTTGGAAAGTGAACTTTGCGTCCTCGGTCTATATTCGCCCCTTCCCTCCATTACTATTTTTGTCTTCATTGGGTTCTCTTACACAAAGGATGTGGACTCCCACTTTTGCATTGTGTGTTAGAAATGGCCCCAGCTCTGCTGTATTGCAGTGCTTGTATTGCTGTATCACAGCCCTTGGTCGTTTGGGAAATAATCTTCATGAATTTCCCATGTCTGAGCGCTATCCTTCCCAAACAGAATTCGGGGAGGTTCAATCATTTCCCAAATAGACTTGGGAAAAATTAGCACATTAAAAAATAAAAAATCTGCACCTCATTCTAAGCAACAAGCCAAAATATCATGGATACATGTAATTGTTTAATTACAAAGTCCCCCCCCACCACAATATTAGCTAAAATGACCTCTTTTGCAGATGGTAGGATGAGACCCACATTTTTGGAAACACTGGACAAATGGACCATCGTTTTTGATAAAACACACACACACACACACACACTCATTTACCAGCCTTCAAGCTGGGCTTCCCTTGAAGTCAGTGGCGTTGATGCTGAAATGACCCGAATCACTTTCACTGGGTAAACAGACACAGATTACGATTTCTATTCTGGGAACGGGTCTCTCAAAACTGGAATTTGGCAGGCCAACGCTAGGACTACCCTGTCCCTTTCCAAGTCGTTTTTCAGAGCTTTTGCTACATTTATGGCACCTCAGCGACTCTCCTGCTTTGGCTTATGATCTTACATGAGGCAGGATCTGTGGCAAGTTCTGTGGCAAAATCATAAAGCCTCTGGAAGGAAGAGGATTTTAATCACAGATGTCTCTGATAATTATTAACCAGCAAGCTCCTTGGAAGAAAGCCACTTTTTTCCCATAGACGCTTGGGGTGGTTTTGACTTTTCCCCCATAGTGTCAAAGGTGTCCCTCAGAAAGTTTCCCATTTGATTTAATTGCTATTTAATTCCTAAAACATTGCTTCAATTAGACATCCTGATTTATGGCACCATTGGGCTTCTCTTGGCAAAGACATCCCAAGGGACTGTCCACTTCTAATTGACTGATTTTAAACAAGCTCATCCCTTCCGCTCTGCGAACTGCGGACTGTGTTCAGGAGCATCCGAGATACTATATCCTTGAGTTCGTGTCAGATTACTTTCCACGACTCAAAATTAACCTAATAATTTGAATGACAACTTAATTAATTTACTCGCTCATTCTATGTTTACCGAGGGCCTTTTATGTAGCAAACACTGTGCCAGGTGAGAAATGAAAAAAACAAAACAAATAAACAGAAAATCACACGGTGGCTGTCTTCACTGAGGGGTCGGTCCAGTGTTGGGAGAGCCAGGATGGGAGGGGAAACACCGAATCCAGGGTTGCCCGAGAAAGAATCATTTGTTTCCTCTGTTCACGATTCTGCCCCCTGCTCATTCTTGGTCATCTCTAATACGACTTTTCCTTAGTAATTGTGTTTAACCAGCTCACTTTTTAAAAATGTAAATACCTTCTTAGGTTCTTCTTAGAATCATCTCTGTGAAGGAATGGTTTCCACGTGGCAGCTCTCCTTTGGAAGTACATATTAAAATAAATTTTATAATCAACAAATGGACAGTTCAAATAAAAAGTATTCCTGAATCATACTACCTTAAGTCTTCTCACTTATTAACAGGGCGGGGGGGTACCTTTTACATTTCAGAAAACACTCATTTTATTTTCAAACGCACTAATCGAACCCAGTCAGGAGAGAAGGACTCTCTAGGGGTTTAACTTGGTTATAGATGTTCAGTCTGTACTGAAACAGGGAAAAGTCTGTTGGGACTTAAAGGTGCAAATTCCATATGAATGTGAAGAGACTCTTTTCCTGGCCTCCAACTCAAGGTGTCGGAGATTCTGGTGAAATTTTCCTTGGCTACTATTTCATTTTTGTTCTTTGCATTAGGTCTATTTTTTAAAAGATTAATTTATTTATATATATAGAGAGAGAGTGAGAGAGAGAACAAGTGTGCAAGAGTCGGGGGGGGGCAGAGAGAGAGAGAGAGAATCTCAAACAGACTCCCCTCTGAGCACGGAACCTGAAGCGGGGCTTGATCTTATGACCCTGAGATCAAGAACTGAGCCAAAATCAAGAGTTGGATACTTAACCCACTGAGCCATCCAGGTCCCACTATTTTTATCTTTTAAACAGAATCGTGTAGTGGAAGCTGGAGTTTCTCTCCTTTTAGGATATTTTTGTCTTCAGAGTTCTCCGAGCATACATGGAGAATATTTATACTTGAAACTGTCATGTGATCTAGGAGTGGGCAATGGCCCACGGCCAAAAGCTTGTTTTTACAAATAAAGTTTTATTGGAATGCCAAACCCTCTACTCATTTATGTGCCGTCTTCGGCTGTAAGGAGAGTTGAGTAATTGGGACCTATAAGCCTATAAGCCTATAGGGCCTGCAGAGCCTAAAACATATATTTATCTCGCCCTTCACAGAACAAGTTTGCTGGCCTCTGAAAATCACTGGATCCTGGACAAACAAGGAAGAGCCAAGCAATGGTCTTGCTCTCGAGTTACTGAGAAAGCTCTGATTTACTTTTAGAGAGTCAAAAGAGGATATAGGACTTCCCAATATGCTAAGAGCCCACAAGAAGAAAATAAAATTACTGATGAGGTGCTCACTAGTTAATTCTGAGGTCCTTGAGGCAAATACACATCTTTGACCTGAGGTGACAGTTCCCTTCACAGATTTGCTCCTTCTCTACCTCATCACATGGGATGTCTTGCTGCTGTGAAGAGAGCAAGCTTCTTGAAAGGGACTAAAAGATGTCACACTCTGGAAGGTCCGGACTCGCAGAAACCTTGACCAAATGCATACTTTCGAGCTAGATTTGTGATGCCTCTTCATCTGTTTCCATGAAGCCGAGCATATCCTCTCACCAAGAGAGTCCCCCACGATGCCATGAGGCATAATGCCCCAGAGCATCTCTGGAAAGATGAAGATAGTCACAATCCCTCTGCTGTCCCTTCCATTGGAAGGAGACTACTCTCAATCTTTTTGAATCTGTTCTAGGCCCGTGACTCACTTTGGCCAATAGTATGTGTCCCAAGTGATTTTTGAGCTCGGTCATAAGAAACCTTGTAGGTCTCTTAGAATCCTGGCTCTGGGAAAGTCAGTGCTGTGTGGGAAGTCTGACCACCCTGACACACTTCCATGTTGTGAGAAAGCTAAACTAGCCATATTAGCCATATGGGGAGGCTCTGCAGAGAGAGAGAGAGAGAGACTGAGAGAGAAACATGCCCAGCTAGCACCCAGCTATTCCAACCATCCCGGCTGAGATGCCAGATGTGAGTGGAGAAATCCTTCTTGGATATTCAAACCTTCAAGTCACAATTGCCCCTGTTGTTAGCGTTCTCTATCTGCCAAGACTAGGTGATGTAGGCTGTGTAGACTCTTGATAATTTAGACTTTTATAGCACTTTGAACTTCTTAGGGACACCAAACCCAATTGTTCATTAATTATGTATTAATTGGATGAATATTTCTCCCCCGCTAGATGGTGAGATTCACACCAATGAGGATTGTGTTTGTTCTTGCTGTTATCCTACCAAAAGTTGTCGTGAAGTGGCACTCAGTAAATAGAAGAATAAATTTTAAAAAATGAAGGCAAGCTGGCAAATCTATATGGTACCAGAATCACAGCTTTTTATCTCAGATTGAGGGAGAAGGTGTGAAGGTTCCAAACTTTTCAAATCCTGTTGCTCTTGAGGAGGACTTGATCCCCGTCCCATGGCTGGCACAGAACATAGGATTTCTGGGAAACCCAAGAGCATTTCCCAAAAGTTCCAACATGGCCAAACAATGGGCTTATATCCAATCCGATGGTCTTGATGCCATTGGAAAGGAAAACCTGCAGGTCTCCCGAGATGGGGAAACCAGCGGATTTTCTGCTCCATTGTGTGTCTCCAGCCATTGCTCGCCTGTGTAAGGCAATTCTTCTTACACAATTGTGTAAGATGTAGCCTGTGCTACATCTTCCTTCCCTTCCTCTGTAGGTTAAAAAGAGACAGAAATGCTGTGATGACGAATGGGAGGTCATAGCAAGATTTATTGGACAATTATCAATGTTTTTCCTCACTCAACTTTGCTTTAGTAAGTCATTATTTCATTTGTGGAATGAGTACCACTCATACCAGCCCTCAGATTCTGTCACTTTATCTCCTTGCTGTATGCTAGTTTGTCGCCTTGATTTGTGGAAGTTTATAGCGTATGGATCAGAAGAACTTTCCACTAAGTGAATTTGAGTTTTATTCTCTTGTCACTTTCATGCATGCCGAGAAGACTTGACATAATTCTGTGTTTTCAAACTGCACTCGTATGTGGGCCACCTTCATCATTTTTGCTGTGTTCAAGAATCTATTTAATTATGATTCTCCTAATACTGAAAAAAAAATGGACCAGCTTTTTCTTAAAGTGAGTCGCACCTTTAAGTCGTGATCCATGTAGACTATGGGTTTGATGGGCGTGTATGTGTGTGCGTGAGTGTGGGCATGTGCACACGTGTACACATAATTCTCAATGAAATGCAAGCCTGAATATTATAATTTAAAAATATGCCCATCAAAGCCATCATTTCATGAATTATGACTTGGGATGAAGCTACATGATGAAATAGGGTTTTTTTCAATTTAAAGTAATCCTGCTAGTATAGGTAGTTCATCTATGACACTTTCTATCACTTTGGGAACCAGTGATAGAATCCAAGAGATCTGTTCCTTTTAATAAGAAGCCAGCTTGGAATTGCTACTATAAAGGTAACCTGTGGCCCAAGAAGAATCCTGCCTAGGTCCCCCTGAACCCCAGCCAGATCCTGGCAGCTCTGAATTCATAGAAACCTCAAGCATAGAATCTTAGCAACGATATTCTTGACCTATCGCTTTCTGTAAGACGGCACCATTGGTCCAACCATCAACAAATCCTGTTAGCTCCAACTTAAAATATGTCCTGAATCCCTCCCCAATTCTCATGACTTCCACCCTCCTTTCAGTCAGCGTCGTCTCTTTGAGCTGACCACCTAACTAGTTTCCCCATTTCCGTTGGACTGAAAACACAAAAAGAAGGAAGCCATTTTTAGTCAGTTATTATGTACTGGATGCAAAGACACTCTCATTAGGAAGATAAGAAGAAATGTAATTTAAATTTTTAAAACAAATGATGGAATAAAAGAGACCAAAATGATTGGCTGGCCCCATAATAACATCTGAGGTCAAAACCAGAGAGCTTCCTTGAAAATTCCACAGAACATATTTTCTTCATAAATTGTCATGCCTCTTGGACAAAGCATCCAGGGTGATTTTAAATTGATATGATATAAGAATAAATACCAAACCAGTCACAGAAGTCAGCAAATGTTCAAAATTATAGAAAACCATAGAAATGGGCTCTAATTGCATCATTATCTAATCTCCTTACTTTTGAATACCATTGCTAAGAATGGACTCACTCATCTTATGTCATTTTCTTTTCTTGTGAACTTTTCCATTTTCTCACAAGAACAAGACATCCATATTTTAGGATTTGCTGTATTTTGTCGTGTAAAGCAGTAAAAAGACTCATCAGAAATGTGACGGAAAAGAAACTCATAAAGAATGGTAGTTAGAAGAGGCCATAAAGGAATGTGACTGGAAAAGGCATGGTGCACTTTTCTTAAAGTTCTCTATTCACAGACAAAGAAACTGAAAACACAATTTGGTTCCCCCCCCCGCCCCGCCGCCTGAATACAAGATATCATGGTCCTTGGAGGTAGTTTTTCAGAGGGGTCCACTGGAGCTTCGAGTCTAGAAGTGAGGAGGTATCGAGTTAAAAAATTTCAGAGGAATTAAAGCCTTCCCTGCCATTCCCCACCCCAAAATTGTTTACCGCTATTGATGTTTTCAAATTGGCGCTGGACTTGAAATTGGTGTGGATGTTGGGAAGCGGTTGCGTGCTTCGTAAGGAAGTAGCTGGGTGGAAAGTTCACCAACGATTCTCAAGGAAAATTTTATCACAGAGTCAGGCAGATGGGAGGGGTCTTATTGGAAACAGAATCTGTACTGGGTTGAATAGATTTGACCCTAAATTCATGACCATGAGATTAGGGTGGGTGTCAATTATGTCCCAAATCCCCCCATTTCTCATGACTTCATCCCTGCTTTATGGCATCATCATCTCGCTTTGGGTTGACCACATGGTCCTCTTAACTGGTTTCCTCATTTCAACTGAACTGAGAGCCAACATGAAGCAAGCCGTTGGATGCTAACCTTATAAGAAGAGGAGAGGCCATAAAGACACATAAAATAGAATTGAATGATCTAGCTACAAGCCCAGGAGCACGGAGGATTGTCAAAAGGCACCAGAAAGTTAGGGAGAGGCAAGGAGGGATCCTTCCCTAGAGCTAGGTTGTGTGTTCTGCTGACATCTTGGTCTCAGGCTTCTAGCCTCCAGGACTGGGAGAGAATCAATATACCACTGTTGTCTTATACCACTTCCTCTGTGGTACTTTGTATGGCAACCCCAGGAAATGGTCCAGCACTGTTCTGAAGAAAGAGTGCGCCTGACTTGACCCAGGTCTGAGGGCCAGGACAAGTCATTGGGAAACCAGTACCAACTCTCTTCCATTCATCATTTGCTTTCTAGTGAGATGGACATACTAAACTTTACTGAGCAGGTTTTAATCATTTCATGGCTCCCAGATTTTTGGGGCAAACTCTTCATCCTAACAAATTAATAATAGAGGCCAGAGAGCTGTAGTGGGTTGAATTGAATTCCCTTAAAGATATATCGAGACCTAATGGGTGGTACCTGTGAATGTGAAGTTATTTGAAAATAGGGTCTTGGCAGATGTCATTAATTTCAGATGAGGTCACACTAGATTAGGATGGGCCCTAAATCCTATGACAGATCTTTATGAGAAGAGGAGAAGACACAGACATATGGAGAAGAAGGCCAGGCAAAGAGGGGGTAGAGGTTGGAGTGGCGTAGCCGTAAGCCATGGAATGCCAAGGAATGCTGAAAGCTGGAAAAGGCAAAGAATCATCCTTCTTAGGAGTCTTCGGAGGGAGCATGGGCCTGTCAACACCTTGGTTTCAAACTTCTGGCCTCCAAAACTTGGGAGAGAATGAGTTTCTGCTGTTTTAAGCCACCCAATTTGTGTAATTCATCATGGCAGCCATAGGAAATGAATATACCATCCTATAGCCAAACCCAGCCCACCCACGTATTTTGTGGGCTATAGAGTGTTGCTGTTGTTTTCATTGAAATCATTGTTATTGTTTACAAACAGGGAGATAGAACATAAGAGCCAAAATTTCTGTTGTTCTTTTATTTTTTTTTGAAAAGCCCAAGGAGGTGACAGTAACTTTCCTAGGTGGTGACCATGGCACTGAGTGGAGCTGCCCCTTTGCAAAGGAAGCCACAGAATCCAGATCTGGGGTCCTGACCCTCCTTAAGGCCAGGACAGCTTAGACCTGTTGATTCTACCCTACCTGCGTATTCTCTTTGTCCTGTGTGCCTTCATGGACTCAGGCTTCCTTTAAACCGCTCTCCTCATTTTAGAGACCCAAAAAGTGAAACCCAGGAATAGAATTTCCCTGAGTGGCGTCATCCCGTGTGTCTGCGACAGAGGAGGGCTGGGGGGCCCACACTTCCTACCGCACCGTGTCTCTTCCGCCTACAGAATGCCACAAGATGTTTCCGAGAGCAGACATCCCAGACTCCTAGATTTCACAGACCAGCTTCAACAAATTTCAAGGAATTGACAAAGAGTTTCCAACACTTTATTTAGCCAAGAATGTTAAGAAAAAAAAAAAAGAACACTGCCATTACCATCTTTTCATTAAAAAAAGGTGATTCTATCACCAACGGAGCAGGAAACACAAGCTTGGAGTAAAAATAAAAATTGTGTTGGCTCAGACAAGCTTTCACGATGTTCTCTCCAACCTTGCTTCCTTCCTTTGCTCCCTCTAACGCTCACCTGCCCTGTGCTCTGGCCTCCTTGCCCCTCTTTGAACATATGAGGCCATTCCTGCCTCAGGGACTTTGCATTTCCTGCATTTTTTCCCAGATATCTCCATGGCTTGCTTCCTCAGAAATGGCTACTAAAATTTCACCTTCTCAGCCCGACTCTCCTCATTCATCTCGATGCCCCTGTATGTGCTTTTCTGTGTGTCACTACCTGCATAGTCCGAATTTATTGATTGATTATTTCTTCATGTTATAATAAGAATAAAGAACAAAGATTCTGTATTCATCGATGTTTAGAATATTCTACTATGTGCTGGCACATAGTGGATACCTAGTAAATTTTACTGAATGAATCAAATGATATAGTACAATCCATTATAGAGGGAAATTTCACTTATTGAAAACCCCAACATCCTTTTTATGTCTTCTCATTTTGCTCACGAGAGGTGGAAATGTTATCCTATATTGTCATGAGTTTGTGGATGGACTCTTGGATAACACCAAGGTGATGAAAATATCATGGAGTCCCTGTCAGTATTTTGGTTTGCTTTAACAGTCATCATTGTGTGTAAAGATCTTGTAAGTTTTGACAACTCAGCCTCCTCTACAGAATCCCCACCGCCAACTAAACACACACACATTAAAAAAATAATAACCATCAGTCGTATCATTGGATGGCAATCCTCTTGGGGCCCTGGATAAGCTATTGTAACATCCCGTCATTCCAGGGCAGGGGGAAAAAAACAAGTGCATGAATCCGGATTGTGAAACCCATGCCACGCCGTGTATAAACAAATGCGCGGGAATTACCGTGTAGTGTCGATGCTCACCGGTCTCTAATAGCTGAAGCTCACGAAACTATAAAAGTAAATTTGTCTTTAGTTTTCACTTCTAGTCATTTGTTAGTCAAGAAGAGGAAGAAGAAGAGGAAGAAGGGGGAGAGAAGGAGGAGTAGGAGGGGGAGAAGGGGGAAGGAGGATGGGGAGGAGGCAGGAAGGGATGAGATCAGGGTGGGGGGAGGAAGGGAAATATTTTTCTGCAACTTTACTTGAAGCAAGGTTAACCACCTTAGGATCATCATGTTAAGTAAGTATACAGTAAAGCCAGTCCAATTTGGTCGAAGTAAAAGAAAGTTCCTGCAGAATTCTGAATTGTTTGGTATTTGGAAAGCAAGGCACCATGGAGTATTAGTGAAGGACTATGGAGTTAGATTCAGGTTGGATCCTGGTGTCTACACTTAAAGCTACAAATCCTGGGACGCCTGGGTGGCTCAGTGGGTTAAAGCCTCTGCCTTTGGCTCAGGTCATGATCTCAGAGTCCTGGGATCGAGCCCCGCGTCAGGCTCTCTGCTCAGCAGGAAACCTGCTTCCTTTCTCTCTGCCTGCCTCTCATACTTATGATCTCTGTCTGTCAAATAAATAAATAAAATCTTAAAAAAAAAATAAAGTTACAAATCCTGATCAAGACATGAAGCCCAGGCCCTCCCTTCCTCTGCGCAGCTGGGCTGATGGTAGCGGCACCTTATGGAACTGTTGCCAGGACTGAAAGAGACGACACGTTCAAATTGTCTGGCACAGCGTAAGAAGTGGTTGCGGATATCTATGGTTATGATTATTTGAAAGGACGTGTGATTCTGCTACTTTTCAAGAATATGCAATAACATAAGCTACTGACCAAAGGGGAAAAATAGGGACCCACAGTATGGTCTACCTGCCTTTCCCTAGTAATAGCCCCAACAGCCACATCTTGTATGAAATGGGTCCCTCTTACTTGCCGTGCCCTTGACATAGCTTCTCCCATGTAATGCCTACCGCTGTCTATGAAGGAAAGCCTACTGCCACCTGCACTGGGGAGAGGAAAACAGGCTGGCGGAGGCTGAGTCATTTTCCATCAGGTGGCATGAGGCAAAGCTGGCACAAGATCCCAGGCAGCTGGAACTCAAAACGCAATATTTATTACCACGTTTGGAATCAACCTATGCGTCTGCACGCAAAAAAGGGCAAAAAATATTTTCAAGGATTGAGTTCTTAAATAGGCTAAATATCCTTCCCACTACCTGTTTTCATGACAGATAGGCAGACACACGGACAGAGAGACAGTAACGTAGCTCAGCTCTGCAGAAAGACTCTCCATGAGAAGTGTGGGCGGCGCACCTGGCTGGCCAGACTCCTGGCTCTCATCAAGGATTCTGAGAGACTCTGCCTGCACAGGACACAGCAAGCCCGTCGCCCCTTGGGACTGACACCACAGCGACACTCCAGGACAGTGGGCTGAGAAACTCTCCTCTGGGCCAGGTGGGGGACAGGTGTTCAGAATCTTTTAACGCGGTGACACGGCGATGCTCTTCCTTCTTCCCTCTCTGTGCGACCTCATGCATGTTTAAGTGCTGAGCCCTCTTTTGCCTCCTTTGGGGAACTGGGTTGTGGCTGATTCTGGCTTTTGGCCTAAAGAATCAAGATTTGGAATTGAGGAAGAATGAAAGAACAAAGAGGAAGAAAGTGTGTGTGTGTGTGTGTGTGTGTGTGTTGTGTTTTGGCAGGAAAAAGAAAGAAGGGTTTGAGTTGATGAAGAAGGAAGTGAGCTTCCTTCTGGGGGAGTTCCCAGAGATCTGAGCTGGAGGGGCTTTTCTGGAAGACAGGCCAGTCCACGCGTGGGGGGCTGTTAGGCAGGTGGCTTTGATTAAGGACAGCCATGGAGCACGCTGGAAACCCCAGAGGCCATGTGGTTGTGGAGATCCCACATCGACAGTGCTTGTCACCTGCAGTAGGCCATCACACCTGCCCTTTGTCCAAATCCAGCACTGAGCTGGTCACCTCCTGACTGACACAGCACGCACGTGGCCCTAAGATGTCCCTCAGCTCCCACTTGGTTCACTCTGGGTAGAAATCCCCACTTGCAAAGCCCCAGATACTGTGATCCCCTGAAAGGAGGTGGCGTGGAGAGCCAGGGAGGTGATGGTGTGGAGACCCCGTGTGTGTTTTAGGAGGGCACGTTGAGTGAACCAGCTAGAGATACCCGCCTCCCAACCTGGGAGAGCCATGAGCAACAGCCCTGCCGCATGCACCCGCGACGTGCCAGGAACCTATGGTCAAGAGCCAACTGGGTACTTAAGAGAATGTTTTAAAAGCAGAAAGCAGGCCATCATTTTTGCTCAGCCATCACTCTTCGTGACAAAACTCCCTTGATTCTCAGGCCTTGGCTTCTTCAGGAGGCAGAGAAATACATAAACACTCAAGGACAAAGGTTCTCTTGACTAGCAAAGAGTTGGGACATCTTCAGTAATGAGCAAACTAATTACCCTGCCTGTTTCGAGGATGGTTTCTGCACGCTTGCATTGTTGCTCTTGGCCACTCTGCCTCTTGGCACGCGGGGCCAGTGTCCTGGAGAGCGGCCGTTAGCACCTCCGTGCTTTACAAGGAGCATCTCTTTCCTAAAACCTGAGCCGTTCCAGGCCACGGCAGGATGACGGAGGACTTGGCCGTTGCTGTCAAAGAGGAGTCATTAGAAGTAATCAGGCCTCTGCCCAAATAGCGGCTTGGATGAAAGCGGGTCGTCAAACTCCCGCTGGAAGTTCTGCTGCCATTGGCAATCACATCCTTTAAACGTCGGCCCAGCTCTGCCAAGGCGGGAGCTCCGGGGAGCCAACACGGCTTTCCTATTTGGGGCTTTCCCACTGGGATCTCCAGCAACATGCCATTGCGAAGTGTTGGAAGAAAGAAGCAAGTCACATCCTTCCTAGTCTATGACTGACTTTGCAAGGAGATGCCTCCAGTGCTCTGGGTTTGGTGAGAAGAGAAATCGAGTGGGGTCGGGTCAGGCTCACTTAGGGTTTGATTTCTCCTCTGCATCCCCTGCCCCCTTTCCATTTTCTCAGGCAAGGAGCCATGGCCACACGGAGAACGGGGTGGATGTAAAAGGCCCCAGTCTAACTTCTTGGCTTTTCTTTGAAACATACTCTAAAGGAAGGAGAGCCTGAACACCTTAAGATGCCAAGTACTTTGTGCTGCTTGCTGGCAGTCCTCTAGGGAGATGACAAAGCTCTAGGCTTCCCTTGGAAAATCAGAAGATCTGGCAGCTTTGGGTTTTGGCATGTGACATAGCGACATTCACTGCCACTGAAGCACCTTATGTGGGGTGAACCTTCTCCGTGGTGTCCACCATGCCTTCTGCAGGGAGCCGAACCATGGCGTTAAGATTGAATGTCTGACCCTCACCTCTAGCCTTCCTTCTTCTTTCCTGCATAATTTTATCCTATAGGATGATTATATTTTCACATGGTCCATATGGTATGTATTTGTTTCCAGGAAGCCTCTCCCAGCTCAACGAGGGAAATGATTTTGTCTTCTTTGTTCACTGCTGTGTGCCCAGTGCCTGGCATATTATAGATGCTCAATAAATATTCACTTGCCAGAAGGATACATGTTCTTTGAACTCATATTTCTATTCAAAGTGGGAGACAGAAGACATTTCTATATGCATGACTTTTCTTGCACCTGGACAGTTTTGCTCATTTGTGTTACCTGCCCTATGTCTGCGGGACGGACACTGCAAACTCTGGAGGTCAGAGGCTGGGCTATGGCGCTGGATTCTGCAATGCTGGAGAAGAATCTGTGCTCCAGGATTGGCCCAGAACTAGGGGAGGGTTTCCGTTGTGGAGAGCCACATGCAGAGGGATAGCCAACATCCCACTGATACACTCCTTGGCAGTGCATGCTACTCCAAACTTTGACAAAGCTGGAAGCAGAAGATCTCAGTGTTATCACACTCACTGTCCCCTTTCCAAAGAAACACTGTGGAATAGCCTAGCTTCAGCTGGGTTCTCTAGAAGTTTATCCTGAGACAAAGACATGAGATGAAGTAGTGTATACAGGAGATGATTCCAGAAGGGCTGTTAAGGGAATGGTGTCATGAAAACAGGGAAGGATGAGAAGCCAATTCAGGATGGCAGCTGTGGCTCAACCAACTGGGGGTCTCTGGGAGATGTGCAGAACACATGTCAGCATCAGCTCACCTAAGGGGTGCAATTACCCACCACCTTGCCATGTGCCATTGATCAAGGGCCACTTCAAGGACAAGGAAAATGCCCTGGGGCCAAGGATGGCAGGTGATGGCAGAGGACATCTTTCTGTGTGTGGATGATGCTCTGGGACTAGGTGGGACATTGACAGATTCTACTAAATACTCCCTTTACAAACCTAAAATTCTTTATCTGTAATCATAATTTTTTAAAGGACAGAAATGAGGAAAATATTTATAATAAAATATGTATGTCAACATTTAAATACTTGAGTTTGACACACCTGAACACCTAAGAAGGCGATAAGATGCTGGCCCTTATACACAGAAACAACTCGACAGCCACAATACAGGTCGAGACCTGTGTGTTGTATCAAAGATTTGAACACCATTCACGGTATTGACTTTACAACGTGCTTTGCTGATAGGCAGAATAAGTCTTGGTATGGTTAGAACAAAGTACAGCCCTTTCTCAATTTATATGGCATTCACATTTTTATAAAATTCAGTGTGTGTTAAAACTGTGTAAGCATACTTTGAGTGCACGTGACTGATGGACCTGGGGTCCAGGCTCAGAGAGTCACATGCTTGTGCTTTGTCTACATGGATGTCTAGTGGACATTCAAAAGTTGAGATCCCAGACAGTTCTTCATGGTATAGGGACTGTCTCGTGCTCTGCAAAGCATTTGTCATCTCTGGATTCTGACCACTAAATACCAGTGTCACGTCCCCACCTTTGTGACAACCAACTCCCCAAAAGAATTTTCTGGAAAGCTCACTAGGGTCAGTATCATTCCCAGTGATGAACTACTGATTCAAAGAAGAAGTGGATGGGAACCTGCCAGAATGACTGAGACATAATTTCCTATTCACTGAGATGGATGGGAATTTGAAATGAAAACTAAGCTGAGTTAAAGGAAAGAGAGTTTTGCAGGTACCTCTGACTTTTGTGGCCAGATTCGCACTCACTGTGAAGGCAGAGGAATGCTGGAGAAGCCTCAGCTTATGACCCACAGTGTTGTAATTGTTTTTTTGTTGTTGTTGTTGTTGTTTTTTTTTCCTGGGGGGAACTATCATTGATCACCAGGGCAATACCTGCCTATTATGTTGCAGGCCTTGGAAAGATGCTAAAAAATATCATTTCTTTTGAAGAACAGCATCTTGTAAAAGTGTCATTCTTTCTTGACCCAGCAACTAAATTCAAAGATTCTGGGCAAATGATAGAGGAGTTTGCTCATCGGCAGGGTATGTGAACCAGTGCAGAAGAATTTGACAGGCTTTTGGGTGTGTTCTCTATTTACTAACCCTTCAGCAGTGACAGTGTGGGAAGGGCCAGTGAGCACAGCCATGCCGGGCAAGTCCCAGGGGGGCGGAGGAGGTTGGGGGGGGTGCAGAGCCAATAAGGGGGAATCCAGTGCATGTGGATTCTCTATGCTTCATTGGTTCAGAAGCAAAGCCTGAACCAACCCTCTAAGGTAAGACAAAGAAGACTGCATTAGCTAAAATGAAAGGGATATTGACTATGGACATTGGTCTGGACATACGCATTTTAATATAAATTTTACCATGGCACAGCAGCTAGGAGGGCTGGATTTGGAGTCTGATTTGCCAAGGTTTGACACTCCATGTCCATCACTTACAAGCACTGGGTCTTGAATAAGATACTTAGTCTCGAGTACTTCAGTTTCTCCATCTGCAAAATGAGGATAATGCTAAATATTGGACTTTGCAGGGATTAAGTGAGGTCATCTACATCAAAGCTGAACCTAGTGACTAGCACCTTGTAAGAGCTGGCAAAATGCTGGCATTATTATTAAAATCAGGACAAAAAAAATCCCAGCTTTTGGGGACAATGAAATATCACTTGTTTGGCATGCTAGAAAGAAAAAACAGATTGTATTTACTCGACGCTTGGTGAATTCGGGACAATATCTTTTCTACTTCTCAGACTCCAGGAGACAGCACTGGGCTGGGGGAAGAGTAAAAGCTCAAGGAACGTTTCTGGACTTCAGTTGACGAAGGTAGAAAATTTGGAGCAGAAAATTCATAGTAGGCGACCAGATAACTATATTTCACCAATTCTAGCCTACGTAAATTAAATCTTAGGCTATCTAGGAGGTGATAAGTATAAACAAGCAGTGGACAAGATTAGGGATGAAATGAGGTACAGTCTTACGCTAAATAATTTTGTTATTATTATATTGCGTTTACAACATATTATATACGTTTTTGCTCTATCTACACAATATATCCTTTCTGCCCTCGCTTTAAAATCTTAGTTTTTCACAAAGATGCTTCTGTGTTACAGAGAAACTCAGCAAGGTCTTTGACATGAGCATTGCTGCTAGCCCCTGAAGTTGAAGTCTACTGAAGTTGCATTCCTACCTGGTTTCCAAAGTCAATGTTGGAGTTGAGAGGCTGAATTTTTTTTTTTTTTAAGATTTTACCCATTTATTTGAGAGACGGAGATTGAGAGAATGAGTGGGGGCAGGGGCAGAGGGCAAAACAGGCTCCCCATTGAGCAGGGAGCCTGACTTGGAACTCAATCCCAGGACCCTGGGATCATGAGCCGAGCTGAAAGCAGACGCTTCACCAACTGAACCACCCAGGTGCCTGAGTGGCCACCATATTTATGAATCTTTTCCTTAGTCTCCTAGCTTGAGACTCTTTATAATGATGTCTTAAAGATAAGTTTTCCCTTGCTTTGAGAGACTTGCCAATTAAATTGATGGAGCTGGGACGCCTGGGTGGCTCAGTTGGTTAAGCAGCTGCCTTCGGCTCAGGTCATGATCCCGGCGTCCTGGGATCGAGTCCCACATCGGGCTCCTTGCTCGGCAGGGAGCCTGCTTCTCCCTCTGCCTCTGCCTGCCTCTCTGTCTGCCTGTGCTCGCTCTCTCTCCCTCTCTCTCTGACAAATAAATAAATAAAATCTTAAAAAAATAAATAAATAAATTGATGGAGCTGACCCAGCCTTGAGTCCTGGCTTTGCTGCCTACCCAAAGTGGGACCTCGGACTGACCACTTACCATTACCAGCATGGCACCGTTATCCTGCGATGTGGCTTCTGTCACCTTGTCTGACTTTATCCCTGGTGCCTTGCCCACCTCCCATCTCTCAGTTCCATTCCTCAGGGCTTTTCTTTCTATCTCTACGATATATCAGGCACACGGCTCAGAACCGTTGTGTTTGCTGGCTCCCCTGCTCAGACCTTCACCTCGTAGGGCCAAGAAAGATTATAATAATCTCATACAGGCAGGGTTCTGTTTTCTTTCTTTTTTTTTTTGCCAAATGAGTGTTGGTGTGAAGCCACTGTTATTGGATGGTGCTTTATGAAAGCACTTTAATTTTCAGAGATTTTGGATGAATTATGGTGAAAGGATTGTGGTCCTGTATTATTTTCCACATTCTACAGACAGGAAAATGAGGCACGGAGAGGTTAAATAACTAATCACACAGTGAGAAAGAGCCAGGTGTGACCCCCCCATTTCCCTGACTCTAGCCACTGGGGTGGAGGGAGGTGCCTCTTTATGAATGAAGGACTCTGATGCCTGGTTACTTTATCTACCAAGAAGCGTTGTAACTCTTGCTTCCTGAAATAGTTTGGAAGACCTAATCAAAGACTGCATACCAAACACCTGCTACCAGCGGCCCTCAGTAAACAGTATGTCTGGGTATTGGCTAAGAGAGCAATCATCAGGAAAATATTAGAAAGGGAATATATTTTAGCCAGCAAAAAAGCATGCCACAGTGGAAAGATGACTTAGTGTAGCTCTTAGTTACACATATGTTCACAATAGATATTTGGTTTTTGGTTTTTAAAATAAAACATAACATTCAAAGCAATCATCTCATAAGGAAAGGAAGGAGGATTTTGTTGCTTGGCTTATCTGTCAGCTGAGTGAAGTGTTATTTTTGCTTCATCAAGTGGCAAAGGACCATTAAAAATAATGGATGAATGGTTTCTACGTTTATTTCTCCAAGTAAGTCTAATTTGCCATTTTATTGTATGCACAAATGGGTGGATTTTCCCATGAAAGAGTTCGGAATGAAAAAAAAAAAAAAGAATAGAACTTTTTTCCTACTGGGTTTCAGTTGCTAGGGTTTTCTTCCAGTTTCCTCAGGTACAGAAGCTTCATGGAAACAATCCTTGCTGGGTTATCCTCTCTCTCTCTCTCCCCCTTCTTCCCGCCCTCCTTCCTTCCTTTGTCTTTCTTTTTTTCTTTTGTAAAGGGAAGAAAACTGTCCAGTAAATAGAAGAATATTAAGTGGCAAACAAGCAACGTTGCTTTTGTCTCGAGAAACTGTCTGTGTGCCTCGGGTGCATCCCCGCCCTTAGAAGAGACGTGAGTTTGTGTAGGTAAATGTGAAAATGAAACCAAGCCAACTCCCTCTGATTCTTCCCAGGAATGGTTTTCCACTTCGGAAAATCCATCCTGGGTTTAGAGTCGAATTAATATTTTGTTTTCAGAGACACATTTTCTTCTCCCTTGTCTCTGTATTCTGTGCTGGCGGCCGATGTCCTAGTATTCTCCATTTGTATGCAATTGCACACTCTAAGAATAAGCCGAGTCGGGAGGTCCCCATGTGGGGTTGCCCTGGGAGAGCCCCGGGAGATGCAGAGAGCGCGTGTCTGATAGCTCGGAGAGCTGGGGACCTCATGCTTTGCAAGGCTCGGCGTGCAGAGACATCAGCGCCTCGACAGGGAAGAACAAGAAACCATTTCGCTATAAATCTAGAGGCCTATTTTCACTCCTATTATTCTTAAAGTGGATAATTCTCTTTTCATGGGCGTGTAATTGTTTTCTGAGCACAAACAACTTCCAGGAAATTTTGCACCAGGAGATAAAAATTTTATCATTTGCCTTCAGCAGCTTAGAAATTAATTGGGGGTTATTTTAAATGGAATTGAGGTCCTACCTTTGAAATCTAGTTTTCTTCTAGTTATAAATAAGTCCAGGCTCTAAGACGATAGTAATAACTAATTATTGAATAAATTAATTAGAATATTAAAACTAGCAGTTATTTATTATGGAATACACATATTCACATTTATTATTATGAATATAGCCTGGGTCCAGAGTATTTTCTGATGTAATATGATTATTGGAAAGTACCTGTATAATCCAACTGGTCTCTGAAACAAAGAGAAATTGAATTCAGGCAACCCGGTGAGAAACGTTAAACCAAATTCATTCATATAAATTCAGAAGTGCTGCTTTTGCTTTTGCTTTTGTTTTTGCTTTTGCTTTTGCTTTTGTTTCTGTTTTTTTTGGGGGGGGGATTTAAAAAGCTCTGGTGGTAGAGGAGATAAAGACAGAATTTTAGGTGCCCTTCGGGAAGAAAAACACACCAAAGAAAATCTTCAGCTTACAATTTTCCTTTTCCACTTGTTTTTATTCATTAGTAATAATAATAGCAACAAACTTAATAATAATAATAATTATTATTTCTGTTTTCTGGAAAGAATGTTGTTGATACTAAGACTATTGATAAGTAGAGGAGAGCAGGAAGCTGAATAAGAACAAAGTTCACTCCATCATCTACCTGCTCCCCATAATCAGAATGAGGTCACCAGTAAATCAGTAAGTTGTATTCCTTTTGGATGCTTGGATCTCTTTGAGTATCTGAAGGAATTATCTCCCAAAATGGAGATGCATGAGAAATTTCATGTTTAACTTTAAGGGTTTGGCCTTCCTCCCTGGCCAGCCCATGCATGATGGGTTAATGACTCCTTCTGTAGTAAAAACTCTAGGGGTTAGAAGTGCTGGCTATGTAATTTGTGGGTCCCAGGCAAACTGAAAACCAGAGGCCTCTTGTTCAAAAATCATTAAGCTTTTTTTTTTTTTTAAGATTTTATTTATTTATTTGAGAAAGAGAGAGTGAATGAGAGAGGGAGAGCACAGGCAAGGGGAGAGGCAAAGCAAGAAGACTGATGTGGGACTCCATCCCAGGACCCTGGGATCATGACCTGAGCAAAAGGCAGATGCCCAACTGACTGAGCCACCCAGGAATCCTTCATTAAACATATTAAGCATTTCTTTCTTTCTTTTCTTTCTTTCTTTCTTTGTTTCTTTTTTTTTTTTTTTGGTTAAAGGTTGATGAGGTTTTTTTTTTGTTTGTTTTTTGTTTTAAGATTTTATTTATTTATTTGTCAGAGAGAGAGGGAGAGACAGAGAACACAAGCAGGGGAAACAGCAGGTAGCAGGAGAAGTAGACTTTCTGCTGAGCAGAGAGCTGGATGTGGGGCTCAATCCCAGGACCCTGAAGACCTGACCTGAGCCAAAGGCAGATGCTTAACTGACTGAGGCACCCAGGCGCCCAGGCACCCTCATTAAGCACTTCAAGATGGTGATGGCAGAGCACTAAGCCAAGTGTGGGATCCTTCCAAGCCCATGTATAACTTCACAAGATGTCTGTCCATCCCTACTTTGAAGGGTAGGGTACTGGTTAAGATTTCAGGCTCTGGTGTGGGAAGTACTAAGCTCAAAAAAAGCTCTCCATGAGCTTTCTTGAGCAAGTTACTTTGGATACTGACCTCAGGGTTATTGTGAAGGATAAATAAATTAGTAATGTGAAATCCCTAGAATAGTAAGGACACAATATGGGTTGTTACTCTTCTTAAGGAAAATGTTGCTAATTATAAATCACCGCATGTCAGTCCCTTGGTTCAAATCTCTCAACGGCCCAGGGTACGTGGAACACCCTTCATATCAGGCTTGAGAATCCTGCAAAGCTTATTGCTGCCTGCCTCCCAGTCTCTTCTCTCAAAACTTCTGTCTTTGCTCAACATACTCAAGCCATCCTTGCCTTCCACCAGGTCACGACACACACGAAGTCCTCTTTCATCTCAGGGTCGTTGCACAGACTCTCTCTCAGCCAGCTGTCCCCTCTCCGACCTCAGCCAATCTTTCTCTTTGCATATACCCCATGTCAGCTGCAATGTCACCTCCTCAGAAAGACCTCTCTTCTTTGTGTCCACCTTTTCTTCTTGTTTCATCAACAACTTTACTGAGATATGATTTATATACCATAACAGTTTCACTCCACAAAATTCATGCATAGCTGGGAGATGGGGCACCATCCCTATCAACAACTGACTTATATCCCTGGGGTACCACAGGATGCTTGCTACACAACACAGCTTTGGGGCAAATCTTTGAGCCTCTCTTCCAACCTGATTCATGTGCCAACCATAGCCCTCTCCATTACTAACATTCTCACATCATCATCTCCGATAGAGGATGAGATGATAAATGGTGTCTGGTGTTTTCTATTTTGACTTCCTTTGTTTTCTATTTCTTCCTAATAGAACATGTATCTCTTTGATTTTTTTCTAAGTAATACAGATGAGTTAATGAGAAGAAGGAACTTGTGGAAATCCTTATGGTGTCAAGTAGAGAAATCAGGCGACCATATGAGCAAAGGGGGTGGAAACAGGAAAAGATGTCATTAGCTGGACATTGTATAGACTGTTACCCACATGGGACAGCTTCCAGTAACACCAAAAGGATTTGCAGTCCCCCCAATTATCCTTCTATTAGCTTTGAAGCTGATGCCTGAAATCCCACCTTATTTATTAGAGTGAAGGCATTAAGAGTCTCTAATGGAATACATATGGGAAGCTAAGTGATCATAGGTCATTATCCACTTTGTACAAATTAATTTGTAAGACTCTTCCCACTTACTTTGTGGGGTCCTGGAAGAACAGGACCCAGGGTAGCTAGTTTTTGTTGAAAAGGCATGATGATAATGATTTGAACTCCTGGAAACACACAGGGACAGTCAGCTACACAGTAAATCCAGGGGAAAATACTGAGCTTAGGTGAGGAACAAAAGGAAATGTAGAAAAAGGTGAAGAGCTGGCCCCACCCACAAGCCCAACATAGTACAAAACCTCATAGTTGGATTATGCTTTTCTGTGTTGTTTCATGTGGGCGGACTCATATTGTTTTATTAGAATCAGAACCCAGATTGCAAAAGAGTCAGTGAATGGTACCCTTACAAGAGAACGTTAAAAAATAATAATCATGACATTTGTTGTGCACATAGTATGTGTCATAATATATTTTGTATATATCATCTCTCTTAATGTCTTATGATACATTTCTGAGATTGCTAGTAGTATAATTTAGGAAATTAAGGCATAGGATGATTAGGAAAATTTCCTAAAGTCATAAGACCAACAGTGGAGAATTTGAATTCAAATACGTCTGACCCCAATTTTCTTCCTGTTTCCTTCCCTGAGGCCAGTAGGGATGCAGCTCTCTAGGTCTCCTTTTGCTTCCAGCTAAAGAAAATGCTTTGCTTTTAAAAGGATCACCTGATTGGACCAAGCCCACCCGAGACAGATAATCTCTAGCTTAAGGTCAACTAGTTTAAGCTATTACGTACATCTGCAAAATCCCTTAAGTGCAGTAGCTAGATTAGTTTTTGAACAACGTGAGATGGGGATTGTGGGAGACCATCTTTTGAATTTCACCTGCCACATAGAGTCTTTCACATTGTTGGACTGATGATAATTGAACTAATTTTTATGTGACCTAAAATGATACTTCTTTTGACAGAGAATCAATTAATACTTGTAAACACTAAAACTAATACACGGGCGTTAAGCATCACTAGCATCCTATTTGAAAAAAAATCTCTTCATTTCCTTTATCTTATTTCTCCATCGTGACTCCCCGGGTTATAATGCTAGGTTGTTTCGTCACACATTTTTTGAAGTTTGCAATTTGTTTGGAGTTCAAAGGAAATGTCACTTCCCACCTCCCAATTTTTAATAATGCAAAATATTCTCTAACTGTTTCTGGATAAAAACACAGTTGACAGAAAAAAAAATCTTTTCACTCAATAAGGGAAAACAGTGAATTAATGAGTATTTAGTTTAATTTTTTTAAAGAACAGAGTATTGGCAGATCAGAAGTTGACAAAAATTATTCTGGTCCAATTTGTGGATCAAATGCAAATAGCCCCTTCTTTGCCTCTTTCTAATGGATTGCAATTGAAATGTTACATTTTCACTTTAGACTGACAGAAAAAAAACACCCAGCAATATGCTGAGGCCAAAAATTATGGCTGGAACCTCTAAGTAAGTCATTTTATAACAGCTTTGTTCCCTGGATGCTGGCTTATCAAAAATGCCCAGGATCTTATTGAAGTGAACTATTCTAATGAAAACGACTTGATGAGCAGACATTGCTCTAAGCAACAATGGGTTCCCAGTCTCTCTTCTGGTTTCACATGAGAAAAACTTGAAGTTTCATGGTGACCACAGAGTATGATCATATTCAGAGAAATCCAGGTTTTTCCAGGTGGGGTATTAGCAGAATAGACAAAACATGTTTCGTCTTTGTGAAAAACTGTTGTAGTTTCCAAGGACTCCAAAAGCCCTCAGTATCAACCACTTACTCATTTAGATGACAAGTATATTGATTGCCTTGAAAGGGCTGGGCACCGTCCTAGGCCCTGCAGAAACAGCAGAGAATGGGATGGGATCAAAATTCCTGGCTTGTCGCTGCCTTCGGCTCAGGTCGTGATCTCAGGGTCCTGGGATCGAGCCCCACATCAGGCTTTCTGCTCAGTGGGGAGCCTGCTTCCTCCTCTCTCTCTGCCTGCCTCTGCCTACTTGTGATCTCTCTCTGTCAAATAAATAAATAAAATCTTAAAAAAAAAATTCCTGGCTTGGGGGAGGCTCTGTAAGAAAGGCTTTGACCAAGCCAGGGGAATGCTGTGTTAAACATATCACACAGGAGGCCCTGTCATGATCGAACTCGCAGCCAGACGGATATGCTTCAAAAGGGCATGTACTTGGGGTTGGAATCCTTGAATAATTTCAAGCCTGACACTGACGGACAAACATCCCAACATTGTTGCGAAGCCGACAGAGGCGCGGCATTTCCAGGGGACCGCACCAGCCTGGAGAGCCCGTCCTATCTCTCATTTCAGTTACTTCTTCCAGATCGATTTTCTTCCCTCAAAATGGTACGGCGGAGTGGCACGGAGACGTGGGAGGGCATTGATCTCCTCTGCTGAGAACCACTTCCTGCCTGAAGTGAAACCAGTTAGGGCAGGCTGAGGAATGGCCCCGAAAATGCCCCCATCCTGATGCCCAGAACCCGTGAACGCTTCCTGTCCATGCTAAGAGAGACTCCGCCGCCTGGAGCAGATCACGGATCCTGAGATCGGAGAGATGAGTTTGCATTATCCAGGCGGGTCCTTAGAGGAGGGGGGCAGGTGGCCCAGAGCCATGAAGAGGAGAGACGAGGACAGAGGAGGTTAGAGTATTTGAGGACGGGGCTGTGAGCTGGGAAATGTAGGGCAGCCCCCCAGAAGCTGAAAAGACACGGAAACAGATTCTCCCCTGGAGCCTCCAGAAGGAAGCAGCCTTGCTGACGCTTTATTTTATCCCAGAGAGACAGAATGGGACTCTCAGGCCTCCGGAACTAGAAGATGGTCCATCTGCATTGTTTTAAGCCGCTCCCGTTTGTGGTTAATTTGCTACAACAGCAGTAGAAATGGACCCATCGTTGAAGTTGCCTCAAAACTGTATGTCCGCTCACTTAATAATCTCAGAGAACAGGTCTACCCACTTCCAGACTTCCAATCTAGTGTTAGAAGGCTTCGGCCCGTCTCTTATCAGAGTGGCTCGTACCTAGAAGATGAACCAAGCTATGTGTCAGGCACTGTTCTTTCTGCCTGGCAGATACATTATTAACTAATTTAGTCCTCAAAAGAGCTCTTTAAGGTAGGACTGCCATTCTGCCGTTCTGCCCATGAGAAAACTGTCCAGTTTCCCTGCTCATGATGCAGGGGTGCCTGGGGGGAGCTAAAAACGAAGGAGTGTGGCCCCTGGGTCCATGTTCTGCTCTGCCCGCTGCCTTGAGAGCAGCCCTAGCCACACGGTCCAGCCAGGCTTGGCAGAGGGACTGAATCTTTGTGCAAAGCCAGAAATCGCTTAGAATAAAGGAGAGTGAAGCTGGCCAGGTCATTTTGCTGAGTTAAACTGCTTTTGATCTATGATGAAGTGTAATTATAATGATTATAATCTCGTTATATTGCTATCCTTGTGGGGCTCATCAGACAGCTCCTGGAGAAATTTTGCAAAAATCTTTGCGGTCATGGCAGCCATGCTGGAATAAATGTTTCCTCCTCCTCGGGGACTCTGAAGAAAACATCTATTTACTATGGACAACTTACATACATCTTTCCTAAGAGAAGAAACATTTGGGTAAACGAAGTAAAGACTACATGAAACAAAACCCCCAAACCAAGGAGTTTTTTTTGTTTTTGTTTTTTTTTCCCACAGTTTTGAGGATTCTGTCTTTGCAACTGGCTCACGGGTTCCCCTCTGTGATTCACCTGGTGACTGGTGGACTGTCTGCTGGTATCCTAAGCACATACCTCCCCATAGATCTGGCTTTGGACAAAGAGGCAGTCACACGCGTCGCCTTTAGATACTGTGTTTCCAAGAGCAGGTGCACTGGGGGAAGAGTCCATAGATGCTCCCACAAGGTCAAGGTGTACCTCTCCTGAAGTCTGAAATCCCCACGCGGTGACCCTGGTAGTTGCTACGTTCCTTCATCTTAACCGAAGATAGTCGCCATCCTGCCTCCTTGTGCCTCCTGGCAGAAGCCAAGCAACCAAATTCCACTCAAGAGCCCAGGCAGGAAGTGGCCATCAGCCGCTGGCCGGCTTGGCTCTTTGTCACCAGGAACGTCCTAAGCTACCTTCCACTAGCCCTAGAGGAGTTTTCCATGCAAAGCTTCACAAGCACAATAAGATATTTACTGTCTTTATCGGAGAGATCAAACCCGCACACAGATGTCACATTTCTCAAATTCCATCAGTAGATCAGACAAGCCGTCTCTGGAAAGAGGACATTCCAGCCGGCAAGTTCAGAGCGCGCTGGCTTCCAGGGCCGTTCCCTTCCTATTTTCTGTCGTGCACCCTGAGCCTTTGTTGTCTCTGCAATGCTGATAAATCAATCCATCAAAAAATTTCCTCAGTGAAACTCAATCAAGAAAGGTCATGTCAGCGGGAGAGGAACAGATTAAATTAGCATCAAATTAGACATGGAAAGTGAGTTCTGTCAAAATCATCGCAGCGCTCAGCACAATTAGAATATGTTAATTATGCATTTCATTAAGGTGGATGTGAGATGAAATGTCACTGGGGTAGGCATCCGAAAAAGGGAAGATTGCCAGGCACAACTTTCTCTAGACAATGTGTGACACCTTCATTAACATCAAGAATCACAAGTCTGCCTTGACTTTTTCTGTAAAGGATTAAACCATTAACTGTTTGCTGGCTCCTCTCATTCGTGCGGGGGGTCCCTGTCCTCCAAGGGGGCCGGCCCCTCTTGAGTGACTGTCTTGCTCTGCCACCGCCATGGCCCCGGGGCTGCTGGGAGTGCCCGGTGGGCAATGGAGAGGGTGGCGGTTTTTAATGAACTCCCTGCAAGCTTCGAGGGGATCACGCCACTGCCTTAGGGGTGGCAGGGTGCTGAGAAATGAGGGGTGAGGATTACAGAGGGAGGGGAGGAGGGGCAGGGGGAGGCTCTTGGCTTCATTCTTGGGGATGAAAGATATAATCAACGTAATGGGGGGCGGGCAGGGGGATCAGATTTACAAACTTACACCCAGCAAACTCTAATTTGGTGAATTATTTCGCAGATCACTCTCTGAGTCACGGCAACCAGGAGGCATTCTCCTGGAGTGAAGTAGTTCCTCGCAAGGCAGCTTCATAAAATCCTCGTTAGAGGCTTCCAGTGGTAGGAGTTTTCACCCGGGCTGTCTCCTTCTGTGATTTCTTCAACCCTGCTTCAGTTGGCTTCCACCGGGGGAGAGACGGGGCCCGTCCCCCGTGTGGGTTATTCCCCTGACGTTTGCCCACTCGGCCCCCTTTTCCAGGTGTCTGGAGGCAATGCCCATCTGCGGGGGGTTTCCAGTCACCTCCTGTGGAATGTTCTCTCACTCGTGCTCCCCCTCGCTGGGCCCCCTCACCTTCCACCTGCCCGCCCTGTTTCTGACACCTTCACACCCACAGAAACACTCATGGACGCTAGGCTGCACCGCTCTTCTGCTATTTCCTCAAATCTCAAATGACAAACACAGCTTCTTGCAATGTTTTCCTGACTCCTGGCCTCGGATCGCCATTAGATGCCTTTTTTGTTCCCCTGGGGCCCTGTGCTTCCTCGAAGTCACCAGAATCAGTTTCTGTCCCTTGCAGGACAGTCACTGTAACACACACACTCAGACTTCCCTACTTCTTCCTGGAAACGAATTATCCATCTACCCACCACGTGGTAACTTCTTTCTCTGTCTCTCCATATTTTAAATCTCTCTTTCCTGATATGTAGAATATATTCATCAAATTATCTTTAGAAAAAATGAATGCTCAGGTTACAGAATTTTACCATGACCTAAGTTCTATTTTTTATAGGTAGGAGAGAAAGCGAAAGTTACAAACTTTATTTCTAGCCTTTCTCAATAGGGCTGTTTTTTGTCATATTAAATTAATGCATACACATCAATATATACCCATTTCTAACATAGCCAGTTGGAATTCGTTTTCTCTAATGCTTAGTGTTAAATATAGTGTATGGCATACTTCACTGCTCCCATTTTTTCTCACTCGAATGTCAAGGATGCTATCCTGTGAATTTACCTGATTTTCTTTCCCCCTACTTCTTCCCGGCCCACCCCTCCTTTTCTTTGCTCTCTTTCTCAACCTCTCATCTCTCTATAACCAAATCAATGGTCAGCTCCAGGTTTCTTTTTTTTTTTTAATTTATTTATTTATTTGACAGACAGATCACAAGTAGGCAGAGAGGCAGGCAGAGAGAGAGGAGGAAGCAGGCTCCCCACTGAGCAGAGAGCCCGATGCGGGACTCGATCCCAGGACCCTGAGATCATGACCTGAGCTGAAGGCAGAGGCTTTAACCCACTGAGCCACCCAGGTGCCCCCAGCTCGAGGTTTCTAACCAAAATTATAAGGCAATCCCTTTTAAATCCAAGTTCTTTGGGGGGGGGCGGTTTGTGCAGTGGAAAATAACCTTACTCTCAACTCTAATGACGGAACAGACAGGATGATCTACGAAGTGGTAGGATGGCTTTGGGTGACGCTGTTTTCTTCCTCTCCGTAATGTGAACATAACCTTCTTCGTGGTGTGCATTAATTGGGAGAACACAGGCAAAATGCAAAGGCTGGAATCTAGCACATAATAAATCCCCAGTAAATGAGAGTGGTGATGAGAAAGGAAGATGATGAGGATAAGGATGGCGTGCTGACATCCCCAAGCTCAGGAGCCAGCCCAGAGTCCTATTCCGAAAACATCGCATCAGCATAAATATCTTAATTTACAGGGAGAAAAAGACAGCGTTGGCTACAATTGCCCACTTTAAATTTTGCATGAGAACAAGGAGACACGCGGGGGGATTGGGACCCTCTGGCAGAGACACTCCAGAGCTGTGGGGTTCTGGAGAGAGACTTGACCATGTGCCAAAGGCCCAGAGGAATTCCAAGGAAACCGACAAAGGAAGCACACAGTCTTGCTGGAGCCCAGGATGGGCTACCGATGGATGCCCCGCTCCCCAAGCTGTCTGGTTTTCTGAGCTTCATTTAATTTCTAGATCACCTGGGGCCCAGGCTGTTGGAAAGGGGAGGACAGTGGAAATTACTCATGAGCTGGCTCTGATTTGACGAAGCCAACTGCCTCACCTTGTGGCCAGAGCAAGCGGAAGGGGAGGAGGGAGGGCGCTCTCCCGCCTGGGTACAAAGCGTCCTCCTAGCCTGCCTAGCTTCCTTGTCAGCACTGCCATTGATATTAAAATCAAGGGGTTGGCATAAAGCTCGTGGTAGCACTGGCAGAATTCCAGGCTTGCTCTAATGAGCCTCACCTGGGCTAATTACTTTTTTCACAAACCCCCGCCGGAGAGGTTGGAGTTGCCAATTGGTCGTCCAGAATGATAGCGACTGGGATTTCTCAGCTCTGAGATTTCTTTCTATCTGCTGGCACTCGGAGCTCCAGAGGGCCAGAAAGTGACCTGAGGAGCTCTGGCTACTACCTTCGTAGGGCACATGGTAGTTACCTTATTTGTTCCAGAAAGAAAAGTGAACTGTAAAGTGGGAGGAAGGGGTCCTCCTTCTGGCTACTCGGAGGATGGGCTCGCCTGCCATCCTACTGTACACAGGGAATCAGAATCTGCACTTCCAACAAGATCCTTAGGCGATGGATGTGTACCGTCAGGTGTGAAAAACCCCAGTCAGAGGGGTCAGACAGCTTGCCCAAGCTAACACAGAATCAGGACCTACCCCACATCTGCCCATCTAAACACGGTGGCTTTCCAAATTACCCCAGTCCGCCTCCCATAGGTCTGCGGGACAGAGGACAGAGATCGGAGGGTAGGAGGCACCGTTGTCGTACCATGGGGGCTCGAGAAGGAGTAGTTACCACAACCAGGGAGAGGAAGTCAGAGAGGACTTCCTGGAAGAGAGAGAATGGAAGTGGAGACCTACAGGCTACATGGGGATCCTTCCCAGAGCCCACCAGCACAATTTCCCTCATGCCCTTCCCGCTGCGCTCTTTCCCTCTGCACATACACTTCTGCCGGGGTCTGTGGGGAGGATGGTGATGTGTGGCCCATCGCATTTGGTGGGATAATGCTTTTGAAAAATCTCCTCGGCTCTTCCCAGCATTCCCGTATTGGCCGCTTTTCCCTCAACCAGGCATCAGTTACTCACAATCACACCAAAAATACAACGGAAGGAATTTGAGTTTAACAAAGGTGGGTTTCGCCAACCCATGCTTCCTGAGGCAGTTCGGGAACAAGACAAGATGTGATTCAGAGCAAGTCTCCCTACTGGACATGACAGGGTAAGCTTGCGGACGGGGGGGCAGAGGAGACCTGGGGGAACTAGGCAGTCAAATGCGGCCAGCTGTCCCTGGGAGAAAGCCTGACAGTTTCAAGGGGACTCAGGAATAGTGACAACCTGCACCTTTTCCCCAGCAGCACCTAGGAATGCTGTGAGTCCCTCGAGATGGCCTGGGCTCCAGTGCCCTGGGGAAAGGGCTGGAAAGCCAGCCAAATGGCTGAGAGGAGTGGGTGATCAGGCATCTGGGCCTAGGGGGTGGGGTCCCTCCGGACCGGGGTCCCCCCAGGGCCGTAGTCATGGGTAGTTGACCTGGGCGGTCACACGGGGCTCTCCGTGTCTGGATGAATACCGTCTAGAAAGTCCTAGCACTTTCTGAACCAAGGGCCCCTCATTTTCGTCTTGCAATAGGCCACGCATGGTGCAGCTGGTTGTGGCCACCTGACAGGGTGCCTGTGTGCCGCAGGGGGAGACTGTCACAGCCACCACAAGTCTGGGGGGCGGGGTATATGTGAAGAGACCTCATAGAGTTCACAGCGATCAGAAGATGTGTGAGAGCCTGAGGCCACCACATGCCAACTCCCTGAAGGACCCCCCCCCACCCCCGCCTGCTCCTACCCACCCCCTGTATCAGCTGCGTCCCTCAGGAACGGGGAGGAGTCCTGAACCGACCAGGAATAAGTCTCTGCCCTGGGAACACAGACTTGAAATAGACATTGAGTCTTCAGGTGGAGAACGTTCGAGATAGTTGCGTTTCTTCCACACTTGAGCTTGTGGACTGGTGGTGAGAGTTTTACCTGTCGCAGGTGTAGCTTGACTCCTTCGGTGACTAAGCTGGGCTTACTTCTTGTTTCTGTCTTCTGGTCTTCCTGCCGGTGACTCAGAGGGGAAGAATCTGGAATTCCCTCCCGTAAGCCCCTGCACTGGCCAGCACGTTCCCACGTTGCTACAACAGTTTCATCGGTGGCTCTGATTACCGGCAGCGCTGGCCTGGCTCCTGGTGACCTGGTGACCTTGGGAACACGAGGCCTACAGAGACTGGGGTGGAGGGGACCCGCTCATCCTCAGCGCAGCTGACACGTGGAGCTGGGTGGCTCTTTGCTGGGGACTGTTCTGTTCACTGGATGACCTCAGCCAGCGGCTCCGGCTCTATCCACTGGACGTTAGTGGCCCCTCCTCCATCGTGACCACCAGGAATGCCTCACGCATTGCCAGCTGTTGCCTCGGGGGCAAAATCGCCCCCGGTGACTTCAAATCCACCATGGCCAATTACCACGCAGTGACCCAGAATAAATTATTTAATCATAAAGGGCCCGATCACTCTCTTCAGAAAAGGAGGTAGTAATCAGTTTTACTGTTCATTCTTGTGGTTTGGATCCAATGAGGTCTCCTAGGAGGGTCTCCCTGTGATGGCAAAGGGGTCTTCCGGGTGTTTCTCTAGGCTGGCCCAGCCCCGTGTTCTAGATGAAGGACATTAAGGCTTGGCGGGGTTAAGAGATTTCCTCCAACCTAGGCTCATCGCTCTTTTTATAATAAAATCCTTCAATGTGACATGGGAAGAACGGTGAAAACATTCTCTCCCCTGGGGAGGTGATGATGAATGCAAGAAGAACATTTTGAGGAATGTTTGAGGAATGCTGACCATGAAGAGCTCTGTGGGAACCCATTTGGCCGCGTGACCACACTGTGATGCAGACAGACGTGTCCCTCCTTTCCAGGCGAGGACATGGAGGTTCTGAGAATGCGGCTCCCTACCGTTCCCAGGATCCCACCTGGAGCTCCACGAGCAGTGGGGCCCTGGACCTGTGATTTCGCCCAGTGACGCCCGGAGGGGCCGCACTCTGCTGGAGACGTGCCGGGCGACCTCTCCTTGTCTGCTCCAGCAAACCGCCCGTCCTATTACTTATTTAATATTTTTCTTTATGTGGATTTACTTTTTGGCTTAAATATTTTAAAAGGCATTTTGCGCCTTTCCTCTAAATTGAAAAGCCTTTTTCGGCAGCCTCGCTCGGAAAGGGAATGAGTAGTTGGTGTTAGGAGCCAAAGTTATTTATCTTTGGTAAATGATGAACAAGAATTGAAACTGGCCAGCACGTGGCTGTTTGTCCTCTTATACTCATTAGATGTCCAATAAATAGGTCACGCAACACCCTGTGGGTTGGCTCATCCAAATCCATTCCCTGTCCATTTCCTTATATACACCCTCCCATAGAGGCCGAAAAACGAATTCTTCACCTCCGGCCTCCTTTGCAGCTGGTACTGATCATGCACCAGTGAGGCCTATGGGGCATGGAGTCCTTCCCTGATTAAAAAGGCAAACTTGCTGGGAGATTTGCTGTCATCCACTCTTTCTTTGTGATGGTTAGTTTTGTAAGTCAGCTTAGGTAGGCTCTGGTCCCTAGTTTTTCAAACGTTTGTCAAAGTGTTGCTGTGGAGGTATTTTGTTGATGTGATGGAATACCAAAATCGGTCGATTTTTTTTAAATAAAAGAGGTTATCCGTGATCATGTGGGTGGGCCTTGTCCAATCAGTTGAAGACTTTAAGAACTGCTTCAGCTCTTGTCTGAGAGTTTCCAGCCTGCTGGCTTGCCCTGCAAATTTCAGACATGACAGCCAGACTCACAATCGCATAAGCCAATTCTTTAAAGGAACCAAGTAAGTGAATAAATAATCCCACTGTCAGGGGGATATATATACCTCTCCATTCCTCTCATTTTGTTTTTCTAGCGGAAGATATACTCTTCTGCCACCTTGTTGCAGAAGGGACATCAGATGCATCCGCCATCTTGCTGCCATGTGAGTGACAAACATGCAGATAAGGCATTGATATTAAGCCCGATGGAGCAGAAAGTTTTAGAAGGAACAAGGGTTGATGATTGCTTCACTGCAGTTACCTACCATCTGGCCAGCCTACCTCCAGGCATCTTAATGTGTCTGAAATCAGAATGCATCTTCTGATCAATGATCTCTTACAATTAATTGTCAGCGTTGCTTTTGTACTTTTCTTCCCCCCTTGGGGATCCGTAAATAACGACACATCTTAACAACGAGTGGCATCCTTGATTCAATAAACTACGGTAAATGCAAACCAAGTACTGACTTGATTTAAGCTATTATATATTTTGGAGTAGACAACATGCATGCCCTTGATCTCCTTGGCCTTGGCTATGGAATCACCATGGAAGGGAATTATTTTGGAGTAGACAACATGCATACCCTTGATCTCCTTGGCCTTGACTATGGAATCACCATGGAAGGGAATTGGGAAAATCAGCATTTAGCAACTACACAAGCAAACCTCTCTGCTCCCTACACTTTGTCTTGTCTCCTGCAGTCAGCCGCTGTGTCACAAAGTGGTCACAGGCTCAACCTTGGGTTGCTTAACGAAGGTTTCTTTGCAAACAAACAGAATCCTCCGTATACTTGGCATTTTACCTGATGAGAAATAAAAGCTTTCTTAAATCCCGTCCCTTCTCACCCCACCAAATCCACTTTTCTAGCTTAATGCAGGTTGAAATGAGGTTGTTTTTTTTTTTTTAAACTGATGAAAATATTATAGGAATTAAAAACCAAACCCATTAATATCCTGATTAAACTCCCCATGTTAATTGCGGATTCTTTCCGGCGACAGAGCAGGTCACTGTCTGGGCTTAATGTGATAGCGGGGTTTAATAAGAGCTGCCTGTAGGAGCGGCCGTTTGTAGCAGAAACTTCTGTTGCCTGGCAGATGAGGCTGGGAAGTGATTTTCCTTTCTCACGCTTGTGCAAAGTAACAGCAGGTACTGAGTGCTGCCTCTGGGGAAGGGGAGCCAGATTGGAGAAAGAGAACCAGGGGGCCTGGTTATTATTATTATTATTATTACTTTTTTCCCAACATCCTTCCTGGAAACCTTCATAGAGATTTTCCTTTCCCTCTCCTGCACTTCCAGGAGAATGGTTGAGAGGATTCTCCCATGAAAACAAGCCAACAGACAACAGGACACAATTTTGATAAAAGAAGAAGTTTCTGGGATCCCTATCGCTGAAATGCCTTCCTCCTTCACCCAGGGGTCTAGGGCAGGGGCAGAACCAAACAGGTACAGTGCCCGCAGAGGGAACATGCAGGGCTGAGTGGGGAAGGTGTCACACTGGAGAAGCATCCTGTGTTGAGGGACAGAGCCGATGCAGACTTTCTTTTTCTGTTGCCCAAGCTCTGTGTTTAGAACAGGGCATGAAGGATGGCATGTGATGAAATGAGCACTGGGTGTTTCATGCAACTGATGAATCATTAAATTCTACCCCCAAAATTAATAATACAGTATATGTTACCTAAACTGACTTTAAATAAAAAATTAAAAAAAAAAAACCATTGTCTGAACACCGCTCTTCGCCTACACGGTGTACACCTCCATCCTGGGGTGGGGGGTAGCTCAGCCCCCGTGTGCATCAACCACATCAGGGGCTCAGTGCAGCGCAGGGCGTGGGGGCCCACACTCAGGTTTCTGATGCAGCTGGTCTCTGGGGAGGCCAAGGGTTGGCTTTTGAGCAGGTGGTGCTGATGCTGCTCATTCGGGAACGCACTTCGGGAACGACTGGCCCACACGTGGCCACCTCTCAGCTGGGCTGTCCTGCAGCCTCCCAACTGGTCTCCCGGGGTCTACCCTACCCACTCAGAGTCTATCTTCCCACTGGGGGCCACAGCTCGTTCAGGCCTCCTGGCTCCCCCTGGGTCCCAGAAAGAACCAAGTGCCTCACTCCTTTTCCAGCATAGTGACCCCTGGGGTCCAAGAGAGCATTCGTGCCTTTCACTGGCTTCTTGCTGGTAAGTTGCTATCTCCCATTCAAGCTGCTCTATTAAATTTTCTTAATCACACTGCCTTATAGTTCGGGCTTTTCCCATAGCTTTTTCAAAAAAAAATTATTATTATTTTATTATTTTTTTAAGCTGCATTGCCTTTCCCTACCTACTATATTTGTACATTTTCTAAAGACCTATGTAACCTACGCCCATGAACCCAGCCTCATTCAACACAAATATGAGTGCGTCCCAAATCCGCGTGCACACTTGGTAACTCTAGCCGAAGGGAAGCGTGTTCTAATGCAGTAACAATTCATAACAAGCCTTTCTCCTTCTCTGACCCAATTTGCCAGAAACCCTGGCATCTTTTCTTCTTAGCTGTGGAGCTTAAGGACTCCATCTCTCACAAAGTATTTTATGTCGAGACCAGGCACATGGCGGGAAGGGATGGGGAAGGAGCCCTCCATACTTCAGACGAATCCCAGACAGATGTCAGATAAACATATTTGAATAAACCAAATGTCACTTTTCTCTTTAATCGCTGGCTTCAGAGGAGCTGAGACTTTTCTGGACCTTATCAATGTGCTGTCATCTTTGATTCCCCAGTCATATTTCAGGCACTTTTTTTTTTTTTTTTAAGTGTCAAGATGATGGGGAGGGTCAGGAGAGAGAGAGAGTAGAAAGGATTACAAGTTTAGGTGCAAATAAAGCGTAAGCCCCTCCAGAAGTTTTGGTCAGTGTGATGTGGGAACGCCGACTGGTTCTGATTTTTCTCCTGGATAATAGATCAGATCGGACTCCTGGGGATTTCTCAGGATACAGTAACGACAATCATGTTTCTTTCTCTTTACTGTCATATGGAGTCACTCTTAACTTTAAAGGTGTCATATTTCATGTCATTTTTATATTTAAAAAGTGTGTGTATCACCACAAAGGACTGCACTCTGGTTTTGGTACCATCTGATCATCACGCAAGATGTTAACACAGAGGGAAGCTGGATGTAAGTGCACGGAACTTCTCTTTACAAACGTTCTTTGTAACTTCCGGTGGGTTTATAATTATTTCAAACTAAAAAGTAAAAAAAAAAAAAATTGTGTATGAGACTATGTATAAGCATAAATGTGAAGAGACAAAAAGTGTAGATTGGGGCTAGCAAACTTACGGTGTAAAGGGCCAGGTATTAAATAATAAATATTTTAGGCTTTGCAGACTACATAGTCTTTGTTCTGCTCTGCCCCCAATTCATAAAGTTAGCCACAGATAATATGGAAACAGATGGGCAGGGTAGTATCCAATTAAACTTTATTTAAAAAAAAAAAAAAAGGAAGTGAGCTGAATTTGGCTTCGGGCCTCAGTTTGTTAACCCCTGGCTTAGACTTTGTGTGCTACACATTGATGTCTACCAAAATGTTGGGAATATGCACTGACATTTTCTTTTTCTCCCCCCACCTCCTTTGTGGTCTACCTGAAAGCTTTCCTTTCCTGTTCGTGGATATTTAATATTTCTATCATTAAAAAATAAGGTTCGGGCGCCTGGCTGGCTCAGTGGGTTAAGCCTCTGCCTTCAGCTCAGGTCACGATCTCAGGGTCCTAGGACCGAGCCCCGCATCGGGCTCTCTGCTCAGCAGGGAGCCTGCTTCCCTTCCTCTTTCTCTCTGCCTACCTCTCTGCCTACTTGTGATCTCTTTCTGTCAAATAAATAAATAAAAATCTTAAAAAAAAATAAGGTTCTTGCTGGTGTTGGTGATTTCTTGGTTTGTATTTATTTATTTATTAATTAAATTAATTTATTTATTTTCAGAAAAAACAGTATTCATTATTTTTTCACCACACCCAGTGCTCCATGCAATCTGTGCCCTCTATAATACCCACCACCTGGTACCCCAACCTCCCACCAAAAGATATGGAGAACCACCTAGACTATCATATGGGATCTGGCATCTTTGTCTCTTTTTCTCCCCACAACCATGATCCGTATAGTTAGTCTGGATGCAGAAGCCTTGTTTACGACTAAACCCGGGATTATCTGGTAATAACTCCAATGCGGTTATGTTCCTCGGGGCCAGCAAAAGCCAGAGCCATGCCACTGAAGTTGATATGGGTGACCAGAGGGAGAGAGGAAGCAGGATTTTCCAGGGTTAAACGCGGTTATAAATGACTTTCAGGGTTCCATCACAGACGCATGGGCCCTCAGTCTGCATGCAACCACCGCCCCCACACTTCCTGCTTCCTCGGAAGCCAAGGAGAAGAGAGGCTTTTCTATTCTTTAACTTTTACTGTAAGTGAATTTTGCAATTAACAGGGCACGATCGAGGTGCTTCCTGAGATTTTGAGTTGGGGACCAAGAATTGAAATTTATCATGCTGGATTGCTGCCGTAAGCCCGGCTCCAGACAAAACAGTCTCGACAGACAGTTGTCTCTCCGGTTTTTAAAGTTCAACAGGAAAGGAGACAGAAGTTGAAGTTCTTTGGCAAATGCATTCCAGGGAGGAGAAACATTCCTGTTTTATATTAAGCTTAAAACCTTTCTGATGGCAATAGTCAGACCTTGAATTTATGGTAGAACCTGACTTTCTAGTAGAAATGATTCTTGGCCAAAGTCCTGAAGCTTAACATTTTATGGAAATTATCAATAATAGTGTATTTAATTGCTAATTCAACTAACTATTCATACCCTGTCACCAGTGGATATAAAACTTCTGAGGTACATAGCAAGCCCACTACGGAGCTGTGGCTTTGAAGTATGTAATTTGCTTTATTGATATTCCACCTCTAGCCACACAAAGATTTAAGGTGACATAAAATGGAAATAAATAATAAAGCTAATTAAAGGAGGAGAAAGCAAATACCTTAATGATAAGAATTAAAATAGTTTCTGTGATTAACCATCCAGTCTGGATATGAGCTTCCTGGCAACCAAAGCAAAAAAAAAAAAAAAAAAAAAAAACCCAAAAAACTCCACTATAAAACAAACAAAAAACAAAAACCAATGCAAAAAAACCCCAAAACTCCGAAACCAAAAGAAACTAATGCAAAACCAAACCAAAACAAAACAAAAACAAAACCAATGCAAGAAAAGGGACAATACAGCATTCAATCTTCTTATGAGCAAAATAGAAAGTTGCCATTTCCTCTATCGAAGTAGAAAAGAAATGCCTCACCAGAGATTCTACACGAAGAATATCGATTATCAATGGCTTGTCAATAATCAATCATTTACATCGTGTCTGACCTATTCCCATGGACCACATTCCCTCTCATCAAAAAGCAAAAAGGTTCACGTTCCCATGTCTCCCTTAGGGGAGCTGCTGAGAAACAAGCCGTCTAAATTGCAAACGGCAAGTCTGTAAAGCTCAGATCCAAACGACTTACAAAGGGGTTCGCGCGGCTGCTCCTGTGGGTTGTTTACAAGCGGTAGCACAGGGAGAGCGCGCAGCTAGTGTACGGGCGTCCTGGAGGTTTACCTAGATGGACACACATTTTCTCCTCCCGGTCACATGCAAGAGCAGGTCTGGGCTCTGGGGGAGCGGCGCGCACCTGCCCGCGGTCCCTGACTGTGTCCCCAGCACACACCCCATCCCTCTTCCGTAAAACCCTCCCGTGGCTTCCCTTTGCGTCCTTTCTCCCACGGACTTTGGGTCCCTGAACCACCCGGTCCCTTCCTCGCCCTTGGAATTCCCCTCCTCCGGGCTGCTCTCAAGTTCACAAGGCCTTTCGCCCCTGGCGTGCGCGGTTCATGCCTCCTCGGAGGGCGGGTCGCGGCCGTCCCTCGCGTGGCTGCCCACTCGTCCCGCACGGGTCTCCCGGTGATCGTCCTCTATGCACCCGTCGTGCGTCGCCCGGGTCACGGGCCGCTCAGCCTGTGTGGGTGCCTTCAAAGCCTGTTTGTTTGGTCTCGTTTGTTTTCCCTCTTTGTGCTCAGTTAAGCTAGTCCCGACGTGAGCTGGAGCTTTCTCTCGGTGTTCACTGCCTCAGGACGGTCCTTGGGCCGTAACAAGCACTCAGTGAATATTTATTGTATCAAACAATGAGTCGACAGGAGGTCACAGAGCCCACCCGGCATGTCTTGTGGACAAACCTTCACAGAGCAGTGGGAGGCTCTTCCTGATCTCATCCGAGCTGTGGGTTTTGGACCAGTGCCTTTGTTTCCAGTGGGTAGTAGAGTCAATGGCTACACACCAGTAATTGCTCAGGAACCCGAGAACATTTTGATGCCTCACAGCTCGTGCCCAGATGTTGGGGCCGTCCTTTGACTGAAGGAGTAATGTGTTACCTCTGTGTCCTGGTTGGATAACTTCTACCCAACAGACTAAGCAAATGGTCGGATGGTCTCAGCTGTCAGGGGCTGCGGGCCAGGTGCGATCCGGGGGCAAGGGCTCACAGGCGTCTGTGCCCTCGGCATCACCCTGCCGCACACCGTGCGTGGCGTCAGGCTTCCATGACCTTCTTGGTTTCAAATATTTTCCAGGACATGAATTCGTACAGCACAGGAGCTAATTTTCATCTGGCAAATCTGATCATAATCGTTGCAGACCTGTTTCCTCTTGCCAGTTTGCAAGGCACGCGGCATGAGATCTTTCCAGATCCCAAATTTGTGAACCCAGGTGTGCCATGATACAGGCTCATGGGATTCTCCTAATTCTTATTTTCTTTGGGAGTCGCACATTTTTTTTTTAAAGATTTTATTTATTTATTTGAGAGAGAGAGACAGTGAGAGAGAGCATGAGCGAGGAGAAGGTCAGAGAGCGAAGCAGACTCCCCATGGAGCTGGGAGCCCGATGTGGGACTCGATCCCGGGACTCCAGGATCACGCCCTGAGCCGGAGGCAGTCGTTTAACCAACTGCGCCACCCAGGCGTCCCGAGAGTCGCACATTTTGTGTAAATACTTTTATACAATGAAATATTTCAGCCCTTGCAAGTCATGTTTGCTCTGAAAACTTGATGGCACTTCTCCACAATGGAATGTGGTCATGATACCACTTAGGGCTATGGTACGCACGACAGCGAGTGAAGGAAGGCAAAGTCTCATCTGGAGTGGATGCTGGGTGGTGGGGGCACTGACTGGGCTATCGACTGGGCGTTCCTCGTTAGCATTGCGACACAAATCAAATTTATGCCCCAGCAAAAAGATACGTCACCACATCTCTATCATGTGGGTTGCTGAGGAATCAATGGTTGAAATTACAAATAAATCCACAAATGCTGGCATCCCAGCTGCTGACAAACAGGGTTATACGTCTGTTTAGTCCACCAAACTGTGAGCTCATGCAGAATAGAAGTCCCTGTCAAAGTCTTTCTTTCCTTTTTTTTTTTTTTTTAAAGATTTATTTACTTGTTTTAGAGAAAGGATGGAGAAGGGCTGAAGAAGAGGGAGAGGGAAACTCCAGCAGACTCGGCCTTGAGTACAGAGCCTGATGTGGGGTTTGATGTCGCGACCCTGTGAACCAAATCCAGAAGTTGGACTCTTACCCGACGGAGCCCCCCAGGCACCCCGGTCTTTCTCTCCTTAGTCCCCGACACAAAGAAGGCAGTTGCTCTGTATTGGCTGGCTTGAGTGCACGGAGTCTTACACACAGTGGTGCTCCCGGTACTGCCTGAAATTCCACCGTCAGCCACACACTCCTTCCTTCCTTGCTCATTCCCAGAGGAGCAACCTGAGAACAGGGAGGCACGAGGGAGGCACACGCGGGGCGTTTCATCGAAGACACCATGGCTGCCATTCTAGGTATCGCGAGTCCTGCGTTCTTTTTCCTCTCCTATTTCCACGGGTACAAAACAAGTCACACAGTTGAAAACAAACAACAAGCCAAACAGTGCCGCCCCCACCTTTCCCAGGCACCTCGTTTGCCTGAGTCAGATGTTGGGTGGCTCTTGGGCTGAGCTTCCGGAAGGCCGACCTCCCAGCAGGCATAGCGGTGCGGCCCTCCCTGCTCTCCCTGGCCCGCCGGAATGGGCCTGAGAGTCCTTCCACTGGGGGCAGTGGTGCCCCCACACGAGGGCCAGTGGCTCTCCCTGGGCCTGCTTCAGAGTCCCTACAGCTTCCCCTTCAGGGCCCCCAACCCAGCCCTGTGTTGTCCTCACCTGTCTCTTTACTAATGACTTTACCGCCTTAGATCGAGGCTCAGGGAAAGCCATTAAAACTCTCAAGTCCCAACAAACTCTTGCGTCAGAGACGTGAGGAGAAGGAAGGGGAGGTTGCACAGAACGCCCCCGAGACAACGAATGTCCTGCGGGAGCTCTCGGCTTGGGGACACGATAACGGGCACAAGCGTTAAAAACCTCCCAACGAAACACGGAAACATAAAATGCTTCCGGTGGAAAAACACAGATTTTCACTTTGCAGACCTTGTGCTCATCGTGCGGTTTAACCAAGACCCGCGCTGGTGCTGGATGAGTCCATGCCCCTCGGCAAGACCCTCTCCCAAGAACTAGGCCTCAGAAACGGCCAGATTCATGCGGTTTGCTGTGGCTGGAGCCGCACTGCCTCTGCTTCTCCACTGACCAGTTTGGCCGTTGGTGGGCTCCTGCACTCGGCCAGCCGTCCGCGGTCCAGCCCCGGACTGGCCGCTGACACAGGGCTGAGCCCCGGGCTCCCCGGCCCGGCTCCCAGGCGCTCTCCGTGGAGCAGACGGGCAAACCACGAGCAGCTCCCTTGAACTCGCATCCCCACGCCCCGGAACCTGTTTGTGTGCGTGAAAGCATCTCCCAGGAAGGTCTGAGTTGAAAGGCAACCGTTTCACGTGGAGGGGTGGCATGAGCATGGTTAGGGACGGTCCTCGAGGGCTAGAGGAAGGCACTGGGAAGCATTGCAAGCACGCGCTGGTGGACAGTTGACTGAGCAGAGCTCAAGGTCAAGAGGTTAGGTCCAGGCTGAGACTCAGAGCCCAGACGACACCCCCCAGCCCTTCACACCTGCTGCCCAGCATGTACTCAGATCAGCAGGTTTTAAAGGGTCTGATCAAGAGGATGTGAGATAAATGGGGGCGGCTTTGATAGGAAGGAAGGAATCCTTTCCCTGCCATTGCCGGGCCCCCAAATATCTATATCCAGTCAAGCCTTTAGCCTTTGACCATGCCATTCATTTGGTTCTTTATTTACTCATGAAACAAACATTCCCCGGGTACTTCTATAGCTCTCTTCTGGTGGACTTCAGGGACTCAGGTTAAGACGAGACCTCAGTGTCACTTTGTGAACCTGGGAAGGCCATTTTGTAAGAGTCACCTGGAATCCTATCGTGATACAGATTCCGCAGTTCTCCACAGCTCGGGAGAGTGTCCCAACCCAACACGTGCCTTAAGGTGCCAAGAACACACCTGGAGTCCCAGTCCTGACATTGCAGACCTAGAAAGAATCATTCCCCTATCCAAGGTCTTCTCTCCAGATCAAGTTGACTGACATGTCCTGGATCGTCCAGAACTTCCCTGGTTTTAACCTGGGAAGCTGGCATCTTGGAAACCGCATTTGTCCTGGGCAGCCTGGGGAGGTGGTCACCTGCTATCTAGGCAAAGCTGTGGAGGGCTGGGCCTCTACTCTCACAAACCCCAAGATACTTGTTGCCATGGTCACCAAACACCCAGGCTTCAGTGAGACGGGCAGGGGGAGCTTTCATTTCTATAGGCAGCTCCTGATTGCTTAGTAGAGTGGCTGTTAGCCTTCTTTCTTTTCTTTTTTTTTTTAAGATTTTATTTATTTGTCAGGGAGACAGAAAGAGAGAGAGAGAGCATACAAACAGGGGGAGCTACAGGCAGAGAGAGAGGGAGAAGCAGGCTCCCCACCAAGCAAGGATCCTGATGCAGGACTCAATCCCAGGACCCGGGGATCATGACCTGAGTCGAAGTCAGACATTTAACCAAGTGAGCCACTCAGGGACCATGGCTGTTAATCCTGTTGCCAAGAAAATTGCTTTATTCTGGATTCTGGGTCTGAGAAGAGCCCAACCTTGGAAGATAAGGAAGAACGGAACCTCGATGCCTCTTTCACAGGCTCGAGGGGAGGCAGGAGGGCAGCAAAGGCCGGCCAGTGACCCCCAGAGGTGCAGCTAGAGGGGGACCCCCGGAGAGCTGGGTTCAAGCATTTTACTTATAAATAAAACCACTGCCACATATTTTGCGACACTAGACTCTATTTTTAATCTCCCATAAAATTGGCAAGGTAGGATAAAAAATCTGATTCACAGAGAAGCGAACAGCCCCAGAGAGGTTATCTTTCTGCCTAAGGTTGCTCAGCGAAGATCAGCAAGGCCTCAGCCTCCACAGACCCGAAGTCCAAGCTCTTCCCACAACACTGCTCCGACCTTTCACCACCTGCATTGGCTTAAGGTGAGTTTTTTAATGACAAACACGGCTGTATGGCAGCCCTCTTGTCTAACGCTCTTATCTACCTGCACTACGAGAGGGCAAGCTTTGGAAACTGTGAGCAGAAGTCACAACTTGTGGCTTGTCTTCCAGATCCAGTTCCCAGGACTACACGTAAAAATCACACTTCCTCTTTTCTTCCATGCCCACAAGATCAAACATCCCCGGTCCACATTCTCCCAAGGCAACAACGCCCAGAAGTGAGCAGCACCAGTCCCGCTAGCTGAGGCGTGGGCAGGCCAGCTTGATCCCTCCCTAGATAAGCCCCTGGCTCAGTTCATCACCTGCAGGAATTTCTGCAAAGAATCTCTCAAATGGAGGCCAGCATTCTTGAGCTCAGAAAGAACCACTCACACAGGAGCTCCCAGATTTGGGCATAGAATGGAAAGACCAGTGACATTTCCAGGAAAAAGAAAGAAAGAAAGAAAGAAAGAAAGAAAGAAAGAAAGAACTATGTAAGTGACCAGATTTTTAAGTTGCTGTGTGTGGACACACAAAACGAGGAAGGAGTTACCATGACTATGGTGTAATAAAAAGAGAAGACATTTAAATTTTCCCAAAGTAAGAAGGATCAAATCTTTCTACAGAAACCCTGTTGCCTACAGAGTGATGGTATCTAGTGTCTGCTCCACAAATATTGTTGAATGAATTTCAGATAAAAAAAAAGAGCCCTTTAAATAAACTTAATTTTGTGAAAATTTCATTTATATTGGGACTTCTATTCCTGACTTTTCTAGAAAAAAGTTATTCGGAACCAGAATCAATCTAACAACTGCTTCTCGAGGACCTGCGTCTGAAACCTCTTCATCGCTCACTCTGAGTAGGCACATGGACCAGAGAGGGGCATTAACCTGCCCAAAGACACACAGCTTGTTGTAAACAGGTGTCTTGACCCATAGGTCCCTGAACACCCCCTGCTTCAATCTTGCCTGAAATGGGATGGAATACAGGGGAAGAGGCATATTTTACTTGATACATGGATAAGACATTTCTTTTACTTTTTCTGTCAAGGTCAAAGGTGAGTTTTGTGTGATGAATGCAAACACCTCCCTAACACTTCTCACCTCCCCTTTCTGCAAAGGCAGAGCAGGACTTGGGCTCAGAGCCTTCGATCAGCAACATGTCTAGCAAGGATTTCGATGCCATAGTTTTGTTGCTGTTACATTTTCATTGTTATAGTGAGCCTCTATTTATGACAAGCAAAACTGGCTTTTCGTATACGGTGGGGGTTTTACAAAGTGCTCATTTGATTTAGGTAAAAATGGTGAGTCAATGCAAAGGAGAAACCTGATGTAAATCATGGCAGGAAAATAGTGCTGAGAGGCACAAGATCCTGATGGTGGGAAGTCCTGGGGTTGCAGGCAGGGTCTGCGGCTCAGATCCAGCTCCCAGCTGTGTGATTGTGGGCAAGTTACTTAGCCTCTCTGTGTCTCCATTTCAGAGCTGCTATGATGACTGAGAGAGGTAAGAAGTAAAAAGCACTTGGAACAAAGCCTGACCCATTGTAAGTAGTTTGTAAAGGTTAGGTATGAGGATGGTGGCGGCTATGGTGGTGAGGGCATCCCATCTGGGGCAGCAGCCCTACTTCCCCCCCTTCTCCCTGCCTGTGAGCATCTCTGCACCTGGCCGGTTCTCTGAGTGGCATGTGTACAAGATACTCTGCTTGCACCTAGAAGCCGGGGACTGGTTTGCTGTCTCTCCTTGCTTCCTCCGTGGATTAGTCATTACGACAGGACAACTGTTCTGGCTGTGAGTGATCCTGGCTGTGCTCCACAAGAGACCAACAGCCACGGCCGAAGGGAAGGCGTCTTTCCCTCCTGGAATATAAATTCTGCAAGGGCAGCCCTTTCCCCCAAACAACTCCCCAGCTGTGGGGGGAGCGGGCTGGTTGGTGCTGGTGGGATCCAGGTTGCTCTGTGGGTAGGTCTGTGATAAGCAGCAGGGAGGGACACTCAGGAGGGTTCCCACGAACGGGTAGGCCGATGGCCCAGAGCAGGAGGCTGAGACGTCTCTCAAAGAAGGGAAAGCAAATGCAAAAAGTAAGCTGCATCTAGTATGTGAAGGTTTCCAAGGAAGGAGAAACATTTTGACTCCAGGCCCTACTGTATCGTAATTATCTGTGTGTCTGGATTGTGACATGCTTGAGGACAAGCACGGGTCTTATTAACAGGGATAACAGCCCCGTTTATTAGCGCTGGCTCTGCCCCGGGCTTTGGGTAAGCCCACTGTATCCATTCTCTTTGAGAAGTTTTGTCCTGTGTTTCAGAGGCAGAAACGGGTGCAGAGAAGTCCAACATTCCCAAGTACGAAAGGAGAGGAGTCCCTGTGCCCTGTGGCCAGTCTCCCCGTCTTGTTCGCTCCCTGCCCCAGGCTTTCTCGCTCATGAAACTCCAGCCGCTCCCCTGTCTCCTGCTTGGGGCCTTGGCCCCTTGTGTTCCTTTCCCCCAGAACGCCCAGTGTCACTGCTCAGAGGGCCTTCCTGGCTCACACCGGCACTCACAGTGGTCCCCTGTCCCAACCCCGACCTCTCCCTATCCCGTGACAGCACCATGGGGCCGTCGGACTGTGGAGCCAGGCGCCTGTGCTCCAGATCCCCATTCTGACTCTTGTTGTAACGCCCCGTGACTCGGTTTCCTCATCCGTAAAATGGGAGTGTCATTGTAATTTATCTTGCAGGTTTCTTGTGAGTTCTCAATGTTATAGTTAACGTGTCTATTACGTACCTAAAACAATGCCCGGCACACGGTGAGGACTACCTCAACCTTACTATTTATTTATTGTCTTTTTCTACTGAAATAGAGTTTCTACAAGACCAGCACTGTGTTGTTTCCTTCACACCTGTATCCAGGACTCCGTAAATATTAGGGGAATGTATTGAGTGAGTGAGTGAGCGAGTGAATGTTGTCCCAAGCCGATGTTCTCACCAACGGTGCCTAGCTGCTCTGAGCCTCCTGCTTCTGTCCCATGCCAAGCCTGGTGCCCAGCCCAGGGGGGCAGAATTGAGGCCTGAAGTTCCTCCTTCCTCCTTCCTCTCCCAGGGAAGCCCTGCCCAGCATCCCTGCCCAGGAGGCCAGCCCTGTCTACTCTGCTTCCGCCCGGCAGGCCCTGTGCCCCGTGGGTGCTAGGCTCTCTCACCCCATCCTGGGAGACTTTACGACCCATGGCTGCCCCTCAGAGCATCACAAAGGACAAACAACTGTCTCCATTGCTGGGCCCCGAGCAGCACCGACAGAAGGCAGCAGAGGGAGGCTTTGGTGCCTTCTGAATAACCTTGAAGGTGGTCACAGATTGAATTCTAGAAGGTTTGTGTGCATTTACGGAGAGGTTTAGCTCTACTGATTTATATTCAGTGCCGATTTCTAGAAAGGCCCTGGGGAGAAAGACCCATCCTCTGTTCCTTTTTGCCAGAAGAGTCGTTCTGTCTTTCCTCATTTCCCGAACTCCCGTGCATCTTTTAAGGCCCAGGGCGAATCTCAGCCCTTCCCTGGAGCCCGGCTGAGTTCGGGATTCTTCTACGATTTCACCTCATTTTTCTGCTGCTGGCATTATTCCTCGAGTCCCCTGTTTGACAAATGCTTTCTAGCCCCCTGCTACCTGCCAGGCCCTGCGCTTTTAGACTAATGAGACGGACACCTCTGCTACGAAGAAGGCTGGAGGTTGGTGTCTCTCTCCCCACAGACATCCCGAGGGCAGAGACATGTCCCCGACATTCCATCTGGCAGAGGGGCTGCCCCAGAGTAGCTGCTGGCCCTGCACAGCAGATGGCCGATTAACCAAATAAGGGAGCGATGCGGAAATCTTTGGCTCTAGAACAGGGCTGCGGGTGCCCAAACAGAGGGATCTTGACGGACATTGTCTTTTTTTCCCCCCCTCGAATGATGAAGGTGCCGCTCTCTGTAAGAAAACCAACATTGCTCATCAGGCCTTGTAATACGATTCACTCCGACGCGCTCCCTGTAAAATCTCCGCGTGCTGCCGAAATCTGTATTCTCGCTGCCCTGAAACGCGGCGCTGGACTCCGGGCCTGCATGCTGATGTCAGAGGGGACTGCAAAAGTACTTTTTCCTTCTGCTGACTGGCATTTGTGCCTTTTGGGCTTGAGCTTGCTTTCGCGGTGGGGGCGGGGAAGGAAGCCAGGCGCGGCATCTTCTGTTGGAGAAATCTTTATTTGAAGTAGTTTCCAGCCTTTCCCCTGCAGCCCGCATGGGCTGCGTCTGCGGTTGGCAGAGATCAATGCAGTCAATATTTTTGACTGCAGAGCCTTCTATGACTTACACATATTTAAAAGGATAAAACACCATCAACCATTCTCTGCGTGAACTTGACCATTCTAATCCTTATCTTTGATTCTCTGGGATCCTGCAAACAGGCTAAGTCTCCAACCTATCTCTGCCCAAGATCTGGGAATTCAGACCGGCTGGGACCTGTAGAAACCATGGGCCGGGCCAGAAGGGTTTGTTTCACTCTGGGAAACTGGGCTGGAAAACTAGACGGGGCAGCATTTTGGGAATACTGGTGGCCTTTTCCTTGGACCGTTGCCTTTTGCTAAACACCACAGGGCTTTCTTTCACTGTTATTAACCAAATAATGAGCTACCTCTCTCAGGGGGATTCGCCTCTTGAAAGGCACTCCTTGAAGCCAGCATTAAGCCCCAAACGCTGGAGCTTTAATGGTGGGGTGGCAGGCCGCTCGTTGAAACAGGGCGTTGTTTGAAAAGATAAAAGAAATGATTAATTGTGATGATTTTCACCTGGAGCAGTTTCTCCTTGAGTCTGCCATTATGAAAAGGATAATATGAAGCAAAGAGCAGAGATCAGCAAACTTCTTCTGTGAGGGGAAGAGAGTAAATAGTTTGGGTTCTGGGAGCCATCTGGGCTCTTATGCAATTACTTATGTCTGTAATTATAGCACGAAAGCAGCCAAAGAGAATGTGTAAACAAGTGGGTGTGGCCGGATGCCAATAAAACTTTATTGAGGGATATGGAAATTTCAATTCCAATTTCTATGTGTGGTGAAATATTGTTCTTTTGTTTGGATTCTTTTAGTTTTTTTTCCAACCGTTTTAAAATGTAAAATTAGGCTTAACTCTGGGGGTCCTGTAAGAAAAGGGGGCAAGCAGGATTGAATTTGCAGGGCATAGCTTGCTGACCTCTACAGTAGAGAATTATGATTAATACTTGACCTTGGGGTCAAGCAGAAATGGATTCAAGTCCTGGCTTGGCCATCTTTTGATAAGTGATGCTTGGCAAGATGCCTAACTTTGCGAGCCTCAGTTTCCCCATCTATAAAGTGAGGCTAATGGTAGCACCTACTTCATGGTTATTTGGAGAATCAGTGGAAATAGTACCCATGAAGGACACAGCATAATGTCTGGGACATAGCGAGAACTCAGTAAGTTCATGTACCTAACAAGTATTTATTGAGCAATTATTACGGGACAAGTGGTATATTTATGACAGTTCTTTGTTTCACTGAGCTTAAAATCTACGAGGCTGATGAAGACTGTTAGTTATTGTTATTATTAATAATGCTTAGGCTTTGTGAAAGAGAAGAGGAAACTGAATCATCCAATAATATAATGTGTTATTGAGCGAATTTTTTTGTTTTCAAAAACAGTTAAATCTCCCACGACCTCCCGTTACCTCCCATGACATCAGGTTCTTTTATAACCATTTGAGGACACTACAATGACAAATAAAACATATTCCCCTCCTCTTGTACCAGTGGTCTCTGGACCATCAGCATCAACATCATTTGCGAACTTGTTAGAAATTCTCATTCTCCAACACCATCCCAGATCTATTGCATCAGAGACCCTGGTGTAAGTTTCCCCCAGTCTGTTTTAACAAGCCACCAACTGATTCAACTCATATGGATTGAAGTTTGAGAATCACTAATTGGTTTAGATAGACTGTAAACTCGTTAGCTTGTTCGAAGTCACAGACCTCCAAAGTGGTAGAGTCAAGATTTGAACAAAGATCTACACAGAACTTTAAATACCAGAACATACTGGGTTCAAGGACAGGGTTATTCATCAGTGGTGAAGGAGTCAGAACTAGAAGAAGGGTGTGTGTGTACAGTATGTGTGCATGTATGCATGTGTGTAAGTGTGTGTGTGTTAGGGACATCGGCCCCACTGCCCTTCTCCTCCATTGTTTGTTCAGCCTCAAATATATTAAACTTCTAGCACTTCCTGTCTTCTTAATGTGGCATGGGGCCTGGGGGGCAGCAGGAATGATCTGGCCCAGTGGGGAGGAGTGTTTGATCACTGACATGTTAGGGTCGCTAGTGCATGGCGATAACGAGAAGCAGAAGAGCTTTTCATGGCTTTTGTTATTCTTACACAGACAATGTATTTCTTTATGGTCTGTCCCCAGGGAGGGACCACTCCCACTACCCACCTGCCTTGGTAGGCTACTCTATATTAACCTCTCTGTGTTTCTATGTTTCTCTTCTATAAAATGGGTATTGTAGAAACTCATGGATGATTTTCATGTTTGGCTGTGTTTGGCTGCCCATCCTACCCATGCCCACATGCCATCTGTGGTGGCAGCTGCTGGTTGCTCTCTCCAATATCCACTCTTCCTTTTTCCTTTTAGTAATAGGAGCCATTGAGTTTTAGCCAGGAACATGGCCACCAGGCTGAAGACTACATTACCCAGCCTTCCTTGCAGCTAGGTAGAACCATGTGACTAGGTCTGGCCAATGGGATGTGAGTGAAAGTGGGTGGCACCCTTAGAAGGAATAAGCCTTCTTTCCCTTTATTTCTATCCGTCTTTCCTGCAGACTAGATGCAGATGTAATGGGAGGAGCTGAGCATCCATGTTAGATCATGGAATGAGAGCCATGTGTTGAGGGTGGCAGAGCAGTAACTTATAAAGAACTAGGGACCAACATGGTATAAATCCACCATATTGGTCTTGAGACTGCTTATATTTGACTGTTAAGGTAAGACAGAAGTGGACTCTCTTATTTAGACCTCTGTTTTATGAGGGACTTAAAAAAATAGCAACCATGGATGGAACTAGAGCGTATCATGCTTAGCGAAATAAGTCAAGCAGAGAAAGACAACTATCATATGATCTCCCTGATATGAGGAAGTGGTGATGCAACATGGGGGCTTAAGTGGGTAGGAGAAGAATCCATGAAACAAGATGGAATAGGGAGGGAGACAAACCATAAGTGACTCTTAATCTCACGAAACAAACTGTGGGTTGCTGGGGGGAGGGGGGTTGGGAGAAGGGGGGTAAGGTTATGGACATTGCGGAGGGTATGTGCTTTTGGGTAAATTGGAAGGGGAGATGAACCATGAGAGACTATGGACTCTGAAAAACAATCTGAGGGGTTTGAAGTGGCGGGGGGGTGGGAGGTTGGGGTACCAGGTGGTGGGTATTCTAGAGGACACGGCTTGCATGGAGCACTGGGTGTGGTGAAAAAATAATGAATACTGTTTTTCTGAAAATAAATAAATTGGAAAAAAAATAGCAACCAAATCTGTTTCTTAACTAATGTGTCACTTTTTAAGATGAAGTTTGCTTGGTGCCTCCATTTTTGTTCTCCTACCCTATCCCAGCACCCCAACAGAATGAGCCTACATCTGTCATACTCTGCACTGAATTATTCAAATGGTAGGGCAAACATGTGCTTAGGTGACTGGCAAAGTGAGGACCCCAAAAGGTATACATAAGGAAAAAAAAAAAAACAAAATGAGTACAGTTCAGCTTTGATGAGCCTAGCCAAAATTACATTATCAAAACATCTAGATAGAATTTATTTTCAGCGTATGTCCTTGTCCTGTCTTTAAACGTAAAATATGATTTTGAAATGCATTTGGGTGGAAGGAAGGGCATAGAAACATTTTCGGTCATTAGGATATGCTAAAGAGCTTAATGTAACCTGACTGACTATGTCTTCCAAATGACTTCATCACAGCTGTGACTGAATCTCAGGGCAGTCTTCCCTCCTCCTGCCTCCGCTCCCTGTGACACAGGCTGGGGGTCCTGCAGGGCTCTGTCTTCTCCTCTCAATCAGTTCATCTTTCTCGTATACCTATTGTTATTCGTGTCTCTACTCCCAGTCTGTATCGTGGTGCCCCGTGCTTGGCGGATGTTATGGGTACGCTTAAAGCCCCAACCGAGGATTAGCTAGATGGAGATCGGAATTCCTACAGATGCCTCTTTTTGTGGGTGGAAGGGTTGGAAAGAAGAGATTTTCCTTTCTCGACCTCATTCTAAGGCTCAAAGGGTTTGACTGTTACGCGCAAGGGCTACTGTCGTTTCACTACCATACACATGTCTTCATCTGGCTCTTATCATTCCAGCCACATTGGACTCCTCTCATTTCCTTGAACCACCACACCCCATTCTCCTCCAGAGGGCCTTTGTATGTGCTGTTCATTCTACCTGAACGCCCTCCTCCTCAACTCCCTTCTTCCATGGTTCTTTCACCTAGCGGATACCCATCCAGCTCCAGAGTGCACCTTAAATATCACTGCCTCTGGGAGGCTTCTGCCAACTTCTCCTACTAAGTTAGGTCCTCATGATGTAACACTTGCCCTTTATACTTTCCCCTTGCAGCCTACACTGCGGTTGTAATTGACTAATTATTTCTTTATCATCCATTTTCCATACTAGAATGTCCACTCTAAGAGGGCAAGGCAATGGCTGTCTTATTTGTTGCTTGCATTAGCCTGGCACATCGAATATGCTAAAGAAATCTGTATGAACAAAGGAATGAATGAACATCCAGACAGACAGAAGGAATCTACACAACCCAAGAAAAGAAAGGAACCTAATTATCCTTTGATAAAAAAGCAAGTAGAATATTGGAGTTGGGTAATTTGATTTGTTGGGTGAACACCTTCACAGAATTTGGATAACCACAGAGGCAAGGGCAGCTGTACAGAAAGTTCCAAAGGAGGTAATGCTTCCTTTCACAAGATTTGACTTTGATTCATCGGATCCCAAATCAAAACTCAGAAACTTTGCTGTATGTATCCAAGAGAAAGGTACAGATTTGGAATCCAATCCAAGAGAAGTATCCGATTAAAAGTGTGGATTTGTTTTTTATTCCTTTCCCACAGGTAAATTGCTGTTTACCAAACCTGTTCTGCTAAAGGAAATGACTAGGTACATCGAAACTAATTAATACTTTTGACATTGAAGGAAAACCTTTAGGCTCCTAATATACAGTGTGAAGATGGATTCAAGTGTGTAGTAGAGAGTTTCCAGACAACGGTTGCTATTAATTCCTTGCCCTTCTATACATGCATGAATCCCACCCATCAAGAGGTAGAGTCTATTTCCCTTGACTCTCCTTGAATTGGGACTTGTTTGGTCAGAAGTGGCATTGTGTTAATTCTGGGACTGCCTTTAAAGAGCTTAGCAACCTTTGCTTTCTCCCATAGAGGTCAGTCATGATGCTGTAAAAAACTAGGGCTACATTATGAACCGTGAGACCATATGGTCAGAGAGAAGCCAGGTGGAGGGGCATCAAGGCATCAGCTGTGTGAGCAAGGACATCTTGGAACTCTGAGTCCAGTCCAGTGACTCAGTGTAGTCGCAGCTCCCCAATTTTAAACCCCTTTGAGCTTAAGTGCCTAGCAGAACCTTGCCTGAAATCCTGAACCACAGAATCTTGAGAAATAACAAGCCGTTTTTGCTTTGAGCTGCTAAATTTTCAGCTGATTTGTTACATGGCAAGTGATAACTGGAACAACACAGTATTTCAGTTCCTGAGGGCTCCCTTCTCGGACAGCTTCAAGCATACAGAATATGACTGAGAACGGATGAGTAAGGGAATCTGCAGCCCACACACTGCTTCCGGCTGGGATGTGGACGTCCTCACTCAAGACCTCTCATCTCTGTGTTTATGCACGGTGTTAACATGTTTGTTCATCTCATAGCAGAGTAATAAACAATATAAAATTATGCAAATTGGAATAGGTTTTGTGGTTTTGGAGACAATTTTTGCTTGATCCTCTCATTTTTGATAGTAGAACAGAGGCCGAGAGAAGTTGAGGTTATAAGGTAGAAGAGTGTATTAAAAAATAGAAAATAATCCTGAATTTCTGCATCCAAGGAATGCCTTCCTAGTCCATAGAAAAGACCCATTTAAATGGTTAAGGAACAGAAGGACTTTTAGGACTGATGAGAACTGCACAGCTTGAGATGGAAAGTTGGTGGACACGATCTCAAAAGCATCACAAACTCCAGTTCCCACCGATGCTGTAGGGACCCAGAGGCATTCCTTTCTCGGAGCCCAGAGCAGCCCAATACTTGAGGTTCACGACTATGACTCTGAGTCAGAAAGCAAAGATTAGATTACGTTTCTCATCTCCTACTTAAGGAGGTAGAGGAGTGTGTAATGCACTCTCACAAATATTCCTATGCAGCATGGTTAAAATAAATACGTGATTTGATGTACAAAGGGATAAGCTTCAGTTACGTGGAAAGCTCACTTACACGGAACAGTCCACGTCAGACAAATGAGGCATCGCTGCATTTGCAAAGCATTCAGCAAGTATTCCAAGTCTTGGTGAGGCTGAAGGCTTCTACTAAATGAAAAATGAGCTTTACTTGTGTCTAAATCTGAGCTTAAGTGCACTCTCTAAAACCTTCCTGGGAATTTTTTGGACAGGTGTCTCTTTTCAAACAGCATAATATTTGGACATTGCGTTTTAAATATGTGCAGATAAAAATGATATTCCAAATCTGTATTTCAGTTATTACCAGATGGGATAATAGGAGTGAGAGTTCCTGAGAGACAGTCCTTCATGGAAAAGTAACAGAAATAAACCCTAACCTCCTCCTAACCCCGCCTGGAGGTTTGCAGCTACAGGTCTAGAGTGAATGTCCTATTACCCAAAGTCTGAAAGGATTCAGTGTGGTCAGAATAACACAAGATCTACTATCTTGTTCCCATGCGGGACAACAATAATTTCCTTTTTAAAAACCTGGGGTTTGAGGGAAAATAGAAACAGACTTTGCCACCTGCAGGCCCTTAAGGATGTGAGACGAGAGGCTCGTTGGCAGAATCCAGCTGCAGACCTGCCTTTTACAGCTGCGCCGAGCCGGTGGAAGTCTCCCAATCGGAATTCCTTTACAAAGACTGAGGGACTGCTATTTCTTCCTGCTCCATGTTCCTCTCTCTTGTCTTCTGCCTGCTCTTTTCTTCTACATATGGATCTGGCTTCTGTGGATTTGAATTTTGACCTCAGTCTTACAACCCTAATTCTTTGTAAGGCAGGAAGGATTTAAAAAAAAAAAAAAAAAAAAAAAAAGACACCACAAAACCCCCACAAAAAACAAAAAAACTAAAAAACCAAAAACATTCACTTTGGCCCCTTTGCTCCATGTAGATGACCTCAATGTCCAGGAGGATGCAGTTTCCGGGGACCAACCAGAGGATACGCCAACTTGGACAAGAGGAACACCTGTGGTCAGGCTCTCTCCAGCTCTTCAAGACTGTGTACATGCGCGCACACACGCACGTGTGTGTGTGTGTGTGTATCTGGGGATCTGATCAGCCCAGGCAGATATCCAAAGTCTAAAAACATTCATCAAAGGCCTACTACGTGTCCCGCCTAGTGAATATTTGTTTCATGTATATTACCTCATTTAGTCCTCACCAAGAAAACAAATCTATAAGGACATTATAAAGTTTCTGAAGCTTACTTCTCAAGCAGAATGGAGTAATCTTTGGAGGCCAGAGGGCAGCTTTACTATTCTTCATCCATTATTTCTGTACTGTTAGCAATCTCTTTAAGTCAGGATGGCTTAAATGTCTGGATTCTGAGTACAGACTTTCCTTTAACTTGGCTCAATAATTTTTTTAAACAGCAAGTTGCATAATAACCACAGTTCAAGGTTATGCACAAAGTAGTCATACACGAAAACAAGTGCACTGGACTTTGGCTGATGGCTTTAGAGATTTTAAATGGCAAACGTGACTGTGGATAATTTCCTCTCTTACAAGCTGCACTTGGCAGTCGGCCCCCGCGGGGTGCGATTCTGCACTGTGCTGTGAGTCTCACTTTCAGCTCGTCGCAAGGTGTATCTTGCTTTTCAGCATTTCAAGTGATCATCGCCGTATAACGTTCCGCCAGAGCAGGTGTCTCTACATGGCATACGCACGTGCAGCAAAGACAAAATTTGCATATTGTGACAGACTCTTAGATTGGTGCCCAGGATCCCTGCCTCCCCGTGTCCACACCCTAGTATGCTTCCCTTCTTGCTTTTCATCAATAGAAGATGGCAAAGGTGATGGGATGTCACTCCCATAATGCATCGCGTCATGGCTTCCATCTTGCCGGAGACTCTCTCCTTTGCTAGCTTTGATGAAGTAAACTGTCAGTTCGGGGAATCCCACAGGGCAAGGAGCTGTGGGTGCCTTCTAGTAGCTGAGTGTGGCCACCAGCCCACAGCCAGCAAGAAATGAAAGCCCTAAGTCCTAGAGCTGCAGGGAAATGAATCATGCCAACAGCCCAAGGGAGTGTGGAAGGGGCTCCTTCCTCAGCGGAGCATCTAATTCAGACTGCAGCCTGGGCCAACACCAAGAACATAATCTTGTGACTCAGCTAGCCTGTGCCTGGACTCCTGCTGCATAGAAACTATAAGATAATACACAGGTATTATCTTCAATCAACAAACACACACATTAATGAGAATTTGGGGGCACATCTGAGACTCTTCAAGGACTTCACGTGGAGAACCTCTGATCTAGTCCAATAGTGACAAGGAAATTGACGCCCACAGAGGTGAGTGCATTAGTCCTGGGTCACGTGGTTCTAATTCGGCCTCTTCCCCAGACCATATGATTCTGTCCTCCTGTAACTCTGTTTCCCCATCTATCAAAGGAAAAGTTGGGCTAGTTGACTTGCAAGGGTAATTTAGGCTTTATGTGGGTTTTCTGTCTCCTGAGCCCTTGGCTTGTTTCAAAATCTGTTCTTTAGAACACTTGTATTAAAAGATTCTAGATGGAGAAAATAATCCTGTGGTCAAATTCAGTTGGGGGTTGCCGAGTTAAACAACATTTCTTAACAGGTTTCTTCACTTCAGGACCTCTCAGAGCTATTAATTTGCTTATGTCCATCGGGAATGTCCAATAATGAGATGGAGCCAATAGCATTTCTCAAACTTATTTGATCTTGAACTCTCCCACTGCTGTCCCCGGAGTTTTGGGACTAGTGCTTCACAGAACACACTAAAGGAAGGTCCACAACCTCCCTTCTACTGATTAAAACTCTCCTTTTGATGGATAGATGAACCCAATGGAAGAGAGTTCATCTTCCTTCGATTCTCAGATGACTTGGGATGACAGGAAGCTGCTTGCCCTGAGATCCAACACAGGAACGTGGCCCTCCCCGCCTTGCAAAGCTCCACCGAGGAAATAGCAATAATGATATGGTAATGTCACTGTCCTGGTAGCACCCCGATGTGAGAGGGGTGTGGGAAATATGCCAGAAGTACCCATCAAGCTAGTTGCCCTGGAGAATAAAACGTTTCCTTCTTCTTTGTAATCCACCTTGAAATCTGTCTCCCTAACATTTTTCTAATGTGCAATGATTTTTCTCCCTCCTTCCTCTCTCTCGCTTCCCTCCCTCCTTCCCTTTCCTTTTCTTCCCCCTTTCTCTTTCCTTCTCTTTCTTTCCCTTCTTCTCCTTCCTCTTTGCTAAATGTTTTCTATTATTTGTTTTCAGTAAAGAGCTCTGCATGCCTTCATCTGGGCTGGGAGCGGAGTGAGAGGGCAGGAGAAGAATGCATATCCCCAGATTCTCACATCTGGAGTCCAGAGCCCACAGCGCACTTGAAACACTTCCTGAAGTAGCCTAACAGCCACAGGACGATCATTCCTTGAATAGACACCAGGTTTTGAGCCCTCAGCTCAGAGCCGTCATTTCCCATGACTCCTGAGCTGCCCGGAGAATTTACGAAAAACAAGTCATTTGTAGTTTGCTCCATTAACCATCCAGTGGGACGTCCTGAACGTTCTGCTGTCTCACCCATCCGTGAGCAAGCCTTGGTCTTCCCTTTACACAAAGAACTGTCATGGCTGCCAGTCTTCTGCCCCAAGTTCTCACTGTCGAAACCACGCCCTCTCCTACCACCTCCTCTCATCGCGAGGCTTCAGGAACCGCCCGATCCTGCATCTCAAGCCCAAACCCCGAAGCCCTGCCAGCTGCTCCGACATGGCCCTGATTTTTATCCTTGCCCGATAGCGCTCTGCAGTGTACCCGTGGCCACGTGGCCTTGCTCTGATAATGGGTTGTTTTCTAAGAGAAAAGGAGTCCTGTCGAACACCAACTTGACAAAATAAGGGAGAATAAAACAGACGTTATGAATAAAATATGTGGGCAGAAAAATATATAAATGATCTGGGGAGGCTGACACAATAAAGGCTTTTTAACTGCCCTCCAGGCAAAATACATATTTTTCAAACTCGTAAGTTCTATACATTTAAAAACAAAAAGAAAGGGGGAAAAAAAAAAGACCTCCCTGGTGACCCAGGGCAGCTAGACGTGCATTGGACATGGATCATTCCTAAGTATCGCTGGCCTTTTGCTAGTACAACATCAATTTCCCCGAGAACTCGGCTTATTTTCTAGCTGCACGGGCACACACACACACACACACATCGCCACCGAGACACCCTGTTTTTCCCCATTTAGCAGTAGACATCAGCTTTCAACACCACAGAATTGCACTGTAAGTTGCTGGTGTCACCTATGCACAGACGGAGCGTGAACTCTGCGAGAGAACCGGACCCGAGAGCAGCATTTTCCCGAACTCGCCCTTTTCAGGTCAAAGAAAAAAAGGCAAAAACTGAAAAGAGGCCCGAATGTTGCGTCTGTGTCTGTCTTCCCAGAGAACCTCAAGGAGCCTTCCAAATGGAGATCAAACACGACTCCCCACTACACTGTCTATTTATTCTCCGTTTTTCATCCGATAAATATTTACGATGGGTCAGGCACCTTGCTAGGCTCTTGGCCAAACACAGCTTCTGCCTCCCGGGCGCCCACCATGCTGTGGGAGAGGCGCCTACGTGCAGACACATATCCCTAGCAGCGTGCGCCGTATTTAAGATGCACAATTAAGGATTATTTTCCCTTCCTCCATCCCTGTCCACTGAGAGAGGGAACAGGGAGTCTCTGGTAGCTTTGGGAACATGGATCGTCTCCCACCACCAAGGGTCTGTGTCCTAAATCCATAAGACTGAGACAGGATGGCATGTTCGAATCACCTGTCCACGTTTAAAAACTAGATTTATACACATGAAAAAGTCTCCTGGGGCTGGAAATGGTCCATATATTGGATCTGTGGGGTGGTCACATGGGTAACATCCGAAAATCCACTGAACTTTACGCATACGACTTATGCACTCTCCCGTAGATAAGATAAACTCTATTTTTTAAAAAGAGTACATTTCTCCATCCAGGTCTGCTCTTCGAGATTCTGCTTCCAATGGTCCTGGCTTCAGGAGGCTGTAAAAGCTCCCCAGGGGACACTAATGTCCAACCAGGGCAGAGGAACATTCTGTAGGTGATTAAGTCCTAGTGGCCTGAAGAAGGGGGCTGAGGGGCTCCCGAAGCTCTTTGCGGTGCGGGGTCGGCCCAGAGCTGCTGTGGCTCAGAGGGCTTGACCCCTAGAAGATCACCCAAGTGTGTCCACTGTGGGTGGGGTGTTGCTTGGTAGCCCTATGGCTCAATGGCTCAAAGCAGAGATGGTCAGCTTTTGTGTGTTGGCACTGGAAGGAGAAGCCGAAGGAAGAAGAGGCAGGGAAGGGAAGGTGGTAAGAGTGGCGGGTGAAGAAGAGGGTTAGCAGTCAGGCTGCAGCCGGGGAGGGCAGGGGCAGGGCCGTAGGCAGGACTGGCCTGGATTCTAGGAACGCCACATGCCTTGGCTAGGTAACCTTTGGTCCCGCTTTGCTCATGTCTTGGTAGACGCTGCCGGGATTTCTCTGGTTTAGCCTTGAAAATCCCATGTCCTGGGAAACCTCATCATCCCCGAGAAACCGAGTCTACTGCTCACTCCGTATAAGTTGATGGCTTCAATGAGTACTTCTTGGGGTTGTCGTGAGGACAAATCTTTGTTATGTAAAATGCTTAGCGTGGTGCTTGGCATAGCACCAGTATCCAAAAACTGACAGCGATGATCACCAGTAGGTTTGGCAGGAGGGAGACTTTTTTGTTCTAGTGAATGGAGTGGACCCATGCAGTTGCTGGCACACAGTAGGCACACAATAAATATTAATAAAATGAACACTTATCTGAGCCACAGATTTCATTACCCAAATTAGAAAGCTTCTCCCTTCTTAATTACGAGGGCATGCTTTCAAACTGTTTAATGACATCTTGTTTTGTAGCCTGCTTAATAAATCTTCGCTGCCAACGGCAAGTTCCCTGTGTCGGCAAATCATCTAAATATTTAACTGATTTTTTTTTTTTTTTTCTCCCCGAGGTTTCTTGCAGACTCTTGGCATCATGTAGCTGATAGGCAGAGAGAGAGTCAATAGCAAGAAATCAGCCACTTGGAATCTATAAATCTTGGGTCTTTCTCTGGTGTGGCGGGTCCTCTTGGGTTGTTGGTTGCTTCCTCCCTGCAGGGGCTGGGAGAGCAAAATCCTCGCTGTCTCTGTCTTACTTTCGTCTAGGTGTGGCTCGGTACGCATTTCTGGCAAATAAGATGCTCATGGAATTCTTCCATGTGAGGAGCGGTGGTCCAAGGAAGGGTTTGCTCTTCTGGCAAGGAGAGCTGAGGAGCTGGGCTGGTTTTTTGGCCTTGCACGCGGCTGGGACGCTCACAGAGCAATATACTGATTGTGTTATGAGCACAAGGGGAAGGTAAGGGGAACCATAGGGACCCTGACGTGATACATCCTCAGCAGCCCCAGAATGGCTGCCTTGTTCAGTGAGAAACAACAGCATCTGCTGTTTAAAACCCGTGAGGGCGGGATCCTCTGTTCCTTGAGGCCCAACACATTTCTAGAGGGTACCTTTGCGATGCCCAGTGTGGAGCTAGATCCTGAGATTAGACTGTGCTCAAGGCGAGATCTTGGAAGCATCCCCTTGGGAACCACTGAATGCCGAGAGCCTGGGAGCAGGGAGCAAGGGGGAGCTTGTGGTTCCCTGAAATTTGGGAAGGAGTGTTTCTCCTGTGTCTGGTCGATCTTTTCTGGCTGGGATAGGTCAGAGGGCTCAGGGCAGGCGGGCCTCTACCCAGGAAGCTGAAGGACCATTGCACCGGGAAAGAAGGCAAGAAATAGATCCCATTATTTAAAATGGGACTAGACTTTTGGGGGAGAAGCCTTTTAGGGAGAGCAGAGCATAATTCACCCGGTCCTATTCACTCCCTTTTTCTTACTCAGACTGAAGGGAGCAGAAATGAGTAAGGTCTAGGAGGTGTTATCAGCCTTGAAGAAGTTCATTTACATCTTTGCCGTGTGAGGTCGGTTGAAGGTTGACTTTAGACTTAGGGCAAAGACTGTTACACGTCTGCAGCATGAAGAGAGCAGTTCTGTTTTGTTTTGCTTTTCCTTGGGACAGTGAGATAGTGAGGGAGAGAAGCAAGAACATGGTGGGCTAGTGGGACTTTTCAGTTATTCTCTAGTATTGTACGTGTCACAAGTAAGATGATGAGATGGCACGATTATATGCATTCTACTGGTAGGGACCTCTCAAACCAAATATTATTATTAGTTTTATTATTATTATTATTAATTATTAATTAAATAAATGACATTATCTGTTTCTAATCACCCCACCATTGATTTAAAAATTTGCAAGACTGTGTTGTTTGATTTACAATATGTAGAGGTAGCGGGTGGACATTGATTAAGGAGAAGAGGCTGTGCCTGCCTTAGGTCAACGCTAGGGAAGGGACAGGGGAGACACTACAAAAAGAAGTGAAAAGCAAATCGGTAGCAACAAAACGAACAACGGCAGACATGTCCTGAGCACCTACTACACCATCAGCCTTGTTGGAAGTTCTCAAAAGTTTAACCTACTCAATCCCACCGCAACCCTATACGGTAGGACCTCATTCCCCCATTTCACAGATGGGGTAAGCTGAGGCATCACGGAGTTTACTTATCTTGTCCGAGGTCTCTCAGTAGTTAATTCTAGGTTGTGTGATTCTAGCATCTAGCTCGTCACTCTGATGCCCTGTTGATTCCCCATGGTAGCCGGAAGTGACAAAGAAAAATAAAGTTTCTGGGAAAGGCACAGAAATGTTAAGAGGGCCCTGGATCTCCAGACGGTGTCGGAGTTTGTGCATTTCTCAACTGACTGAAAAAAAAGAAAAAAAAGTCAATCGACCCGCTACGTTGGCTAATAGCTGCCCGAGATGTGACTCAAACTTTATGGAAAAATGCAGTTGGCCTTAGCGTTTGTTGAAACCGTTTTCCAGTTTTGCTGTGAAAGATGAAAATATGAAACAGCTTCCGTTTTGCCTAAAATCAAATGGAGTTTTTTTAAAATTAAAAGATGGGTTTTTAGGGAAATATTTGTCTACTGAAAAACGGCTTCTCTAATTAAGCAATTAAGTCTCAACAAGACAGACCTCATCACCGCTTAAAGGTCATTTAAAATGCAAAGAGGATGCAAAGCTCAGCCAGGGCGGGAAATCAGTCCATCTCTGTGGGCGGCTGAAGTTCTGCATTTTCCTCAACGGCACAGGCAATGTTTACGTATTTAAGCATTTGGGCTGTTGCCTCTGTGTGTTGAAGGAAAAAGAAATCTTTGCTGCGTCTTTCGGCTCATCAAAACGCAGCTCTGCAGTTGACGATTATTATTTTATAAGGTACATGGAGTTGGAGGGGGGTATGGCCTTCCGCAGAAGGAGCCCGCAGCATTCCAGCTACTTCTTTCCACGGCAGCGCTGGGGTGTGTGCAAATTTGCTGCAACTTTACTACCTCCGTGTGGAGGGTGTGGTTTCCCATAATTAGACAGCTGCTATTTTGAGTAATGAGATGGGGTTCCTGCACAGCGAGAGGTAGATTTCAGTGGGTTCATGTAAATTTTATGGAAATGAGTATTTATTAGTTGACATCCAACTGAAGCCCATCTCGGAGGTTTGCTTTTCCTAGTCCATGGCTCACTGAGACTAAAGGATGGTGTCTATAAGGATTAACATCCTTCCTCATCTCTTGCACGGTCTCCACTTAATTGCTGGGAGGGCTGACACTTTCCAGGGGCCTAATCCTAGGGAAGTGAAGACTCAAAAAACACCAGTAACATCCCAACCAGCACCCAGGAACTGTTGGAAAGACAATTACTTAGCCGTTTAGGCTGCAAAGACCATTTCTTTTCAAGGACTGTGTTTGCTACAGGGTGATAAGACAGACAGACTTCCTTCTTGTTGTTGTTGTTGTTGTTGTTGTTTTTCCCCTGCATTCACCAAAGAATCATAATTAGTCGTTAAAGAGGTTCTAGGAAACCAGATTTTTTAAAGACCAAAATGGGTCCTGAAGCTATCTAGAGAATTATCACAGAGAATTTTGCAAGGCTCTTCTTTCCTTCCGGCAATCCCTGCATCATCTTCCCAATACTTGGCCATCATCGGGCAAAAACCAAGTGTGGGGGCCGCTCCGCGTGCTTTCTGCCGTCCTCCTGACCCTCGATAATGTTTACAAATTGAAGACACGGCTGAATCATGGCACTGTCATTCCTCACTTGCATCACACAGAATGGCAGGTAAACAGGAAAATCTGGACTGGCCCGGAGAATGAGCCAACACACATAAATTACAAATAAAAAAAAAAAATTAACAGACACCAATCTGCTCCCCAGCACCATTTGCCAGCATGAAATCTCTATGGTAACGGAACTCCCCCCTGGCCTCCCCGAGTAGTCAACGAGCGGATTTCCCCCCTTTTCTCCTTGAAGGAAAAGTTCTCAAAACTGATTTAAATATTATGATCGTCTCATCGCTGAGTACTCAATAAGCGATGTATTCGTGTTGGCTGCGGCGCCTTTTAAAACGTATATTTTTCTTCTCTCACATGGCACTGCCACAAGGTGAATTTTCTCCTAATAGAAGGTTCTTTCTTTAAAAAAAAAAAAAATCCAGATGTGGGGAGTTGAAAGGGGCTTTTCGGGAGGACTGGAGGAAAGTTGCCAAGCAACTAAGGCCCGCTGTAGAGGGAAGGAACACCCTCTGAACAGAATGTCATTTTTGGCAAACACTAATCTATTGTTGCTTACGTGGCTTAGGCTCTCCTCTTACTATCTTGTTCCTGTGGCACGTGGTTGAAGCGTTTTCTACATGTATCAAGATTCAAGCCTTTGTTTCACTTGGAGGATGGGCAGAGATTAACATCGATTGAGAATTGATGAAGACTAACATTGATTGAGAATTTACGACTGCATCCTGAGACTATCTTTCCCGATTTTTTTTAAGATTTTATTTTTCAAGTGATCTCTCCACCCGAAGACTGGGGCTCAAACTCACAATCCTGAGTTCGAGAGTCACATGCTTCATGGACCAGACCAGCCAGGCAGCATCCGTCGCTACTGAATCTTTCATATTCCTGGCAAACCTGTAGTGTAGGTATTTTTTAATCTTTGTTTTACAGTTGAGGAAAATAAGACTCAGAGAGGTTAAGTCGCCTGCTGAAGGTCACACAGTCCTTGAGGAAGAATTCGAGCTCAGTGTCGTTGGGTTTGAGGAACATATCCTATCTGCTATGAGACATTTCTTTTTCTCTTTTGGAAGCCACTGTCTACAGTCCCCCTCACCCTTAGGGTGGTGTCATCCGCAAAAACAAATCCACTACATTCCCCCTTGGGATGAGAAGAGGACAAAGGACCAATCTTGACCCCTGGTCTCTTTCTTGCCTTCTCTGCAAATCCCCAAAGAGATCTGGCCGAATCTCCATGATTTCAGCAGTTAGACTCTCAGAAGTGAACTTGAAATTAGAATGTTTGCCCAGTTAATGACATTGACTGATGTGTTGAGCTGATCTGAGGCTAATTATATTCACTCACTCGCCAAAATCATACCGACCCAGGCAGACGCCACTCATTTTAAAAGAAAAAGGGCAGGGTTGTGGACTAACTCATTGTACCTTACATAGGCGAGACCAGAAATACTAAGTTTCAGATTAAAAAGAGAGAGAGAAGAAGAAAAGGAAAGAAAACACGAACTCTTCAAATCTTTTGTCAAGAAAATCTCTTGCTTTCTCAAGAAGTTTGAGGAACTGCATTTAGGATGGGAGAATGAAAAGGGACTCGAACAGAACAAGATGTCCTGAGTGATTCTATGATATTTCTGACCTTAAAAGGCATATATTGGGATGTAAGTGCTTTAGTGATTTTATGGATCTCGAATTGGTTCTGACTTGAAGGCCTCTTGAATACATCTTGAGATTTGACATTTGCTATGCTCTTTCTTTCTTTCTTTTTTTTTTTTTTCTGTGCTCTCTCTCCTAAAGATCATTATGAAACAATGCTACTGACTTCTCCAAAATGAAAAAGTCCGTGGGAAGTTACTAAAACAGGTAGCGAGGGTTCGCTGGGGGCTGCACTTAAAACGAAAATCTGAAAATTGCTGGCTTTGTTGTTGGGAAAAATACACACACTTGATTCGCAAGTGTCTTTGGCACGTCTTCGTGTGATGGCTGGGCTACAGCCGAGCTCCCCTGGCAGGGAATTAGATGAACAGCACGGAGGAAGTAAAGAAGATATACCCTGGAGAGGAAAACATGCCTGCATTTCATTTTTTCAGTTCTGTTTTATTTTACTTTTTAAGGTTTTTTAAGTTTTTGAGGATAAAACTAGGCAAATCGCACCGGGCAATGAGTCGTCCTCCGGTGAGTTCTGTAGATGGTTGAGAAGCCCGTGCCCCCTGGCATCTGGAGATGACGATGCAAAATGAATTGTCCGAGTAAGAATTCTCAAACTGGAGCTGCCGTATTAAATTCTTCGATGCTGACCTGCAAATAAGGACGTGTGGCCAAAATTCAAAGTTTGGTGTTGAGAGCTTGCTTGCTGAGTTGTGCCAAAGGCCAAGGACAGCTTCTCTGCTGGGGCTCCCTAGGTAGAGCGGAACTAGACTGACTCATACAGCGACTGGGAGAATCAAGAGGCAAAATTGCGTGGGGGTAGGGCAGAGAATAATCGGTTTGTCTTAGAATTAAAAACATATAAAAAGGGTGACGTCGGCCACAAAAGGATGAAAGAAATGGAGTCGTCCCATGTGAAACAAAAAGTAAAAATAGCACACATTTTTAAAGGAACAAAATAAAGAAGAAACCCATTAACCTATTCTATAATAAAATATGTTTTTTTTTTTTAAGGAAATCAGATCCATGATATCTACGCGGAATAGAGTTTTATGTGGGACCTGTGTATCATGATTATGGAGGACTTAATGCCTTATGTGGAAAGCCAACGAGTCATTCTAATTTAAGGGAAATAGGAGTTTAAGTTATTTGACATAAAATCGTGGGACGAAGGATTTGAGTTATCGGATTAGCTCCCTCACTTTTACTTGACCTCGTTAGTGTGACTAGTTCAAGTCATGTTCGGACACCCCAGGTCTGTCATAGAACAGGGTATGGCGGATCCTTTAATGGAGCAGAAGGGGCACATGTAGCTTTTCCCTTGGGGGCTTGCCCAGGAATGAGCTGATGCCTAGGCTCTGAGTTTCCCTGCCCGCCCCGGGGTGACATCAGCACTGACTGGTGGGATTGGACAGTTCGCAGACATGGGGGAGCCTCTTAGAGTCTGTTTATAAGCCAAAAAATGACTCCCACAAAAACCTTTTTGGGATCTATAGTTTCTCATCTTGACACAGGCACATCATACACTTCTCAAGAATGAGACAAAAGTAAGTGCTGGACAGGTATCAGTGGTGATGCAAATAATTTGTAAGCAATCCTTTTTAAGGATGAAAACATGCAATTTATTTATTTGGCCCTGAGAGAAGAGAACCTGGGTTCCGAGCCGCGATGTAATGTTTCGTCCTCTCTCAGTTACGTCTGGACGTATGTTTTCCGAGGGTTAGTCAGTCCCCCTGGGCTCATACCACTTGGATGGCTTTCTGATGCCTCCCTCTGAGCAGCCTGCATGACTCTACCCTTAGGCACCTACCCAGCTCCCAAGCCCACCCCTCACCCAACTCTTGCCCCATTTTCTGTTTCTCAAACAAGCTAAGCCCTTTCTTACATCGGAGACTTGCTTTTGCCTGTGCCTGGCACATTCCTTCCCCAGATCTCTGAAGCCAGTGCTTTCTACCTACTTCTGTCTCAGGAAAAGGTACACCTCTAGGGGCGCCTGGGTGGCTCAGTGGGTTAAGCCTCTGCCTTCAGCTCAGGTCATGATCTCGGGGTCCTGGGATCGAGCCCTGCATTGGGCTCTCTGCTCAGCAGGGAGTCTGCTTCCCACTCCCCCACTCTCTCTCTGCCTGCCTCTCTGCCTACTTGTGATCTCTGTCTGTCAAATAAATAAACAAAATCTTAAAAAAAAAAAAAAAGGTCTCGTGTCTTCAGATGCTCCCCCGATGACCCTATCAGGATGGCCTATCCACCCAATCAATGCACACCTTAACACGTGTCACTACTCTCTATTTCGACCACAGCACTGCTCTGGAAGTGATCTTGTGTGAGTTTGTTGGTTTGTTGGATTTTTCTGCCTCTTTCCACTAGAATGTAAGAACGTGAGAGCTTCTTTCGTTTACCATTCATGTCTTGGTGCACAGCAGAGTACCTGACATGTGGTGGGTTCTGAAAAAAACCCTTGTTTATAGGAAGATATACATGTTATTCTAATTGTAAAAAAAGGGGGTGAGGCTACAGATTTGGGGGTGGAAGATGCTCGAAGAGGGAAGGTCACTCGTGACCAGATTGTGGGGGCCAGAGGCTGGAGAAGGAGAGCTGAAGCCCCGTTCACCTAAGGGGTCCCTTTATGGCTACATGAGTTCTCCTACTCGCACATCTAGAAAGAAGAGAACAAGAATTAGGTTTAACGTTTTGCATAATTTCATTGCCAATCCTCTTGTATATGGAGGAGACCATTAAATTCTATAGTAGATGATCCAAGGTTGATGGATGTTTAAATGGGTCACATGATAATTACAGACAATATTTATTTAGTGTTTTCTGTGTGTCAGGCACAGATCTGAAGATAACATTTACCTCACACAACAGCCTGTTTCAGTCTCCATTTGGTAGACGATTAAACAGGGGCTTGGACAAGTTACATCTTGCTCAGGGTGACACCATTAATAAGTATTAGGACCCAGATTCCAACTCAGTTATCAAGACCGCTAGTTCTTGGCAATGACTTGCCCAAGTAATACTGTAGTCAATAGATCAGAAATCATATCCAGACTCCGTGGCTTTTTTCACTGAATTATTTTGCCCTAAAGTTTCTGAATTTGAGGTTTTATCACTCACAGTGAAATTTATTTCCTGACATCATTCCTCTCGCTATTTCTTGAAGTGTACTGAATCCTGTTGTACCGGGATGTGGGTCTAAGAACTTGGCAACTCCGGAGATAAGGTGATATAAACGAAATCATTTAGTATCACTAAATGATTGGGGGTCCCAGGGTGTTGTAAGGGGCATGCTAATATCACGGGCCTCTTGCCGTCTTGGAGTTGTCTGCAGTAAATGGATTGGGATCATAAGACCCTGGATTTGCTTTGGGGCAAGTCTTTTCCTCTTTGTGCTTTATTTTTCTCACCTCCATAATGAGCAGACTTTGAAGTCCACTTTGCTGTGGAGTCCTTGACCCTGCAGACGTTGTCAAACTCAATGTCATCTCATTTAGTTTGCTTGGGGGAAAAAATTCCAAGATTGCATGAGAAACTCAAGCGACAATGCAAAACTTGCAATTGCCTTGAATGGGGCAAAGATAAGAGTTGTATCTCTGTGTTTGTATCCCTTCGACCTTAACCCTGAGCCAGGGTGATAAAGGAGTTTCTAGGAAGATGGCTTTAACCTCAGACCAAGGAGGAACAGAACAAACTTGAGTTACAATCCAGGGCAAAGATATTTCAAAGCCTGTGTTTTCAGAAACAGGGAGTGTGGGAGGGAAGGACTAGGGACAAGCACCAGCCCAGCAGGCCTCACTGTTGACACATCTCCTTCCCCAGCATGGACGTACTAACTGATTTGGGGGATAACCACGCAGTGCTTCACTAGAAGGAGCTTCATTCTTAAATACTGGAAGCTGTGAGCATAATGCATGCTGGTGACCATGTCATAGGACAGTTTGTAGCCTTTTAGTCATCAAACTTTATGGCAACTGAACTATATGATCATACCATCCCTCTAACACACACTGACGTCTGTTCTTTTCCTGGACTCAGGAGGTGGGCTGCTCAGCATGGGGAAGCCTGGAGCAAATTCCAAATTCCCCAATGAGACATCAATCTCTGGAATTCAGAGTAGATGTGAACCCTGACCTTGATCTGAAGAACTGGGGGAGAAATCAGAGTATTTTTTTTTAAAGTTTGGAGAAGGGACATCAGGATAACGAGAACTGGCTTCAGAAGAGAAAGAGACCTCAAGAATAATATCGGTCAAACGACTTGGAGTTCGTTGCAGTCATCACGGACCTGGGTGGTGATGAGTCCCGGGGACCCGTCTTAACCAAACCGTGGGGTGCACATCCTTGGGTTTGTGTGAGAAGCTTTAGTGAGGGACATCAACTCACCAATAAAAAACAGAACTATAGAGTGAAAGGTGACTCCGTTTTAGATTTTCTTCGAACTCCTCTCCAAGAAGAAAGTCTCAGTTCGAGGGTCAAGTTGAAGGATTTAACCCCTCAATAACACTTTCTACCCTTTACCACAGCAAAGGTAGAGCAGAGCTCAGCTTCAAGACTTAGGCAGCCATCAGGGTCTGATCAGAGGTAAAAACATTGTTTAGTTTCTCTCTTGTCTGTTGATGTATCTATTTTTTGCCATTAGTGTGGTTTTTTTTGGCAAGTGATACCCGTTTTCAATCTAGGTTAATGAGTAATTAAATTTCCTCTTGAATAAAAGTATTTAAATAAGTAAATAAGAGCTCAAAGGGTATGAAGATATGGCAAAAAGTATGAATTTCACTTGAGTGAAATTAGGGAAACATTGCTTTCTGAAGATAATAGCTTAAACTCTTTTTTCAAAAAAGACTTGATTTACTTATTTATTTATTTGAGAGAGAGAGAGAAAGAGAGAGAACACATGAGCAGGGGGGCAAGAGCAGAGAGAGAAGAACCAGCAGACTCCATGTTGAGCGTGGAGCCCGAGGCAGGACTCAATCTCAGGACCCTGAGCTCATGACCTGAGCTGATACCAAGAGTCGGGTGCTTAACCGACTAAGCCACCCAGGCTCCCCTCTTTTTTCTTTAGTGTTAGCTAGGACATAGTCTAAAACCTTTGTATATGTGTTAACTCATTGAACTTTCTGGACTACACCTAGATGTAGGTCTTCTTCTTCTTATTCACATTCTTATAGGAAAAGCTGAGATGCTGAAAGTTTACGCAGTTTACCCAGAATTCGCATCCAGCAGGTGGTAGCGTCAAGATTTGAATTTGAACTGCAGAACACATGCTCTTAACTGCTGTGCTGCCCTACAGTCGACAGGTCTCTCTACGCCTGCGAATGGTAATGATCTGTGACCATTAATACTAGTTTATGAATTTGGGTTGACAAAGCATTAACCAAGCATTTCTATTTGCAAATGGAGGAATGGAGACAAAACCCAAACCCAGTGACTAAGGAGAAGCGTGCTGAGTGGAAAACACCAAGATTCTAGTGAGAACGCCCTACTGGCGCCTCAAGGAACAGAGACGCCTGGCGTCTTTATGCAACCAACCAGGTATTGCTGAAGGCAGGCTGGCTGCTGCCTTCACCTTTAAGGCATGATGGATATCCTGCTTTTCAAAGGGAAAGTTAAGAAATAAAGACTAAAAACAGGATAATTGAAGATTCCCCACAACAAGGATTAGAGGATCGAGGGCTAAAAGATGAAAGGGACTTAAACCCCAAAGACTGTCAAAACCTCTTGATGGACTGAATGTTTCACTGAGCTGGTGAGTTGCCAGACCTCTCCCAATTCAACAGCTTCTAAATGGGAATTAAGCACCAGAACCGAGGAGAGCCTGAAAGCTCAAGGAAAACAAGAGTGAGAAAAAGAACTAATAATTATGACTCAGTTGTATAATTTTTGCCTAGCAAAGGTTCATTCTCTGGGTTTTGATTTGATTTTAATAAAATTACTCTTTTTTTTATAAGCTTGTAACCTTCCAGAGCAGTTGATGCAGATTAATTCGTTTGATCTTTACAATAATGTGCAAAGAGGCAGGGAAAGTATTCTCTTACTATTTTTAAGGTAATGACATTGAGGCAGAAGGCATTAGGGATCTACAGATCCAATCGAATCCCAGTAATAATGCCATTGAGTGAAAGCCTGCTGCATGGCTAGACAATGCTAACTGCTTCACCACATTATTCATTAATCCTTTTGAGAAACCTTGAGGTAGATCCTCACCTTTTGTTCTGTCTCTGGAGGCTAGAGAGACTGAGAGACTGGCCCACATACTTAGACTCCTTACGGAGCTCACGAGAGCTGACTGTGTACATCTCTTCTTGGTTGGACAACTTACACCACAGAAATTAGTAAACACTACAGATCAAGGCTTGTTTTTCTTGGGGAGCCGGTCATTAACCCATTTGCCAGCATACCATTGGGCACATACCTGGTAAATGGCAGAGTAGGATCTAGAACCAGGCAGTCTGGTTCTAGATTCCTCCCTTCACACCTCTCAACAGTGCCCATTCACAGTAAACAACCTCCAAGACTGATCAGCCTCCTGTTTCCTGCAAGGGGCAGGAGTCCCTTCCTAATACATAGGAATTCCCATCTATTAATTTACATAATTCCTGTGGATTAGGAATTCCTATGTATTTATTTATATGGAAAATGTGTAGAAATGGTGCAGAGATGAAAAAGACTCATCTAGTTAGCCCTAAAGAACACGAGCTTTGTGCGAGATGGATGTGACTTTCAAGTCCTTGCTCTTGTTACGGGGTGGGGGAGTGATTCTTATATCGTTAAAGCAACCTACCTACCTAATTAAAGTCTTATTGACAATGAGTGGCCCAAGTGATAAGAATGAGTCCAGAATCAAAGGAGTCCCCAATTCTATGTCTGCAAGAGGACACACACGGAGGATGTGATGTCAGAGGCTTGGGGATTTGATTCCAGCTCTGCCCCTTCAGAGCTGTGTGACCTTGGCCAAATCACATCCGTTCTCTAAAACTCAGTCCCAATAGGCAAATGACAAGAGGGTTTTTGAGGAGTTTAAGTAACCTTGTGCTACGGAACCGGACGTAATGTACACTCTCAATAAGTCATTGGCTCCTTCAAGGAGTAGCGTAGCTACTGTGAGTCCACATGAAGCATAGGAAAGCAGATTCTCGCTAGGGAGTGGCTTGTGTTTATTTATTGGCCAGGAGATGACACTCAGATGGCCGTCAACAAGAGCTCATAAGAGGCTAGGGGGGTCATCTTTGTTGCTTAGCTACTAGATACAAAAATGCTCCAAAGGAATGGACAAAACTTCCCTCCTCACTAGCGTGAAGGTTTAAGGTACAAAGTGCTCCAGATTGAATTCTCTTCTATCACCTCCAAGTGTAGACCTACCAGCCCATGCTGTACAACGTGATCATCCATAACAAGTAGAAATAATCACACTCACCCCCTAGCTGAATGCACCCAAAGCTTCAGATATTAATACTTATTACTATTAAGATGGTGATAAACGAGATGTTTTCTATCACGGGTCAGACACTCAATGCCCAGTGATCAAAGACATCCTTTGCCAAGGACAAGTTTGGTTGCACCTTGAGTAAAATTCCAAATCTGTTCCTTTTTTTTTTTCCTAAAAAAATGTTATCCTAACCCTATTTCTGTGACATATATTTTTCTTTTCAACAATCAAGAACACAGTCTGTGGCACAGTGTCAACACCTCAAAAAGTTGATTGGAAGGAAGGTGTTCTTCAAGGCAGAAATCAGACCTTGCCTCCCAGTTTCTCTTGCAACTAATATGTAGGGACAGAACCCAGGGTCCATCCTTCCAAGTCACCAATGGAAGGCTCAGAGTCAGAGGTATATTATGAGGAAGCAGGCTCAGGGCAGCCTCTCCTCTGACTGAATAGAAACCACCTGTGTTTCAAAGGCAGGCTGTTCAAGGTCAAGTGTCTTGTGCAGGCAACGTGTGATAGGTGTCTATGTGCACTGCTGGGACAGGCACGGCTCCACTGACACAGCCTTGGCTATAACCTGGGCATGGGTCCCGCCTGCGTGGCCTTCACCTCTGATCCTCTGGACCATTGGGTGATTTCATGAGCCACGTCATAATATTTAATGCATTTTTAAAAACTGTTAACTCGTGTAGATTCATGATGTAAAACTGAGTATCCCAACTAAACCCCTGATTTTGCTCTTAGCATTTTTGACTGGTATATTTAGGGTTGGTCAACTTCCCCCACTGTGGCTTGGTGACCTTCCCTTCAGTTTTCAAATTCTTGGGAGGGTACCAAGGTAGCTATCTCTTCATCCCTACCCCTACCAAGCGCCTACTACATAGGGCAAGGATTGGCAATCTTTTTCTGTACAGGGAGAGATAGTAAATGTTTTCAGTTTTGTGGGCCTTACCATCTCTATCACAACCACTCAGTTTTGTTATTAGAACAGGAAAGCAGCCATAGATAATATGTCAACAATAGTGTGACTGTGTTTCAATAAAATCCATTTACAAAAACAAGTGGTGGACTGGGTTTATTGACCCCTGATCAAAAATGGCACTTTGCAGATTACAATTAGCAACACTGAACCTTTTGAGAAGGGACGTCAACTCCAGCTCTCATCTTGACTTTGACACCATATCATCCTGGCCACACGCGTCCATCTCTCCGCATGTATCTTTCTGCATCTTCCAATGATAAAACCCACAATGCTGTTTTCTCCTGCCCAGAATGCTGAGGAGACCCCCATGGGTAACAGATCTCAGAGTGCTATGAATATGTTACAAGCACTTTAAAATTATGTATAATTTTTGCATTTTAATGTATCATTACGTATTTTGTTGTGCCAGTATCACACTGTTTTGATGTTGACAATTTTATGGTATAACTTGAAACTGTGATGTCTCCAGCTTTGTTTTTCTTTTCCTTTTCTTTTTTTAAAAAGATTTTATTAATTTTTTTGATACAGAGAGATAGATCACAAGTAGGCAGAGAGGCAGAGAGAAAGGGGGAAGCAGGCTCCCTGTTGAGCAGAGAGCCAGATGCAGGGCTTGATCCCAGGACCCCAAGACTATGACCCGAACCGAAGGCAGAGGCTTAACACACTGAGCCACCCAGGTGCCCCTGTTTTTCTTTTTCAAGATTGCTTTGGCTATCAGGGTCTTTGGTGTTTCCAAATACAATTTACAATTGTTGGTTTTGGTTCTGTGAAAAATGCTGTTGGTGTTTTGATAGGGTTTGCATTAAATCTGTAGATTGCTTTGGACATGGTAAACATAAAAAAAACATAAGAAACAACAGGTATTGGTGAGGATGTGGAGAAAAAGGAATCCTTATGCACTACTGATGGGAATGCTAACTGGTATGGCTACTGTGGAAAACAATATAGTGATTCCTCAAAAAATTAACGAGGACTACCCTATAACCCAGTAATCACACTACTAAGTATTTACTCAAAGAATACAAAAACATTAATTAAAAAAATATGCACCCCTATGTTTATTGCAACATTATTTACAATAGCCAGATTATGGAAACAGCCAGGGAGTCCATTGATAGATGAATGGATATAGAAGAGATACTATAGGTGTACAATGGAATATTACTCAGCCATGAAAAGGAATGAACGCTTGCCATTTGCAATGACATAGATGGGTCTAGAGGGTAAGCAAAAGAAGCCAATCAGAAAGACAAATACCATATGATTTTATTCATATGTAGAATTTAAGATAAAAAAAAAGAAGGTAAACTGAAAAACAGACTCTTAACTCTAGAGAACAAATTGGCGGTGGCCAGAGGGGAGGGGGTAGGGGATGGGCGACATGGTTGAAAGGGAGGAAGAGCTAAACTAATGTAACACTCTATGTTAACTATACTGGGGTTAAAATTTTAAAAAAGAATAGCTATAAAAATTATGGAGTAGATTACTATAATTATATTTTTATTCCCCAATAAGCAATGAACGCCATGAGAAGAGAATCTGCATCTTTTAATTCTAACCGTCTATTTTCTAGCACATGACATTTCACAGTCAACATAAATGCTTGTTAAATAAACAAATAGTTTAGCTCTTGGTTCAGAACTTTTAAGCTTAGGGATAGATGTGCGCTAACGTTTGGATAATCACAAATCCATCCAGATGAGCAGTAAGTGTTAGGGTAAACCTGTAAAATTATAGTCACAATCTTAAAGCTTAGAGAAGTTAAGAGAAAAATATAAATAAATGCCGTGGGTTGGTGCAAGGCAGTAGGAAGTGGTGGGGACTGAGGTAAAAGGAAGTGTGTGTATCCTGTCTGGAGAGAATGATGGTCATTTCGTTCCATGTGGAAATGTGGGGCCACCTTTGACAATTTTTCCAATTTTTCTTTTTCTTTTTTTAAGATTTATTTACTTATTTGGCAGGGGGAAGGCAGAAGGAGAGAGAGAGAATCCTTACACAGACTCCCTGCTGAGTGCGGGACCAGACGCAGGGCTTGATCTCATGACCCTGAGATCATGACCTGAGCTGAAATCACAAGCCAGATGCTTAACTGACTGAACCAGCCAGGTGCTCCAATTTTTCAAGAAAAGCTGAAAATCTGGCTTTTTAAGTAAATTTCTCTCATTTTTGCACAATGGCAACTAATCCTCAAGATTAAAAAATAATCACTCTCAGGTCAATCTGTAACTCCTGGTGTAATTCCTAGAAGATGCAACCAGAAGTTATAATCCAGGAATAGTGATGTAGAAAAATTCTTAGATTTCATCGCCTCTTGAGTCCTTGATTATAATTAATGGTCTGTCTTTCTCACTGCAACATTTTCGTTTATTTCAATGTTCAATGATTCTTGGATATGGAATTATTGCTTTTATAACTTCTCTAGTCTCTATGAGTATCGGCACTAACTTGTTCCCACCCCACATTTCCACACGGCCTCCTCCAGTACATTCAGGTCTCAGTTCAGATGTCCTTCCTAGCCAAGCCCTCCCTAAACATTCCATGTAAACTCGCCTTCCTCCCTACTGCCTTTCTTCTTTTTTTGTAATACCTATCAGCATCTGACACATATTTTGTATGATCTGTCTTCCCCCACTAGAGTGTCACCTTCCTGAAAGCACAAAAGTATCTTTGTTTTGTTCAATGCCGAATTCCCAGAACCTGCTACAGTGTCTGACAACTGTAGGCATCTAATCAATACGTCAAATGGATAAATAAATGATCCTTTTGATCACTGTTGATGAGATGCCAAGACTGTTCATTATCCAAGATTTTGGGGAAAAGTAGGCTGTGAGAAAAGAGGTTTCTATTAACAGAAATCTTAACATCAGTGAAAGGCTAAAACATATTCACCAGCAACTTGCTTTTGACATTGGGAGAAATCTACAAACCTAACGCCAGCTTTTTATATCATGTTTACATCATGTTTACGATGGCTTCCTATGGCCGGTCTCCTGGGAATGGCTCGAGGGAGTTTTATGGTGGCCACACAAAAGGGAGCTTGAAGATAAAAGACTGCAGACTGTTCCAACAAACAAGGGGAGAACATCTGAAAGATTCCTTGTGGAATATAAAAACCTTCCATTTTGGAAGACCCTCGGAGGAAAAAAGATGGCGGAAAGTCATGGAAGGTTTTAAAGGTTCATTCAGGCTGAGTAATTTAGGTAAGATAAGAACAATATTGATTAAGAAATGACGTCTCCTATCAGCTACTGTGGGTTTTATTTGTTGTCGAAGTGACCTGAGCACACAGAAATAATTTTAGAAGAGTAGGGAATCCAAAATACCATCATCTTTGCAGAGCGACCCTTTAATATCTCCCAAGCCCCCTGCCAGTTTGAGTGCAAGTTTACTAATCTTGTAGACAATTAGGTAACATCTTCTCCTCTGGGATAGTCAGCAGATAAGCAACAGCTGCTCACTCTGTGAGGGGCGCTGGGCTCAGTATCATTTTGCTGCATCCGTGGCAGGTCTGAGGGCGCGTGTGCTCCCTACACGCTACTTGTTTCCCTATTCCCCCTTCCTCTCCAACATCTGATCTACAATTCTCGGAAAGTAAGTCCGCACACACGGAAGTGCCTCCCGTCGTGAGCCAGACCGTGGCTCATGTTCTGATGAATGCAGGGTCTACACAGGAGGAGGTCAAGTGCCAGATAATTTCTCAATATAGATCAGTTCTTCCGATTATTATATCCACATTAGTCTCTGACGAAGTTTAGTATATGGGTATGTGAAATAAATGTTTATCAAGAAAGAAAATAACTTTTCTTAGTACGACTAGGTTAAGTGCCTCTCTGACGAGCACCTGCATGGTCCCCATCACCACACTAATGCCCCGGCAGTGAAATTTGTGCATTCGTGTCTTCTTGTCCCCCACGTCAGGCTTCCCTCAAGGGAGGGGTCGTGTGTGTTCATATCGGGATCCTCAGTGTCCAGCCGAGTCTGGCACCCGATTGTTAGTTCAGACGTGTTAAATATCTGAATGAACTTGGGGAAATCAAGATGTCCCCAGGGCTCAGGTCGGAGAGGAGCTGGCGCTCTCCAGTCTATGACATAGAAGATTAAAAAGCAACATCCCATGGGCACTTGGGTGGCTCAGTCAGTTAAGCGACTGTCTTTGGCTCAGGGCATGATTCTGGAGTCCCAGGATCGAGTCCTGCGTCGGGCTCCCTGCTCAATGGGGAGTCTGCTTCTCCCTCTGACCCTCCCCACTTTGTGCTTTCTCTCTCTCTCTCTCAAATAAATAAATTATATCTTTAAAAAAAATAAAAAGCAACATCTCTTCTCAAAAAAACAAGTGGGTTTTCTCCATGTCCTGAGGAGGAAATGCCCTACAAAGTGTTTGACAACAGAAGATGGTAAGAGTCTTGAGGACTCTTTCCCTTATCCTGAACTCCATCTTTTCTTCTTCTTTTTTTTTTCTTTTCTATCTTTTCTTTTTTCTTTTTTTTTTCTTTTTTTTACAATTTCACACTCTGTTCTCCACATTCGCAGTCCTGACGTCTCCAACTGGAAAGGTTCGTGCTTGCCTCACCAAGTCGCATGACAGAATTTTCTTTTAATTAGCACATTCATAACAGCAACAATAATTCCAATCATTAATAAGCTGCTCACCCCACTTAGGAACAAACCAAATGGCAAGAAGTCAATGTTAATTTTAAAACACATGTAAACAGGAATCCAGGAAGGCCAAACACAATAACCTCTTGGCATTAATAATGGCAAAGCACGCTTTCTGCCGAGCTCCAGAAGTAACAGTGACACACGTTGTACCCCGCCCTCGTCCTCTCCACTTCTCATCATGGAGCTCAATGAATTATTGTGCAGTGGTTTTTTTTTTTTTTTTAATATATACATTTCCCCCAAATACCATAGGTTTCATGAGGCCAGGGATCATGTCCATTTGGCTTCCCGGGTCCACAGTGTTCTCTGCACACAGTAAGTGTTGCACGTGTCTGTGTTGAATGAATGAATGAATGAATGAACAGACACGGAAAGGTGAGCTGGCAGATCTCTTGTGAAAGGACAGAATCCGGACGTCTCAGGGTATCACTTCACAAAGGAAGGTGGGCACCAGTGCCGTTCTCAAATGTTGAACTCGTCCACTGTCTGAGCCACGAAGGTCTGAGGGGTCATTCAAGAATTTCTCCATTGTCTTTTCAGTCTTATCAAAAGGGAATCCGGTCCTATCTGGGATCACGAGGATAACAGACTTCGAACCGAATATGGCTACACACAATCAGTGTCTACATGGGTGTTTATCTTGGTGACTGAGTGGGTGCCCAGTCATCGGCGGGGAAAGAAGGGCATCACTTGGCTTTTTAATAGAGCTTTTCTCACGTTGTGGGGGCTGGCACCGTTTCTCAGTCCCCAAGTTTGGAAAACAGTTGTGGCTATGTCTTCCTCGCTCAGCGCTGTGACACCATCCGTCTGGGCAATGCCCGGGGCCACCATCTGTCTCGCTCGCCTCTGACTTCACTGAGCGGCGTCGGCCTAGAGAACCAGGGCGGCCTTTCGGGGCTGGCTCTCGTGACGGACCCGGGATGTCTACGATCATTTCCTCTGCTGCCTTTCATATCACTGAACTGAAACGATCAGACCTGTCAAGAGCGAGGGCCCCAGATGAAAGGCCAGTGCATTAAGACAGAGCATAATTACCAGCTTCTGAGTTTCTGACATTAATCGTTTTACTGAAAGGAGACAGTGGAGCTGCTCTCTCTCCTTCTCTCTCTCTCTTGCTGTCTTCCTCTGTCCATCTGTCTTTTATTGCCAACACACGGGAATTATAGAGGGGTGGGGGGCTGGGGAGAAACCCCTCCCACCAACAACAAGGTTTGCTAATTAAAAGTAATATGTTTTGCCCCCCCCCTTTTTTTTGGCAATTTGATAACACAAAACACTTCCTTGGGGGCCACAGGGGGAAACAAACTGAGACAGATAAAAAATGTTTTGTGTTCATCCAAGCACAGCTATGTTAATGCGTATTATCCCATTAATGCGCATCAACATCGAGGATCGGCTCACCAATGCAAGCAAGAAGCATACACATCATCATTTGATAACATGTTTAATGACAGATTGACGGGAGATTTGCAAATGTGAACTGGCATCAGTGTTGCTAACTTCAGCTTCTGCCGCCGCCTCTGCTATGCCAGCATATTTATGTGCATAATTTGATTTCTCAGCCACACTGTTAGTACATTTTTAATATTAACTATGCACGAACAGACAGCCGAACTTAAGTTGCACTGATGGTTGGAGTTCATTAGATTGAAAAAGATGGGCATGCCTGACTAAGATGGAGATGGCAGTCCAGCATCCAGGAAGCGACTCTGAGCAGACGCACTCCATTCTCCACACGCCCGAGCTGCACGCCTCACCGTGTCAGAAGTGGCAGGAAGGAGGGAGTGGAAGGGGAAGGAGGGAGCCCTTGCCCTGGGCATCCGCTCACACCATGGAGCCCCGGCGATGGCCGCATGCACGCTGGCTTTCCCTCCACTGCCTCTGCGCACATCAAACCCATCACGACCCTACACTCACCCCGTCACTTCTTAGGGAGCAGGGGAGCGCCGGCTGCTCTTTGCTCCCCATGAACCCAGGCCACGGGACGCTGCTCAGGAAAGCTTTTAGAAGTGGGAGCAGGGCGAATCATAGCTATTTCGTGAACGTGCGCCCGCGCGTGATTGCATTTTTGCTCCCAGTGCATAACACTTGCTACCTTTCCATTCCTTCATCTGTAAAATGGGCACAAGGATAGCCCCTACTCCACGGGGGGTCGAGCTTAAAGAAGCTGAAGAAGAGAAGCCCTAAGCCGAACATTTGGCATAGAACAAGCTCACAGTATATGTTCATTCTTATCATTTTATTTCTGCTTTTTTGGGAGGGTAATTTTTTTTTTTAACGATTTTATTTATTTATTTGACAGATGGAGATCACAAGTAGGCAGAGAGAGAGGAAGGGAAGCAGGCTCCCTGCTGAACAGAGAGCCCGATGCGGGGCTTGATCCCAGGACCCTGGGAGCTTGACCTGCGCCGAAGGCAGAGGCTTTAACCCACTGAGCCACCCAGGTGCCGCCTTTGGGGGGGTAATTTTTTTTTTTTTAAATGTAGACGGCTGCTCGACAGGTCCTAGAATCAAACAAATCTGGGGTTTCAACCCCAGCTCCATGATGTCAAGGCTATGTAATGATGGTTAAATCACTTAACTTTTGTGGACTTTCGCTACCTTGCTGGCAAAACGGGGTGGTCCCAGGGACCCATTCATTGGGCATGCTGGCCATGGCGTATAAAGGGTCTACAAGGCTTTGGACCCCGTGTGCACTCAGTAGGTCTTAGCTTTTATTTTCTTTGGGGATTGGGACAGTGCTTATGTTCTGGCAGTGCTAGGGGAGTCTATCAAAAATACATTCAAATTTTTGTTCTGCTTCCTAACTGTAGGATAACCTCTGTAACACTCAGTTTTTTCCCCTACAAAATGGGGACCCACGACGGGACCTGTTTCTGGAGATTTGGAGAGGATGAAAGGAGAGAACACTGTTAGCGTGCTTATTCAACATTAATTCATTGTTGCTGAAGTCTGTGTCTTTGCGGCTTCAGGGGTACCTGGCACATAATAAATGCTCAGTTAATATTTGTTGATCAAAAAGTGCAAGAGATCGCTATGGCTACTAGGCAATGACCAGGTCAGTCCTGGGAAAGATCTGTCCAGGGAAGAGGGCAAAAGGCTTCCAGAAGTCTGGGGCTGAGCTCAGTGGGTAACCCAAACCACACAAGAATACAGAGTATGTGTTTGGAAGGCATCAGAGACACAGATGAACAGCTTTCCCAGGCAAACCAGTGAAGGAGAGAAAACGGGCGTTGTTTGAGCGCCTACTATGTGCATTGTGCTAGGAGCTCCCTTAGCTTTTTCTCATTTAACCTTCACCACAGATGACTTGTAGTGAAACATTACTATTCCCATTTTAGAGACAAAGAAACTGAGTCTGGAGGGCAGGACAGGGGCTCCGAGAGAGAGAACCCTCACTTCATATTTGCCGACTGGACCACAGAGAGGTAGGAACACTCTGTGGGGGACACAACTGACGAGCGCTAGAGTTTGGGCCACAACTCAGTGCCGGCACCGAGCCCCGAGCACTTCCCAGCTGCCGCTCCCAGGAGGGAGACTAGAAAGAATAAACGCGCAGTGGTTAACCGGCCGCTGTGTGCACTGCGGTGGGAGGGGGCGTTCCTGGGTTGAGGCAGGTGACTCGCGTCATTTGCCAGCTGTGATGAGGGGGCCTTGCAGGGACTCTCAGATGGGGCGAGAATGCAGACACAGGGAAGCCCGTCTGAAGAGAACACTGTAGTGACGCTTTGAGTCCCTTATCCTTGTGCCTCGCCCTTGCCTTCTGCGTGTTTTTCCTTCTAACAGACACAGGTGCAACTCTCTTCCGTGGGTGACCCGTGGCGACTGGGGAGGCTCTGACTGCACGGGCCGTGTGCCAGTGGGTCCTTCAAGCTGACACCCCACCCGGGACAGCTCCTCACCACTGACGGACTGAGGTCAGGGGACCAGAGCCCAGCCCCTGCCTCCAGAGGGGTCAAACTCGGGGGGCAGCGTGAACAGCGTCGAGCTTCCCGGGGGGATCAGGGTGAAGCCAGGGATTTTCCTGAAATGACACCCTTGCCTGGCTTTCTGCGGCTCCTCCGACTGGTTTCCTCTGGGAGCACATTCCTGAGAAAGGACTTATCCAGGAATCTTCATACCAGGATCTGCTTCTGGAGCCTGCGCCCAAGATGCCATCCCATTAGACCAGGGACTGGCAAACTGCAGCCCCGAGCCAGACCCGGCCCTCCACCTGTTTCTTAAATACAATGTTATCGGCGCTCATGGGTCATCTTTATGGGTCCTTTATGGGTCGTCTGTGGCCGCCTTTGTGGTGGAGTCGAGTTGCTGCGGCATATACGACATGTCCCACGAAGCCTCAAGTATTTATTCTGTCCCGAAATAACAAGTTCGCCGAGCGCTATGCTAGATAATACTTAGAACTCACCAAGCTCTCTCCCACCTCAGGAACTTTGCAAGTGCTGATCTTTCTGCCTGGCGTTCTCCTCCCTTGACTCAGTGAATGATCAATTTCTTCTCACTTTTTAGGTCTCAGCAAAAACGTCGCTTCCTCAGAAGGGCCTTCCCTGCCCACCCATCTAAAGGAGCCTTCGGCGTCTCAAGTTCATTGCCTCCCATTGGCCTTGTATTCTCGGCACTCACGGCACTCATGGTACCGACTGCCATTGTTTCTTGGCTGCGGCTCCCTCCAACTCTACCAGCGAACATGTAAGCTCTGCGAGGGGTAGAGTCCTTCTCCATCTGGCCCATTTCTGGATCCTTGTGCCTGTACACAGTACAGACTTAAAAATATCTGTTGACTGAATGTTGAGAAATAGCGTGAAACCCTTTAGAAGGCCATGGCGGGTAGAAGTCAGGTGCCGCCTTCATACCAGTGGGGCTAGAAGTCAGGTGCTGCCTTACGATGGCGCCGGGTAATCTGATCCTCATTTTGAATCCATACTCCCAAAGCAATGGGAACATATTTCATACTCAAGCTGCATTCGTGCCTAGACATTTATTGCCTCTGGTATTAATTTGCTTGTTTTGCCACATTATGTAATGGGAGGTCACTTTATGTTATAAGCTATAATTTTTGAATTTTATGATATAAATTGACCTGGTTCAGGAACCTGGCTATAAAGAACCTTGCTGTCAAGGGGTCAAGAAAAGGTTATGCTGTATTAATGGTTTTAATTAATGCATTAATTTCACAAGTTTTGTGTGGGGGCTTAATATGTGTAGGATCCATCTGAGATGTCCAAGGAGCTTCCTGGTAAGCACGCTCACACATATAAACGTCTGTGATTCATTCTGCACACGGAAGCCAGAATTATCCTTAGAAATGCCAATTACATCATGGTATCCCCTATTTAAAGCCCCCCCAATAAACTTGGAATAATCTAAACTCATCAGTCTGTGCTAAATACTCAAACTTCTTTCTCTCTAAGGTCATAGAGTTCCAGCAACACTGAACTTCTTTGAGTGTCCCTCAATGCGCCCAGCTTTTACTTGCCTCAGGGCCTTTGCACTTGCTGTCCCTTCCTCAAATCCTCTTTTCACTGATTTCAGGACTGGCTCCCTTGGTCCTTCATGTTTCAGATGTCATCCCTCAAAGAGGCCTTCTAGAAGCACCCTAAGTAAATTGCTGCTACCCAGGCCCTAAGTACTTTGTTTATTTCCTTCATGGGATCTGAAACCATCTCATTTATTAACTTGTTTTCTTGTTTCTTGTCTTTCTCCTTCTATAAGATCTTCAAGGGAGGAAGACATCCACTGGTTCACTGCTATATTCGTGAAGCCTACCACAGTGCTGGGACATAAGGAAATGCACAAGTAAATAACATACTATGAGATAGATGTAAATCTAACAAAGGAAATAAAACAGGGTGATAGGAAAGAGATATTTGAGAAGGCTGGATGGCTTTAGATCAAGGCTTGGCAAAAAATGGCCCATGGGCCAAATCCAGCACCTCATCTGTTTCTGTAGGGCCCACAAACTAGAATCGTGTTTACATTTTTAAATGGTTGAAAGAGTCCAAAGAAGAATGCTTTTGGGGGGTGCCTGGGTGGCTCAGTCAGTTGAATGTCTGACTCTTGAGTTTGGCAATGATCATGACCTCAGGGTCATGGGACGGAGCCCTGTGAGAGACTCTGCCCTCAGGAGGAGTCTGCTTGAAATGATCTCTCTCCCTCTCGCTCTTTCACTCTGCTCATGCTCTCAATCTTTCTCTCAAAAATAAACAAATAAATCTTGAATGAAAATGCTCTTTTATGACCCATGAAAACTATGCTCTCAATCTTTCAAAAATAAACAAAAATAAATCTTGAATGAAAAATGCTTTTTATGACCCATGAAAACTATGTGAAGTTTGAGTGTCAGTGTCTATCAATAAAGTTTTATTAGAATATAGCCACACGCATTCATTCCCACAACCCCCATTACCGCTTTCACGCTGTAATGACAGAATGAGCCGTGGTGACAGGCTCTGACCCAGAAAATATTTACTTCTGGAACCTTCCCAGAAATGTGGATGATTTTCAGGGAAGAGTCCTTGAAGAAGATGACATTGAAGGTGAGATTTCAGTAATGAGAATGGTTAATCTAGAGATCAGAAAGTTGACATTTGAAGTTCCTCAGGTAGAAAAAACACTCATGAAATGGTAGCTCTTCTTATTATGCCATGAGCTTTGAGTTAGGACTTTCAATCTAGTAGTCGTGGGCTGGGCATAGTGACGCAGGGTAGTCCCGGCAAGAGATAGGGTGTGCATGGACCCACCTCCCGTAGACACAGAGGTGGAGCAGGTGAAGTGAGAGAAATATCATGGAAGTCCAGGAAAAAGATTAGTAGTGACATGGACAGTGGTGGGAAAGATGAGAGAAAAAGGTGGGTCTACCGATCCTACGCCGGGGCACCAGGGCTTGAATGGGACTCCTCTCAGTCATGCAGAATCAGAAAATTAGCAGGTGTTAGGAGAGTGAACAGATGGCCTAGGTCAAGCTTGAACAAGAGGAGTTGGATTTAGGGTCATCCCCACCCCTACCCCAAATATCACAACCCTTCTGGCCATACCAATCTCAGCCCGAGCTGTAACATGCTGAGCCCACGTAAGGCTTCCAGGACTGTGAGTCTGAGCCAGCCTGAAGAGGTGACATCCTGTATTCCCAGCCCGAGGCATCATTTTGAGTATTATGACGGCACAGGCCAACTCAACTGCATCTCTGTAGGTGACACTCTTGGGAAACAGACACTCAACTGAACTCCTAAGCTCTTAGGTGGCATAGAACCCTGGGTGCTGGTTTAGGCAATCTAGCTGTTCCTCTGAAAATGAAGACAAAATAGGGGAAACCTGATCCAAACGACTGGAAAAGACTAAGTTCCCATGACATGTGTCTTTTGAACCTAAGATTCATCTGTGCGTGAAACCAACTCTATCCTTGGATGAACTGATTTACTGGTTTACTAAACTCCCTGGTTTACTAAATTAGGTTTGATTTGGTTTGCAGTCAATTATAAATAACAGATTGTGATAAACACAGTTTAGAGTTAGCATGCTGATCAGTTTTAACTATTTCTCCCAAAGTGATTTTGCATCCCATCCTTTCAGAGTTAAGGAAGATATTAAGCAAAGTCAGGAGGGGGACCTATTCCCTTTACTGCTAATCAGCTCATGAGATGGAAAACGCCTCCTGATACAGTAGGAACAACTGAACTGATATCATGCATCTTGTTATTAAGTGATCTCAGGGGAGTCCTATAAAACCCTGAACCACTTCCTGCTTTCCTGGAATTTGGATCTCTCCTCTAGTTGCTTCTCGTCAGCTTTTGTTCTCTCCGCTCTAAGGACAATCTAGAGGGTCTCACCTTCTTGGTCTGACTTGATTTTGTACACTAAACTGGGACCTTCCTTGTGGTTTGTGCTGCTTTTTTATCAGGACAGAGCATCAGACAGGTGCAATGACTGAATTCAAGCTAATAAAAGCAAACTTTTTTTTTTTTTAGAGCAATCACAATGTGCCCGGTACTATGCTTAAAGCAGTGGGTCTCAAAATGTGGTCCCTGGACGAGCATCCCGCTACCATCAGAAAATTTGTTAGAAATTCCAATTAAATGGCCCCACCCAAGAGCTACCGAATCTGATGCTCTGGGAAATGGGTTCATCCACCTGCATTTTAACAAACCCTCCAGATGATTCTCAGGTTTGAGAACACCTGGCTCAGAGTATTGACCTGGATTGTCTCCTGCGATCTCGTCGATTGAGCCCTGAGCTAGAAAAGTTACCCCCATTTTACAGATAAAGAAGCTGCATCTTAGAGAGATGAAGCGTTTGCTCTTACTGCTAGGGAACAGTGCAACATGGATTCAAAGCCACAAACCTCTCCAGAGCTCTCCAGTGAGGGCGGACATAGCACCCATATTCCCAGACCCCGTGCCTGGCTCACGTTCTGGCCGTCTGGCAGATATGCCACCTTAGAATCACACATCCTACTGCCTTTTTGCTGATTCCTAGGGAGGCTTAGGACCTCTTCTCAACCTCCAAGAAACTTAAAAAAAAAAAAAAGCTCCAAGAAAAAGAAAAGGCAGCCATAGAACAGAATCCCAGCTTCAGAATAAAACACGCCTCAGGTCGCTTGGGGTCCCGGGGATTGCCCAGTGCACCCGAGGAATGATCATCAGCTTGTAACCACCTCTCTTGAAAATCACCTTCCCCTTTCTGGGTCCCCTTTTCTCATGCACTGCATTGCTCCCCAGCTAGAACCTTGTGGTCACAGATGCCACTTTGCTCACAGTGATTTATAAGCAATCGCTAATGTTCAGTTATAATTCCCCATTTCAGATGCGAAAATGGCTCATCATATTCACCACAAAGGGCCTCTCTACAATGATATATAATTTAAAAATTAACACGAGGACAGAGGAGACTCTGCATTTTTGAACTAGGAACTTAGAGATTCAGAGGTTACAACTTGATAAGGTGAGCTCGAGGAATTAGAGGAGTCATTAAAGCAAATGCCTCTGCCCCATGTTTCCATGACTTCAGAGCTTTTCTAGCATCTTCCAGTTCACTCGCTCTTGTCAAAGTGCAAGCCCACAAATGGTATATTTATATTAGGGTATTATCCCCCATCGTTACGAACACTCTCTAATTCCTGACGTAGACCTTTCCGCCATAAACCATGCTGTCGGAGGACAAGCAAAACAGAAAAAGAAAAAAAAATCAATGCTCAACCTCCAGCAAGGGCCAAACAGACCTGAGCAATGTGACCAAAAAAAAAAAAAAAATGCTGATGGAGATTCTCTGGAAGAACCCGTCGCTGTGTTTACGGCATCACTGGCTCCGGGTGGAGACAGACCCAGAGGACTCTGAAGTGTCTGATAGGCAGCACACCCATCTGCAGAGCAGGGGTTGTTGACATTGACAGACAGGGGGGAAAACAAGGCAGGGACAGAGAAAGTGAGCTGCTGTAAGAGCAGAGGATAGCATAGTGACTTTTGCATACCTAACGCCCAAGATCCTTTCATGCTCGTTTTGGCTCAACCACTCATGGCCTTGTGACCAAGCCATGTCCCAGCCTGCTCCAACATCCAGTGATCGCAATTATGGATTGCAAATTTATTGACATTTGACATCCACATCAGCCTTCCACTGATCAACAGAAGTCTCTGCCGCCAAGCTGAATAATTACAGAAGATTTCAGCAGTCATGGGGATGCCAAAAAGGTCATTAAATCATCTTGAAAAAACAACGTGTTCCTCCATTTCGTCTTGCCAGTAAATCTTCCGTTGGAGTCAGGACCACCTAGGGTGGATGCTGTGGGGAGAAGGGGGCTGAATTACAGAATGGAGGGAGGAATTAAATTAGGATTGAAAAATAGGAAGGCAAGCACAGCAGGGACCTCTTGGTTTGTACTTCATAATTTCTGGAGAAGCATAAAGACCATGGCTTACTTTTATCAAGAAATGGATTGTCCTCAGGAAATAGGCAGTAATGTCTCACTTAGGAGTTGGGGGTCGTCCGGGGAAATTTGGGAAGAGAGGTTGTACCTAGAAGCCCCACAGTATGAAGGTGAATTTGTCCTAATGCCCCCCCATGACTTCTCTGTTTGATATTCCTTCTCTTTTGTAGGCACGCATGGCCTGAGTGGCCTGGAACCCCCCAAGGCCACCCGCTCCTCTGCAAGTCCCCTGCCTTCACTGCTTCCCTGTCCTTCTCATCACCTCCTCATGGGCTCACTTTTGCCCTTGACTGATCTCATCCATTCTACACTCTGTAACCATAATTGTCTTCTGAAGGGCAACGTAGGTCATGGCCTTGTCCTCCTAAACCCCTTCAATGGCTTCTCATTGGGCTTGGGATGAAAAAGTCTAAAGTTATCAGGATATTCCACAAAGCGCTGACTTGCCTCATGTCCCCACCGCACCCCAACCACGCCCCTATGCCTCCAATCCCAGCCCTCTACACAGCCTTTCCCTGAATCAGATGTACCACCCCTTCTGTTTTCCCACCTGGAATGTTCTGCCCTCAATTTGTCACGTGACCGCTCCTTCTCAACCTCCTTAGTTCCCTTCCCTGCCCCTCTTCCCTCTGCTGTTTAAAGTAGGTGGCCGCCATCACCCCGTGCATCACACTGTATCCCTTGGCAGCCCCACTTTCTCAGAAATTGTTACTTTTGTGTTCCCAAATGTGAGCTGTCCGTATTATTATCAACGTGTGTCCTCTGATTAGAATGTAAGATCTGGTTTCCTCTCTTCTGGGGGTATAGCCCAGCACTCACGACAGAGCCCGGCTCATGACCGCTTCTCCAAGAGCGTGAATTAAAGGACTGAATGAAGGCCTCTGCTCCTCCCGGTGCGGGAGGCTTGACTCATTCCCCTGAAGGCATCTGTTGACTCTGTTCCCGTGGGCGAGCATACCTCAAAAAAAGGCATTTCTTAGGTCTCGTGGCAATGTTAGTCCTCTGGGAAAATCATTGGACCGTGGGCTGGAAATGCTTCTCACTTTCTTGCACTTTGCTGGGCTTCACAGAGCCTGAAATTTCCTTCCTTTGGGGCTTCTATTATGCTCTGTGCTCTGTGCTAAGGCTCTCACCTGCTTCACCTATTGCGTCCGCCGGACTGATGAGTGACACGGGCGTTACCGTTATTTCGTGGGGGATGAAATGGGGGATGTCCCAGGAAGTTACGATCACCTCCTAGACACTGTCCTTCCCTCCTCCCTTCCTTCCAAAATTTATAGAGTCTGTACATGGGGAGCTAATCAGATGCAGCCCCTGGCCTCCTGGACCTTAGAGGTGGATGCCACGTTCGCCTTCAGGGAAGAGGCTGGTGCCCCACCGCTTCCAAGCCCCACAGTCAACTTTGTGGAAATTATGTTTGACTCTTTCAATAAAGCAAACCTGTATTGAACATCGGTCTCGGTGAGGCTCAAAAGATAAGTTTATAGGCTGGAGGGGCGCCATCATACGTGTATCCCCCGACTTCTCTGCCTGACCAGCGTCTCCTCTATGCCATCTTCTCTCCGAAACACAGCTCCGGTCACACCGAACAACAGCCATTTTCTGGAACGAACCCCCCGCTCGACCTCACTTATGAGGCTTTCCTCTTGCCATTCCTTTCGTCCTGGTGCCCACCCCCCTTGCCACCTGCTAGTGCCTTTTTTCATTCCGGACGCAGCCTCGATCTCTGCTGATCGGGTCAGACACCCTCGAACCCTCCCGCTCCCGCTCACTCAGTACTCTCCCTGTGATGACACTGAGCTCAGTGCAAGCCTTGGTGGGGTCGTGTCCTTCTTCCATGATGGACTGTCTGCGGTCTGAGGGCAGAGCCCATGTCTGTGTCGTGCACCACTGTGGTCCTCCCACGGGCCACTGTCCCAACATGTAATGTCTACTGTATGATGCATGTTTTCACATTTGTCTTTCCCCAGTGGACGTTCCTGAGACACAAAATCTGACTTGGTCGCAGCACATTATGACTGTGGCAGTTGCTATTAGAATTAAAGTCCTCGGACACATTAACCCGCCCTTCATTCTAGGGCTGTTGTATGTTAACAATGATGAGAGCAGCTCTCTTTAGTGGGTCATTTCTGTGTGCCTGATATTGTACCAGGAAGACCCTTGGTGGGTTTTCTTCCATTTTATCCTTATAACACTACGTGGAGCCAGCCTTCATGCGGCCACTTGACAGAAGAGGAGCTGAGGGTCAGAGAGGTGACGTGACCTGCCCTTGGTCTCTCAGCTAGGAAGTGGAGATGTGGCCCCAGGGCCCAGGCCTCAGTGGCTCCAGAGCCCATGTACCTCCCCCTGAGTTTAGCTGCGTGATGCTTCCCTCGTGGGATTTCTGGGCATCAGGAAGTCCCGTCTCCTGAGACTTTGTGACAGGCCTTCCCTCCATTCTAGCGTCCTCTCACTTCCCGTTCTTACATTTCTGGGATGACAAAGTCCTGATTGGTCCTACGACTTCTCAGCCAGAGCCAATGCTACCCAATAGGGACCCATCTCCATGGTTACCGCACACCAGAGAATCCACGGGAAGGCGGCATGGGGAAAAGTGGAGGCTACAGCAAATATGGGGGGAGCAGGGAGTCATAAACAATTAAACATGACAAAATCCTCTGGTGAACAAAAATAGAATTATTTGACTGTGAAATCAAGTAATGTAGCATTGAAAATAACATCACCTGAAACATCATTTTTTTCTTCATAGATGAACAAAATACCAGATAAAACCAGGCACAGTGAAAGTGCCAATTTGCTGGAGGGCCCGGGAGGGAGAAAGTTGTCCATGTCAAAGATTTGGCCTTTCGGGATACTGAAACTTTTTGCTTTTTGGCCCCCTCCACTTCTCTCCCCTGCCAGTAACTTGGGGACGGGTTCCCACCTCACGCTCTGGTGCAGCGCCTGATAGAATTTAACCCCAGAGATACCAGAAAGGCGCTGGGAGAAGTTTCAGCCAACACTCTGGCTTCAGGTCAATCATTTCTTTGCCCACCCCTGATCTCAGGTCTACCACGTGCTAGCTCTGTGAGCCTGGGGAGCACCTCACCTGTCTGAGGACCGCTTTCCTCACCCATAAGCTGGATGGCATTATCCTTCTTTCTTTGCCGGGTTTTAGGGTAAGACTGATTGAGGTAATACACACATAGACCACCAGAGTACAAGAGCTGGGGTATTGTAAATGCACAGTAAATGTTAATTCTCTGTCAGGATCGATCATGGCGAGAACAGTGGCGGTAGCAGACGCTGCCAAGCACTGTTTTCTTACCACAACTGATCAACATCATCCCCGTCACTATCTGCCCTGGGACTCCAGTGTAGACCTTCCTAAGCAGGGCATAGCCACTGGCGAGTTCGGACAGTAGCAAGTGGGAGTTTTCAAGGTAGCTGGTGGCAGAGAGAGAAAAAAGCAGAACCAAGAGGGAAAGAAATGCAGGTTAATGCTATATCCATCTTTTCTCGGGCGCCCCAAACCACCCCCCCATACTCCCATGCCTCCTGCCACTCTCCAACCATCCAGAGCTGATTTGATTAAGTCTGTCCTCATAGTCTCTCCCGATTTCTTCAAATAAAATGGCACAATCCATCCCACATCTTGATCTAAGCCTTCAGCAAACAGAAGGGGATTGTTTCGAGGCAGGTGATCAAGGTGGGGAATCAGGAGGTGAGGTTCATCGAGCGCCTGCTTGGTGGGCCAGACCTGGGGCAGAGCTCTGTCCCTACACGATTTCAGCTAGTCTGCAACACAAGCAGGAAGAGGAAGAAAGGGCCTGCATTTACCTCTCCCTGGTCTCTGTCAGTCTTGCTTCTTAACCTGGACATGGATTTTTTTTTTTCAAGTTTTCACAGCATCGCTAAAAGATGACCCTCAAAGGAACACCCTCCATGCCTAAATATATGCTATACCTCCAGCAAGTAAGAAAAACCACACCAAACCTAACCAAACCAAAACCAAACCAAAAAAAAAAATAAATGAATAAAAATAAAAAAATAAAAAGACCAAAGAAATAAAGACCATTCCAGGAAAAACAACCACCAGCACTTTCCACGGAGCCCCGGCTTCCTGGGCTCTGGGGGCATGTGTTCTCGACAGCAGCACAAAGTTCTCTAAAGGCCCCCAAAGGTGACTGCGCCTTCGGCTCCCGGCAGCCCCTTTTTCCCTGCCTGGTGAGCCTCCTGTAACATTTACACTGGATTTAATGGGAGGACATGACATGCACTGATTTCCAACCAACTCCTGTTTTTTCAGGGGAAGCGTCCGGAAAGCCAGCAGTGGCACATCACAGCCTCTTCTGTTCTGGTACCCCTAACGTGATCTCCGTGGCCCACATATCATGGAACACACCGCCCTGCGGTTCCTGCAGGGCGTGGCATCAGAAGTGATTTAAAATCCCCGCATTGCTAAAATGCATTGTTCTTCATCAAGTTGAGTCATTTTTATGTGATGTGTCAAGCTCTCTAACAAATAATTCCTGCCAGACAAATCAAGTTCCTCGTCTTAGAGCCGTGGCTAAATAGTTTATAGCTTTAATCTGCTCACCGAGGTGTGCAGTCTATGACAGTAATTATAAATGCAAGGAGAAATTATAGCTGAATGCTTTAACTGCATTAGGAGCCGTTTGATGAACAATCATGAGAGCCTGCTCGGTTCCAACAATAGAGGGCAAGTTAGTGTCAGTGCATTAGAGAGATTTCAGTTCTGCATGGCTTTGCCTCCCATTTACCACAGAATGTCACTTGTCTCCTATAAAGTAAAAAAAAAAAAAAAAAAAAAAAAAAAGGCACTGTGGAAAGCTTTAAACTTGATAGTTAAAAAAAAAAAGACAAAGAGAAATGCAGGGGAAACTGTTTATCATTATGACTTCTTCTTCTTCTTCTTCTTCTTCTTTTTTTTCTGCCTGTTTTGTTTGGCGGCTGGTTCGGTTTCGAATTAGTTCATTGAAGGTAGCTGCTTGTTTACTTCCTAGGGGCCTTCCAAAAAAAAAACATCCCTCCTCAAGCCGTTGCTGTGAAATCTCTATAGAGAAAGACTTCTTTAAGTGAAGGGGCAAGTTCAGAATCCGCTGGGCAGATGCTCCAGGAATTGCTGTGTCCCCCCCACCCCCCGCCCCACCCTCGTGAGGTCCTGCTCTCCATCTGTATCTACCTAAGCTAACGACACAATTCAGCTCTTTATTTTCTCCTCCTCACTTTCGCGGAAAGACGTTTTTAATTTAGCTGAAGAATTACACAAATGTATTTTAAAGACATAAATCCATATAAAAAATATGAGCTAATTAAAACATTGCACTCCCTGTCGCTCATGGATTTTCAATTTAGCGAAAGAAAAAAGAATTGCATCTGGTTAAATGAAAAGATGATACTGATGGCAGATTGGAGTAAATGAAAAATAATGTTACTCTATATTAAAGCACCAAATTATACACGTCAGGATTGAGATTTCGAAGGTTCCCAATGAGGGGGACAGAGCAACAGAGAAGGGGACCGGCGATTCGCGAGGGACGGAAGCCAGATCGCTTGCATAAAATGGAAACATTAAAACAGACGACACATTTGTTTCTTGCTGTGTAGGAAATACATGAGTCTTATAGCTGACCCTGTTTCTGAATTCTCATTTTGTTTCCCCTAAATGAGAGTCAGGATGAGGACCAAAAAAAAAAAAAAAAAATCCGGTACGTGTATATTTTCACTGGAATTCAGGTCATTCCTTGGTTGGATGCTATATGGTAAATGTCTAATTGGCTGACTGGCCAAGGACATCACAGTCGGGAGATTGAGGATGCTGTGCTCTAGGCTGCGGTCCAGTCCCAGGCCCCTGAGTTTCCATATTCAGTTTGCCACTGGAGCCTCTGAGAAGCTCAGGGGAGCTCTTGCCTATCTCTAGCTCATGTGTCACGATTATAGCCCTGTTGTCCATGTGGCCATGGGAGCATCTAGAAACCATCAGGCAAGGTGGCAGAGAAGCCAAGAGGCAGAAAAAGGTGATGAGTGCGGAACAGTCCTAAGCTGGAGTCCCTCTGTGCCCTGACTGCACACTCAGGGACAAATCACAAAGCCCTCAGAGCTCATTGCAAAATCAGAGTGGCATGAATCACCATGCCTGGCCCATGGAAGATGCCCGTAAGTGGGAGTTTTGCTGTCATTTGCTATCATTATGATCAAACTGCAAGCTGAGGGTTCCGCGGGGGCATCTAGAGAGAGCCCACAGCTTCTACACACTTCAAGTGAGGCTGAAGAACACGGCAGAAACCCGCAGGCATTGTGGAGGACTAACTTTTCCCATGAACCTACTAGTTGCCAGGCTTTTTGGAAAAGAGTTACACAGGCTTATTTAATTTTCACAAATTTTCTAAGAGGAGAGCACCATGTCCCTATTTTACAGACAGAGAATTGGGCCATAGCTTAGGGAGGGAGGATGAATTAGGATTTGCACCCAAGCCCGAAAGCCTCGGCAGCCAGAGGAAGCATTAACATCACAAGCCCCTGAAACCATCATTCCCTCAGGGATCGGGCAGATACCCCCCCCCCCAATTCCTCCATTCAGCGTTTACCCCGGGGCCACCCGTCTGCGTGTCTACCATGAGCCTCAAAGGCAGATTCTTATTCTGGTCACCGGTTTATTCCCTGGGATCAGCGCGGTGTGGGGCCTGGAGAGATGGCCTTCTGGATCGGTGATAATGAATGAGCGAGGTTATGCAATTGTAGGAATTCATGCAGAATCTCTCTGCCTCCTTTTCCTCCCGTTACACGGTTGAATCCACCCCTACCTTATAGGGCCGTTTTGTGAGAATCAAGTGGAATAATGTTTGTAAAGCACTTGCCGCAGGGCTAGCACATTTGGCTATCATAATCAGCATGTCTGCTAGTTCACCATTACACAGCCATTGAGGAGCAGAAGCTGGTGCGTAGTCAAAGCAAACCTATGTTTGTTGTAAGATGAAAGAAACGCAGGGAGGGGAAAAAGGAAGGAGAGAGGCAGGGAGGGAGGAAGGAAGGGAGGGAGGGAGGGAAGGAGGAATATTTATTTAATGGATGAATGAAAGGGTGATGTATCTTATAGACATTAATTAATCCAGCCCTTTGCTTTCTCCAGAATGCCATAGAATCCGTATTGTTAGGGTTGCCAGACTGAGCGAGTAAAAATACAGAATGCCCAGGAAAATCTGAATCTCAGATAAACAATGAGTACCTTTTTCAGTACAAATATGGCCCCTGCAACGCTTGGGACGGCTTATTCTAAAAACTTACTTGTTGTGTATCTGAAATTCAGATTTAACTGGGTACCCTGTATTGTATTTGGTAAGTTTAAATGCTGTTCACCCTGAATGTGTGTTTTTATCAAGTCACCCAAAACAAAGGTGGCAGTTATTGGACTAGAATTCATTTTTGCCCCGAATTTCAAGGCTAGGTGTGCTTTAAACTTGTATACTGTATTACACGATAATGACTATAATTTCAAGTCCTTGTGCATTTTAGACTCATTGATTTGCTCTTTGTTTAATTTCTATTATTCGAGAGCGTGTGGTTTTTAAAGGTATATGCAGATACTTACTGAAATCGTTTTAGATTACTTCTGTCCTAAAATAGGGATGCGCATTTAACATCATCTAATTAATTTTTAATGAAAAGTTGCCTTTAATATTTGGCAGAGCCTTTAGCAGGATTTACGACCTATCTAAGAAAGGAAAGGAAATTCAGGCCAAAATTTGCGTCTCACAGAGAACAGAGATAGGGCAAAGCTCCCAAATTTTCCATAACATCTTGACCATGCTTTCTAAAACATCCTGTCATTTTGTACAATTTGTGCTATCATGCATACCAACGAAAACTAGAGTTCTGGATAACAGTGATCTCATTTTGTGATCATTTAAAAACCCATCTGCTTAATTCTAAGCAGTGGACAAGGTACTGTGTGGATGCTGTCCTAAGGGAGGACCTCAAGGGTGAAGGAATTCTTCCCGTACGTGGCCAGAGGAATAGAAAGTCCCCCTCCGTGCAAATGTGGGAGCTAGTCAGGCAGATTGTAATGTCTTTAGTATTAACAAAACACACCATGCACACGCACCATTTTTTGTGTACACATAACACACGTATACACCTATGATTCTGAATGAGTCTTAAATACTCAAACTTTCTTTTTCCTTAAATACTCAAACTCAGTCCTATTTCACGAGCACAGCGTCACGGTGTTTATCTAAGAATGGAGCTTTGGTTTCATATAATGGTAGCTCTGTGACGTGGGGCCTCGGAGGTCCAAATCAGAAATATTTATTTTGTACACATGCAGAGGGATGAGAAAAGAGCTATCCTAGCCATGTGTTTAACAGATTTGTTAAGTGCCTTTTATGTAGGTTTTTCCAAATGACCAGTTTACCTTTGCTTCCTTAGAACAGACATGCATGTTTCAGATTTTGACTAAGGCTTTCTTTTCCTCCCATCTTTCTATTTACGTATCGCAGTGTTTTGGCAGTGATATTAGTTTTTTTTTTCAAAGAATGATTACAGACCTAACAGGTGGAAAATTGGTCTTTATTGTAGCACAAATAAACATTCCCTATTTGTCCTCTTCACCATGGTTTGGATCTACCACTATGGGATTGGAAACATCTCTCTTCTCGCTGGGTATTCTGTATATATCCACCCTTTTTTTTTTTTCACCAGAAAAGTATAATAGCAAGTTACATACGATATAAAATGTTATATAGCAAATAAATAGAATGTTGCCAAGCCCCAAGCTCACTTATAGAATTTAATAGATGAATTTTGGCTTTTCTTTCAATGGTGTGAGCTGAACAGATCATGCTTGGAAAGCAAGAGATGAATCTGCTAGTAACACATTTTAATTATCATGATAAAAACATGCAAACAAAACAACAGTCTTCATTTGGACCCAAGGAGCCGTTAGTTATAGGATGGGATCCCCTTTTATCAGAAGCTGTTAGATCTTCTCAGTGAGGGGACAGTCCCAGATTTTCACCCTTTATTTCCTCTTGACCATCCTCACACTTGGCAACACCCCCCCCCCACCTGGCCGTGAGGTGAGCCCAAAGCCACACCACGGAAGTACCCCTCCTCTGCCTGGAACTCGGCTACGGCTCAGACTTTTGTGGCTTGATCCAAAAATCTCCTATTTAGAAACAAAAGCTCTGACACTAGGAGCTAGTGAGGGATTATATGTTACACTGACTGCTGATACTCTTACTGTGAAGTGACCCAAAGAACGAATCAGTCACCTCGCGTGATGGAAACTGGACTCGAACGTGCGGAAGCTTTAAGTCAAGTCAGGTCCCTGTCCGTGGGGCCCGAGGGGAAGGACAACCTGAGTGTGTGTGGGGGCCCCTAGCATGTAGGGGGTATCATGCTGAGAGAAGGAAGTGGACAAAATACAAAAAAAAAAAAAAAAAAAAAAGAAAAGAAAAGAAAAGAAAAGAAAAAAAAAAAAATAGAAGGCGATGAAAGGAGGTGTGAAGGACCCAGCCTGGAAAACATCTGAAAGCGGCCGGTGTGGCCAAGTCTGCCAACGTATTTGACCTCGGCTTCTGTCCTCTTTCCTGGAGGTGACATAGAGAGTCTGGGCACTGGTGACTATACAAGGCACAGAACTTCTATGATACATGACACAGATGAACTTGAAGCTGTGGGACCGACCCCATGCGCATCAGCAATGGGTGTTCAGAAAGTCATCTGTTTCTTTAGGTAAAGGAAACTCAAGGGTATGCAGTTCAGCTACCTTGGTTAAACGTGGACGCTGATAATAGTCTATCTTAAAGCAAACCAGAGGACGAGAGAAGAAAACACGCTTCCTCTCTCTGGACCTCCGTGTTCTGTAGAGCACATTTTCCTGCCGTCTGACTGACTACACAGGGCAGAAGCTTTTTCCTAACAAACCTAATGGAGGCAAGAAACAGAGGGATGGGAGGGGAAGGGAGCAATCGGCCCGAAAGGAAGCTGCAAAAAGCATGAATTACAAGTAATAATAATCATCAAGTTCACGAGCTGATGGAGCGATCTCTGCATAGCAGCTGCCCCCAGGAACTCTACAGGGTTCGTCCTGCAGCTCACCCTTCGCTCCAGTCTAAGTCATTAGCATCACTATGGGAAGGCGAGGGGGTGAAACGGGACAGTGACGGAAGTCCGTACGTATTAATTAAAACGAGGTGTAGCCTTGGCTGGACCTTCAGAGCTGGGCCCTGGGTCAGGAAGGAGGTCACGTACCACGCAGCGGGGCTCCGTGAACTCCAGGTCTCTGAACCCATTTCCTGCTACTCATCACCGACCCTAACCCGGGGACAGTGAGACGCTTAGGACTTATGTTCTAGTCTCTCATACCAATAAGTCCTATTCCAGCAGGCTACTGTCCTCTTGGTACCGAGACACATGAGCTGCCTCTACACGGCCCCATCTCCCATCAGGACGTTCCTCACAAGGCTACTGGGCCATCACCTGGGAGCAAACCCGTACCTGCAGAGCTACTCTTCGTCCACGTCCGTTACAAACTGTGAATGGTGCTCGGGTGACTTGCTGTGCGTTTTGCTTAGGTGGAGTTTTACCGCGTGTTTGCTCACAAATGTCCGACAGCACAACTTACACTTGAATTTAGAGTCTGTGTCCTCTTCGCCAGCTATGGTTTCCGGAGACCTCTGAGCCGACGACACGCGGGAGATCTCTGGCTCCGCCTTGCTTTGCTGCTCCACGGCCACGCGGGTCATGTCCTTCATTTGGAAACCCAGGTGCGACTCTAAGTGGCTGATGTAGGTAGAAGGCGTTCTGAACTGGGAGGCACAGTCACTGCAATAAAAGATAGGGTGTCCCTTGTCCATGTTTTTCAGAAACTTCGTCCCGCCCGTTTTCCTCAGCTGGTACTTGACGTTGGCCAGCCAGTGGCTGATGGTGGTCATGGAGAGCCCCGTGAACTTGGAGATCTGCATGCGCTCCTGAGGGCCCAGGTCGGAGAGCAGGTACTTGCCCTCCGATGTCTGGAAGAGGCTGGAGGCGAACTGGGCCTGCAGAATCAGGAGATGCTGAGGGTTCCAGTTGGACTGCCGGCCTTTCCTCTTATGCAACGTCGACACCTCGCTGGAGACGTCCTCGAAGCGCCGGACGTCCATTTCCAGCTTCACGGGGGGCCCGCGTGAGGAAGCGGCGGGCTTGGGCGTGGTGGCCTTGGGGAGGACCTTGACCATGTCGGCGATGTCAGACAGAGCGTGCTTCTGAGGGGGGGACGTGCAGGATTGTGCTTGCGAGGACTCGGCTTTCTTGCTCTTGGACTTGGTCAGGTCGATGGGCTGATCGTTGCTCTCGAACAGGTAGCGCCTGGACACGCTGGCCGGCCGCGTGGGGGCGGGACTCAGGCCCGGCTTGTCCATGACGCTGAGAGCCGACTTGTGGAACATCGAAATTGTGCTTGAGCTCGGGCTGGAGCAGGAAGGGGAGCGCAGGGGTTCCGTGGCCTTGCCCAGGTGGTTGTTGAGGACGGACTGCAGGGCGCTGAGCGGGTTGATGCATGGCAGGGCCGGTGCCCGCGGGGGGAGCGCGCACCCATTGCTGAGAGAGGGCGCGGGCTCCAGGGTCGGCCGTTTCTCCGGCTCGCCGCCCTCCTCCCCCAGCCTGGCCTCCTCCTTCAGCAGGCAAGGCTCGGCCTTCTTGGATTCCAACGGGGTTTCACTTTTGGCGAAAGCGTCCCCATCGCTGTGGCTGAAAGGCGACGTCTCCTCCTGGGGGCTCTCTTTCCCGCCCTCCTTGGTGGCTTCCTCTTTGTCGTCCGGCTCCTTCTTCACTTGGGTGTATGGGGCCAGGTTGGCGGGCACGGACACCAGCGGCATCACTTTCCACTTGGGGGCAATGGGCCTCAGCTTGTTGGGGAGGTTAGGCCGGATCTGCAGGACCTGGGATCCCAGGGGCAGAGCAGGCTTGGCGCCCTCGGACAGCTGGTAGGCTGCGTGGATGCTGGGGTACGCGCTCCAGCTGGGAGCCCCGTTCTGGGCCTTGTTGATGGCTGTGGTGACGGTATTTTCCAGTGACTTCAGAATGTCCCCTCCGCCCTTGGAGCCGTCCTCCAGGTCCTCCTCCCTTAGATACTGATATTTCACCGTGGGGTCTAAAGGCTTTTGCAGGGGATCGTCGTACTCCTCCCGTTTCATGCCTTTCTCATCCTTATTGCTCTCCTCCGGTTTCTCCTTCTTGCCCTCTTTCTTCAGCTCGGGGGTTGGGGCTGCCCCCTCGGAAGCGGAGTTACCCGAAGGCTTGGGAGCGAGCGAGTCACTGCTCGGGGTGTCAGACAGCGACTGCATCTTCTCCACGGCCAGGGGGTCCAACACCAGCTGCTTGCCCTTCTTGGAGGCCGAGCTGGTGACCTTGAGGAAGTGGCCGGTGACCATCATGTGGGTGGTGAGCTGCTGCAGGGTGTCGTGCGAGCTCCCGCACTCCATGCACTTGAGGATCTGGGACTTGCAGGCCTCGAACTGCCACGTGTAGCTGGCGCCGTTCTGGTAGCCGTAGCGGTTGTTGGAGGAGAGCTGCAGGCCGGCGGGCTTCTGGGAGGAGAACGGGTCCGCCAGCGAGCCCGTGGTCGAATCAGGGGAACACGGCCGGTTGACGTCGAAGACGCGCTTCTTGGCCGGAGTGACCATTTTCGAGGAAATGGTTGGGACTGGCTCCTTCAAAGGCACTTTTTGGTAATGTTTTGTTTTTATCATGTGGACGCTCAGGTCTTGGAGGGAATCGAACGAGTCGCCACAAAACATGCACTTGAGAACCTTCTGAGCGTCCTCCTTGTCCATATCCTGGAAAGCCCGCTTCCGGGGCTTCGAGTAGCTGGCCGGGCGCAGCTTGTCCTTCTTGCGGTTGTCGTCCTGGTAGTGGCCCGTCTCGTTCATGTGCACGGTGAGCTCGACCAGGGTGTCGTAGGCCGCGCTGCACTGTCGGCAGCGGAACCGGCTGGCCCCGGTGAACACCGTCCCGCACATCTTGCTGCTCTGGCGGTACAGCTGCACCGAGCTGAACAGGCTGGGCTTCCCCACCGACCGGGACGGCAAGTTCTGCTGGAGGCTCTTGGACAGCGCGTCCTGGTGCCAGTCGAAATCCGTCTTGCTGCTGCCATTGCGGGTGTCGCAACTGCGCCGCTCGCCGCTGGACAGCTTGAAGCCGAGGCCCAGGCCCGACCAGTAGGAATCCGACAGGATGTTGGCATAGACGGCGGTCATTTTATCCATGCAGTTGTGGCTTTCGTTGGGCAGCTTGGGGTGCACGCCGGCTTTCTGGTCCGAGGCATCCCGACCGCAGACGCTCTTGGCGTCCGACACCGGATCGCTGGCATCGCTCAGCAGAGACTCGTTCTCCGCATCCTGGTTGGACAAGTGGCTCCCGGGAGAGTTCTGGTAGCTGAAGCAGCCCTTCTGCTCTGGGCCCGTTTCTAGCTCCTCGTCTGTCCCCGGGTCATTGCTGCCCTGAAACTGAGCTACCGAACGGCTGTCCTCCTCTTCCTCCTCTTCTTCTTTTATTTCCTCCTCCTCCTTCAGCTGTTCCTCCTGGGCGTAGCCTGTGAGGGAAGAAGAAGAACAGATGCGGTAAGATGACAAGTGTCCTCTGCCGTCCCAAGCTCCCCACGGAGACTCAGAGCTTCCGAAATGGACTGGGAGAGCAGCGGAATTTACGTGTTTGTGAACTGCAAGCCATGGGCACGGGAAAAAGCCAAATGATATCTTTTGTGCTATCTCATGTCTTTGTTTTTAATTGATAGGAGTCACGCATCTTTACAAATGCCCCGGGTCCCAAGTTAGTAATTTTCACACTTAAGGGGTATCACTCCAATGCTCCAACAGTGGGACAGTCTCTAAGTCCATAGGTAGGACTTTCAAGAAAGCTGGATGGAAATTCCAACCCTACAAAGACTGATCTCTCTAGAGAAGGACATTGGCTCATTAGAAAACTAAGACTTGACCCTTGGCATCTCTGTGGTAGGGTTCGTCAAGACACTGGGATATACTGGCATACAATTTCTTAATAAATCATTGTTGAGTGCTCACAGGTAATTTAGATGCATGGCCATTATATTTTTGATAGCCAGTCTCTTTTTGTTATAACGTTTTTATTTGTAGAGAGTCACACAGCAGAAAGAGAGATTATGGAGTATTGAATGAAATCTTCCATTGATAGCTGAAAAATTATGTAAGCTCAGCAAACATAATGATTTTAAAATAATAGCAAATGATGTCGGAATGGGAGATTTGGGGAATATCCTATTATTCTCAAACAGGTTTATGAAGACCTTTTCAGACAAGGCTGAAAATGCCCTCTCGATCTTGTGCCTGTAATTTCAAATGCTTTGTGATTTGTGGGCACCCGTCATGAGATGCCAATTATACGTTTGATTTGTAGATGCAAAATGCTATTGGAGATGCATGCCTTCCCTTCTCTGAGAGGATTTAGGGCCAGTAATTGCATAGGGAAAATGAAGGCATGAGAGAGCGGGTGCAAAGGGAATTAATGGGCAAATATCCATCAACAGATATGGGGAAAGTGACTATTTATGCCCATGTGTTCATTTCCTTCACCTGGCCTTTTCAGAGCCACGTGGATAAAATGTAACTAAAGAAGCACCAAAGCAAGGGAGACTCAGTCTTAGATTTGCAAGGCTTGCATGATCTCAGTGCAATGTTTTCTCCCCCTGTGAGCCTCTCTCTCCCCCTCTTAGTGCAGGTGGGTCCTTGGGAGAAACCCTAGGGTGGGGGCGCATTTCTGTTCACCAGCAAGAAAGCTTAAAAAAGGGAGATCAGGCCTGGAGGTCTGTCCTGGGAGGCAGGCAGAGGGATTTAAAAGACAAGTGATTTTTTTTGGTGGGGGGAGAGAGAAATAAGTTGGCTCCAGCCAGACATTCCAAAGGTTCCTGCTGTGGCTGCTGAAGATGACCATTTATTGAAGAACTACTATCTCCTAGGAACTTTGCTGACCACCACAAATGCCTTCTTTCATTTTGTGTGATTATTTATCCACGTGAAGTGGGAACTATGACAAAATTGAGGCTCTGAGGTTAAGAAGTTTACCCATGCCACAGAACTAGAGTCTCAGAGTAATGACATTTCTCTGGTCTGTCTGATGAGAGAATCCGTGGTCCTAACCACGCCAGCCCACTCTCTATGACCAGCCTCACCAATAAGAAAACTTCGTGGAGACCCAAAAGTTAAAGGTTCATTGATATGTCACTAGATTGACAATTACTTCGGAGGGGAGAATTATGGGAATGCTGGAGATAAGAGCCCATGATTTCAAAGGCATGATATAGGGTGCCCGGGTGGCTCAGTTGGTTAAGCATCCGGCCCTTGATTTCAGCTCAGGTCATGATCTCAGGGTGGTGAGACCGAGCCCTGTGTCAGGCTCCATGCTCAGTGGGGAGACTGCTAAGGTTCTCTCTCTCCGTCTCCCTCAGCCCCTCCCCACCCCGTGTGCACTGTCTCTCTCTCAAATAAATAATTTTTTTGAAAAAGCACGATACCATAAAAAAAGAGGAAATGAAAAAACAGTTTAGCTACTTGCTTGGTGGTTTTGCTAATTATCGTATTGTTACTGGTGTTGTGTTATTGCTTTCCTAGCAAGCTGACAAGTTTTTCGTTAAACTGGTGTTGCTGGTCTCCAGTTCCATACATGGACTTGAAAAAACAAAAGCTACTCAGTCTAGTTGGGCAACCGTTCATCAGCGGTCACTGCTTGCAAGAAAAACTCTGCTTCAAATGGCTGGATGTCTACGTTAGATCCCCCACCCCTCATCCTCACTGCATTTGATTTTTCCAGGACCAATTTGTATGTTTGTAAATGAGTATTTGGTATGTTAGTCATATTATTAAGTTCAAGGAGAAAGCCTATTATAAAATTAATAAATGAGTTGTTACAGAGCCAAGCAAAATACTCCAGAGTCAGGCAAATTTTATCAATCAAACAGGGTCACTTTTGAGAATTCAAAGAGCTTTATTGCTCAAAAACTAGGACAACACTCATTAGCCAAGGCTGTTCCAGGCCAACCGAGACATACAGTTACCTGAGTAGTATGATCACAGCATCATAGTAACACATGCGTGCGTGTGTGCGCGCGCACACACACACACACACCCCTACACACGCAGAGCCAGTGGAAAAAAAAATCTATTAGGGAAGAAGAGGACTTTCCGTCACTGCAATGGGTTAAGAGCATGGTCAGGTTTTACGCATCTCAGTATTTGCGGTGCCTAGCACAGGGCCTGACATTTGGTGGGAAGCAAGTTATGTTGTTGTGCGTGTGTGTGTGTGTGTGTCTAAAGGAGGCGTGCATGAGTGTATGCACACAAGTGTATGTGTGCATGCACACTCCTCCCACCCCAATCTGCCCACCCAATATAGTCATTTTCACACAAGGAGAAAAGAGATGGGTTTTTTTGCTTTTTGGTTTTTTTTTTGTTTTGTTTTTTTCCCCCGGCTGACATTTGGAAGCTGAGCTTTCCGGACCAGCTCAGCTCTCCAATCTACTTTGTCCTTCTAAATGGATTCCCCAGAAGAAAAGTCAGAGACAGCAAACGCCTCCCCCACAATACAGATAAAATTTTCTGCTTAATTAGGCATTGACATGTTTACTATAACCTTTACAGAAGAGTAACTCGTGCTGAGAGACCCTTTTTGTCTGTTTTCTTCTGCAGAACAGACTAAATCTCATGCACCCGATAAGGTAACGCATTGAAAAGCTTCATAAGAAAGTGCCAAAGCATCCGTCAAAGCGAGTGTATTTTAACGATGGCTGAGGGTTCCAAGGAGTTTTTAAAAACACATTTTAATATTATACATTTAAAGCCGTTCGCTTGACTTAAGTGATTTCGTGTGCCACCGGCGGCTGACGCGAGGGGAAAGACAGCCAGAACATGGTGATCTGGGTACGTAATGAGTATCTGTCTCTCTCTCACTATCGATGATTTGTTTAATACGATTGCATCGTGTGTAAATCTTGGTAAAGTGGATGAGTGGCAAGTTTATTCTTATGAATACTTATTCAACAAAAGAAGATGATCACAATTATGCGAATGTACAGTGAAAAGAACTGTTCTCTGGAGAACCTCCTTGTGGATCTCAGGTTCAAGATCAAACTCTATGGTGGCAAACATCTCCCTTTCCAACCTAAATTTCGAATCTCATCCCTTGCTGCTACTGGATCCTGGCTCCATGACGCTTGCCCATCCCCAGGATGGCGAATTCCGAAGCAAACCCTCTCAGTGCTCTAAGTGATTGACTCCACGGATGGTTTCCCTTGTACATGACTACCGCGCCGACTGGGCCACCATTATTCTTCCCTGGGGTGAGGAAGTGGCCTTCCTGCTTCTGTTTCCTCCAGGTTGTTTTTCAGAGAACAGCTAGAATATTCTTTCTCAAAAGAATAAGGTATTGGGTGGTGACATTGTTCTGTTTTAACCTCTGCATTGTTTTTGTGCTGTGCTAAAAATGAAATCCAAACCCTTTGCATGGTCTGCAGAGCTTGTAGGACTTGGCCTCGACCTCCCTGCTCGATTTTTCCATACCCTCATTCTGCTTTCCATGCCTGAGGGGTGACATTGTACTCGCTCCTTCCTGAACCTACCAATCCCTTCCCTGATGTTGTTCTCTGCAGCTGCAGACCACTCTGCCTGGAAAGTTCTTTGGACCTTCACGCTGTGATTCCTTTTCATTTTTCAGGTTGTGCTCACAGGGTCTCTTCTGGAGAAGCCTGTCCTCACCAGTCTCCCCTTCTCTGCATAACTCCAGATCACATCTCCCTGCTTACTGAGATCCAGTGGCACCCACCCGACTCTGAAATCCTCTGGTTTCCCCACGGCTTGATTCTTTCCTCCCACTAAATGCGAAGGGAAAATATTTGTCTCCCGGGAAGACAGAGACCTTGCTTCTCCCAGCACTCAGACTGCACATTGGCACAGATCGGAATCCACAAATTATCTGAGTGAATGAATGAATAGATCATTCAAAAGCAAAAGGATTATTCCAGTTGCAAACTCCACCCCCATGTCCCTGGATGGTGCAACTGTTACCTGTTATAGGCAACACTGCCTCCCCTCCCCTTCAATATAGATCAGGTGAGAATTACAACCATCCCCGACCAGCTCCTCTCAACAATAAAACCAGAACAATCCCATAATCCCATAAATCATCTTTTCAGACCAACATAGCCACCAACGTTCTTGTTGCCAGAAAGCCCTGAGCTGTGAATTTAAACTTTTAAGTAGGAAGACTGAAAAGAAGCATCAAGACTACAAAGCATCAGAAAATGTGCTCTTAATGTGAGCAGACTTTGATTCAAAAAGACTCACATGGGGGCACCGGAGTGGCTCAGTGGGTTAAGCCTCTGCCTTCAGCTCAGGTCATGATCCCAGGGTCCTGGGATCGAGCTCCCCATCAGGCTCTCTTCTCAGCGGGGTGCTGCTCCCCCCCCCCCCGCCTGCCTACTCATGATCTCTCTCTCTGTGTCAAAGAAATAAATTAAATCTTAAAAAAAAAAAGACTCACATGTGGGAACTTTCAAAGTATGGACGAACTTTGTCACAAGTAAAGTACACTAGCTGCTTCACGATACAGATTCTGCAAATATTAAGCTGGTCTTCTCCTGAATTCTTGATTTTACAAAAAAAAGTCACCTGAGAAATATATGTTGCATGCTGTGAAACTTTTACCCTATTAGTGTATGGCTAAAATTCAGAAATAAATCCCTAAATTTTAGAAATTTTCTCTTCTATCAAAGGTTAAAAAAACAAAAGAGAAACAACTTTTTTAAAATTATGATTTCAATTGTTCCAAGAATGTCTGTCTCTTCAGAATGAATTAAATGAAATTGTGCAAAATAATTCCTGGGTGGCATGGTGGTAGATAACAGATTTTTTTTTTTTTTTTTTTTTTTTTTGCGAGGCATACATTTTTGTCATTGTCTTGAAAACCATCATGGAGTGTTTGCTGCATAAACACTGACAGTTTTTATTTTTTTATTTTTTAAGATTTTATTTATTTATTTGACAGACAGAGATCACAAATAGGCAGAGAGGCAGGCAGAGAGGGGGAGAGGAAGCGGGATCCCTGCTGAGCAGAGATCCTGATGCGGGGCTCGATCCCAGGACCCTGAGATCATGACCTGAGCTGAAGGCAGAGGCTTAACCCACTGAGCCACCCAGGCGAACCAAACACTGACTTGATAGTTTTTAAAGGGGCAGGAGAGGTGGGGACAGTAATAACCCGAGAAGAATATAAAATTCAAGAAGGTCGGGGCACCTGGGTGGCTCAGTGGGTTAAAGCCTCTGCCTTCGGCTCAGGTCATGATCCCAGGGTCCTGGGATCGAGCCCCACATTGGGCTCTCTGCTCAGCAGGGAGCCTGCTTTCTCCTCTCTCTCTGCCTGCCTCTCTGCCTACATGTGATCTCTCTCTGTCAAATAAATAAATAAAATATTAAAAAAAAATTTAAGAAGGTCAATTTTCAAAAAACTAAACCAGAACTCAACCAAGACCTCATTTGAAAACATATCCAGTGGTGACAGGATCATATTCACCAATCTAGCCCACTAAATGACAGCTTAAAATCACATGAAGGTTCCACAGTGCGTAGAGCAGCCGTCGACGTCAAGGAAGGGATGGCGAGGACTTCTCGCCATGGGCCCAGTAGGTATGCCACACGGTGACACGGAGGAAGGCCTCTCTGTCACGAGACTCTAGTGTTTTGGTGACTGTGGTCTAGAAACCTGTGAATATGTATATTATTATTGGCACTCATTGGCACTCTTGTTGGCAGGCTGAGTAAAGAGAGAAGATTTCGTTCAAGGAGGCAGAGGTACTTCCCGTGGTGGCAGGGCCCGAGGGAGGGCCCTGTGGAGCCGGGCTTGTGGGAGCCGAAGCTCTGTGCTTCAGCACGTGCCGGGCTAGAGGGCCAGGAGGGGGGTCCCCGACATGCTGCAGGAGCACAGACGTCACATTCTGAGACTCTAGCTACCCCCCAGCCCAGACTCCATCTCCCTGCAGACTGGGGAGATCGTCGAAGCTCACGTACCTTTCTAAACAGGACCATTTTCAACAGGGAAAGGACCGTTCACAGCATGTGGTTTTTCAACCCCTGTCCCACTACACACAACTCATTCATGTAAGGGTGACGTGTACACAAGTCCAGAGAGAAGGGCTTGTTCCCTGCAGCTGAAGGTCGGAACTGAACAAAGCGAGATTCTTATTTAAAGAATGGTGGAGAGGGGCTGGGTGCAGCGGTGAGGGGTGGGGGATGGGGTGGGGGCTTCTCCCGAGACCGTAAGTGCTCTCTAGAGACGGAGCCAGAGCTTTCTGAAGGTCACTGAGAACGACGCATCTCTTTTATTATTTCCTATAGACCATTTGGTTAATGGAAACATTTTACTTGTACGCCGAGGTGCATAGCAGGTGGGGTCTGAGTGAAGCAAAAAACACATCCATTTAGTTAACGTCTCTTTTTGTGGGCACTTTTCTGAGCCCTTTTCTGAGCATTTCGCACCACGAAGCTATTTTCTGATCTCGCTCTGTGTCTTGCTCTGCGTCTTGGTCATCAGCGAGCAAAGGACGATGCGAGTTTACATGAGGGGAAGGGGATCCTCTGTCATCGTCTTGTGGTTCATCTGTTTATTCATTTAATCAAGAAATATTTACTTTGCAGCTACCACATGCGAGATACTTTAGTCAAGTTCCACTGGAGCTCCCGTCACTGGGGTTCTCCAAAGACTGAGGACAGTTGAGGGATGAGTTGTGGAGAGAAGCCGGATGCCGCGAGGCTGGGATAGAACGAGGTCACGGAAGGGGAGGTGGAGGTGGCCAGGTAACCGAAGTGGGCCAAGTAGGCCAGACGGAAGAAAAAGAATTCTCAGCTGCAAAGGTGAATGTCATTGGCACTCATTTAGATAGACGCAGGGGAGCTGTGGGCCGTGGGAAATTTCCATCAGAGCGAAAGGGTGTGGGACTAGCCATGGGGCGGGGTGGTCTAAGGGCTGCCAGAATTGTGTGGCTACACCTTGCCGATGAAACCAAATATGTCTGGGACCCACCCGACTGCACCCTCGGAACCCAGGGATCCAGGGCAGGCAAAGAGTGTGAAGATTGGGTGCGCTCTGCTGGTCCTTCCGTAGACCAGGTCTTTGACCTTGATGCCTTACCACATGGAATAAGGGTGATAGTCCCAAGCCTGCCCAGCTCATGGGGCTCTGTCAGGACACAGAAAGTGGATGGTAAGCTCTCACTGCACAAAGCTTGGTCCTTAGAGCGGCAGCAGCATCACCTGAGAGCGTGTTAGAAATGCAGACTCTACCCCCAACCCAGGCCTACAGAGCAGGAGGCATTTCACAAGCTCCCCAGGGAATTCCTCCACGAAGACAAGTTTGAGAAGCCCCACCATGAACTGCAAAACTGTTAATTAGTGCCACAATATTTAGCAATCTGCTTCTCTCTCTCCCTGTGCTCTTATGTGTGTGTGTGGGGGGTGCCAGATTTGGGAAAAGACAAAGCATCTTTGAGAGGGCCAGCCCCCGTCCTCTCCAAGAGCCAAAAGATGAAATGCCTGGGGCCTTGACCACGGACTGACCCGTTAATGAAGAACTAGGATGGCCCCTGGGCCATGGCATCAGGCAGGTCTCCCTTCAGATCTGCCACTTACTCCTTCATGGGAAAGTTGCTAAACCTGCCGGAGGCTTAGCTTCCTTGTCTACAGAAATGGGAATGAGTACCGTGTCTACTTCATAGGAAAGAGAGGAGTATCAAATACGATGACGTATGCAAACCACCAAGGCTGTAGGACAACCTCCCAACCTCCCGGGCCTGTCCGAGGCTTTTTATAAACACGGCATATCCTGACCTCCCACCTGAACCCACAGACAGCTGACATCAGTTGACTTTGGCATCTTTTTATCCCTAAATCCTATTCCAAGCCAACAGCTTTTGGGTGATATTTGCAGTAGATGTGAACCAGCTTTGTATGTGTCATGCCTAAGAAAGGAGCTTCCTTCAGTTTGGGATTACTTAACATGAAATCATTCTTCCAAGAAGCCAGTGGTATGTGTGCTGGGAACTTCCACACAGCAGTGTGCAAACATTGAATAGCAAGTTGTTACGTCATTACCCATAGTGATCGTGTCTGCAGTCCTCCAGAAGTAAAGCAATGCACCATCCAAGGGGAAAGGTCTATGTTGGAGGCCTTGGGCTTTGCACTGAGAGAAATGACTAATGCTCAAATCAGAAGGTCTAGAAAAACGCTCTGCATTTAGCTACCTACAATATCCATCCAGTGTATAGTCTTACTGTGAAATGTCCTGGTGACAATTTTAAAAAGCAAAAGGAGAAAATATTCATGGAGGAGGGTTAGAAGGGGGCTAGTTCATCAGCTTTCTGGTGGTTCCCGTTTACAAGTCATTATCCTTATATTATCTTCACGCCAAGAGGGCCATAAATCAGGAGCAGGGGATAAAACGAAATGAAACGAAATCAGGACAAAGAAACGACACAATAGGACTGAGGCTTTCCTAGGAAATTAAGCTTTTCTGGCTTTGACTTTTCAAGTGGGAGCAACCGTTTTCAGCAAAATGGACACCCTGATTTTCTATACATTTTCCTCACCCAGGGAGATAGAAACACACTGACATTTGTAGTTCTTTCCAAGACTGGAAAGTTTGGATGGTTTTTTTGTCCCCAAGAAAAGGGACATGAATCATTGTCCAGAACGACCTTCAGAAAGTATACGAAGCTGAGGTAGCATCTATATTTTTTCAGACAATATATTCCCATTTTACTTCAAATAACATCAGCGCATACAACCCACAGAGTAGGAAGGTGATTTTGTTCCCTGCTTGCCTGGCCTGAAGTCAAATGTCTTTTCTTTTGTTTTCTTCATTTCTCTTTCTTTTTCTTTTTTTTCTTTTCTTCCCTTCCCTTTCCTTTCTTTTTCTTTTCCTTCTCTTTCTTTCTGGTAAATGCTGTTTCTTTCTCTGAAATATTTCATGCAGATAATGGATAATGACCACCTCTCTTTGCCTTTTCTCGAAGACATCTAACTGCATTAGCCAGAACCGGAGAAATTTTAACTTGCTTCTTTTGCTAAGTTCATGGCTGTGACCACTTCCCATTAAGAAAGAGAGAGAGAGATAAAGAAAGAGAGAGAGAGAGAGAGAGAGAAAAGCTCACACTTCCCTCAGAGAAGCTGAATTGGCACTGACAGTAATCTGGCCTTTGCTTTCCTGGTGAAGAGTCTTTGCTGTCCCTAGAATCTGAGGTGGAAAGACTTCCCGTATCTTATGGCCAGTTCGGCTCTAGCTTGGCGAGGATTTCCTTGTCCTGGTGTTCATCAGTTCTACAATTAATGGCTTAAACATTGGATCGTCCCACTCTTATTTGCATTGGATTCCCCACCAAGATGATTGTTAGGACCAGTCTGGCTATGGGCGTCACCTTGCCATCCTTCCCCCAGGAGTTGAGCCCGGTCTCCACCATGATACAACTGGATCTAATCTAAGGTTTGGGGAAAGCTCTTAGCTCAAGATTTCGTGATGTGCTTTCACCATTTTATTCACACGTTAGTCAAGGAAGCACTCAACATACATTGGACGGCTTCAGCAATGGAGAACTCCCAGCTTCGAGGAAGCTTATTCTATATTAAAAGAGAAATACTAATAGCTAACATCTATTGAGAACAAATGTTCAAGTAAGAGCCACTGGGCTAATTTTTTGTATGTGTTACATTATTTGATCCCCACGACACTATATGTCTTTCCGAATCCGTGGTAACAGATGATGGCACTGCATTGCCGAGAATGTTAATTACATCTCCAGAGACACGGAGCTGAATTGGGACTTGAATTTGGATCTGCTGAGCTTTACAGTCTATGCTGGACTCTTCTTTCTCCCTTCATTCCCTGTATATAATTTGTCAGCCAGACATGTCAATGCTATTTCCAAAATAAATCTAAACTCTGCACAATGTCATCCACCTCGACACTGCTGCCTCGGTTCAGGCTGATGTTAGTTCTTCTCAGGTAGATGTGGCGACCTCCTCAACTGGTGGCCAGGCTTGCTCTCCTACAGTCCATCAACCTGCGTGGCAGTGATGGGGACCTGTTCACTGCAGCCCCGGCTCCCTCAGCATAACCCCTCTCAGCCCTCGGGTTCACACTTCTTAGTGCAGCCTGTAGGCTCTGACCTCGCCTCTTTCCATTTCACACCCCCTTCCCCTCAGTGTCCCCTTGTTGACATCGAAGTCCAAATTTCTCCTACCTGTTCCCGAACTCACCAAATTCTTTACCCTTCTAAGATCTTGGAAATTCTGCTTCTCGTACATGGAAAGTCTTCCCCTTTCTTAATTCTAATTCTTTCTCAGTCTTTTAGTGTCAGGTCAAGGCCTGTCTTCAGAGGGGACATCCCTGATTACTGTAACCACCACCGACTCCTCCCAAGTCCCCAAATGCTGAAGTTATTTTCTATCTCAGCCTCCCGCTTCTTCTTGTACAGTTTTGATCTCAGCTTGCAACTCTTTTATTCTCCTATTCACTTGGTTGTTTGGCTTCCCAATGGGACTTTAAGTCCCCCAAGGGCAGGTGGAGTCTATCTTGTTCACCACTGTTTTCCATGGCTATACAGGGCCCAACTTGTTCAAAAATTTGTTGACTATAGAAAAAATGAACGAATGGCTGGATTGATAAATAAATGAGGGAGTGATTGTGTCAGGAAAGGACAGTGTTCTCTGGCTGACAACCTCAGATTTTACTCATTGGTTCCAACCCACGTTCAAGCTGTAAGACTTTTTAACAGAGTATCCCTTTGAGGTTCAACACAGGGTGGGCTGGTCCTCCTGGGAGGCAGAAGAAGTCAGGGACAGATGGGGGTGTGGATTCAGGGGCACTGAAAAGACCCTTTCCTCTTCAACTCGGAAAACTTTCACACCCCATTTCTTGCCTCAAGCCCTACAATTAGAGTCTTGATTTGTTTGGCAGGAGGCACATGGAGAACTCACCGCTGTGAAAATGTAAAGAATCTTATCTCATCTTGGCACTTCAGGGTGAATGAGTTTATCAGATCATTTCCTGGGAGCTGGTTTTTGTAGAAGAACATGAAGCCCCAAGAGCCAACTGGTTCATCATCCAACTCTAACCCAGGGGTCCTCAACCTGGAGCAAGTTTACCCCCAAAGGGACATTTGGCAATGTCTGGAGACATTTTTGATTGTTACAACTGGAGAAGAGGTTCTTCTGTCAGCTAGGGAATAGAGAGGACAGGGGATGGTGTTAAACACCCTACCAGGCACACGACAGTCCCCTAGAGCAAAGAAGTGTACTTAGCCCCAAATGTCAATAGTTAAAAATTGCTGCAAAGTTTAAGTCATCTGCATCTTTGAGAATTAGCAATGAGGAAAAGGGATAACTCATCCTGTGTCTAGTTGTCAATGAAGCAAGGGCCTGCCTGGAGGAGAAGGTTCAGTGCTATTAAAGGAGAATCAGAAAGCAAAGCGTGGGCATCCCCTTCACGGCTATTACGTCATGGAATCAAAGAGCACAGCGTGTACAGCAAGGCTGCCCAGGTTTAAATCCCGCCTCTGCCTCCATCTCCCATTGTCATCGTGAGCAAACTAACCACCTCTGTGGTTATCTTTTCATCTATAAATTAGAGGTAATAATAGTACCTGCCTCAAAGATGACTAAGAGATTTGAGATAATAGGAAAGAACTCAAATGCCTGGTAATAGTAAGCTCTCCATATATGCCCACTTTCCTTATTACAAGAACAGAGACCTGGCCACAAAGAGCAACACGATGGGGCTGGATTTCTCAGGATTTTAGTATTTATTCTTTCAAGTGTTGGCCGAAAAAAAAATATCCATCATGTTCTCAGCATTATTTTCAAGCAATTCCTTCTGGATTCATTTAAATCCCCTTATCAGATTGAGTCTTTTTATACTACAAGAAACAAACAAACAAAAAGTTAATGATGAAAGGGATTAGCATTTCTAAATAACTCTGGTAACTCTGTCAAATAAATCCTGACCTATTTCAGTTCTTAATTAACTAGGTTAGCTTTTAAATGAGGCAACTTATATAATAACAGCAAGTCGGATCTGGGGCCAAATCCCCACTGGACAGTTGGATGAAGCAGCTCTTGGAAACGACCTGAATTCCGGGAGATACAGAGGTCTGCGATCTTTTTGAATCAACAGTTTGAATAATCTAATAGAAAATACACTGGGGTTTTCTGACCCTTCGATTTTAGGTGAGCGTTGGTTGAAGACAGCCTTTTCAAGCCTTGTCACCTTTTCTCGCTCTCTGCCTATAAAGGAGATAGGTAAATAGGAGAAGTCTTGATATTACTATGTGAGTGCCCCTAAGCAGTACTGAAATTAGATGTTGTCCCAAGAGAGGGCAGGGGAAGAGGTCTCCTATCTTCTAGTGGAGAACACTGATAGGTGGCTCATAATATAGTCACTATCTTGTCTTTGGTATTCATTCTGGCCTTTTTCTCTGTTTTACATATTTTCCTCTACTTGTGTATCTTCTGATGTCGGTTCTCAGCCAGCTCCTGAACCACTCTCATGAAAGCGGAATTCCCCTAAAAAATAGTAATATCTCTCTCTCTGTGTGTGTGTGTGTTATATATATATATATATATATATATATTTTTTTTTTTTTTTTTTTTTTTTTTTTTTTTCCTTAACAACAACAAAAAGGACAGTGTTCAGGTAATTGGTTAGTTTGCTTTTGGGTGTTCGAGGTAATTCTCCTTTTCCTGAAGAAATGACAAGAAAAAGAACCAGAACTTTCCGAGCTGGAGAAGGATGGTTAAGAACTTTCTCTCTTGAGAGAGAGAAGGCCAATTAGCAGGCGCACCTTAGAGTTCAGAGAAGACATTGGTGGCCTTGTCAGATCATGTCAGTTTTTTTGCTACTTAGAGATGTTGAAAAATGAACTTTGCTAATTCTTGGGCAATGCTGTTAAATCATCAGCGTTCCCAGATACATTGTCGTAAACAATGTGGTTACTCCCCAGGCTATTAAGTATGGACGGGATTGGCGCCATCCAGGTCCGTGTGGGTGTAACCTAATCACATTGTCTAATTTGTCTAACCTAATCACGTTGCAACAGTGGCGCATTTAGGTGATTTTGGCCTAACCTAAGCCAAGAGGAGCTCAACTCTCTCAGTCTGATCTGATGGTTAAGAAAGTAAAGGTCTCTCCCTTTCCTCCTTTCCCTTCTTATGCATGAATATATAATCGGATAAACTACTAGTAGCAATTTCCTTGAGAAATTGTTACTATTGTTTGTTATTGTAATTAATTACTATTAATATTATAATTATACAATTAATGTATTTAGTACAATACAATGATACAAATAAATACAATTAATGTAATTAATATAATTACAATAATACAATTAAAATTGTTCATTGTTTTTATTATATATTATAGTTTATATTATGTATGTATTATATAATATATAGATTATAATTTCATTAACAATGAAATTGTTAATAACCTTGGGAGAAGTTAGCCCAAGGACCAAGCTAGCACACCAGAGCATAGAGCCAAGACAATTACAACAAAATGGAACTAGAACCTTGATCAGACTCCCCCAGAAGTCCGATTGTCTTTTTACTTTGAAATTTCATGAGCAAATAATCCTCTTTCCTGCTTAAGATAGTTTGGGGGGAGTTGCTTGCAACTGAGAGTTTCATGATAAAGCTATCAATCTGTGCACATTTCATAGTTTTCTGGTAGCTATTACTTTATAAGTTAGACACATTTTTATCAATACATGTACCTTAGCCTTGCTATGTTCTAGCATTGTTTTTTTTTTTTTAGATTTTATCTATTTATTTGACAGACAGAGATCACAAGTAGTCAGAGAGGCAGGCAGAGAGAGGAAGGGAAGCAGGCTCCCTGCTGAGCAGAGAACCCGATGCGGGACTCGATCCGAGGACCCTGGGATCATGACCTGAGCCGAAGGCAGAGGCTTTAACCCACTGAGCCACCCAGGTACCCCTGTACTAGCATTGTTTTATTTGTTGGTATATGTATTCTTTTACCCTCGACAATTATGACCTTTTTTTTTGTTTGTTTGTTTGACAAAGTGTAAGGTAATCTCCTTGTACTATTTTGTCCATTAATTATCCATGATGATTAGAAGGTCAATACCGTAAAAGTTGCGATTCCTGTTCCCTGTTGAGCACCTAACCCATTATTAGCCACACATTGACTATTTTGAATTCTGAACCCGCCTTTCATGCCCTCTCTGCCCTGAGCTCTTTCCCCAAGCTCCCCGAGTATGATCTCCCTTTCTCTGTGGGTGCATAGGACTTTACCCATACCTCTTGCTGGACAAATCAGACTGTAATTCTTGATCTCACCTCCCAGATGGTAAACTCTTTAAAAGCAAGAAGGTTATTGGTGCCTGCCTTCATGTACCCAGCCCTGGGGATTTTAGGCTCACAGTAAGGACTCCATAAATGGTCTTATCTTTCCTCTCCTACTCTGTCTTCTGCAAAGTCACACATGGTCTTGTGCACAGTACTTCAGAATATTGCTTAAGTAGACTAGCAGAGACAATGGTTACCCAAGGGGGGGGGGTCCCAACACCCAAGTGCACACTGAATTCGAGACACGGGTGGGTTCCCACCACTCTTCCTGGTGACACCTCACACATTCTTGATGACTCACCTGGGGGTGGTTTTGTCTCTTAGGGACATTTGGCAACGTCTGGAGATATTTCGTTGGTCCTAACTGGGGTGGTGGAGTGGGCATCGAGTGGGGGGCAGGCCAGAGATACTGGTAAGCATCTTACAAGGCACAGAACAACCCCCATAACAGAATGACGTGGCCCAAATGTCAGTACTGTCGAGACAGACTCTGAATTGGAAGTCTTTCTCTCCGATTTGAACTTGAGCCCCATGAATTCATTCCTGCATCCCCAGTGCGAGTCACAGGTCTCGAGGTGACTGTTGTCACCTGTGCTTTTGCCAGAGAACCCTCTACCCCCCACTGTGGGCCACTTTGGTGGGGGGTGTTCTGCCCCTGTCCACTGTCTCTCTGCTTTTGCAATTTGGGTGAGTTAATAACTGAAATCATCTCCCCTTTAGATTGAAAACATCTGCCAGGTTAATAGGAAATGTAACTGATTTTATTTTTTAAGGCACATGATCAACTTTGGGACTGACGTAATTCTAACACTGTCAGAGTTGGGCTGTATAAATCTGCTCTCTTCCGGGGGCTCAGTCGGTTAAGCATCTGCCTTTGGGTCACATCACGATCCCGGGGTCCTGGGATTGAGCGCTGCGTCGGATTCCCTGCTCAGCAGAGAGCCTGCTTCTCCTTCTCCCTCTACCCTTCCCCTGCTAGGGTGTGGGTGTTCTATCTCTCTCTCAAATAAATAAAATCTTAAAACAAAACAAAACAAAACTCCTCCCTTCCAGGCACATTGGGAAGGAGCCAGCAGGATATAAGATTTTGGTCTTTGGGCGATTAATTCAATGAGACTCCAGTGCATCTGGACTATTTTCCAATAAGAACAATCCAGATTGTGTATGTGTTTAAATGTCTGGTATTTTGTTTAATGAACAGGGGGGTAGAACAAAAATATAAGAATTTTCTCTTTTCTCTTTTCTTTTTTAATTAATTAATGAATTATTTTTAGCATGGGTATACTACTGCAGGTTGGCCAACCAGACTGTTGGTCCATAGAATTTAATTTTTTTTTTTTTGGTTAAGAATCCATTTATTGACTTCTTTTAGAGAGAGTGCACTAGCGGGGGTGGGGAGGAGCAGACAGAGAGGGAGAGGAGCAGACTCCCTACTGAGTATGCACCATGTGGGGCTCACTCCCACCACCCTGAGATCAGGACCTGAGCCAAAATCAAGAGCTGGACCCTCACCGACTGAGCCACCCAGGCACTCCTTGAACTCACATTCAGACCCCACGACTCAAGCACGGAAGATGGCTGGAGTGGACCCATCCCAACAAGAGCATCAGAAAGAGGTCATCCTTCAGTTCTGTGTCTTTGACCTTTAGGGCCGCACTGGCTTCTTCTCTTTCAGTGACCCGTTCCATGCTCCTTCCAACACACTGTTTGTCCTGACTCAAGTTAGCCAGAGATAGTATTTGCCCCTCACAATGCAAGATGCCCCTGGCTAACAGACGGAGCTCGACACAGACCCCGAGTGAAAGAATGAACTTGCTCTCACTCTAACGAAGTGACTTCTTTGCATGTCAGAGTAAAAGGAGCTCAGGCTCTTGCTGACATTGCAGTAGAGGGTGGTGGAAATGGACAGAACATAACACAATGCCAGGAAGAACACCTTATCTCTGGAAGTTAGAAATTTTCCTCCAAAGCCAGAACCCCCTCCCTTCAGACGTGCATTTTTCCATAGATCCTAGTTGCAAGTATGGGGCTGCCTCGAAAATGCTTTTTAGAGACACATCATCCCGCAGTGACTTGAATGCACCCGTCTAGAGGATGTTTCCAGCACTCATAGTCTATCGTGTCAATAATCTGCATATTTAAGAGTCCCCACATGCTCATTGAGACGATAGATGGGACTGGTACAGTCTACTGGGTCAAAAATCTGCTTTAAATAGTCTATATACACAGTCGGTTGAGTAAATAACAGCATTTTCAAAAAGCCCCTAAATATATAATAACATGATAAATCGCATGGGCTCCTAAAGAAGCAGTCTCGCTACCGCTGATCAGGAAAATGATGTGCGCTTTAACAAGCCACTTACAAATGATCTCATCTTTCCTAGCCGTGGGAGCATTATCTTTTCCTCTGCTGTATTTTTCATGTGTAGAGGAAGGGAACCCAAACACATCCACACACACACACACGCACACGCGCACGCGCACGCGTAGCATACGTGTGTGCGCGAGATGATCTTGCATGAAATAAACGGAGTTTGAGCTACTTGTCCAGGGGTAGGGAGGCAAGACCAGGGAGCAAGCTTCGCCTCACACTGGTTTAGTCGGTTCTCCCATCACTCAGCTGTGTGTGATTCCGAGTCAGGATGAGATCCAAGTGCGCAAACCCAGTTCTGCTGAAATCAACCAGGGGCATGGAGCTGGGGACCTCCATCTGACCTCAATTTGCCGTGAAGACGACTTACTCCGGATCATTTCATTAGAACCCTTTTTGCTTAAAAACCGTGTTTATCAGTACCGTAGTCAGGTAGCCTCTGCTTGCGAAGTGCCTTGCAGTTGTCTTACTTTAGCTTCTCAACACTCCTGCGGCGGGGGTGAGGTTATTAGTTTCATTTCTAAAGATGGAGGAACTTAAGCTCTGAGGAGTCAACCACTCTCCTAAGGTCACACACCCAGAGACTGGGGGACTTGGGCTTCGCAGTGAGCTTATGAGGCTCCGGAGCCAACGCGTGCTCGTGGCTGTGCATTCAGCCCTGCTTTGTTCTGGCGTGCAAGCTGGGGTGCGTGTGCTTCTATCACGCAGTGCCCGCTTCTCGGCAGAGGCTGCATTCTGCAGAAGCTTGGATTAATAATATAGAGTTTGGGGAGGGGGGCGGTCAGGTTAGGGCAGACCGCTTCGAAACTAAGCAAGTAGGGATCCAGAGCAGAAGGGAGTAAGAACAAACATAATAAAAGTCCCAGTCCAGTTCAAAACACTCGTTAAATTCATGAAAAATAAAGGAATGTGATAGTGAATAAAGGACTTGGCCTTGGAACTACGGAAGGGAGGACAGCTGGGTAGAAAGGACTCTTGGGGGGGCGGTGGAAAGATTGTGGGGTTATGGATAGGTCCAATGAGAAAGGTCAGGGAGAGGTGACAATTGGACTTTCAAGGCTGACCATCTGAGCAGGAAGTCCATGGGCTGTCTGTGAACTGACTGCCTCCGCTGTGGCTTCTTGCATTCAACTTTGCATGTGATGGCTGTTACTTAGTGGTGCTGAACAATATTGTGTTGGGAAAAAAAAATCACAAGTGAATCGATGTGACGTCCTCATTATAGTCCTGTCATTGAACAATTTACCAATCAGGAATGAGCTAATCCACTTTACAGAAATATGAGTCGCAACAGAACAGATGTTATTTTATCTTTCATCCTTAAAGACCTTTCATGTTCAACTAACTCAGTAGCTAATATCCTGGGCGCCTTACCAATAAAACCTTAACACTGAATTAATTACTCAAGCTAACCAACTTAAGATAAAGGAGGTAAATTTAAGCCTCTTCCAGGGCACAGAATCGGCATCTTAAGACATCTCCTGTTCTGGGGAGACATGCAGGAAGAACTTCCCCTTTCCTTCTTTGAGCACCTACTTTACGCACGGTAGAGTGCGAAGGATTGGCAATGCCGAAAAATTGGCATTATTTTGGAAATATCCCGTGAGGGAGGCATTTTTCCTTCCATAATAGAGGCGAGGAACTTGAGGCAAACAGAAGAGATACAGCAGGTTCTCCGGTAGAGTCTGAAAGAAGCAGGACGGAAGCCACACACACAGCCCCAAGGCCCAAGCTCCCCCTGCCCAGGCCACAGGGAGACGGAAGGAGACACCGTGCCAGGCACTGAATGTGAAGGGCGGTCACCCTCTCCTCTCCTCTCCTCTCCTCTCGAGCTACCTTGACTCCTCCGGGAACAGATTCCATCCCTGTCACCGACACTCAATTCCTGAAATGTTTAGCCATCAAGACGGAAGATACGTCAGATCATGTCACTTGCCTGCTCAAGCCTCCCATTCCCCCCAGGGAAATCCATCTCACTTACAGAGGAAGCAGAGGCTGTCACCTTGGCCTCAGATTTTTGTGCATGGCAGCTGTCCCCTTGGACTCCAGCCCTTTCTCTCCTTCCTTTCGCCCTCAGTTTTCTGCCCAGTCACACTGGCCTCTTCACTGCCAGTTCCCAAACAAACCAGGAACACTCCCATCTTTGGCTTTCGCATTGGCTGTTCCCTCTGTGCCTTTCTTCCACCTTCTTTAAATCTTGGCTCACATGTAATTCCCTAATGACGCTCCCTCTGATTGCCCTGTTCAGAATTCCAACTGGTCTCCCGACTCGCTCAGGATGGCTGGTTCTTTCATCCTGCTTTACTGTTTCTTTTCCCATAATGTGCCATATTCAAACTTAGCCCAGAATGGATTTTTTTCTGATGGCGATCGTTCATGGTGATCTTTCTTTGTTAGGCTGCAGCTCCGTAAGAGCAGGGACCTTTGTCTGGGGTTGGACACTGCCGTGTAAGCAGCTAGAGCAGTGTGTGTGGCACATAGTAGGTGCTCAATAAATATTCACTGACTGGCTCCATGGATAGTTCAAGAACCCTGGGCATCTTTAACTCTGTGAAGTGCACAGACGTTAGCACTCACCAGGACCTCTCCGGATTACAGTGGATTTGCCCTGACTTCCTATTCTCTGAGAAACAGTGGCCCAAGGAAACTGGTCTTGCTTCGCAGCCTTCCCAGTATGCTAGGCTTTTTAAAATTCACTCTGGTCCAAATGTAGGCGTAAGTTCAGGCAGGAACACTGAAATGCCTACTGTAAAGTTAAAGATGCCTCTTAATCAGAAAAATACTCCAAGGGTCCATGCTTTATTGGGTTTATAGCCACATAGACTCTGGGCTGCAAGAGAGACACAACCGGGATAGTGAATATATTTCCTAAAGTTATTGAAGCTGGGCATTTAAAAACTTCTTAGTTGCTTGGAAGAACATTCTAAAGCATCTTCTTTTATCCCTCCCTTCTCTATCTCTGGTGCTGTGACACTGTGATCCCTGGTTTCAGGACACAGAAACTCTGGACCAGACGCTCTCCTTTCTTTGTTGGCCTCTATAGTGATTTGGTAATGTCTGGGTTTACACCAAAGCATCTTTCTCAGACTGGAAGTTCCTCCTCACTCTCCATCCATAAGGCGGCAAAAACTGAGTCTGTCCATGGGAATGAGTAGACGGCATGCTGTTTGAGGTGGGGGAGATCCCTGCTCTGCTGCGTACTAGCTGTGTGTTCTCGGGCAAGTCACACAAGTGGTCCAAGTCTCAACTTCCTCATCTGTAACATGGGCATGATCACAGCACCAGCTCTCTCTGGCTGGTGGGAGGCTTTAATGAGGAAATGACACGGTTCTTCTGCCATGTTTTCTGCTTCCTCGTCAACATTTCAGTCTTAGCCTAAAGATCCCTGGAGGAAATTTCCTGGCTCCCTGCTGAGGAACAGACCGCCCGTCCCCAACCCTTGTCTATTCTCATGGGATTCTTCTCTGGTGGCTCCCATCAAAACTGCACTCAAACAATTGTATGTATAACCGTTAAATTCTGAACCTTGCCACTGAAACTCTGTTAGGGCTGGGACTTGGTGTCTCATGCATTGTTCTATCTTCAGCATTTTTTCAGAGAGCCTGGAGCATAGCATATACTTTACACACAGCATTTCAGTGATTCCAAGGCCTTTCTTTCATATTTTAACAACTCAGAAATTAGGGTGCATCTTACAATCAATGCTAACTTAAAATGGCGGCCAGGGGGCAGTTGCAAGCTATTTCACGAATGCCTTCACCAATTTATTTTGCTTATCTTTTCCTTTTTATATAAACATAGGAGTGTTACATTAGAAAGCTCATTTAAAAATAAGCTTTAAAGAGTCGTTCAGTAAGTATAAAATAGAAATTCTAAGTGACAGGAGGAGAGCAGTGTGTCACAGTTTAATTGTAACCGTTTTTCTTTCCTAGTGGGGCAAAATATTAGCAGTACGGCGTACAGAATGGGCTCGTAGATGAAATACTGTAATTGTAGAATGGAACTAGATGGGAAAAGTGCTCTGCCCAGGGCTGGGCACCCAGAAAGTACTTCTGAGCCATGATGATTCTAATTCTACGGAGTCTCCGACGAATTCAGTATTTTGAACACCAATATTTTTCCTTAGCGATTTGGATTCCCCTGTGACATACCTAAGGTTTTTTGTTTTTTTCTTTTTTTAGAGAGTGAGAGACTGACCAAGTAGGGGGAGCAGCAGGCAGAGGGAAAAGCAGGCTCCCTGCTGAGCAAGGACCACCCCCGCCCATTGACTGCCCTGCCCCATGCGGGACCCCATCCCAGAACCCTGAGATCATGACCTGAGCCAAAGGCAGACGCTTAACTGACTGAGCCACTCAGGCACCCCACTTAAGTTTTTTGCAGAAATGTTCAATAGTGGAGGTTTTTGGTTAGGTAAACACAGCCCCAGCTGGAAATGGGCTCTCTGTTGTATTACTCTTCTGTCTTTTCTGCCTGTTGGAAGGCTGTGCGGAACCCAGTCTGGATGCCCTGGTTTTCCCAAACCCTGAAAAACATAGGCTCCAGAGAGTTTAGATGGATGAACCAGAAAACCCCCCAAATGTATGAAGTACTGGAGAGGAGGGTCCAGGAGAGAACAATAGAGAGACAGATCCAAGGCTGTCTTGGTTTTATGGGAAGAAAGTCAAAGATGTTGCTTCGTATCAGCTGGGGCTTCATCATTATTTTGTTTGTTTGACTTCTAGGACCAATTTGTGGTGATTTACATAATTTAAAATTTTAGGGAAACTTAATAGGCCTTTCAAATTGTAGAACTTCCCATACCGTGGCTGAGGGGAGCCACAAATACTGTGTATATCTCTACATTTTCCCATAAAGTGGTTGACCACAGTCTGCTGAGTATCCTTTCCCTTATGGGGAAGGAAATTTCCTCAAGGCCAAGAAAGTGGATTTCTGCTAGACACATAGTAGAGGCTCGATAAATACACGTTGAATGACCCAGGACAAAGGCCAAGATCATTGCTAATATCATGATAAACCCACTGCAGATCCCTACTGCCATGTATCCTACCCTCTGCTTGGCTTCTAGCCCTTCTAGAGACTTCACTGGGCATCCACCTCCGTTCTTAAATACCCTTCAGAGGTTAGTGGCTTCTGGGGCCATCTCCTAGGGTGATCCCCTTAACACAGCAGTGTTGATTTTGTAGATAACCCAAAAAGAACAGCTCTCCAATAAACCAAGTCATCCATTGCCAGTTGAAGTCAAATCACTTTACTGCAGATTCTTTCTGAAGGGGTGCATGGATTGATTTACAAGCGTAGCTAGTTAGAAAGACATTCAATGATTTGTATATGCAGGATGTCAAGGATGCCCTATATTCTCCCTCCTGTCACTGTATGAATGATATCCTCTCAACTGTTTATTCCGTTTGTTTTAGCCAAACATAAATAGACTGCAAACATGACTGTGGCTAAAGGCATTTGCAGAAAATAAGCTTCTTCGACTCCAGATACACTGACAACGGAGACAAAGTGAAGTTGCCGCTATTTGACAAACACCCCCCTTCTCTCAAGAAAGAAAGGCAGACAGAACATCCGGCTTCTCCATGCTTGAAGGAGATGTAGAGTTCAGAACTTTTAAAAGCTCTTTTTACTTTTGAGTCTGCATGGTTAATTTAATTTTAATTTCTATGACTGTTTTAGGAACTTCAAAATACTTTTTCTTTTATGGGTTTTTTTTTCTGGGCCAATGTCGATTTCCCCCTCCCTTCCACCTGTCTGCAGAGGATGGGGAATTCCGTTGGATTCCCTGTGCACAAAGGCACAGCCTTTGGGTGCTCTGTGCCACACAGAGACAGGTGTTTCCTTCCAGCTGTGACCATGGAGTCTACTCAGGTCTCTGCTGCGTAGAGACACAGCCACCGTGTGGCAGCTGCTTTGCTGATGGGGATGGACATCTGGGTCAGGGGAAAGGGGAGGGGAGAGGGAAAAGGAGAAATAAAGCCATTATCCTTCAAATTGCGTTGCATAGTCTGCTTCAGGGGAAGTGATCCAACCGCAGTTCTGAATTCTATATACTGTTCGTTTATGTTTTTACAGTGCTTGTGTTGATGTGGGGTTTGCTTGTGTCCACTCTCAGCACGGTATAGGGAGGCAGTAGCCATAAATACACGCATGAAAAAAGTGAATGAGCATGAACGACGTTAACTCTTTGCGGGCCAGCCCTGGGACAGGTGAGAGGGCGCGGTGAGAGGGGCTGGGGTTTGTGGGGTTTGTATTGGTCCCCCTTCCTCCTTTTCTTCTAGATGGCCAGGTTGAAAGGTGAGGAAGGGATGCTGTTCCCCAGGAGGAAAGGTGATGGGGCTGAAGATGCTTCTAGCTCCTGAACTCAATAATCAGCCATTTAATTTGAAATGCTGAGCACCTACTGTGTGCGCTGGGCTCAGGACCAGAGACAGCAGTGAAGAAACCGCCACACGTGTTCTAACCTCACGGAGATAGAACTTCGCAGGTGAGGCAGACATTAACTTGATGAAATATAATCTCATAACTTTTAATTAGGTGTGTGATAAATCATCTGTCTTTGAATGAGTGATAACAAAGGTCAGGTGTGGACAGAAAAGCATACTGCTCTTTTTGCTACTTTAAAGCATGAAGCCAATGGCAAGGTGACATCACTGGTGTTTCTATTTGCAAAGCTGTGGCAAGTGAGCCCGGGCGAGGGTGGCTGACTGGTTGGGCTGTGTCTCTGTGGGGCGAGGCGCCTGAAGGAAACATTGACTGAAGTCACTTTGAGGGTCACTCGTGATTTACTCAGCTTGGGTAGACAAACGATGCCTTGTGAACCAATGCCACCCAGCCCAGGGCTGAGCCCTCTGCTCATTCTGGAGGTTTTCATCTTCTTTCATCTTCTTTTAGCTTTCTGTGTCTAGAGGGGGGCTCTAAAAGCAAGGGTGCAGATAGTCCTTGACTCCTGAGTTTGGGTCAACACTGTTAGAAAACTAACCTGAAGACTGATTCTGTGAGACACCTGTTTGGAGAACTCCCTATTGCTGTATCACTTGTTGAAATGGAGTGATTGGTACCATTTCTATTCTAGGGGATGCAAACTCCTACATCTTTAGAGCACTGATCCTTAATTAGGAGGGATGAGGGGCAATTTTGTTCCCTCCAGGGGATGGGTGGTAATGTCTGGAGAAGTTCTAGTTGTCCCAACTTGGGAGGGTTTGCTACTGACAACTGGTAGAAGCCAGAGATCCTGTTAAACAACATACCACACCCAGGACGGTCCCCCAGAGCCAAGAGATCCCAGGCCCCAAAGTCCATAGGGCCGAGGTTGAGAAACCGAATGCAAGAAACAATTTCACTGCATATAGGTCCTAAAAGACTATTATGTCATTTCAAAAAATAATAAACCTCAGTAGTTATCATTCACAACCTGACCAGAAAACACAGGGATAAACATGAACTCTAGACCTAAATTTTGTGAGGTTCAGTGTGAATAGCTTTAGCTTGAAAAAGTCAATTACATGTAATTTTTTCCCCCCTCATTCATGGTGCCCTTTCACTGATGTTGGGAGGGAGTACCTAAGTGGCAAGTCCCAGAGACACAGAATTCTGAGTTGAACATCACAAAGTCTGGTGTATTGTTTTATATTTTCCCCTTCTCTCTCTGTGAGTGTATGTGTGCGTGTGCATGTGTGTGTTTATTGTGTAGGGAGTGTCCACCTCCCAATGAAAATATCTAAAGTGATGTAAGCAACCGATCAGAATCAAAAGAAAAATAAAGCCCACCATTTAGAATTATAAAGATTTGCCATCAGCTAGATACTTGGAACGATTTGATATGAACTTTGTTTTATAAAGTAGACAGACCATGGTAAAGCTTTGAAACTTCAGTTTGTTTAAAAAAAAAAAAAAAGAAAAAAAAAAGGAAAAAAAATGGAAGGAAAGAAAGAAAAATGGGGGAAAAATACTGTAACAGCCTCACTCCCTTTGAAGTCAGTACTGATATAGCTCTGAACAGATCCATTCAAGTTCAACTAACATCAGACAAATGTTTAGTGTATCAGAGGAAGCCACAAAAGCAAGGATTTCATCAATATTTCACAACAGCCTCAGGGAAACTGTAGATTGCAATGCTGTAGGGCAGCTAATGGAATTACACACAAGGGTTTTGTACATTTAAAATAAGCAGCTACTAAAAAAAATTACCCTTCAGTTTGATAGAAACTGTATAAAACTGCAGATAGGAAACAATTAAATTGCTCCCAACATTTATCCGTGTCACTCTGATGGGTCATTTAATAACAGGTATTACTGCGTGTGTGTTTCCCTCCCCCCCCACCCTTAGGAAGGCAATAATAAAGATTAACATTTATGAAAAGAAACATAAAATATAGCACAGCCAAATGAATAATTAAAGACAGTTTTGAAGAACACTTGCCATCGTGCGCCGTGAAGTCTTTCCCCAGTGACAAAATATGTTTATATAAAATATAATTATAAGTAGGCAAAGGCTGCAAGAGAGACCCACTGACCCTTGTTTGTTTTGATGTTAAAAATAATGCGGAGGTATTTCCTCGGAATGTGTGGGTTACTGGGACCCAACACGTGCGTTATTATCTGGTGGGACTCAGGACGCTGAGCGGCTGGCTTTCTCTTTTGGAAAATTTACAGAGGTAGAGCAGGAGCTTGCAAAATGCTATCCAATAAGCCAGTGTGAGATCAGCATTTTCTCCCCTAACGTCCTTTTGCTAGAGTAAAAAATTCTGCATATGAAAGCAAATTGCATTTTCAAAATTGATACTTCTGTGACCACAGAAACATCACCTGGCTTTCCTTACTCTTGGAGCTTCAAGTTTCTCAGCAAAGAATCCTGCTACTTATTTCCCTTTCGCAGAAGGAGGAGTTTTCGGACGCCTCTCCATCAGTGGTTCTCAACAGGGCGATTTTGTCTGCCACGGGACAAGCGGCAGGATGTGAAGGCATTTTTGTCTCCCATTAGATGGGTGGGGATGGTGGCGATGTTACTGGCATCCACTGGGGAGAGCCCAGTGTTGCTGGAGAACATCCCACAATGTGCAACATGGAATTCTTTGGCCCCGAGGGGCAGTCCTGTCGAGGTTGGGAAAACCTATTCTAAGCCATTTGCCCACCCGAGCTTTATTATTTTAATAATGGCCTTGTTAATATGGTGTTCTAAGCTCTCAAGCGTTCACTGGTTTCACACGTGTGTACTGAAGAGCGTCTGCGTGAAACTTACAATGCTAAGTCCTTTGGAAAAGGCAGAGAGGATTTGACATGGTTACTGACCACAGACTATTCTAATTGAAAGGTGATGTTTTATGTATGTATATATATGTGTGTATACATATACATATACACTTGTGTATACACACATATACACAAGTATATATATGTATATATATACACACACACATAAAATTATACATATTTACACACATATACACACACACATACACTCACACATTTGGTAACAATAGCAACTGTTATTTCCTGACCACATAGCATGTGAGAGGTGCTTTGTATACAGTATCTCCTTGTACTTTTACAACAACTCTGGAAGAAAATATCTCATCATACCCTTTTTACAGATAAGGGGACATGGCTCAGGGTCATTGTCAGAATATGGCTGTGGCCAGGCTGAGACCCAGACCCCTGTCCTGTCACCAAAGCTCCCATGGCTGCTGGACTTATTTGCAGCTGAGCTAGGAGCATGTGTGTGTGTGTGTGTGTGTGCGCATACACGTGTGCGTGTGCCTGTTGTGTAGCGCACAAATGCTGCTCCCCTCTCACTTGCAAGGAAGAAATAAAGGATGATTCTGACGCAGGAGCCAGGAGAGCACACCTCCCTTTGTAGGCATTTGGGGATAACAGGTAAGAGAAAAGCCGCCAGGCAGCTACAGCAGGGACTGTGGTCCAGGGGGAAGGCTCACGTGGGGATAGTCCCTTGTCACATCTGTTTGCTTTTAGAGGAAGAATGTGTAAGCCTGTGTGTGGAGGGACATGCAACTGTGGCCGGTCAGGTAGAAGTGGAGAAGGAGGGAGACAGAGTTGAGTTTGCAGAAGCAGGTAAGGATGTCACCTGGTCAGAAGAAATGTTCAATTCTGAGCCAGCGAGTTGAGAGAAGCGGCTGTAGGAAGGGCTAGAGGAAGAGCTGGAGAGACAATGTGCAAAGTTCCAGGGCCCACGGTAAAAGTGGGAGACAGGCCATGTGCCGTGGAGAGGAGCCGTGAGCGGGCGCCATGGGGAAGAGGGGCGGAAAGAGTCAGAACAGGATGCAGCCGGGAGGGAGGCCAGAGTAGGGACACGCTGAGGAGTCAGCTGGGCCCCACTGGGTCTGCGACAGAACTGGCCAGAAGGTGCAGGCGTCCTGGGCCAGGCCTGACTGTCTGGGAGCCAGAGAGCGTGATGGACCACACCCATCCTTTCCCTACTTTGTCTCCACTAGGAAGTCATGCCCAGTAGGACTGGAAGGCCACTTGGGACTCCCAGGAGCTGCAAACAATCAGAGAGCACGGGCCCTTGTAGGAAGGCCATGCATGCAAATTCACCAACACTTTGTAGGTCGATCACATTAAGCTGGACTTGAACCTCACCCGTGAGCCGTCCGTTTCAAATTCCCGGTCTGCAATCTTTTTAGGGTGATATGTGTCCATGCACATATACACTCCCTCACATATCTGCATATTCTTTGTGTCATACATGTTCCTTATATTCTAATGCATAGTATTATATATACTTTGGCACAAATGGGATTCTAACATAAATAAGCTGTAGCAGAATTTGTTCGCTTACTTGTGTCCAAATAACACACGGTGGAGGGTATTTAACCCTGTCCCTGCTTCTTTTTTGATAGTTTAGGGTTCACATGGTGGTATTACTGGGGTAGCGACCAGGCCGCTTTCCCACTGGTTAGAAACTTCGTTAGAGCATTTGTGACATCATGGAAAAAGACTTGAGTCTGAAATTTGGACAATTAGGTTGAAGTCTCCGTTTTCTCAATGAGTAAGCGGTATGGTTGTAGCAAAGCTACTTGGTTTCCATTTCCTTAGCTATAAATCAAAGCCACGAATAGTTGCCATAGCCGTGTTGAGATGATGTGAACAATTAGACGGCATCATAGCAAATAAACATGCTTGTGCTCCCTTCGGCGTTAAGTTGAAGTGAGAGCTATGGGAATACGAGCATTCCCCGTGCTCTAAGGGTGAAGGCACCTGGGGAGGACAGGCTTTGCAATCTTTGTTAACCTTTGTCAAGACTTGCCTCTCTCCGTTAATGGGTCAGTCAATCACTTAACATTTTTTGAGAGCCTACTATGTACAAGCCCCGGGGGACCCTTGGGGCTCCCATCCAGGGAAGTACACATGATAAGACCTATAGCAAGCTGACTTGACCTCTGTTTGGCGTAGAAATGGGATGGTCCTTAAGCATGGGGGAGGATGGGTAAGAAAAAAAGGAGCAAAGATGGGTGGGTCTTCCTTCAATAGCCTCTCCCTCCCTCCAAGATGAATGGAAAAAGATGACTCAAACCAGGGATAGGCAATATATGGCCCATAGGCCAAGCCTAACCTGCCAGTTGTTTTGGTAATTAAAATTATATTGGAACATAGCCACACCTAGTCTTTAATTATAGTTGCTTTTGCGCTGCAATGGCAGAGTTAAGCAGTTGCAACAGAAATCTTATGGCCAGCAAAGCCAAAGATATTTACAGCTTGGCCCTTTGCAGAAGAAGTTTGACAACCCAGATTTAAGCAATCACATGAATAATTAATCATGGCTAACTTTTATGGAATAAGGTGCACACATCCAACGATAACAGCCATTCATTAAGCTCTTAGTGCAAGCTGGGGAACGCACTAGCATTTTACCTATGTTCTCATATGGTAGCTTCAAAATAACAGCATGAGGACAGTACCATCATTACTCCCATGTCACAGTTCCAGAAATTAAGGTTCAGTGACATTAAGTAACTTGCTCAAGGTCACACAACTATTCTATGGGATTCGATCCCAATTTTGTCTCCTTCCAGAGCTTGTTTTCTTATAATGTCAGAGTTTTCCAAACTTCAGTCTCTCATGATTTTTTTTGAATAATGGATCGTCATGGCATTGGTGCCTCTAAGCTTCATCCTAGGAAATGATACTCAAACCATTTCTATTTGATGATCTATTTGATACATCAAATAGAAGATACCTGTAGATTCTCATGCAGATGTAAGAAATAATACAGAGAGATCCCCAGGCCCCCAGGGATAACATTGTGTGTAACTAGAGTGCAAGGTAATAGCCAAAAAACCAACATTCATAGAACCCTCCACTTGTTTAGAGCTCACCAGTTTTACCCATATTCGTGAGTGTGTAATTCGATCACGTGGGTAGATTTTGGTGACTCCCACTGCCATGGAAATACAGAAGAGTTCCATCATGAGGATGAGGAATCCCTCCCCCCATAATATTTTTTATAGCCCCAGCTCCCTCACCCACTCCTGCTCCCCTGTCATTCCTAAACTGCTTCTTATCTCTCTGATTTTGTCATTACAAGAATGATAGATAAATGGAGTAGGTTAGCTTCTGAGTATGTAAGCTTATGAGACTGGCCTTTTCCAGTAAGTGTAATTCTTGTCATGTATGTTTTTTAAATTCACCCTGAAATACTATATAACTTTCAGAAGTTAAAAAAAAAAAGCTCATTTATGTTAAGAGGACCTTGATTGCCACCAGCGTACCTATGCCAAACCTTAGGAAACGCTGCCACAAGCCATAGTAATACCTGCCAGACAAAGACAGAGCGAGATAATGCAACCATAAAGACATTTTCAACTAACAAAAGTCTCTAGATCAAGGCTGCCTCATAGAACTTTCTTCAATGGTAGGAATGTTGGCTGTTTGAACCATTCAATATGGTAGCCACCAGCCTCGTGCAGCTACTGAGCACTTAGAATGTGGCTTGTTCCAAGGAAGAAAGGAATTTTTCACTTTATTTCACTTTAACTGATTCAAATTTACATCGATAGAGCCACTGGTGGCTAGTGCTTTCTCTGATGGACAGTGCAACTCTTTTAGATATTGGGTGTAAAACATTAAATGGAAGTGACTACATTACTTATTTCTCTGTATTTTATTTTGTCCATACAATGACAATCTGAAACAGTAAGAAATCTTTTTTAAACTGCCTTCTAATGGATTTATTTGTGGGGATCTCAACTTGTTCCAGAAGGTTGCATGTGGCTAAGGCTGATAATAGCCCTCCAGGCACCGTTGCTGACTCTGGCCATTTGGCAAATCTCATTGCCTCACCAGAGAGCATTCAGAGTGACCCTGCTCCCAAGGTTTCTTCTCTGTCCCCCCTCCAAGGGACAGAGACTTTGGACACACAGTCATACATTAACTCAGACACATTTAGCATGAGGTCTAATGGACTTCGCAAAGGATGTGAAAAGGTCCTGTTGATTACGAAGAACTCAGAGCGGCATGGCTTCTTTAGGAAGAGGTGCATTCAGAGCAACTACTGGTGGTCATATTCATAAATCCTTGCTGATTAACAGGACCTACTCCTGATGAATTTAGTTCGCACCACTGGTCTGGAACAAGGTGCGTCATTGAAAGCTGAGTGTCCGGGGAGATGCCAGGATGTTGAGTTCTCAGGGTTTGTTGGTAGCAGCGCCACCAAGAAGGGAAAAAATAGCAATGACAACTTTGTGTACCTGGGGACTGAATTCTAAAAAGAGGGGGAATTTGTGGGGAGGTGGGTGGGGTAAACTGCCGGAAAGACTTGCACAGAGCCAAGTATGGTCCTCGAAATAGGAAGAAGTATGGTCTGGAGCTCCTTCTTATTTCTTTCAGCCTAAATATCACGGGCAGCAAAGGCTAGCTTTTGACCATTAGCCACCCACACTCAAAGACACGTACCCCTTAAAACACAACATCGGCATGAAGGTCGTTACCCTGGCCAGTCTCTTATTTCGCCTGACTTCACAGATCTGTAAGGCGTTAGCGGTTGCAAGAGATTGATATGATAGTTTGTGAGTAATTTGGATGAACTATAACACTAACCCAGTAAAGTATTATAATTTTAAATGTGTCCAGAAAATAATTGAAATTCTGGCTTAGCTTCATCATAATGCAAACTGCTGGGTATATTTAACAGCTGACTAGCTTAGCATGAATATTGCTTTAGAAATGGGGTCATATTGTTTTTACGAAACAATATTGCTCTCAAACACGTAAGGAGGGGAAAAAAGCAGGAGATTATGAGTATACTTTTAACCTTTCTGTCTCTTTCTATCTGTGTTTATGACGGTGATTTAGGTATTTGGTGTTGTTTGAAGGCAAACAAAGAAGTTACCAGCATTTAAAAGAGATCTGGCAATGAGCCCTTGGCCATCAGATTCCTTCTTATTACCACTCTGTCATAAAATTTCAGTTCGCCATCAGTCTGTTTTTCTAGATCCCGGTCAGGAACAAGAAAGATAAGATTATCCCCTCCTGACCACAACCGGTATCATTAATAGGTTGCCCCCTGTAGTTACCTACAGGGTAACACGAAGTTTTCTTTTAAAAAAATTTTTTTTGGGGGGGGGGCGCCTGGGTGGCTCAGTGGGTTAAAGCCTCTGCCTTTGGCTCGGGTCGTGATTCCAGAGTCCTGGAATCGAGCCCTGCATCGGGCTCTCCGCTCAGCAGGAAGCCTGCTTCCCTCTCTCTCTCTGCCTGCCTCTCTGCCTACTTGTAATCTCTGCCTGTCAAATAAATAAATAAAAAATAAAAATCTTAAAAGATGGAAACTCTCACACTTAATCTCACACTTGGAAAATCCACACTTAATCTCACACTTGGAAAATCCAACACTTAAAAGATGGAAAATCTCACACGAAAATCCAGATTTATGAATGTTCCTGGAAAGTGAGAGGATCTGGCAGTAGTGGGCTTGCATTCCTGCTAGAGGAAAAATCCCAGCCCTGTGCAGAGGCTGACACCTTGAGATGCATGAAAGGCATCTTTTTTTTTTTTTTTAAGATTTTGTTTATTTATTTGACAAAGAGAGATCACGAGTAGGCAGAGAGGCAGGCAGAGAGAGAGAGAGAGGAGGAAGCAGGCTCCCTGCTGAGCAGAGAGCCCGATGTGGGACTCGATCCCAGGACCCTGAGATCCTGACCTGAGCCGAAGGCAGTGGCTTAACCCACTGAGCCACCCAGGTTCCCGAAAGGCATCTTTTAATTTCCCTCTCTGGCTACCTGAGTTTCTGATTCCTGATACCCAATGTTGTGTTCCTAGTCCTTCATACAGTTGTGCCCTACAATGCATCAGGGTGCACGACTGATCCATGATACTTGGCAGTGGTCAGCAAACTTCTCCTGTAAAGAATGAGTTCGTAAACATTTAAGACTGTGGGTCGTACTGTTTCTGTTGAAACTACTCAATTTTCCTGTTGTAGCATCAAAGCCACTATAGGTGTTACATAAATGAATGGGCGTGTCTGTGATCCAATTTATTTATGAAAACAGGTTGATTCATGAACTATATAATTTGCCAACACCTGGCATAGGAGAAAAAAAAAATCTGTCTCTGAAACAATAACCTTGTAGAGGAATTTTTCAACAGAAAGTTTTTGATAGATGGGGAAGGAATTCTTCCAAAGGTGGGGTTCAACCTCTGAAACCACCATCTTCAAGCATGTGTGGGTGTGTGTATACAAATGTGGATGTGTGTGTCCTTAACTCATTCCCCACTTTGTTCATTCTAACCAACACTTACCGACTCCTTGTAATTATTTTTCTCTAAGTATCTCTGTTGGAAAAGACTTTCCTCCTAAGGAAAATGGGAAGAGTTTAAAATATGTTCCTTCATGGAAGATTAGCTGAGATCGATTATTCTGGCTATGGGGTAAGGAGTTTCGATTGAGAATAGTTGTGGCAGAGAAGTGAAAGCTGAGAGACCTCACTGCTCTTCTTTGAGAGGGTGACAGTTTTCTTGTTGTATCTCATAGTCAAGCATCGCTGCAGCTCTCCAGCTGGAGTGAGTGTGAATGCCAGCTCTCTCTCCCTGTCTTTTGAGTGTCACTTAATAGGGCCCCAGCTTTCATTTACGAAAAATGAAGAGCTAGAACCAAATCAGAGGTATCTTTTTTTTTTAAGGTTTTATTTATTTATTTGAGAGAGAGAGAGAGAGCAGAACAGGGGGAAGGGCAGAGGAAGTAGGTGCTGAGCAGGGAGCCCGATGTAGGGCTTAATCCCAGGACTCTGGGATCATGACCTGAGCCGAAGGCAGATGCTTAACCAACTGAGCCATCCAGGGGCCAATAGAGGTATCTAAATGGTAACTTTGGGCCAAATCTGGTACACATATATATTTACTTTGGTCTAGAATATTTAAAAAAAATAGTTATTGGCCTTGAGAAATCAGAAGATTTCACCCCAGAAAAACAGATTTTTTGGCCTCTTAAAAATCATTTAAAGATCTGGTGACAGGAACACTCATTCTTCCATGTATATAACTGGTGGGGCTGAGTGGAGGTACTTTCTTTGATCATTTTGAGTTCATTACTAGTCTTGCTTCACCCACGTAAGTTACTGTGCTGATAAGCCTGTGAGTTTATAAGCCAAGGACCAGATAATTTATAGGCTTCCTTAAGGACTTGGCATCTAGGATTCTAGTCTCTCCAAGTAAAGGCAATAGACACAATAGGTGAGCCCATAACATCTCCCAAACTTTGTCAATTCAAGGATGAATAACTATAACCTGATCAATACAGTGGAGAGTAATCTTGCTTACTGTGGTTCAGTGACAAATCTAATACGAAATGATGCAGAAATGGGAATCCACATTTCATTGCCAGCCCTTCTCAACTGCAGAAGAAAACAGCAAAAACAACACTTGCTTTCTGTTGGGGGATGTCAAGCTTCACAAATATTATTTCTCGTGGCTGGCTAAACTGCTCAAGACTGTTTTTATGTTTAAAAAGCCTGAGGGAGGGACACAGAGAAGAGAACGGATGAGGACACCCATCTTATGGGGGAACTTATTGCATTTCAAATAGACTTTGGGTTTACCTGTAGTCTTGGGCCAGTGGAGAAAAGAGGAATTGGTGTCCCATGAAAATACCATGAAAAGACCCTAGAGGAAGGAACAGGGTAAAGAGCCCTTTTCACCATGACTAAGTTTCCCTCTTGACAATGGCACCCAACATGGACCTGGGGCTCTGCAGGCTCTAGTTCTCATTTTGCCCAGCCTTGTTTTGAATCAGCTGATCCCTAATACTGGACTGATTAAGGCTATGTGGCATAGCCTTAATAGGGTCTATGTGCCATAGACCCTATTACTGGACAACAAACTACATTCGACTCTATCAGATGGTGTCCAAAGTGGGGTGGCAAAGAGATGCTGAACAGAGACCAGAAAAGCAACACTACATCATTTAATAAACACCTCCGTAAAGAGAGATGCTCATTCCCATTTTTCTTGAAAGCTCTCAGCCTATTTTCTCATGTTTAAGAGACACCATCACAGGAAACATCTCGTTTTCTTTATGAAAAGAATGACAAAAATACAATGATAAATAGCTTTTGCTATATGGCCTCAGGGAGACAACAGAAATAGATGGACATTGGGAAGACGGGCTAAGCGCCAGCCCCATGGGAATGGGATGGCTACAACCCAGCCCCAACCCACCTTGCCATGCATGAACAAAGAACCAGTGAGACAGAGTTTTAGATTTTGCAAAAACAATATGGCAATTTGAATTTTTATGGAGAATCTCCTGATCATTAAAATTCGGCCATACCCTTTACTTTATCATTGTTATAATTACTGCCGCCATTGTTGTTGTTGTTGTTGAGTATTTTCTGTGTGGACCAAACAAAATCTGTCTGCAGCCCAAATTCAGTTACCCCTGTGCCAACTGCTCTGAAGTGCGAGCTTGCCTAATGCGTCCCCATGCTTTCCCATCTCTCCATCTGAATCGTAACAGGTGATTTGAGACCATGTGGATGGGTGAGCACACACACAGCTCTGTTACTGGAAAGTCACTCAAAACCAATGTTCTAAATCACAGGTCAGAGGCCCTCAGTCTATAGATGGAGTCCTTGGGAAACAAACCCAGTACAGGATGACAGTCAGCACAGCGCCTCGAAAGAACTGGACCTGAGGAGCTGACTTTGTCCAATCTGCCATTCGTCCATCCTTCCCCAGAACCTTGGCTTTCCTATTTTTAAAAACGAGACGTTTCTCCCAAAGTAAAATACAAGGCCATGTTGCTGGGTGATGAAGCCACCTGGGATCAGCAGCATCCGCCTGAGTGTTTTCTCCAACATTAATTCGGTTTGCATACCTTCCCGTTGCTGTGAGGATAAGACAGAAGCCATATCCCAGGACGTCCGTGAAACCCACTGACTAGGGCGGCTCCATGGAAACCCGGGGTTACGAGACTGGGGGCGGTGGGCCGGGCGCAGGCTTCGAACACGTTTTGTTTAACCGACACATCATTTGGAAATGGGAAAATTTCACATTTAGGCTGAGATGGGGTCTGTCTCCTGAGAGCTGACTTCTGACATTACCGGCCCTGCCTTGTTGCCTGGGAGAGCTAGACCACGGCTATCCTCTCTGGAATGAGCAGGGGGGGTTGGCTATGGTTCCTACCCACTCCCTAAATGACTCCCAGCTCTCTGCTCTCTGCCATCATTATTCGTCTGCTACTCAAATGTGTCATCCCCAGCCTGGGGAATCTGAAGCGCTAGGTAAAATGTCCATTTGGGTTGTTATTCTTTTCCATCCATCAACCCCTACTGACTGTGAGCCACATATTTACTTCTCTGGGGCTCAGTTATCTGGTCTTTAAAATGGGAATGATTGTATCCCATTTGCCTGGAGCGGGGCGGTGGGGGGGGGCATCTGGCTCCCAGAGCTGCTAGTCTGGGGGATGTCCGGCCAGCAGAGGGCGCTGGTACAAAAGGTTGCAGGTGGACCAGCACGTGGGGACCGGGCAGGTAAGGCATCAGGCCGGGTAGGAGCTCTCTCAGGCCTGTTCTGCCTTTCCCAACTTGGGAGGACACAACTTTACAGAGTGGACATGACAGTGAGCAATTACTCATCTATCGATACAGCTGCACATCGCCAGCAATGTGACTTTCTGGAATATGTAATGTGACCACAAAGTTTCTGAGGCGGCAGCCTGACAATCAGGCACTAAAAATAACAAACGGGCTGTTCTGGAACAGAAAGAAATGGCCCCTTTGGAAACTGGAGACGGGCCATTCTTTGGCTCTGCTCGCTGCCAGAGCCCTGCGCAGAATTCTCTGGGCGGTGGGGAGAGTCGGTGAGGAGAACTCGTGGCGTCTGAATGGTGTGTTCGCTTTTGCACAACCCGGGCCTGGCAAGGTGCAGACAAATTGGAGCAAGTTCAGAGAGGAGTGAGATAGATGATTAAGGGGAAAAGGGATTGATTTATAGGGAAAGATTAAAGCAGCCCCACACGTCTGAGCTGTCTTCCACGGGTGACAAACCCGGGAGTGACAAGCCGGAACTCCACACACCTTCGAAAGGTGTAAACACCAGAGAGGAGGAATTAGCACAGTGTGAGTTGCTTTTAACAGGATTTTCTGGGATGATGTTGACACCAGAAAAATGTTGGTGGCCAGTAAGCGCTGGTTGAGCTCACCTATGCCTGGGAACCATTTATTGTTCTGATTGCATCTGCCGTAAAATGACATTTTCTAGCTTGGCATGTGTGGTCTCTGTAATCTGGCTCTGGTCTACCTTTCCTTCCACTTCCGCACCCTCCCCTCCTTGCCGGGGACCCCCTGCCACTCCCCCAGCCCATCTGTACCCCTGGTTGTAGCCGCTCCTGACTTTTGTCTCACGCCCCCATCAGGAACTGATGAGGAGCCAGCAACAGCCGGGCTGGTAAGGAGGGCTGAGGGAGACAACAGAGCTCGTGTCTGCAAGGCCAGAGCTGGTGGCAGTGACATTATTTGATAGGTGCTTCACATACCCTGAAATACAAGTATCTTCTGTTTACTGGCCTCAGATGCTGCTCTGGGTACCAGAAGGCCAGAGACCAGAGCTAATCTGATTTTTAGGTGTGATTCTCTGGGAACTCGACTAGAGAAGCAGGCCTTGGCTAAGATAAAGAAGTGTGGGAGATGAAGATTCCCACCTCAGAGGCAGGCATCTGATCCTGGGGGGGTGGGGAGGGGACGACAGGGATTCTAACCCTTTACAAAGGGATAGGTCAGCCTCGAGGCCAAGACTAGGCGTGAGGTCTAGAACCCCATGTAGCTCTTTCTTTCCCATCCCTCTGACACCACTTTCCTGTATTTCTAAAACATTCCCTTCCCCACTCCTCCTCTCCGGAGGAAAACCTGTCTAGGAAGCTGCCATTACGGAAATCGGGTTGTAGACTCGAACCAAAGCAACTCAGGGGAGTAAGCATCTAATAACAGCTGCTCACGCTCTCCTGTAAACCAGGAGAGGCAAATGCAAAGAGCAACAAGATGTCCTGGTTTAGCCAGAGCCGGGTGTGGTGAGAGCCTTTTGAATATGGCACATAACCCTCAAAAAGGCAGCAGCTTGGGTCTGTGAACTAACACAATAGGCTGACATCTTGAAAACTGGTATTGGAGTCATGGGATGAGGAGGAGGGTTCTGGAAGAACAGCCCAGACAAACATGGGCCAAGCGGGGACAAGGGCTCGCTGTGGCTAGATTTCATCATTCTGCTCACTGTAGCTTCAGTTCAGGTTCTGATGAGCTAAGCCAAAACAAAACACAACCCAAACAGCATTTCTGCAGGAGGATACACGCCAAGGGGTCTGCTTGTAGCCATCTCTTGGTCTTAGTTGGTTTGGACTTCCAACCAGGCATGTCTCATTCAAATATGCCATCACCTCCACAAAGCTTTGTTTAATCAGGCTAATTGCAATTACACTCTCCTCTCAGGTTCAGGGCTCCTTATTAGAGCAGTGATAATAATCACAGTAGCATTTACTGAGTGTTTACTAGGTACCAGGGTAGTGGTGCAGAACCCTTTACATATTCTCCCTGGACTCATTCCTTTCTCTGTTCAAATGCTGGCTTCTTAGAGACCTCCCTGAATGATTTTTTTTTTGGAAAGAGCAAGAAAGTGTGAGTGAGCATGCATGGAGACAGGTTGGAGGGAGAGAGAGAGAGAGAATACCAAGCAGACTTCTAGCTGAGCACAGAGCCTGATGCAGGGCTCCAGATCTCACGAGCCTTTTCTGTGACCTGAGCCGAAATTGAGTCGGTTGCTTAACCAGCGGAGCCACCCAGACACCCCTCCCTTAAGTATTCTTTATGCAAGTGCACGCCCCTTCACCCCCAACTATGCCTTTGCATCGCTTGTTCTTCTTGCACAGCATTTAGTAATCTGATACAGCGTATAATTTATTTGTTCAGTTGTGCGCTGTGTCCCCACTAGGACGTAACCTCCATGAACGCAGGGATCCCGAGAGTTTTGCTCATTGCTCTTTCCTCAGTACTTTGAGCCAAGCCCATTGCATGGTCATAAGTAACTAAATAAGTACCTAATTACATCAATTTAGCTAATTTCATTTGTTTTGGGCTGCTTATCATATTTTACTTTGCAAGTCAAGTAAGAATCATTGCAAGTTTTGGGCCTTCATACAAGATTTGAAACAGCACGAGGCCAAGATCCATGGCTCATCTGTACGCCCAGCTCCCCAGAGCACCTGGCAGAAGGTGCGACTTAGCAAGTGTCCTGCCTTTACTAGGCACTGGGGAATTTTGTTGAGTTAGAGTCTCTTTCCAGAGATGGGAGCTGTAGGATATTATGAAGCCAGGCCAGACTTACTCTTGGGTATCACCCTATACAAGTCCAGATAACAAAGCAGTTTCCCTTTAATTATTTCCTTCAGGTTCTTTCCAAGTCTTAAGCGTGAAGTGCAACCCCTTCAGGTTGGTTTATCAGTGTTCACTGGCATGAAATTGCAAAAAAGTCTAATTTGTTTGTTGATGAAATTTTTAACGGTATCCCCAATAATGATGTTATCAAAAGAAATGAAGGCCATTTCTACAGGAAATATTTCTCCATCAAATTCACCTGGGTGTGTACAAAACCTAGTGCCAGATTTAACTCAGGGTTTGGAGCTCAGTTTTTCTTACTGACTTATTAAATTTTAAACCCTTGGGGCTGGATGTGAGCAGTGATGCCATAAGCTGAGCTCAGGCACGGACAGTGCTGGGGGCCCCGGATTTACTCTAGTTGTAATCGTGTCCAAGTACAGCAAGAGAAGGAATTCAGGGACCAGCCTTCTTCAGGGACTCACTCAGACTCTCAACTGTCATGTTTCTCTGGAGAAAGTCAAGAGGTACAATTTTGCATGAATTTTCAAGGAATGAACAAGGCAATGGTAACAAAATTTCAGCCAGGATTCTCTGATGGCTAAACTTCTAGCCAGTTGAAAATTTATTTAAATGCTAACTAACTTGAATTTAGATTAAAAATTTGGAAGAAAAAAAAAAAACCAAAAGCATGATGGTTTATAAACAGCAACAAAAAAAGAATATTTATTTGAAAGTTTTTGGTTTTGCTTTTTTTCTTTTAGGCTATTTGCCATAGAATGCAAAGCTATAGAACTGAATACACGTGGAAATGTTATCCTCCATACTATCAATTACATTTTACACTACGGCATCTTTTAAATTTTTTTCCAGTGCCTACTACTCTTTTTCTGACAACACCTTGGTTTGGGTTTTCCTTTGGAATAGAACCCACCGCACCCCGACTGTCAGTCTGCGTGATTCAGGGGAAGCTAACCCACCCCGAGCCACCTGCTGAGCACATGCCCCAAGGCACCTCTTAAGGAGGCCTCTATCCTCCTGGCCATGGTGAGTGGTCCAGAGAGGGATTTCTGGCCCCGTTCTGAAAAATAATGGCTGTAAGAGAGCTATTTTCCTTCCAAATCCAGCCAGACCCGAAGCCAATTCTACTACCACACTACTCGGTTAAAAGACCCAACACGTCTCTGTGGATGCCAATTTCAGTTGGTTTTCCCATCCTTTGACACAGAAACAGTCCTATTATATAAATTATATCCCTCTGACATGTGTCCTGTTCATTTGCATTTCCACTTGGAGTTAAAAATTCATGGACGAATGCCCAGCGCACCTTCATCTAAAAATTACCCTGTGTTCTGGGGAAGAATCGTTAAGAGAGAGTTTTCCCCTCAAGGTTCTGTTGCTCTCCTTTGTCACTGTTCTTCATCACAGGAGTCTTACCCCAAAACCAGTATCATCATTAACGCAACCAAGGGACCAGAATCAGGCCTCTCCAAACATTTTTTCCCCCTAAAAATGCAGCTCAAGTGTCTGCTAGTATTTCGTCGTACCTTACGTAACACTTTAAATTATTATAAGGTCGGGGTCCCTGGGTGGCTCAGTAGGTTAAAGCCTCTGCCTTAGGCTCAGAGTCCTGATCCCAGAGTCCTGGGATGGAGCCTCACATCGGGCTCTCTGCTCAGCGGGGAGCCTGCTTCCTCCTCTCTCTCTCTGCCTGCCTCTCTGCCTACTTGTGATCTCTGTCTGTCAAATAAATAAACAAAATCTTTTAAAAAAATAGATTGTTATAAGGTCATTTCTCTTTCATTTCTACGTTCCATGTGCCTGGTCATGCAGAAAGTTCCAGGGGATGGCACTTATGTAGATGGGGACAGCCTTGTTTGGACACCCAATCCTCCTGCAGACAGGCCCTTCTAGACCATTGTGAGAGTCAGGAATGACTTTGAACTTGCTTGCTCATACAACGTCAGTGAGATTTAAACCTAGAAGGGCTGTGCTGGTGGGGTCAGGGAGGTTGTAAGACTTGTGGGACCCTAAGCACGTCTGCCTTAGGGCACCCTTCCCCCCATAATAATATCAATATTAAAAATTATTCTGAATATTACTTTAAATGCTTCAACATTTAAATTTTTTCACCTTGAAGCAGAATTTAATCATTTTGGGGAAGGCCATAAAATTTCCGCTTTTTTGCTGATGTGAGAAAAAAAATTTTTCTCTTACCTTAAAAGTTCATTCTTTTCCCTTCAATTTTAAAAGAAATCCAAACATTTTTACAGGTGTCTGAAAGTGTCGGGGGCCCCAGGCCTACTTTGCCTAATGGAGTCAGGGGCTCTTGGGGGGGCATCTATGGAGTTCCTGTTTTGCTGTGCTTTGTTTCATTCACAAAGAGAAAAAGAGAGAGCTTTTTATCTTTCATCAGAGGTTTGATTTTAAATGGAAATCTTAGATAGCTGTGAAGTGATCTCAGGCAATTTCCCTAAAGTTTCAGGGCAGTTTCCTTATATGTAAACGGCACATAATAGTAATCTCTCTCTCTGTTATTGTGAAGACTGCATGACTCAGATCCAGTAATGTGCTTAAAAGAGACTGGTGTGCAGAGAAAATCACTTAATAAATATCAGCTACTAAAAACTACGATTGTCGTAGTAATACTGACAGAGGGCTTTCCGTGTAGCTTTCTTAAACCTCTACAACATAGCGCTACCCATCAGTATCTTTTGTGGCTAGATAGTACAGGCATTTCTTAAGTTCTTGAACTACATCTCTAATGGTGAAAGTTTAGACAGGTTCCAAGAATTCACAGACCCAGACAGAGCTGCGAGGCTGTAGACCAGCCTGTGAACCCTTCTGCACTGCACTTAGGTTCCACTGGGGAAGGAAGTGGGGCTTCAATCCCATGCACGAGTTGGATGTGCTTAAGGAACATTGACACCGTGTCATCATTGTTCTTTAAATGTCTTTTTCACTGCTCTGAGAAGTAGCTTCCATGCCAAGTCAGAACGGGTAGGTCGAACAAGTGACATGTCCTTATGGGGGTGATGTTCTTGGGGAAAAGGGAAGTCAGTGCATTGTTAGAAATCTGGAGGTCTCCTGGGTCAGCTACAAAGTTGCAAAGAGGTCCCCAAGATGCTGGAGAGCCCTTCTGTGTCACCCACTGTGCTTGCTGTGATATGGAAGTTAACCAAGCAACTGAGATAGTACAGATCATGGTTAAGGGGGTAGGAAAGAGGCTCTAGAATTTGCCTCTGTCTAGCTGTGTGAGCTTTGGGGAGTGGCTAACCGTTCTGAGCTCATCTCCTTGTCTATGAAACAGGGAAACAGCAATATCAACCCAATAGGATTGTTGAAGATGACCACAGCCCTATCATGTAGGCAGGCATGGCTCAGCACACAGATTGCCTAGCACCTATAAGCATGCAATAAACGTTGGGTGTCATTATCAAGCGACATGTGGTGAGACAACTTGTTCTCAGAGGTTTTGATCCAAGTTCCAACACTTGAATTCTTTATTTCCCTAACTCTGCACTTCCTCATTTGCAAATCTGCGTGAAAGACTTCTACTGCAAAGAACTGACCGGAGGATTCAATGAGAAACAAGGGTGACTGTCTGGCACAGAGAAGGCAAGCCTGTGGGTTCCCATCTCCTCCACTCCTATACCTTCCAAAGGCAGAGAAAGCCCAAGCAAAAGATGGCAGCCAGATGGAATGAACCCCTCACTGGCTCATTATCACCCCTGGTGGGTCTGTGAAGAGAAAAGGCATTAGGGTGCCTTCAACTTTCATATTAGGGTGGTCTTCATCTTGTTGTTGTTGTTTTTTGAAGATTTTATTTATTTAGCAGAGAGACAGAGAGCACAAGCAGGGAGAGCGGCAGGCAGAGGGGCAGGGAGAAGCAGGCTCTCTGCGAAGCGGGGAGCCCGATGTGGGACTCGATCTCAGAATCCTGGGATCACGACCTGAGCTGAAGGCAGCCACTTAACCAACCGAACCACCCAGGCGCCCTTGTTGTTATTTCAATTAACTAAACTAAGCCTTTACATTTTCCAAAGGAATTGGTCTTAGGACTAATGCCAGGCATTCTTAGCTAAAGGGGGAATTGGTGGGAGAATTCACATGAAAGTGTAACTTGCAAAGGTCGGTGCTATTCACATCTGTGTTGTTTCACCGGCTTTTTGGACCTGACCTTCCAGCAAACAGTACCAAACACCGTGTAGAAGAGCTACAGCCTAGAATCTGGGATCTGGAAAAGATTCTAGAGTTTAAGTCATACAAGTGGGGTTTAGGGCGCAGACATCCAAGCACACGTCAGTGGGCAAACGTGGGCATCAAGACTGGTCCCCCAAGTGAGCATCATGATGGGGGAAGGCAAGCAGCCGGGTGCATCTCACTTCTACTGGCCACAGGCTTCTGAGACGTTCCCTGCAGCTCCTCACCACCAAACTTCAGGATTTCAAAACATACCTGGCTTGAGAAGGGACCGGGCACTCCCTCCTGCTTTTTAATGACAGCAAAATAGGACGCTGGACCCCGAAAAGGACCGCTGTCTGTGAATGCTCTGATCTCCTTATTGGTGCATGGATCTCCTAGCCATTCCCACTGCCTTGCAATGTCTCCCTCTTCTCTCTCGCTGCCTTAGCTCGTGAGCCCTGGTGGCGTGCTTGAATTTCGAACAGGGCAGGCTGAGAAAGGAACAACTGTATGTTTATTAGGGCATCATTATCCCTCTGAACTGCATCATTTATATCCCTGGGAAGAGACCAGGCCGGGTCAGAAGCAACAGTGTGAGTCGATAATTTGTCAGGTTGGAGCAGGTGGGAAGGGGTGGCGTAAGAAATCACCCGAAAGGCGCCACAAACTGAAATGGATGGAGGTAGAAGAGTAATAAGAAAGTGATCAGTGAATCCACAAACGAGAGCCGATAAATCAAACAGCGCCAGGTGGATGGGAGCAAAACGGGAGAGATTCAAATTAGCAAGACCCGAACCTTGTCAAGGCAAGGTTAGGAATTCACCTCCCTGTCACGGTTATCCACCCTGGGCTGGAGAAGTGCCCACAAGAAAATGAATCTTTCCCGTGCAGGGAGCTGGAATGGAGGAGATCTCCTACAGAGTATCAATTTGGATTATAAAAATCCCAAGGTCTCGTGCACTGACAGGGTGAAAGGTAGAAAAATGGACGAGCCTTCTCGCAACAGCCACTCCCTGAGGAGTGCCCGATACTCTTCAAATGTTTGCACGTTCACACAAACTGTTCACAAAAGCTGGGAGACAAAAGACCCAGCTGCAGAGCCTTGAAGAGATAAGTGTTTCATCCGAACACCCGTGACCTTGGGGGTTCGCAGATGAAATATTTTCCCCCTCTCCATTTGTCTTAACTCTTTGATAAAGTTTAGTCCTGAGTATTAGGGTCAGGAAAGCAAAGGCAAAGGCTGAGGAGGAAAGTATCCTCACCATGATGACGATGAGGGTGATCATTTAATGACAAGAAATATTGTATCTGGGACCTGCTCTGTGCCAGGGTCTGGGCTCAGTGCTTTTAGACCTGATCTCTTTTACCTCCACAATGACTATATGTGCTGGCTGTTCCTGCCTTTATATTTCATATGAGGAAACGAGGGTTCTGAGAATTTAAATGCCTTGACCAGGGTCACGACTCCTAAGCTATGTTATCAGGATATGTGTCCAGGACTCTCTGAACCCGAGCTCACACTGACCTACCTGCCCTATAACTGGTACTGAATATTTTCGGAAGCAGATGAAGGCATTGGGACAGAGCAGAATGGGTTTCCATCCACAGCCTCCGCCTCAGGTCTAACCCGGTCAGATCGACAGTGTGGCCACATATTTACAGAAGGAGAGACATGGAGATCGTCTCGTGTCAGTGTTAGAAGGACTCAGGATACGTTTCTTAACATCGGGAGCTCTGCTTGTGCGTCTCAAATGGGCTTCAAATCACAGATACTTGGTCTACACTCAGCATAGAAAGAATATGTATATTCTGCACAAAGCAAAATACACCTGTATGGAAATAGTTCTTCCCTTCTGAATTTACATGAAGCATGGCCCACAAGTTTCAAGTTGGAAAGAAGTCATAATTTCTTGGGTTCGCTCTGTGCTATTTTAAGCTCAAGCACATGTCTGAAGCCAGCAACCAGCACTTTTCAGATTTGCCCAAATTCTGTGTGTGTGTGTGTGTGTGTTTAATTTAGTTAGCATGGTAGTTAATGACTCCATTTTACTATCTGAAAGACCTGCAGGCAAATCCAGAATTGAACCTGTCATGTGCTGTGTGACTCTCAGCGAGTTACTTAACCTTTTAGCCAGCCTCGATTTTCTCATCTATAAAATAGTGATAACACAAATAAGCTCAAAGGATTATTTTGAGGATTACATAAAAGGAAGCTCTGAAAGGGCTTCACATAGTGTTACACGGTAAATGCCCAATAACCGGGAGCTGTGATTATTATTATGTCTGTTACAGAGAGGGACGAAAGGCTTTGAGCAGCACTGTCCAGCAGACGTCAGATGTGAATTCCACAAGTAATTTTACATTTCTGGTGGCCACGTTAAAAAGTGATAAAGAAATGGGTAAAATTAATTTGGATAATATATTTTATTTAGCCTGATATATCCCAAGTATTATCATAGCAGCATGTAACAAATATAAAAAACTAATGAGATTTTTTACGTTCTGTTTTTCTGAAGCGCACCTTTGAAATCCAACGTGCGTATTATGACTCTGGCACATCTCAATTTCAAGCGCTCAGTAGCCACCTGTGGCTACCGTCTTGGACAGTGCAGGCCTGGAGACCCCGATTAAATCCTCAAAGCAGAATTAATCAACTGGATTCGGCTTCTAGGTGGGTTAAGTTTAGGGCACGCAGTTAAAGCAAATGAATTACGAAGATCTAAAAATCGGGAGATTTCAGATAAAAATTCAGTTTTCTGGTTCCTCTTGGCAAAGCCTAGATGTGGCCACAGGGCTGCCTTCTCCTGGGTACCCTCCTCCAGAGCTGAATCACGGTTGCCCTCTTGGGTGGGAATGTGCTGTGCTGGAACCTGCATCCAGCCCACTTCCGAGCCTTTCATGGGCAGCCCACGTGGCTAATAAGCCACACCTACCTGGCCCCCGGGGACCCCTGTGCCCAAACCAATGAACTCCAAAAGTAGAGACTCACATTTGGTTCTGCTCAGACCCAGGTCCCTCCCCTCCACCTGTGAACTTCCTTTGTCCTCTCTCAGTTCACTTCAAGGCAAGTTGTGCTCATGGATTCATTTCAGGAACAGCTGAAGTTACATAAGGACAGCTACCGCTCAGAACATGACAATGATTCATATTGAAAAGGATGGAAGAGACCAAACAGCTCATATTGTGTCCCTTGATCTGCCTATGTATGATTCATCTGTAATGACTTTGTACACGGCCATCGCCGCTAAGGGGAAGAGGCAGAATGAAGAGAGGGAGTGGCTAATTCCTCTCCTGAAATGAAAAAGCACCCCCTGCCCCCCTTCCCCAAGGTCGGACTTGTTAGAAGCTATCTCACACATCAAAACTCAAAGCCTAAAGCCATCAAGAAAACAGTTAAGTCTTGTTAGGACCTAACGCTAACTTTGACTTCCTTTCATTGGATCAAAGCACCCTGGGCCACCTAGAATTCAGGCGATAAGGTATAGAACATGAGAGCAAAGGTTTAGAATTCAGACAGCTCTGAAATACATCATCTGTGTGTGCCCTGGGAATTTGGCTGAGTGGCTTAACCACTCCCAGTCTTATGATCCTCTTTTATAAAATAGGTTTAATGTTAATTCCTATTTCTTCAGACAGCAAGCAGAATGCCCGATATATAGTAAATGCTCAGTAAATGTTAGGGCTGATTAAGGAAGCAGATCAAATTATGAGTAATGCGTATTTACGCGCATTATCAAGAACCATACACCAATAAGCAAAGTCTTTGTGTTTAGTTTGTGTTACTCACCTTGTGCAAAGATTCCAAAGCACTTAGCTAACTCGGAGTCTTAAATTCCATTTAGAGCAGAAAGCAATGCCCAGGATATTAAGTTCCTCTCCCACGATGGTGAAGCAAAGGAGTAGGGAGACTATAATTAGGAAATCAAAGCCAGTAGGCATTCACTGAGATCTTACAAAGCTCCCACTGCTGGGGTAGGTGGTGGGTAAGAGGAATAACACCACTGCCTTTGTCCTTGAGCAGAAAGCAACTCCCTGGGGAGAAGAGTTAAGTAGATCCAGGCCAACAGGCATCCGCCGCCATTTTTCTGCCCCCACACTGTCCCCATGAGTAACACATCCCCGAAGGAAATTTCTCTCATTACTGGCAGTGCTTGGCAATGGGAGGCGAGGGAGGCTAGCAAAGCCAGTCTGTCTGCCGCTGAAATACAGCCAGGATCTGGTCACTTCTCACCATCTTGGCCATTATTTCCTAGTCCACAGGTTCTCAACCTAGGGACATCTGGCAATGTCTGGAGACACTGTCAATTGTCACCACTTAGTGGGGGAAGGAGGGCTCCTGGCATTTAGTGGGTCAAAGCCAGGGATGCCGCTACATATTTAATTTAATTTTTAATTTAATTTTTAGCAAGAGAGAGAGAGTGGGGAGGGGAGCCAAGGGAGAGCTGAACATTGGAGACTGATGCAAGGCTGGGTCCCATGACCCATGAGATCATGACCTGAGCCAAAACCAAGGGTCGTGTGCCCAACCAACTGAGCCACCCAGGTGCCCCGACCACTAAACATTTTACAATGCTCAGTACATTACAATGATACAAAAAGCATCTGGGCCAAGATGTCAAGAGGGCTAAGGTTGAGAAGAAACCACACAACCCTTTTCCACATGGATGCCAGCAAGAGCTTCCTGCCTGGATGTGCTTCTCCCTCCATCCCTGCTGGGAAAGGCAGAATAATGGTCTCTCAAAGATGTCCACTTCCTAATCCCCAGAACCTATGACCACGTGACCTCACATGACAAATGGGGTTTTGCTGATGTGATTAAATGAAGGGGAGATGGGGCGATTGTCCTGGATTATCTGGGTGGCACAGTGGGTAACAGGGAGGCAGGAGGACCAGAGTCAGAGACGAAGGTGGAAGCAGGGGTTAGAGTGACACCATTGCTGACTTGAGGATGGAGGAAGGGACCCTGTGCCAAGGAACATGGCAGCCTCTAGAAGGTGGAGAATGGCAAGAAAACAGATTTTCTCTCAGAGCCTCCAGAAGGAACACAGTCCTGCCAATGGCTTGACTTTAGCCCAGTGAGACCAGAACTGGCGCTCAGAACTGTAACGTAATAGGCTTATGTCATTTTTAAACCACTAAATCTGTAGTAATTTGTCACAGCAGCTATACGAAACGAATAGAGCTCTCTACCCTCCGTGCTGACACAGCGGTCATGAGCCTCGAAGAACACACATCAGGTCAGGTTACCCCACCGCTCAGACCCAGCTGATGGGTTTTCTGCTGTTATTAGGCAAAAAGTTGTTTAAACAGGCTCCATGGCCCTCTACAATCTGACTCTTGCCATTTCTTTTGACTCAGTTTCTTTTCTTCTAGAATTTATTTTTAAGTGGAGAATTTCAAACATATCCAAAAAGAGACCTAACTGAATAATATGCCTCCATATACCATCGATCAGTTTTAATGTTTATCAGTTCACGGGCGGTCTCGTTTCATCCAAGCCTCCAATCGCTGTCCCCACCAGTATTATGTTGAAGCAAATCCCAGACTTCACATCATTTCATCCATAAATCGTTTCACATGTATCTCTGAAAGGAAAGAACCTCCTTATCTGAAACAATTGTTCTTACATCCAAACAATAATACTTAATAATAATTATAATAATCCCTTACTGTCCTCAAGGATTCAAAGTTCAAATTTCCAATTTGCCCATAAATTTGACTCAGTTTCCTCCCCTCTCCTCTTTGTTTTCTGTGCTTTGTCACATTATTCCCCGTGGTGTTTCTTGGTAATTGTGACGGACTCTCACCTCAGGGCCTTTGCACCTGCTGTGCATACAGCCACCTTCCCCCACGATGGCTACATGGCTTCCACTCTCTCAGGCCACTGCTCAAATATCACAGTCGCCACAGGGAAGAGGCAAGACTGTAGGCTGATTCTCAAAGGGACTGTACATCCTTGGAATAAGTCCCCTTTCATCTTCCTGCCAGAAGCAGCTCTTTTCCTTCAATTTCAACTTCTACCACCTGTCACTCAATGCCTAGCAAATTGTCTTGCTGTTCAATAAAGTGTTCCTGCAGATTGAATGATTTTTCCCAGGGTGGAGCGCCAAACCTGCTTCGTCTGGTTAATTATTCCATGTCCAAGCTTTATTTTCCCTTCCAGGGACCGACAGATACCATTTACTGCACATGTATGCTACATCAGGCACCGTGGCAAGTGATTTATATGCTTTTAATCTTCATAGACATCTGCACCACAGGTGTTCCTGTACATCCCCATTTGGCGGATTTGGAAACTGAGTCTATGGTGGGGAGAATTCTAAGATGGCCCAAAGACTGCGGGTCCCTGGTGGCTACCACACACACTATCTCCCAGGTGTGCTACCAATCTTGGTACTGCTCTGAGGGGACTTTCAGATGCAATTAAGAGTCAAAGCAGGTGACTTTAAAATAGAAGATTATCTAGAGGACCTAACCTAATAACATGAGCTCCTTAAATCTTGGTCCAGAAGTCAGGAACTTGTGCCTGAAGGATGGGAGGAAGGGAGAGTCAGAGTACCTGGTTTTGAAGCTGGGGGTATATAGCTTTGCAGGTGTCTATGCTGAAGAGACAAGATTTCTGTATCTTGATTTTGGTTCTATGTACACTTAAAATAAGCATAATTCTGAAAACCAACATTTAATGAATCATAGCATTGTGCTGGGCTCTGTAACAATGGCTTTGAATAGAGTATTTCATTGGAGCCTTGTGTATGGGAGAACTGTAAGATTCGGATGGGTGCTGGAGTGTGTGTGAAATCACGTAGCTGGTGAGCGTCAGAGGTGGGATATGAACAGAGATCTGACCACGGCAGCTTATTATTTCTTGTGAGTTCCAACACTGGAGACTTTAGGATGAAGACAGAGATGCCTCCTATGATTCTTTTCTTCTAATATCATTAATAGGTCCAACATACTAGATAGATTTCAAAATCAGCCACCAATAGAATTAAGTTCAAGCTTTAAGACTATTAAGGAAATGATATGGCACTGCCCACCAAAGCGGGATCCAGGGTTGGGATAAGCCAGCCCCTAACTATTTAACCTGGGGAAAGTCTTAGGGCTTCTCTGGGCTTGGTTATCTCAAAGGTCAAATGAGGGAACTGGACAGGAGAACTTCCAATATGCTCTACAGTTCTAAAATAGTAAAAACAAGAGAGGTAAAGACATACAAGCGTTTTTAAAAATACTTTTTGCTTTCACCCAAATCCCCCATTTACCTTGGCTGAGAAATCAGACTATCTGGATTTGACTAATAGCTCCTTTGCTTAGCAGCTATGTGACACGGGGCATGTCGCTTACCCCTCTGAGCCTCAATTTCCCTACCTGCACAATGGGAGTAATACTCATACCTACTTCTTAGAGAATTCTGAGGATCCAGAGCGATAACATGTGGTAAGCACTAGAAGGGCATCTAGCGCACAAGCATGACACACTCAGTCAACAAACCCTACAGTCCCTCTTGTTTGCCGTCCTTATGTGAGAAAACGAGGACAAGCACGCCGTCTTCACACATGGAAATCATGTACTAAGCTGAACGATCACCCATTTTTAACTGGGCTCCCTGTGTGGGAAGACAAGCTTCCCGGGCTGCCAGGACCTTGAAATCGCAGGTAATACTTCTGTGTCTGTTGCCTGAGAAGAAGGTGTTGGCTTTCACCAGATTCTCCATGCCAGGCTCCATCACTGACTTCCAAGGCTCTAGAGACCTTCCAGGTTTACGTTATGTAAAGTCATGCTTCCTGCGTATCGTTTTCAAGAGAAAGAAAGAATTGAATTCTGGAAAATGGGATCATTCCTGCAGAACCATGGAAGAGTTCTTGGCTAGAGAGAGACTCTGTTGCTTGTTGGGATACTGGCCAGAGAAGACGGGCTTACCTATTTCAAAGCAGATGGGCTGAATTCTATCGCAACCGCCGTCTACCAGCTCCTTCTCCTTTGAGCCTCGGCAAACAGCCTCCCCCAGCATTGCTGCTGGAGAAAACCATATAAGCTCAAAGGAACAGCCAATTAAAGGTCAGAAATTCAGATGTCTGTCTCTTCCGGCCCCATATAAATGGGTAGCTGACAGGTAGGAGCAGCCATGCCTGCAAGATCATTTTGCAGAGACGGGAGACCAGGTTCCTCCATTTGAACTTGGTAACATTTAAATATCAAAAACTTTGTTTTCTAATGAGGAATGTATTGAAGGGGGAGAAATAAATTATATGCTTGATGGCGACTGAAGGCTGGGAAAATTAGGGCCATTTCCCACGGTGTGAATATAGTGATTTCAGTTTGCAAGAGTAAATTAAACCTTTGGGAGGATTTGTCTTCCATTAAATTGAACAGCTAAACAGACACAGAAGATGTTAATGTCACCACCAGGAAACCCCAAAGGTTACAAATAAAAGGAAAACACAGTGTCTTTAAAAGTCGCCTCCTGTTGCACCAACTACCTAAGAAAACGCAAAGCCCCAAATTGCATGTTGAGAATCAAAATTAAAGAAAAAAAATTAAAGATCATAATTCCATTGCTATACCATATGTTATTAATGTCTGTCAACACTGTTTAGCCAGCAACTGCTGACAGTTCCATATTTGCTATCTAAATACATCATAAATAAATCAGTAATGAACCGCTTTGGTAAACCTTCGCGCTGATTGGAAATACAGATGGAGTCAACAAACTCCGCTCAAAGTATCTACAACTGTTTAATGTCAAAGACAAAGTCACACTGTTATTTAACAAAACAGAAACGGAAACAGGGATGGGGTTGAGGGCAGGAAACGTGGGACTGATACAGAGACAGAAGGTAGGAGGAAGGGATGGAACTGTTGTGTTTGGGACACAATCAGCCCAGAATTGTCTGCGTAGAACCAAGATCCCTGGGGAAACTGGACACGCGGGGGTGGGGCGAGAGATATACCCTCTATGCCTGGCTGGCAGCCAGGAGGTTGGGTGTCTGAATGTGGACGATTTCTTTAAATTGGCCTCCCCCTTGCAGCTCTGGCAACTATGTACCACCAGCTAGAGGTCTGCAGAGGCTGAAGCCGCTGCCTTGAATGTATCAGACCCACCTGGGATCTGACCAGCAAACACTGACCCACATGTGGAGTGCATAGGATTCCTTTTCTCTCTGACTTTTCAAGGTGGGTTTCACGATTGTGAACGCTTCAAACCAGACATCCTGAAACCCAGAATCATGCCCACGGGCTAGGTGCAGACAGAGGTAGCTGGACAATTTTAATTTAATGGCATTTTCTTTTTCTTTCTTCCCAGATTCTTGCATATACTGCCAACTTTCTTCAAGTGAGAGGTCAAGGTGGGTGGACAGTAACTGGGCCTCCTAGCTTTATATCCGGGGTGACCTGCTAATTTGGAGCATCACCATGGAGCGTTTTCTAATTTGTTGGAAGTGCATTTTAGCAACAGATTCTTGATGTCTCTGGGATCACGGCCTCTGGGTCTACAGAAATGTTCTAATTTTCTACAGAAATTTCCAATTATTCCAGGGACAGGCAGTATGGAGAAAGAGGAATTCCTCTGCTTCCTGGTGAGGGAGAAGGATTCCAAGTTATCCATTAATTCCATGAACTGACCAACTCTTCCTATCGTGGCACCTTGGAAATGCTTTTGATCAGAGGCCCAGAGAAATCCATGTAGCATAAACAAAAGGTGTCTTATTGACAGAATTCAAATAGCGTCAGCAGACTACACAACAGCCCCAACAGAAGTCCTTTTTGGAAGAGGCTGCAGGTAGGAGACAAGATTGGCCTCCTTGTTATGCCTTACTAGCAGGCCATCAGAGCTGCTCTGAGCACAAAAAAATAGAATACATCATTGTGAATGGGCACATTAATCTGCAGCCTTCCCGTTTCTGAGTCACCTGTAGTTAGGTCTGCAGACACTGTGTATACCATATAAATCTGGTTTCTGAGCAAGGGGGTGGGCAGAAGGAGAAGGGTTTCCCAGTGAAATACTAGTTCGCCAACAGTTTACCTGCCTTCCAAGGCTGTTAGGAGGATTAATGGCTTCTGGGTCATTTAAAGTTTGAAAAGATCCTTGTGCTCCTTCCAAGAGAGATAAAATAATAAGACTAGCCATTTTGTATGCTGGAAAGTGAGCATAGCAGGTGAAGAAGGGGGCTCTCTAGGGTCGCTATCCTAGTAAACTCAGGTGCATTAACACTTTGGGTTAAATAAACCCAAGTTTTGGCAAAAAATGGAGACAATAGGCACATTTTTCTGTGTGTTTGGAAACTTCCAAGCCCCGAGCCTCTCGAACACTGTCTAGGAAGGGTTCGTATTAAAAGGGAGGAGGGTAGCACTATTTGGATAACAAATGTTCATGGTTTATAGCCTTTCACTTTATTTACCAGTATATCTTCTGCCGATATATTTGTTGTTTTCATCAGCTAACCCGGGTAAAAGAGAGCTCTGTATAACTCAGGGATAAAATTGCTATCCGTGGGCTGCGGACTCTAAATGAGTAGATCCCAAACATATATTTTTCATTAATGACCCTCGATTATTAGCTGCGGACTTCTCCCAAGAGATCCCACCGCCCCAGGTTTGCTCCATGCAGCTATCCAGATTTTGGCCTCTTTCAAGTGTTCTAGGTCTCAAAGGCTTGAGGCTGGGAGACCGAGTTTGCCCGTTGCCGGGAACCAGCCAGCTGGGGAAAAGTCCTACAAAATTCCTGCTCTTCTGCCTACGATTTCCAGTCTTCCAATCACCTCTGGTCATCACTGCCCACCTTGCCGAGCACGAAAAAGGGACAGAGACTCAGGAAAAAACAGAGCAGGAGGAGGAGAGGGCTGGTAATTTACAAAGCCCGAAATAGCAGCTGCTAATGCTTTGCACTCATGCTATAATCTTTGCAAGGTCACACTCAGAACTAGCCATGATTGATTCGGAAGGGAAACTCAGCACTTCACATCCACAACGGACATTGCCGAACAGAGTAGAGCTGGCTCAGGGTCTGTGTGGTGCTCAAGTGGCCCCCGCGTGAGCTTCTCATCCTGCTTGGGCTGTGTGGAGCTGGGCCCAGGCTCAACCCAGGACTTACTGATGACTGCGGTGGGCCAAGCAATTAACGCCACTGGCTCAGTGCCCCCCAACCCCCACCCATGGGCTAGGCAGCTGCCATTCTAGAAAGTTTCCTTCTTGGAGAGCGACCCTGAAACACATCCCTAAAGGGTTAAGGGGAATGAGTGACAACCCTTCGGCATGATTTACAGCGCGGAGCCCTGTAGTGAAACCAGGACTTGATGGATGATGCTGAAAGTCGGAGACTAACCATAAATCATGTCTTTGAATCACTGACAAAGATAAAGGAGAGAAAGAAAAAGCTGTGGCATTGACATTCACTCTCCCAATAATGTACATTGACTAGTTACAATGCGGTGCCTTAATTAAAAAAAGCCAACTCGGGGTATTCACCTCAGTGGAGAGATCCTACTTCTTGGGAGGGTTGCTGTTTGAGATTACAAATCAGGGTCTGAGCCTCTTTCCAGAAGGTCGATGCCACTGGCAGAAGACTTCCAACGCGAACAGCGCCAGGCTGCCAAGGAAGCGAAACAAAAACACCGCAACACCAAACAAAACGGGCCAAGGCACCTAGTCAAGGACCCTGCCATCACGCTCACAGAAGGCCATCATTGGAAATGGCAAATATCAAGAGGGAATTAACTGACTACAATCCCACAGACTGTGCTTTTCATCAGAAAACACCCCGATCCAATAAATGAATCATCAGAGGTGGCCGGAAGACACGAACAGGTCAAGCAATATAACTTGTGTCCTGAAGTCAGAGAGCTGAGGGGACGGAGAAGGAGATGCCTGCCAGCTCATCTGTTGGCCTTTTCCCGGGATGTGCAAGACACGACGGCCTCTTCCTCAGGTTCAGGGAGAAAGGCATGCTTCTCTTTTACAACCCAAGGTGGGTTTCCTCTTAGTTCAGGGAGAGACCTGCCTTCTGTGGGTGCCAGAAATAGTCTGGGAAGGGCTTCTTCAATCTTCTACAAATACCGAAGGCAAACTTCCGGTGCTGGACCATTCCCATGCCATGGGCATCGGGAAAGAAAGGTTGGGAGCCTCTATCAGTTCACCCCATTAAAAATATTTATCTGACATCAGCTGTTTCTAGGCACATCGTTGGTTGGATTTGGGGAAGAATCTGATGAACCAGACGGATCTGGTCCCAGTCCTCTTTTAGAGGGAAACAAACAACAAACAGAGTAGATAGTATATATGTTGAGCATTGTAAGCCAGGGGGGTGCTGAATGGAAGGGGAAAGGCATAAAGCAGGGATTTTGACAGCAGCCACCGCCTACGTGTGAGGCCACTGAGGACCAGGCCATCTCAGCACAGCCAGAATGGGAATGTGTCTGGAGGAGTGGTGAGCCCAGGAAAAGGGGACAAGACAAAGAGATTGAGAAGGAGGAGACGGGAACATATTCTCATTTTTCTCCAGATCTCTGCGAGTTGCTTTAAGAGCCTTTTCTGAACCACAGGGAACCAGATGCAGTACTTTTTAAAACCTATTTTTAAAACCCTTTGCCCCAAGTAAGAACATTCTTCATGATTCTGTACAGACAATGCATACAGGTCAATCCCTGGTTTGAGGCCTCTGTACAATTCTGTGGACGAGTGGAGTGCATAAAAGAACTCTGCATGTCCTCACCATCCTTTCTGCCAGCTGGCTCAGCATCTCTGTTTGAAGGCAAAGATTCTAGAAGATTCCTACTTCGAACTGAGTGACATCTTAGCATCTATGGCTCATGCCCTATCTCAACCCAATGAATTCTTACTCCAGCTCTGAGAAAGATCATCCTTCTCAGCAGGACCCAGACAAAATAATGGAAAGAATGGAAAAATCACTTGTCACTGAAAATCAAGGTGTGCTGAAGTTGTGGGAGAGGGACCCAGGCTATCTTTGTAGCTGAGCTTTGCCTGTGATGCGCTGGGTGTCCCGGGGGATAAATCACACACACCCCCTGCCTCGTGCTCTATCATCTTCTTCTCTCTGTCCTACTCCCTGTGTCCCCTCTCCTCAACCAACTGTCTCATTTTTTTAAATTTTTTTGTTTTTTTTAAGATTTTATTTATTTATTTGACAGACAGAGATCACAAGTAGGCAGAGAGGCAGGCAGAGAGAGAGAGAGGAGGAAGCAGGCTCCCCGCTGTGCAGAGAGCCTGATATGGGGCTCGATCCCAGGACCCTAGAATCATGACCTGAACTGAAGGCAGAGGCTTAAACCCACTGAGCCACCCAGGTGCCCCCATTTTTTTTTTTTTAAATCTAGTCAGCAGTGTGTCCTTGTTTTTGTGCGTACCGTAAAACTGGAAAAGAACTTCGTTTATTTCTCAGCTCCCAAACATTCCCCGGGGATCTGCCTCCTTACCTGCTTCTCCCTTTTCTTCTCATTCTATGTTTCCCAAGCTTCTGCTCTGTTCCAGGCCCTATGTTCAGAGCTGACAATATAAGACACACAGGCAGAGGCCCCTGTCCTTTGGAAGCCTTCTTGTCTAATACACACAAATAACGTTTTCTAACCAGGCAAGGCTTAGAACAGCACTGATCCCCTAACAGTCCATAGCATTGCTCTGACACTCACATCTTGCTGATGTCTTCCCAGCATCAATGGTGAAAGCAACCTTCTACCACGCATTAGCTGTGTGACTTTGTTCCAGTGGACTAACCCCTCTGAGCCTCCCTTTCCCCATTTGTAAAACTAGGCAAACTAATATGATCTACTCGCAGCGTTGTTTTGCATGTATGGTCCTTTAAGCACTGCCTGGGCCATAGAAAGTCCTCACAAAATCATGGCTCTTATGGTGATACTCTTATTTTTTGAACCGTATCCATTTTGAGTTAATTAGACCGGACTTGAAGCACAATAAAAACAGAGAGTCAAGCCCCCTCCCCTAACGTGAGAAGGAAACAAGGAAAGGAGGGCTCATCCATACAGAGACAGTTGCGTGTGCACCTGTGCCCCTGACGTGTATGCCTCTTTCTCCGTAGCAAGAGTCATTTCTTTGTGTCTCTGTCACACTTCCTTGCAGTACTTCCTGTTCAGAACTTGACAGGTCCTAACATTCAATCAAAGTTAGGCAACAAGTGATAAGACAAAAAGAAAGAAGGGCTCAAAAAAAGATGTGTAGTTTAACTCTGTAACATCCCATTCTTGGGCATTCACCGGAGGACAGAAACAGATTCTGCTTCATTGAGCCTGACCGTGAAAACTCTTAAAGCCTTGTACTCAATGTATATTACACAGAGGTAATATACAGAACCAACTGCATATGTAATATACATGACATATATAACACAGTATGTAACATCTTCTCTATCACTTATGATTACATGTGCTTGTGTTTATAATACATAATGAACCCACAGGAGCCAAGAAGCTATGAAGTATAAAGCAAGGGCTTTTGCAACATGGCTCACCTTCTGTGCTCCCCGAGTGTTCCCAGGAGCATTAGCCATCTTCCTTGGCATTGATTAGCAGAAGTAAATATGGATATTTAGCCATTCATGACTCATCGTATTAATTTGAAGGGGAAAATGTACTCAGGACCTGTTACATAAATGAAAACATTCGAACATTTGGTCCTTGGCGGTTCAGTAAAAATTCACTCGTACTTAGGATGCTGTCCACTTTTTGTTTCACAGATTAGCAGAGTTGGGGGGATGCTGGGACTCATCCCTGGAAGAAATGAGGGTCTGGAATCCGGTGTTCAGGTACCTTGCAGCTTTTATGTTGATTTTGAACTTCACATACATTAAAACTGCATCATCTATCAATCTTACAGTTACATGTCACTTATGAAAATCTACTGAGTATTGTTTTCATCTTGCCTTACAACAAGCCGCAAAGCCTCATGAATACTGAATAGTGCTGGAAATACAGCACATCTTTTATTTTTAAAGGTCTCGACAGTTTGGAATGGCAGCATTTCTTTGTTGAAAGCGGCCCTTCTGCACACCGATTGGGGGCTTTCTTCTCCCTTTCCATTTCTGCCCAAGAGCGAGAGGCAACATCAACCTCACATCATTAGGAGGACTGGCAGGGTCCTGCTGCTGCTACTGCCACTTCCCGGGGTATGAACCCTGTTGGTGTAAGTCATTAGTGGGGGGCTGCATGGTTCAAGGGGGACATTGTACTTCAGATATCAACTTGTGAGGGAACAATGGGCTGGGCAACCTCCTGACCTGTTTTACCAGCTTCTCCTGGCACTTTATCCTCCTCCTTATTTTAATTTAATGAGAGAGAAGGAAAGAGAGAGATATATATACCAAAAGATACACACAGATAGGGAAACACAGAGACAGGGACATTTAAGAAATTGATCATGCAATGATAAATGTATCCCACTGTACTCCCTCTTCAAAGTTTCCTTTCTACCACTTGTGTATTCTCTAAACATTTCCTGAGCCGTTACTCTGTGTTGCACACAAAGGATACAAAATTTAGAAAGAAAGCTAGTGTCTCTTCTCTCTGGAACTCTCGTTCTAGAGGTAGTTGATGATGGTGATAACGGTAATGATGGTGGTAAGGCCATCTGCCGATCTTACCTGACCTTTTGCTATGCTAGGCAATGTGTCAAATACAACGTTCTGAGCGCTTTACCAACTGCAATACATTTCATTCCCGCAACACCTGTAGGATGTACTATTATTATGATTATCCCTATTTTTCCCTATTTTCAGATTAAGAAACTGAGATATGGAGAGATGAAGTGAACTGCCCAGGAAGAAAGCATAGCCAGGATTTGAACCTGGTTATTTGGCTTGAGAATCTACCCTTTTTGAAATCACTACACCTGCAGGCTCTATAAATAGGTCAATGGAGAAGTACATGAGAAATCCAGGATATTGACAACTGATTTGCAAAAAACAAAATAGGGTGAATTGCAGAGTGGTGAGTGGCTGGGGTGGGGGTCATACTGCTTTAGTCCAGCAGTCAGGGAGGAGGTGACATCTGAGCTAAGACCTAAAGGGTGAGAAGGAGTGGGTTGAAGCAAAATTGGATCGAAGGTCGTTCCAGGAAAAATTGGACTGGCAGGGGACAGGACAGTACCAGGACCCACAGCAGGGAACAAGCTTGGAAGGGCTCTTTGAAGAAGAGAAAGAAATCGAAAGTTGCTAAAGAGAAACGCATCCGAGAAAGGTGGTGGGAGGGGATGTGACCACGACCAACTGAGGCTGGGTCACATAGCATCTTATAGGGTCCTGAGAGCTAGGCCCCAGGGGGCATTTGCCGAGAAGGGGACACACGGTATAGTTCTTATCATATCCACGTCTTTAAAATACAAAACAGCCTAGAGCTTCAGAACAAGAAGGAAACACAGATAATCCAATCCAGTCTGGACCAGTGAAGTCGTCCCAAGTCACGAAGGATAGGTGATGCCCTCCCCGCTGTGGCATGAACCTGTCCATGTCAGGGAATAACTTCTCATGCTTATTTTATTCCACTAATTCACGGTGAGGAGTATGCCCCTTCAGACCCCAGAATGGAAACAGAACCAGCAAGACGAGTGAGCAGAAACCGGGGGGCCGCCAGGAAGAGCACAGGCTTCCTGCAGAAGTTGGAAACAGGGTTCCCTGAGGTTATACAGTGCTCACAAATGTGCTCTTTGGGAACTGCTGGGCTTTTTAAAAGAGGCAAATTAGTTGCCAACGTTTACAAGTCAGGAAGATAAGGAAAAATGCCAAAAGTTTGTACATAGGACTTTCTCTGAGACCAAACAAATAAGCATAACCATCAGGTGATCTGGTAATATTGAGACTAGAGTCTGGCATGGCCATGGTCAGCAGGAACTCAGTACTATGCTCTCTCTTTCCGGACAGGTGCCCTGGAGTTGACCAGAGTTCACATCTCTCCCTATCACTCACCTCCGTTTGATTCATGTTATCCCTCTGCCTCTTACAGCATTTTACATTTGCTGGTTTAATGTAATAGGAATTCTAAGGTCCAAATCTGCTTTGTCTGGGAATCTCAAAAAAAAAAAAAAAAAAAAAGAAAAGAAAAGAAGATGAGACTATTTCCCCTCCCTCCCCCCACCGGAAGGAACCTAGCAAGCCCTTCATTTTAGAATATCTGGGAGGAAACTCTTTTCTTTATATTTGCACAACCCATCATAATAGCCAATATGTACAATAAATGACCTACAAATCCTCACGTGACTTATTAAAAATGGCACGAGCTGAGGATCTGCTCCTTCTAAGCTGTACGCCTTTGAGCAAATAATATCTGCTCTTTCCAGCCTCATCTTTGTCATCTGAAAAGTGGGAATGATCCTACTTCCTTACAAAGATCTTAGGAAGATAAATGTAATAATGTACAAAAATGCTTGACATACAGTAGGCTTATAATTTTAAAATCTCAATGCATTTATAGGACATGGTACTCCTCAGTTCAGGTAACTGGTTTCAATATATGCATAATTCATGAGTATGAATGTTTATGAATATGTATTTGTATGGTATGTGTGTGTGTGTGAGATGGAGCTAGAAACATGTATCTTATTATACACATATTTGGGCCTATCTCTTCTGTTGATCGCCACCAAATCCTAATGAGGTTTGTGAACTTACATTTTCTATCTCACACCCATTCTTTATTCAACAAACCCTCTCTCTTGCCTAGAAAGTGCATTTCATGAATTTAAAATGATACTGTTGAGAAAAGTACAGACTTGTCATACAAAATGCCGCCCTGGAGAAATCAGAGCTCGGGGCCAGCTCTGGGAAACAAGGTTTCTGATCATTGCTTGTCCCTCTAGTGGAGCATCCCATCCCACACCCAACACTGAAAACTTGGCGAACTTCTCTGAAAACCGAGGAGGGCGCGATCATCCTCTAGAGAGAGGCCAAGATTTCCTGCCAGGCGCTTCCCTGCAGTTCTGTCAGAGTCAGAGCTGGGGGAAGTGCCCATGGTGCCATTTCTGCAATGATCGACCGACTCTTCCCTCCCCCCCGGAGAAGACAGAGAGAAAGGACAGCCGTCGCCACCATGCAAATCACATTAAAATTGTGGGAGCATTTTAGTTTTCATGAATTTTGAGAAGGGAACTGTGGGCACAAAAGCATCACTACGTTTTCTGAAAAAGAACTGTTCCGTTCGGTGACACGCCCTGCCTGCTGTCCATCGACAGCTTCAGGTCCAGGAACAAAGAACGTTCCGGAAGCGCCTGTTGCCATACTGGGATGGTCTCCTGTGATGTATGAAGGGTCCCGTCCCTGAAAGGTGGGCCACCCCTCTGAGGGTGCCTGGGGCTCAGAGAGGCAGGCATCGGGTCAAGCGGGTCACCCTCCGGCCCACCCCTTCCCCCCAAATCCCTCCTTCTCAGAAAGGCTCCATCAGAACACAATTTTTTTCTAAAGCACATTTTTTTTTTCCTTTTTCCATCAGCATTTCCTGTCCTCTCACCTTAAAAAAACAGTGCCGAGAACTTTTCAACCGAAGGCAGCCGTGTGGGGCTTGAACCGTTTCAGATTCCCACAGGCCCGCCGCGAACATCCCGGCGGGTGCTAAGATCCCACAGCTGTTCTGCGAGGACCACCCGGCTCGCCATGAACCACATCTGACAATATGATACCGCTCGCTTCCAGAACCCATCACACAGTTATTCTTGGATAAAAGGTAAAGCAAATAGCCAGCCAACTGCTCACTGCTGCAGAAACAAAGACCATCTAGCCATTTATCAAAGCTCGAGACACCGCTTTGCTTTAAGCACAGACACCTCTCCCATTACGGCTTTAAACGGTAACACGATATTATATCAGAAATGACAAATGGTACTGGGGGGCCCAGCCTATGCACAATCAATACCTGCTCAGAAGTAAGAACCATCCTGAAAGTATTGACAGAGGGAACAGGAATTCTCATAATGCTGCAATGTTTTTTTGGTGTTGGGTTGGAACGACAGGCCAACAATCCTCATTTGAGCATGACAGTTTTTTTTTCCCCCACTGGCCCTGTGTAGCCCCCAGATGCGTGGCGGGTGTCAGATCATTATCACGGTCCTGTATCTATGCGCTCTTGGATTCTAAGAGGCTCAGGCCAAAGAAATTGATTAGGTAGCTGCCCCCGCAGCCGAAAACTCATTTTGGCTACATACACACAAGGGCAGGGGCCCCAGGCACTACTAGTCTCTCCGTGACAAATGGCAAAAGTGTCATTAGGGAGATTACGCCCTAGGGAGTTCTCTGGGTCTGGCCCCCAAATGTTCTTTTAAAACCTTAGCATCCCTGCCCATACCCTGCCCCCAAGAGGGGCGGCAGGCTTTCCTGTTTAGATGTCCAAGAAGTGACCCACCCCCCAAGTGGCCGGAGAGGGAAAATGGTTAGCTGTCACCCTGTGGCTGTGTTCAGGGGGACGCCAGACAGAATGACGTGGAGATGAGTAAAAGGGCTCAGAGCAAAAGCAGGTGCAAAGAAAGTATCTTCGACGATGGGACTACTTTGGTTTGACACCTTGCCCCCCAGCAGTACAGAGGGGTAAGAATGGCAACCCAGGACCCCTTGGGAGAAGTGAAATGCTCGTCCGTACATTCTCTGAGTTTTCTTCCTAAAGCTGACCCCTTGATGGGTGGTCCTCGAAACCTCAGTTTCCTGCAGGGTTTTATCAAAGACACAGATTTGAAGAGTTTCCAGCTTGGAGGTTCTGATTCAGTACGTTTGCAGTGGGGTTTTGAAGTCTGCATTAGGGGAAGTTTTTTCAGGCAATTCTGATTTTAAGCCAGGTTTGAAAAATCAATGGCTTAAAGCAGCGGTAGGCTGGTAGATGTTAAATACATAGCTTTAAAAAAAAAATGCCTAAACTGTAGCACTTGCCAACTTCCGTGGTGGAAATACTTCTGCTGTGGCCAATTTCAAGAAACTGCTGAAGGAGTTAGAAGGAGATATACACCATCAGTGCTAGCTAGATAGTGCAAGCCAGCATCAGCATGTGTGTACTTCCAGAACATTCTCTCTACATGTATATTTAAATAAAATGAGATGATAATAGACATGCTCTCTTACCTACTGTTTTCAGTCAACAAGATCTATCTTTCTGTTTGAATAATTTCTATCTGAATAACGTTAATAAGAGCTCGTGATGAGAAGATTCACACCAGTGATGGTCGCTGTGGGGGTAGAAGGGACAAGAAGACAGTGGACCACAGAGCTGACCAAAGTCTTCCTTATGTTGGTGGGAAAGCCATCCAAGAGCCAGGTCCCAAGGATGACACCATTCCTGGTAATGTTCAACTTGGACCATTCTCCACTCCGAGCCATGAGAGCCATAGTAAGGGAATACACGTCGAGAGTCAATAAAATGATTGTACTCAGATGATAGATGTAGAAATACATCACTTAAAAACCCTTAATTAAATTACTGAATCAGGCAAAGGATTACTAATTAGTGTTAAAATCATTAAGTGGATGCTTGATGGGGAACTAGACATGTATTTAGTATAAAAGTAAGCTATAAAGATTACTTTCTGGTTGCAAGGGGGTAAGGGCACCCGTATGACGGAGAAGTCAGACTGCTGTCATGTCAGCTCGGGCACTGATATGGGGGCAAACAGATCTTATGCTCACAGATGTATGGCAATGGAGTCTACACCTTGGATGTGTTCTGGTAAAAACAAGTCCCTTTTGAACCCGTGGGGGTTTTTCATGTATCACTTTTACAGAGGATGGAGGAGCAAGCTAATGAGACCTCCCAAACAAATTTGGAAGGAAGACGTCCTTCAGGACAGCTGGCTCTCTGTTCTACAATTCTGAGTCATAAAACAAGGGACCCATGCCGGATTAACAAACAACAACAAAAAAAAGATTTATGAGACAAAACCATTGGGTATAACATGTGGCCCTAGATTGGGCAGTACGTTGATTAGTTCCACTAAGAACACCATTTTTGTGCAACTGGAAAAATATTAATATGGTCTGGGTATTAGAAAGATAGAAATTATTGAAACAGAAAAATAGTTCTTGTTGACTGGAAACAGTAGAACAGTAGAACAGTAGAAGAGAGCATGTTTATTATCATCTCATTTTATTTTATTTTTATTTAAAGATTTTATTTATTTATTTGACAGACAGAGATCACAAGTAGGCAGAGAGGCAGGCAGAAGGAAAGGAGGAAGCAGACTTCCCGCTGAGCAGAGAGCCTGATGCGGGGCTCGATCCCAGGACCCTGAGATCATGACCTGAGCCGAAGACAGGCTTTAACCCACTGAGCCACCCAGGCACCCCATCTCATTTTATTTAAATATACATGCAGAGAAAATGTTCTGGAAGTACACACACAATAGCGGTAATCTCTGACTTAGAATAAGACAATTTCTTTTCTTATTTTTGTCTATATTTTCTAATGTTTTGTAAGTCACGTGTTTGCTTCTGTCATTTTAATTTTACTTTGGGGGGGTTTCACTTCCCTTGTTTTTATTATGTTAAAGGAAATTTTTTTTAAAGGAATAAAGTATTCAGAAAACCAGGCATTGACCTCTGAAAAACATTAATATGAAGACACCTTAAAATCCAGAAAATGTCAAATGCATTCCTCTCAGGAACCCAGACTAGCTCTGGCTTTGTTCTCAGAGTCAGTGCAGGGTAGGGGCACGGTAGGTGCTCAGTAAATTTTGGGGAGGGGGGGGAAATCTCACCCACAAAACATCCCCAGCTCCCTCAGGGACAACGGATCTTGGGGACCCGGAGCGGGAGCCAAGCGGAAAGACGGTGGATTCGACGGTGCTGGTGAAGTCGCGGTAGCACTGAGGGCCAGAAGGAGACAGAGAAAAGGCAAGACAGAAAGACAAAACGAAACAAGCCGAAGATGCTGTGACTCACGGAGGAGGTAGAGGGACCGACCAGGAGCTGATGACTTGGCCTTGTCATCCCACGTCTTCCAGAGAGCCTAGGGAGCAGGTGTCTGTGAAACCTTCCTCTGTCTTTCTTAGGCTAACACCCCCGAGGCCGGCAGGCAGGACTGGAGCCATGCACACACCCAGAGCTTTCCTCACGGTGGTGGAGTCCCAGAGGGGCCCTTCTGCCCCATCTTCATTTCCCTCAAGCCGCTGACACATCCTGGTTCCATTCGCTCCTCTGCCTGAAGAAAATGGCAGCTGAGACAACGCCTCACAGTACCTCATGATACGAGGCAGTGGCCGTGGCTTTAATTTCAAGGAATCAGGTTCCAGGCAGCTCAGGCCCTGATCTGGTGGCCGAGGAACTGCTGATGGCTCGTATGTGACCATTTTTCTGTATGCCAGGTCGCGTCTGAGGCATCTGCTCAGGTGGTTTCGGGCTGTTCCGCACGTGGGTTACTGTAAATACGGCGGGTGGTATTGGGGACAGGCACCCAAGGGTGCAGAGGGTTGCCATGTCTGGGGAAGTTCTCGGGTTCCACACCCATCTGCCTTTCCAGTCCGTCTTCAAAGACACCCTTGTGCCCTGGGGGACCCGACGAGCCCACTGGGGAAATGCACATGACCCCTTCAGCGCTTGCACATTAGCACACATGGTGGAGGTGAACGGGTCCGGAGTGTGCCCTGATTTAGTTGGTCTTTTGTCTCCCAGCCAGGGGAAGGGCCATCTTCCTCAGCGGCCAGGGACCCAGGACACACTGTTCTCGGAGGAACATTGAAGAATGAGATTGAAACGCATTGCTGTGTGCCTCCTGCTCCCTATGCCAAGTTCAAGGAGCGGGGGAAAGCAGCCTACTTCTGACCTGGGGGAATGGGAGGTGAGGTTCTGTCTTAGGTAATCAGGAAAAAGGCACGAGGTAACTTCATTAAGTGCCAGTAAATAATGGTTTATGGCCATATTTGGGGATATGGGCACATCGAGTACACACAGGCTCTGTCTTCGGAGAGGGAGACAGAGACAGACAGATCGAGACTTTCCTATTCAAACCATCCGGGAACAAAGGCTCACAGAAAACTCTCCTGGTACTTCACATGGATTTCGTTGTTCTTTACCCCGGGCATGTGTATCAGAGAAAAAATGGGGGGTGGGGGGCTCGGATTTCCAAAAGTGAGAGGAAGTCTTTGGTTAAAGGTGTGCCCTTTTCATTAATCGTTAGCATGCATTATATCAGCTAGTCAGTTTAATTAATTTCATCATACTAAGTATTTAGAGAAGCATTTGCAACAATCTGCTTACTGCCTGCTTAGACTGGGAAGGCCGTGAGGGCAACTCCCAGCTTCTCCCGGCCGCGTCATCGGAATGGGTTGGAGTCCTTAGCCAGTATTTGTTCCATGAACAAATAAATGAATGACAGAAGGTCCTGAAACCATTCTGGAGGCATAACGGAGGCTTACTACTGAAGAGGGGGAGGGAGGGAAGGTCGGACATGCTGTGTGTCCTGTAGCTGGAGTTAGATCAGGCAGTAGGAACTCGCACGGGCATCATTTCCTAACATCCTTACTTCTTCGCCTTCTTGATTCATTTCATTTTATTTTTTTCAGCCATATTTTGTGGAATCCAGTATCTGTGGTCAGCACATTGCCTATCACAGGACCTCTGTCCATTTCTAAAGAAAAGCAACGACCTCCACTCTCTACTCCTCGGGGTTCTGGATCTATCAAAGGCCTGTTCTGCTGCTATAAGCCCAGTCCCCCTTTCCAGACCTCTCTTTCACTCTAACACTATTTGTTTTCAAGAGAGACACAGGGCTTCTACATATTGCCCTCGATCCGCTGGAATGCGCTCAGACCCTCTTTCATTTAGACTCAGTGTGTGCAGAGCAGTGACCACGTCCCAGGCCCTGACCTCTGAGCCGGCGCCCGCTGTGCAAAGAGCCACACCCCTACCCCGTGGTTCCTGCTGTCTTGTTGGAGAAACAGATGACATTGGCACAAATGATGGCGCCCTGGGCTCTAGGCACACTGGCCAGGAAAGGCTGAATGGAGATCTGTAAAAGCCCCCGGGTGCGGTCCCCGAGAAGGGTTCTGCTTCACCCCAGGCTTAAGCAAATTAATTGGTAGAACTTGAATGAACCCTAGCTTGGCTGACAGCGACCAAGCCTTGGCAATTTCTTGGTTTCCTCCACTTTAGGGTGGCTCCCTCGGAGTCTTGGTGCTTTAGACAAAGCAAACCGTCCCTCCGCCACACAAGCCATCATTCTTAAAATTAGAACAAAGTTGGAATGATGTAATAAATTCTACTCATATGCAAAAGGATAACAAAAGATGGAATTTAGTAATGCGCGTTTTCTGCTGATGTGCTAACAAGATACAGCACATAGGTCTACCAACAGGCTCTGTAGAGGGTCCAATGCCTTCCTCTCCCTCCGTGTCTACTTTTTTTTCTTTTTTTAAAGATTCTATTTATTTATTTGACAGAGAGAGAGATCACACTTAGGCAGAGAGGCAGGCGGGGGTGGGGAAGCAGGCTCCCCGCTGAGCAGAAAGCCTGATTCGGGGCTCGATCCCAGGACCCTGAGACCAGGACCTGAGCCAAAGACAGAGGCTTAACCCGCTGAGCCACCCAGGCGCCCCCGTGTCTACTTTTCATTATAGCCTCTCTGAAGCCAGCCAAGTAATTAATGAGAAAATTACCTAATGCCGCATGAACCTCACTTGATCATTTCTAAAATGGATCAAAATTCTACAAATGACAGTTTATGCATCTGGTGAAATGTGTATTTTCTTTTCAGAAGGTGTTTCTATTACGGTTGGTCTGAACATCATGTGATATTACAGTTGCTAGGGTAACTCCATTTTTTTAAAAAGAGAACAACAGAGTAAATAAGCATGTAAATCGACTTTCGTGCTATGTAAATTCTAGTGAATCTGTTATCGTTACCTTGACGATGAAAAAAACTGACATTTATCTTCTCTGGCCCCCAGTATGATTCGGTTTGAACTTAAAATTTATAACGTAGCCATGTGGAGGTACCGAGGCCTCTGGAGGGACAAGGGAGGCTGTGCTTTTAAGAAGCTGTGTTTAGGGCACCTGTGTGGCTCAGTGGGTTAAGCCTTGGCTCAGGTCATGATCTCAGGATCCTGGGATCGAGCCCCGCATTGGGCTCTCTCTGCTCAGCAGGGAGCCTGCTTCCCCCTGTCTCTCTGCCTGCCTCTCTGCCTACTTGTGATTTCTCTCTCTGTCAAATAAATAAATAAAATCTTAGGAAAAAAAAAAAAAAAGAAGCTCTGTTTAACAGGAAACGGAGCATGGACAATGGCGAAGGGTCACATGAAGACCAGAGGGGAGAGAGTACGTGAGTATCTGGACCTTTATTGTCAAGCGTGTGTGGCACAGAGAGCCCAGTCAAGGGCTACCTGAGTTTCTAGGGCAGTCAGAAACCTTGTCAGCCGTCCAGACCGTGTGTCCGCCTCACGTCTCACCTCTGCCTCGCCTGAATTCTTTGGCATCCCAGCAGACAAATCTGCAAAACTCCTCGTGTACTTTCTGTTAGGCGAAACTGTCTGATGCAACACATGTGATTCAGTTGTGATGACTGCGAGTGAAGCTCGGTGAACATTTCCAAATATTTTCCACATTTCCCATCTAGAGCTTTGAGGATTCCTCCACCCAGTTTTGTGTGTTATAATTGAGGTTGGCAGTGGAGACGGGGACTGGGAAGGGGTGTGAGTAAATTCGGAAGAATTACTTAGAAGAACAAACGAAGAAAAGATGCTCAAATGGAAATCCCTTTTGAGGAAAGAGATCCTCTTGTAATAAAAAGCATCAGTGTTTCCATCAAGAAAGGCACTGTGATCAGAAGATACATCAAAGAGAAAGATTTAAGATTGTGATGAAGATACGCAACAGAAAACAGTTCTACCACCTGGCAGAGTTTTGACTTGTCTCCCCTGTTCTAAAAATCATACAAAAAGGTCAGCTAGTGCTTTTAATGAATGAGTGCTTTGAATAGCTATGCAGAGGGCCTACAAAAACTTATGATCTGAAGTTATTAGTTCAAAGCGTACGTGTCATAGGAATTCCCGTAGGAGGCAATAAAAAAGGGAGGGGTGTACTTTGAAAATCCAAATTTATAGCAAATTCTGTGTCTTTCATTTGGCACCTGGATACTATGATGGTTTGGGTGTATCAAAAATATTACAAAGGAAAATTAAGTGCCATCTTCTTATGAAGAGATGCTGATGACCCAATGATGACTCTCTTCTTAACGGGACTGGGAGATTTTATCGAACCTCATAAAATATGATTGCATTCCTCTCATTCTGAAGCCACCTTATTTTAATTTTCACGTGACATTGGGCTGTGTACTTTTTTACATGCCATAGGGTTCTTCCCCACCTCTTACTCCTCCCCCATGCCCAAACAAAGCTTTTGCTAAATCCCTGCATGCCTTAGAGTGGAGGGCGGTGTCTGATTTGAGGAAACTAAAAACAACAGGCGTCAGAAACGAAAGAACCGGGAAAGAGCGATGGCAAAGCCCTCCCGTTCCTTCCGCATCCCTGAGTGACAGGCAGAGAAATCGACAGCTAATTCAAGATCCATCAGGGGCTGTATGGCCTTTCTATCGAAATGAGGAGTTTAGAGAGCGAGCTGCAAATGATTGCCTGAACATCGTCGGGAGGTGCTGAGTGTCAGGGCCGGAGTTAGTGTGGCTCTGCTGTCTGCCGTATCCAAGAGATGATGGGCCCTTCTAGAAGGGGAACAGCGGGGTAGCACAGAAATGGAAGGTAAAAGAGGTTAATTTATGGAAATTATCCAGGTCATGTAACCAGGAGGACATATCAAGCAGAGCCTTAAGAGAGGAGCTGTAATGTATGTAAAATCCGACTTTCAATAGGTCGTGAGACAATAACAGTTACCAGGAGTAAGGCAACTTTTCGTAACAAAAACGAACATCCTTTTGAGTGTTTACTATGCTCTGGGAATTCCGTAAAGACAGACAGCAATAGGGTAGGTCCCACGACCCCCATTTTACAGATGAGGAAATAGAGGCTCAGAGAGTTTCAGCACATCATTAGCAAGAGACGGGGGCTGAACTGTACCTTGGGCACCACAGGGACAGTGCCTGGGAACCACCAGACTCAGAGGCCCATGAAATATTTTCATTTCTCTTGCAATCAGAAGGGAAAAAAAAAAGAGCTTCGAGAGAGAAGAATGTGTTTAAATATAGGGTATATTATACTTGTCGTTGCATCGATGTAGTCATAAAATATAATTTTTATTATTTCCTTTTTAAATGAAATCTTAATTTTTTTTATGGAAAAAACCCGAAGGGACAGGAATGAAATGTCTAGTTTGAGCTCCTAATTCTCGAACCGTGTCGGAGTCCGAGGACCAGAACCATCTGGCCCAGTGGAAGCAGGCACCAGACATGCACCAGATTCCTGACTTAGAACCTGAGTTTCAGTGAGCCCCGACCCGGGTGTTTCCTGCGTACATTATCGTTCCAGATGCACTCGACTCATCCCATAACCAGTGGTTTCCACCAACTCCTTGTCTTCTAAGAAGCCACGCAGTCTTAACCTATATTCAAATGCAAAGCCATGCTAGGTGACCAGAGAGTTATGCCCATAACTGCCTCCATATCCTTCTCCCCATTGTAAGGCAGGTAAGCTATGAAAATGCAAAAAGCAATACACTTCTAAATAAAAGTTCAATTTTGAGATAATAATGGTAATTAAATTGTGAATATTCTGCTATCTTAACTTAAGCCCTGGGAAATAATTAGGGAGTTTTCTACCGATAGAGGTCTCCAATGAAAGCAATCAGCACCCTAAATCCCTAAATATGAAAGGTCCTTGGGTTGGAAGGGACCTTGCAGGGAAGGGGGAGTCGCTGGCTTGGTTTTTTATCATAATAAAGCCCCACAGAAGGGCTTTGAGGAACCTGCTAGCTGACTCCATGCACTGGGGACTGAGCTCAATGAAGCCCAGAAGCCAGCCTCCTCCCAAGAGCCTTCTAGAGCTGTCTCTTTGACACCTGCTGGCCACAGGGGTCCAATGACTTTTATGGGCATTGTCTAAGAGGTGTTCTTTGAGGTCTTTTAGGAAAAAGCTAACGGGGGGGGGGATGCAAATGAAAGAGGGGAAGAATTGGGAGAAAAACGAGAAAAGAGATAGACAGAGAAAAGTCTGGAACTTGAGAAGATGAGCTAACATTAAGGAATCACAACCAATGGTAGCGGATAACACCTTCTACGGTCAAACATCTTGTGGGTCAAAGAATGAGAGAGTGAAGATTTAACTCTGCCTAGTGAATGCTGAAGAAAATTAGTTGAATGAATGCATTCAGGGTGGGGAGGAAATCAGTCTGAGCGACGCCCTTTAACCAAGGCCACAGATCTGGAATCACCGGTGTGAATTCAACAACTCTGGAGGAGATGACAAATCTCTCATTCTGGCACTAGTTCCTAATTTACTGCATGGCCTGGACAGCTGCTCCCCACCTCAGCCCGCCCCCCGCCTCTGTTGCTCCGGAGTCCAAAAGGGATGAGAAGTCTCTCCTGCCTTCCTTTTCACAGGGTTTGGTGAGAACCCGACAAGATCATGAGTGTGTGTGTGTGTGTGTGTGTGTGTCTGCGCACGCTCCAGAAGTGGGACCATGCTTTGTCAAAGAAAGAGAGTAATACTGGGGTATGAGAGACATCTGCCTCCTGTCCCTAGGTTCCTCCTGCCTTTTGACATCACACCAAAGCCACCCAAGGCCCAGACAGAAGAAGTAAAAGCCTGGGTGGCTACTCCATGGCCAAGAATCGTCCACAGGGAGCTATTGCTACCTTCCTTTTGAAGATCAGCAACAGGATGCTGGTGGGTGAAAAGCCACTTGTAAAATAAAGAAAAAACAAGATACCAAGGAGTGTTTTCCATTCAGATTGATGTTTTGCAGTCTCCTATTCGTCTTTCTCCCACTATTGGTCCATTTCCTTCCTTCCGGCTTCCCGCCTTTCCATGATTTGTCATTTGTTTGGGATCCCCCAAACAGCTGCTGTTGTACTCAACATTGGTCTCGCTGTTGCTCCAGAAATCCCCACCTCGGCCTTGCCACCACACCGAGTTCCATTTCAGGTTTCCCAAAGGAGAAGAAACCTGAGAATGTCATGTCCTGTCAAAGACACACGCGTGGTGAGAGCCAGTCTTCAAGGACCCGGCTGGCTCAGCGCTGCACGACACCCCACCGAGGCAAGCACTGTCCTCGGGTACAGGTGAAGAAGACTTATGGGCGCACACCTAGAAGAGGCAGAACTTGAAAAGGAGCCCAGGCCACCAGCACCCCACTCTACTGGCCCCTTTCTTTTAAAATGCTGGAGCTTTTCTGATGTCTCCTTGGAAGGCTTGTGTTTGAAAATGGCGAGACTAATGGTTGAGTCGCCAGTTCCCCGATTCTGGTGGGGTTTGTGAAGCTTGCCGCTTAGATTGGAAGGTCTAGGCAATGAATCTCTTAATTTTTTTTCTCTTTTTGACTTATTTTATTCCTCATAGATGTAAGTATTAAAAAGGGGCTGCCCCCCCAACCCCTTTATTCTCCACCGGCATCTTTCTCCTTTACTGTGCCTCATCGGCAAGCAGTAGCAACACTATCTCAGCCCTAATGCTTTGCTTTTCCTCTGGCCCCGTGGAAATCCTATCTCCCTTGTTCTAAAGCCATTTAAGTGAGTAAAGCACATGTGTAAAGCCACTCCTGGCTCCAGCATCCAGAGCTCTCTCTCCCTCTCCTCTCTCCAATGTGCCTTGTGTTCAGAACAGGATTCTCATGTGTGTATGCATGTGTGTGCGTGTGCATGTGTGTGCATGTGCATGAGTGGGCGTGTGTGTAATTTGGGGTTTTACTTAAGATTAAAATTGCAACACAGACTTTGGGGGAGAAAAAGCACATCATATTGGAAGGAATAAAGAAAAAAAAAATCCTATCTGTACCTTCCACACAATCTGCTTCTTACAATTCCAGTCCTCAATCACTGTTAATAGTCTCTTGTGTATCTTTCCAGAACATGTTCATGTATTTACAGAAATGATCTCTACCTACCCGCCTACCTACCTATCTATCCATCCCTTTCTCCTTTACCCAAATGCTCACCATGTTCTTTTTTTTTTTTTTTTTTTTGCTTAATAAGCTTAAAGCTTGATCCATATCAGAACATACAGACCTGTTTTATTATTGTTTTAAAATATACCTCATGTTCCATCAGGCCACCGTGCCGTAATTTCTTTGGCCAGTCCTCTATTAACGCTCAAGTGATTTGATTTTGCTTTGTTTTACCTTATTTAATTTTGGTAAAGCCATTCATTTTTGCCCTCAGTCACTGACTCCTGTTTTCAACTGGACCGTAAACTTCTCGAGGGCAGAAGCCATATTTAATAACTGTCCACTCTGCACTCCTGGACATGAAATGTGCTCACTGTTTGAGTTGCACTGACTCATTGATACACTGGGTCACTGGAGCTTCCCCAACCCTGTCTGAGACAGGTACAGTCTCAGTTATAATAATATGATAATACAGTTATTACCCCACTGTACAGAAGAGGAAGTTGAGGCTTACAGGTGGGGTGATTCATCTGAGGTCACAGAAATAAGGAGATATGAGCCTGTGGAATTTGATTGCAGAGCTAGTCCTCACCACTCCTCTCTGCTAGCTATGTGGGGTCCATCCTTGTAACCCCCATGGGTCTGGCACTGTTTCTTTTTCTTCTTTTTCTTTTTTTTAAGGATTTTTCACTTATTTATTTGAGAGAGAGATGGAGGGGTCAGAGTTGGAGGGAGAAGCAGGCTCCCTGCTGAGCAGGCAGGCTAGCATGGTGCTTGATCCCAAGACCCTGGGATCATAACGTGAGTCAAAGGCAGATGCTTAACCGACTGAGCCACCCGAGTGTCCCCGGCAGTGTTTCTTCACACTCTGATTAAGAGTATAAAATGGAATATTAAGTACAGAGACAGCATTCCAGCATACAGATCCTGACCCTGTTTCTTTCTTGCTGTGAAATCTCAGCAAGTTACCAGAATGTTCTGTGTCTCAGTTTACCCTTCCGTTAAATAGAGCCGATGGTAATGCTCCCCTCACAGGATTGTTGTAAGGATTTCACAACATAATATGGCCCAGAGGAGGCATCAAGTAAATTTTACAAATCATTTAAGCCTAGACTCCAGAATGAAGACCCCACAGATACTCCCGACCATACTAAAAACCTAAATTTGTTCTTTTCTTTCTTATTTCTTCCTCAATCACCCACAGAGCACCTGCACCATAGTTTAGTGGGTACTGCCTAAAAACTGTTGATGGACTAGAATTTTCCCAACATAGCTTTTGAAAATTTTAAGCCTGGAAGGAAAATAGCCAGAATTCAGACATAGCATTTTTAAAATAAAAGAGCTACAGAAAGGTTTGGCAAATTGGAGAAGAAACCAAAAGAGAAAAAATAGTCCTCCAAAGGCTTATATTCATTGATGGCAGGTACCATATACCTGGAATTGAGCTCAGAGAAACACTAAAATTCTTGTCCTCGTGGGACTTACACTTTAATTCGCTTAAACTAATGAAATTGATATGGTTCAGAGTTTAAGGCAGAGAAGTGTTGTTTTATAATTATTCATTTCTAAAATGACCCTCTTATTCTAGTTAAAGTAAGACAGAAAATTGAAAGTCAGAGAAACTGAGCTACGCAAACAACAAATTTTTCTTTTTCCTGGAAAGTTATAATGGTTTTTAAGGCTTCCTATCTTTGTGGTCCTTTCTTATCCCTCTTATTTATTCACATGAGGCAGGATGACTTATTAATCTAACTATAAATTTCTTCCTTAGATTGCAATTTTCATCTGGAGGGAAAACCCTTTTCATATTAATGATCTGTATCATTTGTAGTAACAATACCTTTCTCCCTTTGTTTAAAAAAAATAATAATGTTAGTAATAAAAAAAAAAGTACAGACTTTCCTCTCCATATCAAAGTCTATCAGGAAATAAATGAGGAAAACATATATTTGATGCCATATTTTAGTCTGAGAAAAATCAACAAAATAATTTTTATTATATATAGAACATATAGCTCATGCATATAGCTTAGAATCAATTAATTTAAGGTAATAATTTGTACAAACACCCTCACAAAAATTTTAAAGGATATTAAACACCCTGTTTTATAAACATAACACTTAATTTAGGAAAAAAAACATTTAGAAGGTAATGCATTTAGGATAAGTGCACAACACATGAAAATAATAAATGAAATTTTCCCAGTTTAGAAAATGAATGTAATTAATTAACATTTAAATTACATTTTTAATTGCAATCATGCCCTCCCAGGGGACTCATAAGGGACCATAATTGCAATTAAAAGCATGTGGATTAGATAATAAAACAATGCACACTGTCTGAAATGTGCGATTTAAAATGGAAAACAGACATTGTTATCGGCACATCTAACTTAATTGTAGCCATAAAGCAAATGTGCTGTACAAAATAAAATTCACATACGGGAACATTTAATTCTGGAGTCTCTTAAAGGGGACACGCTTGAGAGCACATTTTATGACAGGTTCTGTTGGAAACAGCCCTTTAAGGCTTTTGGATCGAGGGCTGGTGCCTTAATGTTTTTGCATTAATAAAAGCAAAGCTGAATGTTCCTATTAAAACACACAGATACATTTAAGTAAGAGATGAAACTCGATGTCTAAATTTAAGCTGCGACACAGGATTCTATTAGCTGGACAGACCGTTAAGGCCATGTAATTTTGAAACTCTGTGGTTTTTTTTAACTTTTTTTTTTTTATCTTCTCTTTTTGAGAGAATCATCATGAAAGGTACAGGGATTTGAGACTAGGGAAATGAAAGCCAGAGAGATATGTGTTTGGCTTGGTGAGAGCAGAGCCAAGACATGTGACCCAACCCCCCACCCCCATCCGGAGAGTCTGATGTCCAGAGTCATCCCCCTCCAGGATGCCAAACCAATGCGTTTTATTTACAGAAATTATTTCATTAGCATGAATCTCACCATTATTTGATTAGAAATCTTTTCAACACTGTATACATCAGTGCTTTCAGATGGCGGTACATTTGGTGATGTCTGGTAGTCTCAGCTTGGGGGAAGGGATGCTGTTGGCATCAGGCCGGTGGGGAGGTGGAGGGCAACCCCTGCTTAGAAAATACACGAGTGGATCCAAAGAGATGGTCACAGACCCTTCGGAATCCCATTCCAAAAGGTACGGGGCTGCAGTCTTCTGCTTCTAGCCTAGATGCCGACTATATCCGCTTATTTATGAGAAATAGTGACTGTTTTTAGAGTATAAATGTTAGCATGAAATTAGAAGCGGCACGGCTCTAGAAAGGCTGGGTGATAGAAAGACAAAGATCCCAGGTTTGGGGCTGGAGAGATCTCCGTTCAAAACCCAATTCTGTGTGACTCTGCGCAAGTCAATTTCCCTCGCAAAGTCTCAGTTTTCATATCTGTTCTACATTCAGGGTGGCATGAAGATTTTTTTTTTTGAGGTCTTTTTTTTTCCCCAATTTATTTATTTTCAGAAAAACAATATTCATTATTTGGCATGAAGATTTTTAAAAAAGGCATGCATACGTAAAGATACACGCTCACACATATACATTCACTACATATATTTAAGTATGTGTATGTGTTGTACGTTTGATATAGAACAGTATGTATAAAGACCTTTATTAAGTATAATGTACATTGTATGTAAGCGTGTATGTGGATGTGTGCGTGTGCAGAATTTATTAATATGCAAATTCCCATGAAAACAGAAACTATTCTTAAGATGAGAGTTCTTGACATTGTGAAGAACGAAGATAAACTGATAATGTTTAAAGGGCATTTTAAATCCCCTTTAATTGACCAGTTTATATTTGCACACATGCACAGCTTACTGCTTCCTACAACAAGCTCATTGACCCAACAGGTTTTTCGAAAGGCCTACTATGAGCCAGGGGCCAAGCTCACCTTGGGGATGTAGTTGAAAAGGAACCCAGAGAAAGATGTTTTAGGTAGATGACAAAACATCTGGACCTGATCTCAGGGGACTAGGACACAGTTGGTGAGTTTATCCAAAGGATTCAAACCGACAGATTTGTATTTCCCAAGAAATTTCTGTGCAGTGTGGTGCATTGGTCAAGGAAATGTGGCAGCTTGGCAGCGGTGGCCAGGGATGTCAAGAAGCCAGGAGCTGTGTCTTAAAGGTTGTTGAGTTTACCAGAAAATGAGGAAGATCTGAAATCAGCTTACATAACAATAGTTTTTGTCTTGAAGAATACCCAGGCATATGACAACCAACGTGCAAGTTGTTACGTTAAGGGAGGGCAGCGGAAATGAAGATAAAAGACCACTTACATTTGAGACCAGTGACTCCAAGATGCCTACCCATCATACTTGTCTGGGGCAAGTAAAAATGACAGATTCTTAAACCCATTCATAGACCTTTAAAATCAGAATGGATGAATGGGGAGTGGGGAGTCTTTGCAAAATTAATTTGGGGGCATATTTAGAGAAGGCTGTGCACTTAGACCACTAGAAACAACAAATAAATAGGATTTTGATCACTATTCAATAAGCTAAAAATCTAATATCTGGGACTTTGGCAGAGATGATGCTCTATGTTTGCCATATCCTGTTTCCTTTTCCTCTTCCTACAGAAAAACTACATTTCCCAGTTTTCCTGGGAGTTCAGTTGGGGCCATGTGGTCTGGCTTCGGGCCAGACTGGGCAGAAGTGATAGACATCACTGCCGAGACTGGTCCACACCTTCTTGAGTGGCTTTGGAAGCCAGAAATCCAGATGTTCCAGATGGTATTACTATACTTCTGCTGGAGGAGACCAGCATCAGACATTATACGCATAGAAAATAAATATGTACTGTGTCGAGCACCGCGAAGTGGGGGTTGTTTGTTAGAGTAGCTTGCATTAATTATCCTAACTAATATAGGGAGACAGGAAAACAAAAACATCTTTCAGAGCATGGCATGGATTTCATACAAATTCAATCCATTTTTCCGATGTCACCATATTTTTCTAAGCCAAAGTCTTTAAATAGCCAAAGATGCTATTTTTAGTTTCAGCGTTGGTATATTTGAGTGTATTTTTAGTCTTTTGGAATTAAACCCAGAATAGACTCCATCTGCAGTAAACCAGACTATTTGAATTAGCCAGGGTTTCTGAAATTGGAGGAGGACAGGTGTGCCCACCCCCCGCCCCGCCTGCCTCTGGAGGGACGTTTGGCCATATGTGGAAACATTTTTGGCTGTCAAGACTTGGGGGAATAGGGTGCTACTGCATCCGGGGGGTAGAGGGTAAAGATCCTGCAGGGCACAGGACAGCCCTCTGAGCACAGAATTATGTAGCCCAAAATGTCAGTAGCACCAAGGTTGACAAACTAATCCCAAGTACGCTTGATGTACCTTCTGGACTAATCACAGACCATTATATCCAAAAAACCCTGTGGCCCACCGGTGCCAAACTCGATCCACAGTGAAACAGATCAGACCGCCCGTGCCTGCTCAGCGCACTATCCGCCATTCTCTGCCAGACCGGAGCAGTCACTTCGTCAGAAGACAAACAGAAATGTTCTAGGGACATTTTTGTCACCTGGGAAGAAAGAAACAGCTGGAAGGACCAATCATTCACACGTTCAGCTTTGTCTTCTTCATTCGAAAGTTGGTGTTGCTGTCACCAGACCTGGTGAAAGTCACACTTGTAATGTCATAACTTTATATCTGCCTCTTCGTCCTTTCGGGAGGTGTGACACTCTCGAGTCAGAGTGCGTGCATTGATAGAATGTTGCCATGTCTACCTCTCCGCCACCTTCTTGCCTCTCTTGCTCCTCTCAACAGAGAACAATTTTTTTAAACATTATTTGAAAGGGAGAGAGAGTGCATGAGCGGGAGGGGCAGAGGGAGAAGGAGAGAGACTCTAAAGCGGACTCTGTGTTGAGCACAGAGCCCCACGGGGCTTGATCTCACGACCCTAAGATCATCATCCGAGTCAAACCCAAGAGTTGGATGCTTAACCGACTGCACCACCCAGGTGTTCCTGGATTGCAGTATTTGAGGGATTATGAATTGAGATGCCATTCAATTGATATGATTTGAGAAACACCAAGAATCCCCTTGTCTCCCCCGCCCCCTGCACACACGAGTCAAAACCATGACTCCCTAGCATGCTCTGCCATGACACAAAGTCTGACTGCAAAGTCTAATGAGCAATACTGCATGCTGACTGGGAATAAACAGCTTTGGGGTCAAATATGTTTGGGGCCTGATTTCCCTACTTCCTACCTGTGTGGTTTTAGGCAGGATATTAACCATGATGAGGTTTCTCATCCACCCATATGGAGAAAACAATATCCACTTCAGATGGTTTGTTTGGAGATCAGAACAGAAACTATACATAAAAAGTGATCAGTGCAGTGCCTCAACATAGTAAGTGGGCACGCAAGTATTTACCAACATGTGATAAAAACCCTCCATGGACAGCAGAGTCATATGTGACTTGGCCTCTTCTAACTTCTTCTCTTCTCATCTGATGTCTTCCCACCTCATTCTATACTCACTGTGCTTCAGCCACCATCTTTCTAGTCCAGAAAGAACAAAGCCAACTCATTCTCACCCCAGGACCTTTGCACGTGCTGTTCTTCTGTTTGAATGCTCTTCTGTCTTCCTCCAGAGTTTCTGTATCACTGATTTCTTCTCAGCATTCTGGCCTCAGACAAAATGTCACCTTTCTCTGTCCATTGTCCCTGATGTTCCTTACCCCCATTCTTGGTCATTCATTATTGCATTTCTGGCTTTATTTTCTTTATAATACTTATCGCCATCTGAAATGATCTTATTCACACATTTATTTACTTGTCTATTGTTTTTATCCCACTCCTGATGTAAGTGGCATGCAGGCAGGGGAATTCATCTTATTTAACAGATACAAAAACCACACTTGGAGTGTGTTTCACACAAAGTTGCTTTTCAATGAACATTTCTTGAACAAACTAAACTAAACCTAACTTCTTTAACAGAAAACTATCCCAATACTCTTTTAATAACAAAACTAAGACCAGTGACCACTAGACACGGACTCTAAGCTCCTGGCCATGTCCCCAAAGGGCTGAGATACCTGGGTTTTGTTCCTCCCCCCTTTTGGGACAAACCTTCACCTTGTATTAATTTCTGACTATTCACTGCAGGCAGAACAAGTCCTCGGATTTGGGAACTGACCCCTAAACCCAGGCCACTGTCTGAAACTAGAACGTTTACGATGCATTTCCATTTCCGGGTGAGAGTGCAGACGGTAGGGAGGCTGTGCAGGCCAATCAGAGGGCGACCCAGGGTTTGTGAGCCTCTGCATGTCTTTGCACTCATGGTTGCGTGTGAGCGCACGTGTGAACACACATGGGCAGTCAAAGTGGCTCGGGGGTGACCTAATTAAGTTTCCAATTGAACCATCAGGCAACGCCACTCTGCCACTATGTCACCTGCCCCCTGAAATGGAGCTGAGATACAAACTGCGCCTTAACTAGGCAACCTCCTCTCTTGCTGATCCCATTAGTTGCCCAATTGGGCAAGACGAGGTTTTAATTGCATGCCAGAAGCTTTATTTTTCTGCCCCAGGCAAACAGTTAACCACATTAGTATACCACTGACACATTAGAGGTTGGTCAGCAATGAAAAGTGAAAGAGCCAGTTTTGGAGAGAGCTGAGGTACCTGTCTGGTTCTAGCGTTCTCCCCGCTAGCATCTGTCGCTACCTAAAGGAGAGAAATTCCTACCGCCACCACCACAACAGGACAAGGTGTAAATGATGCATGGTTTCACAGCTTCATGGTCTGGTGTAGGATCAATCCGGCCATCCACCCAACCTTCCAACCATCCATCCAACTATCCATCCTATCTCTGCAACACATTTAACTGTTTTGGAGACCACTAGGAAGAAATGAGAAGCCAGAATTAAATAGAAGGAGTGATTACAGAACCATCAGTCACGGACCCTTGCCTCCCCAAAATCGAGGATGCTAGGTCTCCTGAGCCATGTCCTCCTATGCAGGCAACATATGCTCATTTTGCTGAAGGCCATGTGGAGACAATGTTACTCTGACTTAAAGGTCAGCTCCTAAGAAGTTATATTTAAGGCTATGAGGAGGGAAGCAAGGACGTAATTGAGTAGGTAAAAACTTTAGTGTCCCAAACGTCAACCTCTTCCTTCTACTTGAAAGGGCAGTCCTTCATTTGACCTTTCAGACTGTGCTATCCAAGGGAGGACTTACTAACCCCATGGGACTACTTAAATTTAAATAAACTAGAACTTTGAGCTTGTTGGTCACACTGGCCACCCTTCAAGTGTTCAGTAGCCAAGTGGCTACTGCAGCAGACTGTGCACCGGAAGAATACTTCTGACATTACAGAAAGTCCTCTTGGACAGCAATGCCTCTGCGGAACATTTAGTTGCTTATCTTAGTATTTCAATCCTCCCCTAAGTTCTGTTTCCTTACAAAGAGAGGTTGACTGGGGCAACAATCTCTTCTTTTAACATCTGTGAAACAATGACACACTTTGCCTATCACATTACCAATAATCAAATAAAAGAAGAGATGAAATGAAATGGAGATTTTTTCAAGTATTTCTGATAGTAGTGTACTGGTTTATCCAACTGAGAACAAGTTGTGTAATAGGCATCTAGAGAAAAATAAATATTCTCTCCCTTCGATCCAGTAATTGAAGCTGATTCCTAATCCTAGAGCTAATCCCAGACTGTTTGAAGATCGTGGCTAAATCCACAGAAGAAGCTCCGCATAAAAAGATGTTCACCACAGCGGTGCTTATGCTGGCAGACAAATTTGGAACAACATAAACATTCTCGAATACAGGAGCGATGAAATAAGCAATGGTACCTATATTTGATGTTGCATCAACACGATGATTACAAATTGAATGTAGCAACTTGGTCAGATACCTAAGGCGGGATCAAATGGGGAAATCAGCAGACTACAAAGTGGTATTCCATTTTATTGGTTAGCTATGGCTATGTAACAAGCTATTCCAAGACTCAGCAGCTAATGACAATGAACCTCCTGTCTCAGTTCCTGTGGTTCAGGAGCCTGCAAGGGGTTCGGCCGAGTGCCTCTGGCTCAGGATCTCAAGGATCTGCAAGCAAGACATTGCCTCAGGATGGTCACCCTCTCAGAACTGCGGCTGAAGGTCCACCTTTAAGTTCACCTCTGTGGTTTCTGGGACATGACTGTTGGTGGGTTATGGAAGGTGCTCGAAACCTCACCACCTTCCCTAGGCTTCTCTGCAGGATGGAACACAACCTGGCAACTGGCTTTCCTCCAGTGTGAGGGATTCAAAGGGAGGGAACAGGGGCTTGGGGTGGAGAGGGGGGACATGGGGGAGCAGCTAAGGTGGAAGCCACAGTCTTTCTATAGCCTGGTCTTAAAAGGGACGTCCCGGGACACATGCCTTGTTCTGTTACTACAGGTGAACCAGGAAGTCCATCGACACACTCACCAGGGGAGGCGATCCTACAGGGGCGACGATCCTGACAGGTGGGGATCGCTAGGGTCACCCTGGGAGCTTTATCACAGAACTCATCTATGCAACAGAGCCACACCATTTGAAACAATAAAAGAGATTTACTTCAAGATTTAAAAGAGGGAGACAGGCATCCAGACAGAAGGCAGAACAGATCTTCTGTACATCTCTCTCCCTAAAGAGTAAGATGAAGGAGGCATTCTTTCTTTCTGTTTTATTTTCCCTGTTTTCCAATAATGAGCTTTTTTTAAAAAAAAAATCCTACTATGATGGGAAGACTCGATAAATGTTATTTAATTGAAAATAGAAACCTTTTAATAATGATATTCGTAACTGATGATAGCATGAAATTTGTAACTGATGAAGGTCATTTTAAATCTACTTCCAAGTCTGAGATCAACTTTCTTATATTCCCTTTTTTATTTTTTTAAGAGAAAGTAATCAGCGGAGTCCCCGCGGTTAGTAGTTCGAACTTGCTGGCTAAGATCATCAGCATCTAAATCTCCTTCTCCACACCCCCGCCTTCCCGGAGCTCGGCTCCTCCCTTCCCTCCGGCCTCCTGCCACATTCCCAGAGCACCCTGTATCTGAACGCCTGCGAGGGCGAGGGAGCCAGGATTGACGGCCCCGCAGCCGAGTCCCAGGCTGACACCAGCCACGAGGGTAACTCATGCTTAGCACTTGACGTAACTTTCTGATGACTGAAACCTGATTCCATCGACCGATCCCCCAGTGGCTGATCTCATCTCTTTACCATCAGAGAAACTGAAGCAGAGTTACCAGCAAAGATAAAAAGAGGAGGCGAGTGGGCCACGGCTCAACACGGGGAGGAATAAGCTCGTCTTTGATCCTTTGTCCAAAGAACATTCCGGATTCTCACAAATGGGATGGCTGAACCCCAAATATTGCTGCAGCCAGTCCTCCCCCGACCCACAGCCACATTTTTTTTGAGCTGGGTGTCCATGCAGTCCTTCAGAAAAAACAAGTTCATTACTATTATTATTTTTTTTTTCAGTTATGACTTCAAGGCAAATCTCTCTTATTTATGAAGTCGAGCAGAATATAACAATGCAGCCGACAAAACACACTGAAAGTGTTAAAAAAAAAAAGGGGGGGGGGTGGTGGTTTAAGGAGTAGCAGGACCACAATGAGCATCTGTGGAGTGTTTTGAGCGAGGAGCCAGAGGTGGGGACTCATGCTGGGGCCTGGCTGGGCCGCGCACTCTGCATGCTGCTCCCGACAAGCCCTGTGGCTTTCAAGCTTCAGTGTACTCGTCTGAACAAGGATCGTAATTGTTCCTATTCATTGATTTGTGGTGAAGATGAAAGGACATGGCCCCAGGTGGGCGTATAGTGCCTGACATACAATATGTTTATTAAAATGGGATCTTTCTTTACTGTAACTCAAAAAACATCACTCAACAGCTTCCAATCCTATAATGACTTCCTAGTACAGGGAATGGAATCAAAAACTCCTTCACCCGGGCGCCTGGGTGGCTCAGTCGGTTAAGCAGCTGCCCTGGGCTCAGGTCATGATCCTGGGGTCCTGGGATTGAGCCCTGTGTTGGGCTCCCTGCCCAGCGGGGAGTCTGCTTCTCCCTCTGCCCTTTCCCGTGTTGGTTCTCTCTCTCTCTCTCTCTTTCAAATAAATGGATAAAATCTCAAAAAACAAAAACAAAACAAAACAAAGCAAAAACCTCCTACAAAGCCCTATTTGATCAGTTACCAGGTGCTCTTCTGCACATGCCCCGTGTTCCAATCTCCGGGTCTTCTCTCCATCCCTGTGGTATGCCTTCTTGGTCGGCCCTCAGGACCTTTGCACCTGCTATGCCTCCGCACAGAACACCCTTTCCTCAGATATTTGTCTGGCTAGTTCCTTCTCAGTACTGAGTTCTTGTAACAAATACCACCTCATTAGCAAGCCTTCCACGACCTCTTTTTACTGAAAATAACCAGTGAGTTTCTGTTTGCAATCAGAGAAGCTGAATGAATTTGGAGAGCCATCTTCTTGAAAAATAGATTTTGTCCTTTCTTTCCCCACTTCAGCCACAAGCCTAATGGTATTTGTTAATGTTTCCATGGCTTTTTGTTGTTGTTGTAGATTCTCTTGTTGATCTGCTTTTAGATTATCAGGAAGTTTTGCTTTGACTTGCTGGCATCTCACAAAGAAGTAGACTAGGAGTAGGGAATAAGAAGACGTGCATTTAAAGAAGACGGGACCGCAGTGAGTGAGGGAGAAGCATTTCCAGACAAGTAGTTTACAGGACGGTGAGTCTAGAAAGAGTAAACTGAAAGTCTGCCTTAAATTCTATGCTTATTCATGCTTTGCATGGCTCCAGCAATATTGTGAGTGCCTAAATTTGAAAACAGAGATGATTATAGGATACAGAGCAGGGATATTTTGCATGAGTAATGATTACACCCAGCAGTACTGTATGGGATTTGTTTTTGACTCCGGAACCCATGATGATAAAACAGCCTCTCCTAATTCCTCCTAAGGAGGCCACACTCCCTTGAATTTCTGGGCCCGGAACGGTCAGACCCATGCTCCTCCTGCTGACTGTTCTGCAGGCCCACAAACACCTTGCTTTGAACATCCTAGTGCCACCACCTTCCCTCCTACCACTGGGCCTTTGCATATGCTGGCCCCTCCTCGGGGATAACGGCTTTCCTTCTCTTTGTTACCCACCGACCTTCCAGTTCTTACCTTACACATCTCATTCTCAGGAAAATCTCCTTCGACTTCCCTGACTTGTCAAGCTCCCATGAAGTATTCTTATGAACAGTATGTCCTCAACTATCCAGCTCTTTCCACAGGTTTAATTTTATCATTACTTGATTAAAAGCTCTCTCTATCACCAGGGCATGAGCTCTGTTCAGCAGGAAGCATGTCGGATGTTGCCGAGCATGGGATCTGCTACTGCTATCACAAGGGTGGGCATCATGTTGTGCAGCCGTTTAATAAATGTTTGTTAAATTTTAAAAAAGGAGTATAAGAATGTATTTCCAGTACTGTGAGAGGAAAGCCATAATAGCCCTTCTTATTTTGAATAGGCAAATTATTGACTTCAGCCACGTAAGTGTTTTTTTAACTCTGGCTTTCAAATCGTTCTTTTAGAACCACTTATCTGTCTTCGACTCTGTTGCTGTCACAGGAAGGGTAGATGTTATGTATGTTCCATGAACTACAACTGATTCCCTTTGATTTACTTCTCTTCCTCTCCAGAACGACGGTTGGCCAACTTTTCTGTAAAGGGCCTGAAGATAAATATTTAAGGCTTGGGGGACCATATGGTCTCTAAGGCAACTATTCAAGTCCTCTGTTGTGACACAAAAGCTGCCACAGATAATGTGTGAACAGATGAGGGTGGCGGGGGCCAATAAAACTTTATTTACAAAAAGAGCCATCGGATTGGACGTGGCCCATGGGCTATACTTTGCTGGTTCCTGCTTTTGAGGATGGGGAAGAAAAAACAAGTTAAAATACAGGCTCAGCCTGGCACATAACCCAGGCGAGTCGTGTGCTACAGACGAGGCCCCGGGTTGCTCCGGGAACTCTGGCTCATTAATTCGGCTTTCTGGGCCTCAGTGTACTGAGGTATAAAATGGGGACAACCACTCAGCAAAACATGGTTATGAAGACAAGAGGCCGACAGCTGGGTAAGCCAGAACCCGGTAACCTTGGTGAAGATTAACCATACTTCCGTTTTTATGTTTCCTTTCCAACCATAGTCAGTCATGCTAATTTTCTCTTTGCGATTCCCCTACAGTTTCTTTAAAAAAAAAAAAAATGTATTAAAGAAAAAAGAGGGAGTCAACATATAGAATGTTTTGAGGTTTATAAAAAGATTGTTCTGGGTCTTGTGTGGAGGGTGGGCTGGAGGAGCCCAGGGTCAGGGAGAGCATGTACAAAGCTATTTGCAGGAAACCCAGGAGAGCAGCCGTGGTGGTGTTCGTAGGTGGCATGGCCCGTGGAGGGGAGCAGCTTGTCCTTTCAGAGGCGGGAGCTATCTGAGGGCAAGGGTGTGGCTGTACCCAGAGACTCCCATGGCCCCACAACACTGACAGGAATGTAGTAAGTTCTTGGGAAATGGGTGTTCATAGAGTGAATAATTACTTTCTGGAAGCATCTAGAATGGCTTATTGAAAAGATATGTGGTTACCGATATCCTCCTTAGCATCCTGTCCTCTCATCGGTGGGCACAAACTTCCAAAATTCACCCACAACCCAATCATCTCTCACAGCCTCTGCCACAGTCAGCCCAGACCAGGCCACCGGCATGTGTCACCTGGACGGTAGAAATAGCCCAGCACACCTGTCATCCCTTCCCGGCCCCTTCCCTTCGCCACAGTCCATTCACCACCACAGTCAATCCATTCGCATATTAGTCAGACAGCGTTACTCTCCTGCCCGCTACCTTCTAGTGCCATCCATTGCCCTAGAATGAAATCCAAAGGCCCACAGGCTTGGCATATCCTGACGTCTCACAACCTCATCTACTCTCCCCTCCCAGACTCTGCTCCAGACACCCTGGTCTCCTCTGTGCCTGAGACACCGAAGGGTCACAGCAGCCACAGGGCCTTGGCTCATGCTGTTTCCTCTGTATGGGACCTCAGGTATCCCTCAAACATCACCACTCCATTCAGGCCTTGTTACACCCTCACTTCCCGACCGCCCCATCCAAAAGCAGCACTCCATAACCCCCACTGGATTTCCTCAGTTTCTCTTTGCATCTTAGTATCTGCTACGGTATTCGCTTAATTCTGGCCTGGCCTTCCTTCCCCACATTTCCCATCGGAATATAAGGTCCTTGAGGGTAGGAATCTTTTTATTCCTCCCTGCTATAAGCCCGATGCCTGCAGACATGTACTAGAGGTTCAGAATGTGTGTGTTAAGTACATGAATGCATGTGGAGCAGTCAGAAATCATCCATTCATCTCTCCCTCCCTCTAAAAGCAGAAGCAAATCAGACTCATTATCAAAGACAGAATAAATATGTTGACATGTATTATTATATATAATACTAGTTTCAATTGGTAGAAACCAATCAACATACATCCCGTGCTTCCCATAGCACAGGTGAAATGTTCAGGATAAGGATAATTTCTTTAAAAATACCAACTCAGTGTTGGGGGTGGGGCAGTCTTGTTCAACAGAGGCTTAGTGAAGTGAATCTATAGAGACTTCCAGAAAACTGCAAAAGAAAGGAATCCTTTTCAAACCCACTGGAGACACCGGAAAAAGGTAGAATTCTTAAACAATCAGAATGCTTTACACCCACAAAGATCTAAGCTCTAATAATGTGTGTGTGTGTGTGTAGTTTTTTGCTCCTAGAATTATTGGATTTTGAGCATAAATAGGGAAATTAGCTTCTTAGGTCATCGAGGGTGGGATCCTAGCTGTACTGAAAAGTGAGGAAAGGCAGATTTGGGGAGGGGGTTCAAAGGGTGCAGGCTTAAAGTAGGCCCCGAGGTTGTAACTCTTGCAGAAACAAAGCTTGCCTGGGACTCACGGAGTTACAGGTGATCAGAACCGTACACATAAGACATCTAACATTTCTCTGTCTCACAAAGGTTTGGGGTTCTCCGCTTCTCTAGGCAGAAAGAAGTAAGAAGATGGCATCTGTCCCTGGAAGCAGAGGACACTCAGATCATCTCAACTGCTCTGATTTTTGCCCTACCTCTGGGAATGTTATCTCCGAATCTCTGACCACCTTTAGAACATAACCTATTGAAGAAGTGGAATAGGCAGAAAAAAAAAAAAATCAGGAAATAAGTATTCATTCAGCACAATGTGAAATCACTGAATTTGCGCTTTCATCCCGAAATGTAGGACAAACCAGCAATTCTTTTCCTTCCTGGGCTCCACCAGCCTCGGGCATCCCTTGGAGTTGGGAGATTTTGCATCTGATGTGGTAGGACCTGGTTTTTTGTCTTGACATTTGCTTACTGGGTAACCTTGGGAAACTCACTGAACTTGTCTGAGCTTCTCCATCAATTAAACGAGGGCAGTAAGCCCAGCTTTGCCTGCACTGCAGGTTGCCGTGAGCTTTAAGCGAGATGATGTACATAAACGTGTTTTGTTTCTGGAAAGTGTGGTTCAAATGGGAAGGGGTCAGTCCCTAAGGTGGGAACTGCAAACCCAGGCGCCTGCATGAGCCAAGCCAGTAGGAGAACCTGGAGACCTGCCAGGGTACAGTCTTTCTATGCAGACACTATCGATCATATCGCATACGTAAGTGTAGGAAGATTCTTGGCTTCCATGGAGACCTATGTTTTCATCAGTTTTGCTTAAAACACATGGCCCTTTTGTACTAGCTTTTGTTGGTTTGCTGTTGAGGGGGCCATGAGTAGATGGAAACACTACATAAAATTTAGAGTACAAGAACAATGAAAAAGACAAAGGACACGCAGGTCTGCCGATGGTGAGGGGTGACATATAGGACACTCACACCTCCGGTTATGGACACACATTTCCACGAGAATATGGGACTCATGGCACCAGATTTCCTAACTTGAAGAGAAGCCAGACAGTTAGAGCCATAGAGAAAAACTTCTATTATTTAATTAAAAGTCAGCTCACCAATTTAAGGCTTGAAAAGTACTAGAAATGCATCTGGGGTCAGTATCATTTTGTGGGCTCTTGTTTGTGACCCAGACAACCTGTGATTTACTGTTTTCTCATTAACCAAAGGATTGAGTCTTAGCTGTCTTCCGGGGGTCAACATAACCTCTAACTGGACATTCACTTCCTACCTGCTCACTCATTTTTCATGAATGGAACTGGACAGAATTCCCAGGGAACTGGAATTTTAATGCCCTTCTCAGTTTTTCTTGGGCTCAGTTCATTATCAGAGTGATAGCCTTCCACAATGGGAAGCTAGTATAAAGCGGTTTTCCTCAATATTCAGTTGTTTCCTGGGTATCTTTCGCTTGCCCTGCGCATTGGTGCTGACCCTCCCTCCCAGGCCGATGCCTGAGGAGGCTGACCTGAGATCAGGGGTCCTATGGCCTCTCGACACTCTGTCCTCTGGCTTCCCCTTGGGTTTGTCCAAAGGGAATGGGCAAGTGGGAGGATTAATGAAACCTCCAGTTGGCCATGAATCCTGTGTCATTGTACCAAGGGGGACAGCTCCTAGGAAGACGGCCTATCCTATGGCCACACCCTCGCCAGCTTCCGGAAACAGCTTTCTCCTTGTTCCCCTTCAGGGAAGGCCCCCTTCTGTCACTCATCTCAGGTTCCTGCAATGTCTCTTTTGGGTTCCTAACAATCACTCCGACCTTCTCACCACCCTTCGCCCTCTGTCATCCAGTGGAGTAGGTCAGAGTGGGATGGTGAGGACCCAGTTACAAATCAGAACCATAGGTGAACTCACCAAGTAGTCCACATGTGAGCACTCAGTAAATATTTGCCAGAAAAAGAGATTAACCTTTATTTAGTCACTGACAAACCTTAAAAAGTCAATACAGATTCAAACACCTATCTTAGGAGAAACAAAAGTCTAATACACATTAACTAAAATTTTTTCCAACTTCTATCTAGGTGGTAGGCATTTTTTGTATAGAAGGTAAGGTTGAGATGCCAAAATGGGCGAGTAGAGGAGTCAAATGAGCACCAACAATGATAACGATAATTAAAGCAAAGCATAGTTGTTGAATGCTTATTTGCCAGGTTCGATACTATGTTCTCTGCATATGTGTCTCATTTATTGCTCGTGTTTTCAGGTGGTTGTGTCCCTATACCCATTTTGCAAATGAGAAAATTGAGGTTTAGAGATGTTAAGTGATTTCCTACATGAAGCAAGTGCCCATGCAAGACTCAACCCCAGATCTCATAATCACCTCTGGATTTCAGTGTATTCAGAGTTTCAAAGAAAAGAGAGGTCAATGAAGACGGGAGTGGTCTAGAAAAATAACCACTAATTAACTAATATTGGTAAGTGGGATATTTTGAATCAAGGATCCCTGGGCCATACACTGGATCTCTGGGGACAAGATGGCGACAACTGTGGTTGTACATGGCACGTGGCTGTCTCCCAGGAGAGCAAGGGAAGCTGTGAAGCCTGATTTTATAATTTATCTTTATTTTACTACTAAAAGAAAATTTTGTTCATGAGAAAAGAACCAAATCACACAGAGGAGCAATTCTCTTAAAAAATTTTACTTCTTTTCCTCACAGAACTGAAATTTCCTTTTGGAGGAACTACTTATTCCCCTATAAATATAGTCTCATAAGACTCTGATTCGAGTCACCGGCTCTCTTCCAGCTTGGGGACATGCCTGGGACTCAAACTGGTCTGGTCCGATTGATGGTGAATTGGCCCCATCTGTATATACAACTTTTGCCATTGACTTGGGAGCACCTTCTGTCACGAGGATTTACATCTCCTTTGCTGGAGAATGGGCTGGCCTTTAGACTGATTTTGCCCAACAGAAGCAACCACAGCGTAGTTCTGAGACTAGCCCGCAAAAGGCCTTTTGGGTTTTTGCTGTCTGAACCCTGCCACCATCCTGGGACGAGCCTGGCCTAGCCTGCTGTAGAGTGAGAGAGGCTCTAGGGGGCAGTGCTGAGTCATCCCATCTAAAGCCTTGCAGGAGCAGCTGGGCCTCAGTGAATCTTGCCTAAATTGCCGGTCTGCAGGACCACGAGCTAAAACAAGGGGTCTGTGTTTTTAGCTACTACATTCTTTCTGGGAGGGAATTTATGCAGAAATGGCTAACCATTACAGATGGATGTTCTCCTTCTGGATCATCCACTGGATGTTCTCCTTCATGGATTCTGCATCCTGAGCAGAGAAGCCAAGAACATGAAGACATGTTTGGACCATTGGTCCAGCGGTGGCACCTAGACAGACGGTCTACAGTTCTTGCTTTTCTGGACTCAGGGTGTCTCAGCATCAGCCTGTTTCCAGCTTTGGTTCTCCAGCCTTCCCACTGTTCTGCGGGTGACTGGTAAACTCTCCACTGGAGTCCTTTCTGCCTAAGCTACAAAGGGTCGTTTTCTCACTGTCCCGCACATGCTGTTCCCTCTACGTGGAACATCCTTGTCTACTGCTCCCCGCATCACCCTTCCACCTGTTGCCTCTCAGCACTGGCATGCCTGGTCCGAGCAGCCTTTCCTGCCTCTCCAGGACTGGGTTTGGCCAGTGTCCTCTGGGTTCCCAGGGCCAGAGTAGCAAGACACCGTATCATAGACATCGTCTGTATATTATGACACGACATTGCAAATACCTGTTTACCGGCATATCCCCCTTGATATTGCAGCTTCCCAATTTCAGGTTTTGTGCTTTTTAAAGATCATTTCACCCCCATTCCAAATAGTGAGATAAAAATGGAAACCACGGGAGTCCAATATGCTGGATTCAAACGGGCAACTGTATCACATATCAGCAGGTGATCTTGGCCAATCAACGGATGAAAACTTTCCAGGTGTTGGGTAGACCATGGGGCAGATCTAGCCTGGAGACTTGTCTTGTCTGGCCTGCGCAAGGTTAATATGGGATAGCTTAATTGCCACCCCCTCACTATTGTGAGACTACATTTCTGGTTTCTAGCTTCTCTCCAAAGATCAGAGGATTGGCCACCCTGCGTCTGTGTTTCTGTGCAGCAACCACCATCATGTCATGGTCCTGGTTCTGGTTAGGGTTCCGGGTAGAAGGGCCAATGAGTCCCCCACAAATGGAGCGTGAGCTCCCTCCCCAGGTCACCATGGGCCTCCAGGCTCACCTTGTAACTGCAGTAAGTTGGCTTTATGATGTTTTTGATGCTATGGTTCTTACCGTGAAAAGAGTTAAAAAAAAAATGTTGCCAGTCATAACATGGCACACTAAAATGGGAAGATGCATGCCAATTTCATACATGTTGTGTGAAGAAAGGGGTATCTCAGGATCTTGGAACATGCTATCTTCATGACCCCAGCAGAAACTGGAGTTTGCCAACATCAGACCCATGTTTCACAGCTTTTGCAGCATCCCTTGTTTCTTGGGTCCATTTTAAACAAAAAAAGAGTTTTTGGTTTAGTTCCAACCTTCTGGTATTGAATTGTATTTTATAACAGGTGTTCATATGTATCATTATGTATGTCATGAAATATAGGATAGATCATGATCTACATTGTGATATATGATTTATCTCAACATAAGTAGCTACATAGCCATGTATATCTCATGGTTCACCTCATACTACCCTGCAGGATAATCATCAGCTCTTTCCATACGTGTAACTATGTTGAATATTAAGCTTATAAAATAACTAGAAGTCTATAGTTACTGGAAAAGCCATAAGATTATTAAAATATTTGTGCTAGTCCACAATCCCTTTCATACAAATCAAAAATCCTACAAGCTCTTAAAACCAAAAGTTTATTTTTTTTTTCCCATAATTTGGTTAGCAGAGAAATCAGACCTGAACTGCTTTGAGACATTTTGAAACTAAAAAAAAAAATAAAAAACCTCCCTTAGTAATATTCATGTTTCACTGCAGAATTATTTATATTTTTAAGTATAGATGCTATTCCCAACCTCACTGAGAATGCTATCAAATATATAGCATACATATCATGTTCTCTTTCTAAAATCCGGAAAACTATGAATTTCAAAATACATCCACTCCAAAGGAGGCACAGTCTTCTGGATGTGTATGAATAAAGACACCAGCCTTCCCAGCGATGAAAGCCTGTAGTCAAGAGCCAAATTGAGTTTCCCCTCAGCTTTTGTTCTACCCATTAGGTGAGACTTGATAACACCCATTATTTCTTTATTTTGTCCATTCTTGAGCCATTCGAGGGACCGTGTGCCAGTATAATTGGACGTCGTGGCTGAGTAGGGATGGGCTCCTAATTCTCTCTTTTGACTCTAACCACAGAGGGAGAGAAATAATGATAGGAAAAGCACACTCCATGCTCCCTGTGTTTTAATAGGGAATGTGCTGTCAGGAGAGAGTGATATGATAAGGCCTTACATAAATTGATGCTCTAACAATGTGTTGAGAATGGGAAAGGTAACATTTAATAAGCATGTTAGGGTAATTAGTTAAGTCACTTGTCAATTAACTAGATTACCTAATAGCTAATTTGTCTCTCCAAGCAGCAGGCTTTGTGAAAAAGCAGTCAAGGGAAACTTATTTTGAAAGGATGGCCTTTGCACATGAGTATACATAAGCTGGTCCCAGACTAGTGTGGCCCGGGGCCTTGAACTTCTGCTGCCAGGAATCTTAGTTTTCCTACTTGCTTGTAAAAGGCATCCTTTTCTCTTCCTTTGTTTCCTTTTCTAATCTTCTTGTCCTTTTCCTCCCTGACTCCCTCCCTTTTGTATTCCTCTTCTTCTTCTACTTTTTTTTTTTCCTGTAAATGACTTGACCTAGGTCAGAGGTCAGCAAACATTTCCTGTAGAGGACTAGCCAGGAAATATGTTAGCATCTGTGGGATAGGAGGCAACATGGACCATGTTTTGCGGATGCTTATTTAACAAGAAAGAAAACAAAATTTCACGAATTTCTTTTCGACAGTATAAACGGTGTAAAACTCATTCTCAGTTTGATGGCTCCACAAAACAGGCTATGGGCTGAGTTGGACCTACTGGCCTGGTTTGCTGACTCTTGCTTCTGGTCCTCATTGAGTTGCTAATTTCCCAAGTTAACAAGGCTTGAAGAATCACCTGGCCTCCTCACTCTGGGCCTCCCTCACCCTCACAATCAGAGGTTCAGGGCTTGCTTAGACTCTGGAATCAAAGGAACCGGATCAAAATAGAATCTCAGCTTTGCCAAGAAATAAGCAACATTGGGCAAGTCACTTGTCCTCTCTGTGCTTCCGGGGCAGCGCCCCAAACAGAAGCACCCTTCTCATGGGATCACCATGAGAGTGTGTTAAGTAAGCTCTTAACCCAGGGACTGGCATTTGGGCAGCCTAACATGTCAGTTTCGACTTATTTCTGCTGCTTTGACAGTGCAGGGGGAAGGAGAAGCCCCTCCCACTGCAAAGAAATGAGAAGCAGAGTCTCTTGCCTGATGCCTGGAGATCTACCGGGCGGCAGACTTCATGCCCAGAGGAAAGGAGCCTTAAGAGGATCTTCTCGGGCATTCTCCGGGTACTTAAGTAAACAGGATGCTGTAAATGTCTCTTCGGAGAAGGGGGGCCCTGCCGCTGGGTCTCAGTTTTGCCTCGTGATTTATTGGGATCCTCGGCTTTTGTGCAGATAGGTTTTCCTGCTTTAGCTCTTCAACAATTGTGCTGCAAGTCATGCCCCCGTACAGTACAAAGTCTGTCTCCGCGCCCCACATAATATGGGATGTGAAGAAGGGCTATTAAAGAGGCTTCCTGTTTCGGTTTCCTCACTGGCACCACGAGCGCTGTGGAAATCTCTAAAGGACTTACTTAGCATGCACAAACTGAAACCGAACCACAGCAAATCCGTGCATCCGCAGCTCAAGAACTTTCAATGCCCCTGGCAGAAACTTCTCTCTTTTCCTCTGCCTCTTTCTCTCGCTCCCTTTTGATGTTCCCCTTTCTTTCAGCCTATCCCTGACAGTAAGTGCAATCACATCACACACAGCTTTCTTTGGAAAGCCCCCTTTTTTAATGATCTGGCAGCCAGTAGACACTGAGGCCTTCCAGAAAAAATTTCAATCCCTCTTCCCACAGCTTCCGCAAGCCCCAGTGATAAATGACACCTCTCATTCTGTCACAGACAAGCAGCACAGACGGGGGACGTCAGTGATGGATGGCTCACCAGAACAGGAAATCAACTTAAAAAAAAAAAACCTAAAAGAGCTGACCAGGACATTGTCGGGGTCCTGCTCCAAAGGCCTCGCCCAAGAGATAGTCTGAAAGAGACTGAGAAAGTTTTAGCTTAGGGGGAGAATAAAAAAGTCGGAGATGGAAACAAGGAGAAGAGATATGTATCCATGGAGAAGCTGGCAGACAAGGAACCACAGATTGCTTTAGCATTGTTTGTTTCTTTGTGGTGCCCTGGATATTAGCCAAATTTTCACCTACTCTCGTGATTTATGGAGGAAAAGGTTGATCCCTGCTCTGTGAGAATTCTATTTTCCTGCTGGAGCCTCGGAAAAAAGTGAGTCAAGATTTGTTTGTCAAGACTAAATTACCCCATTTTGTACTGCCCCCAACGAAAAGCAATAAAATTCCCAATGCCCCCCAAGGGATTCCCGCCACAGAGAGATTGCCCCCTGAAGATTAACAACCTTGCCTTTTTATGTTGATGGCAATCACAGGAAAGAGCGGGAGGTGGCTTCTTTTTCTTCATGCTTATTTTTTTCCTATTTTGTATCACACTCCCTTCTCCCTCCCCTCACCGATGATTTCCATATATCGCACTCAACCCAAAACCTCTGCACTTTGATCCACTTGCGGTCACTTGATCAACTTGATTTAAAAGGCAGAGAATGAGCTCATCAACAAATTGAATCTGAGCACCCACTGGGCATCAGGTCTGTACTAGATCCAAACCGAAAACCTCAGAAACAGATGGCTAGATTCTTTCTAGGCAGGCAGAATCTCTCAACCTGGGCACTGCTGACATTTGGGTCTGATGATTTCCTTTGTGGGTGTTGCCCTAAGCCCTGTAGGATGCTTGGTGGCATCCCGGGGTCCCCTACCCACCAAATACCATTAACACAAACCCCCCCAATCGAGTAGTCGTGACAATAAAAAATGTCCCCAAACAATGCCAAATCTCTCCTGGGAAACAAAATTGCACCCCCCCCAACCCCGCCCCGGGTTGAGAATCACCGTTCTAGAAGTTTGAAATTCAGGCTCCAAAGAAAGATAACACTCATAGGATTTGTGGGGGACAATTGAAATTGGGGTAAGTAATTAAATGCTGGATAATAGGACATAGAAAATGCAAGCTATAGGAATTCAGGGACTTGCTCAAAGAGACATTTGCACTGATCGGGTTTGTGTGAGTACCTCAATGTAAGCAGCCTAACGAAAACAAAATCTTGTAAGTTGCGGAGCCACCATCTATTTTGTGTAATCTTGTGCATCCATATGACAGAACTAAATATTGAGAGGCAGGATAAAAAAGAGAGAAAGCAGGAAAGAAACCTTAGTTTCAGATAAATCACGTTAAAACTAGTGAGATGGTAACCAGCGTTCAAAAACCTCTTCTCCTTTCTGGTGATATCACGAAATGATGTTATTAAAGTTTTGATAATTAATTAGTTATCATTTATTAAACATTATTAAACCTTTGTGATCATTTAAGGTTCTAAATTGGATTGAAGAAGGTAGGGCTAAAATTAAACTCCTGTGTCTTATGCCTTCTTTGTAGATGATAAACACAAAACTGTTAACATGCAAATCTTCTCAATTCTAATAGCGCTTATACAGTGATATTAAAAACATCCTTTGATCTATCCAATAAAACATGGAATGAAAAGAAAGCAGAGCCCAGTTTCTAGACACCATATATAGTATCGAAGCCTCTCACTCACCCATTGTTGCCAACAGAGATCAAAGGTAATTTGGGAGACACAGACAGATTTATCCACGTGTAAGCCAGTAATGGGAATCACAATGGAAGACAACACACACACACACACACACACATTTAGCTGAACTGTGATCACAAAGAATCAAAATTTTTTAAGAAACCATGTAATTAATACATTCGGCACAAAACCAACATTAGCACAAAATGGAAGAAAAGACCTCAATAAATTAAGAAGAGAGATAGGCACTTTCATTCATTAGAAAGAGCGCCACAAGCGCCTTATAAATTCTGTTTAATCTGCAGAATTACAAGATAAACAATTTAGGTTGTCATTACAGTACCGAGACGGGTACCAAAACTACTTTCGTAAGGATGTTAAAAATGGGAGGACCGATCCTCTGTGCCCCCCACCCCAGGCTCCTGAGAAACCAGCTGGTGGAATTTGTTCTTCATTGTATTGGATTCTATCTTGGTCAACTTAAGACAGACCATTCTTTGTTCACACAACACTGCCTTGCCTATCAATGGGGATCCTAATCAAATTTTATGCTGTTATAGGACTTTTCTGTCTCATCCCCACCTCCTGGTCTTGCATCATGTTGAGAGCCATTACACATTTATTTATTACACATCCCCAAATATAAAACCGCAAAAACTATACCAAAGACAGCAGCTTTTCAATCATCCATCAAGACATACCAGTTTCCAAAGACAATCCCTGCACCACATCCTGAAGGCCATTACTCACTCTCGAAAGCTCATTTCAAAGGCCTCCTTCATCTCTTGATATCGTTAGATAGTGTGTGCGCCAAAGTGCTGCTTGGGGATCTCAATAACGCCACATTCTCCCTCTCAGAGCATGATTAGTGGGAGGTGCGGGCACCAATTTAGGCTGTGTCTACACAATGCCAAAACAGCCCATGGAGAAATGAAACCGTCTATCACACAACTGGCGGATAGAGCTACATGATGCCAAACAGCGTTGACTCATTCCTCCCCCCTGAACCCCCGCCATGGCATGGATTGATTATTTGGGTTCATTTTCGGTATCTGAGAATTGATCTGCTTAGCATGCTAGATGTGAAAGGGACCACAGAGATGACACGGTCTTTGCCATCTGTTAGGTCTCAACCCTGGGCCCCTTTGCATGGGCTCTTCTCCCCTGTTCCCCACACTCGGCCTCATCTGATATATTTCAGCTCTTAGATCCACCTTTTTGAAGATTCATGATCTTCTCCTGGATTTTTGAGTTTCGTGGGCTAGTAACTACTCCTCAACTTTTAAGTTGACACGATCCAAATGATTTATATGCATTACCTCATTTGATCATTACGGCAGCCCTCGGAAGCAGATGCCACTATAACTCACACTAGGCGTCGGTGGCCCACTGTCCACATCTCCTAGGCAAGAACCTCTCCCTACCCAGCATCCCGACTGCTGATGCCCATGATTCTCTGGCCCCCTGGCCAGCCATGGGGGCGTGTCTGGCTCGCACACAAGGCCAGCTAGAAATGCTGGATGGCAATGCCCCAGCAAGAAGCCGTCAAGCCAGGGGAGATGGAGCTTTGGTGGAAAACTACCCCAGCACATTTGCCCCTCATTTGGGACAGCTCTGAGATGTACGTTCTACACTCGTCCCGCAGCATCGAATTCCACTTGTCCACAGTGGTCACGTGCTGGATCACTCGCTCTATTCATATCCTCCCCCTCCCTCTCTTCCTTCTCCACTCCCCTCACGGTGTCTCCTGGGATCACCAACCAGAGAAAGTGTATGTTTCCAGGCCTCATCGCAGGGGAACGGAAACAAAGCGTATTTATACAATAAGAAAATAGATGCTTAGGCATTAAATTCCTTGCTCAAGAATATAGAATTGCTCTGGTACTTCTGCATCAACACCAGGGTTTTCTTTTGGGCTCTTCTGCTCCTGACTCCTGTCCTTCAAAAGAAGGGAAAACTCACACCTCTCCGTCTCCACCACATCCTGGTCCGAGGACAACGGGAGAAATCCCTCTTACTCTTGTTTTGAGACTCGGACATGAGCCAGCTTGAACCTTGGGAGGCTCCAAATGGCATAGCTGTTCACTTACCCCTTTGGGCTTTGTCGACCAGGATATCCAGGCCTGAATGTGGGTCACAAACATTACTATAAAATTATACCTCTCCCAACTTCATTTTATTGTCCTAACACAATTTAACTTGGCTACTGTTTCTTCTATCACCTTTTTAAAACCCTTATGACTTGTATTATGATATCTTGACTCAACTCTTTGAGGACAAAGTTCTCTCACTATATACATATATATAGTATATGTGTGTATACACATAATACATGATATACAATATATGTATAATATGTGATATATAATATTTATGTAATATATATGGTTATACGTGATATATGTTGTATATATAATATTTAACTCATCTTTTATACACCGGCTACCACTTAGTACCACAAATCTTTTGTCAGTGTGATTCTCCATGTAACCCTCAGTACGGGCAACGCAGCACCGCATTTGGAGCACAGCTCAAGGGCCCCACTGCGTGAGTTCAAACCTCAGCTCCGTGGATTATGAGCCATTGCATTAAGTGACTTAATGTGTCGGTGCCTCAGTTTCCTCACTGGAAGGAAAGGAAATAATCTTATTTCAGGGCCCCGGGAGGATTAAAGGAATGAAAATACATAAAATGATTGCAACCGTCGTCGGCTGCAAACATTACATAGGATCCACCTGTGTAACCGTTATCGTTACAAGGCCAATGTGAATCAGGATTATTACCGTTATTTCCGTGAAGAATCCGTCTCTCAGGGGCGCGGGCGGTGGGTCTCACAGAAAATCAAGGCCAAGCTCACTGTCCAGCTATCAGCCATCAAGGTCGCCCTCAATTTCTCACAAGCTTCCACAGACGAAACTGGGAATATCGGATTTCAGCACGTGTGGAAGCTTCCGGGCTCAAGAGCCGGGCCCTTGTCGAGGCCTGTCAGGGGCTGTGAGTAAAACGCTTCACGGGCCTTCCTTCCCGTAGGCCCCTTAATAAATTCTGGCTCAAACGGTGGATGTGTTTTCAATTCTAATCGTATTCACAGATGCCTCATCTGGTCTACAGCGTTTGTGCAAAAAATTGGACTGGGGAGAAAAGGCCCCGAACACTTGTCTGAAGTGTTGCAAAGCAGCGGGTCACGTCAGCGCGGGACGGAGGCAGCGCTACCCAATGCGGAACGACACCAGTCAAGCAACGCGATGTGACAGGAACGCCGGCGAGTCAGCAAACAACACGCTATTTTCGGCCCGAACGCTCATTATCATCTCACGCGCAAAGCGCCGACGTGCGGCAGCAGCAAGTGGGGGCCATTCCCCTTTTCACCCTGTGACTGTTCCTGGCTTGGGGACGGGGCTGAGAGAACTTCTCGATGAACCGGCCTCTCCAGGGTTGTCTCAATTTCTCACCTTCGGAACGCCTTCCCCAACGGGGCAGGTCACAGCTCTGGCCGCGCACAGAGGCTGCCAACGTGCAGAGTTGGCACGTTCCTTCAGAGTGAAATGAAAGAACGGGACGAGGCAGGATGTTGTTTTGAACTGGATCCAGGCCTTTGGAAATTGGTTTTAATGCGGCCAGGCTCTATTCCTCCTTCTTGAGGTAATGAGCCGCCACGATAACCCTGGACCATCCCTCTCTTACAGCTTCCTTCCGGTGCTCTGGGCGTGGCACGTCCCGTGACCCAGACCCAGCCAATCAGAATAGAGCCTACCCTTGACCACAAGTAATTGGCTAAAGATCGGTCATGTGACACGGTCAGGACCAATGAGACACCAAAAGCCTTTTTCCCCTGCGCATTTGGAAAAGGAGCAGGTGTAGTGTTTTTTTCCCCCGGGTGGGAAGCTAGAAACCGTGCGGAGCTTCTGGAGCCACAGCGGGAATTCTGAGGCTCAAGCAAGTAGAGAGGAAGGCAAACTCTAGAATGAGTGTAAAACAGAGTTATTTTATCCGGTGGACCAAGCCAGCCCCGAGGCCAAGCCCTCCTGTACGGTTCAATCACACGAGTCCATTAACCCGATTTCCACGCTTTTTTCTTTCCTGTAAGCCGTTTAGAGGGGACTTTTCCGCCACTGGCAAGGGGGAAAAATGGCATTGAAAAGGCCACAGAAGACTTGCAAGCAGCCCCCCTTCCCACCACGTGCACTGCTTGCTGTCCAGAGGCGAAGCTGGAACACCCTGGCGTGCAGCTGGCGCCCACCGGCTGCCGTGGGAAGGGCCACCTCGGCGCCGGGCCCCTGCACGCCCGCCCCGGTGACGGAGGCGCTGTGGCTCGCTCAGCCCCTCGCCCCATCAGCCCAGGCACTCCATCACGCGGACACGCTGACACACCGCGGGAGTGCGAAGCACGGGGAGGCCACCGAGAAGGTAACTGAAGGGATTGCAAGGGACCGGAGACCCCCTTCACCGCCGAGGGCCCCGGGGGGGTGCCGAAGCCTCGGCCACTGGAGCGCGAGCCCCGGGCCGCTCCGCCGCGCCCCACCCCCCATGACAGCCCTGACAGTTGAGTTCTAAACAGTTAAATATGAAACTGTCAACAAGGTCCTGTCTTAATAACCAAACTTGAGGCCTTTTATCCTGGAAGATTTATGAAGTAATTTTAAAGAGATCCAAGCAAACATCTGTCAATAAATTGAATGCTGGCTACAGGATTTACAAGCAAGACAAGAATTTCTCATTAAGTGCACATTAACACGGTGGGGATCATAAATAGAGGGAGGCCAGGATGCGGAGCCTCTCAAGCTGTCATTAAAACACTATCTAAGAACTAATGAGGAAGTGATGGAAGGATACTAATGATGCCTTGGGCTCCCAACGTTCGCCAGGCTGAAGAGGGCCGGGCGGCACCAGGGGACTCCAGGGAGCCTGGATGCTGGTCTGGAGTCTCCTCGCCACTCATTCGGCCGTCTGCTCGGGAACTGCTGATGTCCTCTGTCCGCCACCCGGACCGTGGAGGTAGGCACCTGGCTCACGGCACCATCACCCCCCATGGAATTCAGCTCCCCGACCCCCATGACGGTTAACTTCAAATGGTCCCAAACACACACTTCAACACATGTCTCCATGCCACCTAGTTTACGTAGATGCTGTGCTAAATAGTGTTTCCGTAGTGCAAGGGGAAGCCTCTGGAAACTTGTCTTTGGCTGAGACCTACCTTTAATATGCAGAGCGACAAGGCTTTATCACTAACACATGTGGCAAAAGAGGGAGTTTGGGAAAGGCCCTGAAGGGCCACATGTCCCGTACCCTCCCCGGAATCACCTCCTCCCTGAGATGAGTCTTCCCAGTGTGCTTTACCCCCAAGACTCTCTCTGCACCCAAAGTGATGCACAGATTAGAGCTCTCAACAGTGGAAGGTAAGGGGAGTTGATTAGATTGGAAACAGGCAAAGGTGAGAAGCTACTTTGGGCCTTGAGATAAGGCAGGTCTGGTTGGGTGTCTGCCTGACCCAAGGAATACAGCAGGGGGGTGGCCAGTACAAAGAATTAAACCAGGAAGTCACTGACTTTGGGAGTCAGGTCAAAACCACTTTTTTTTATCTTTTGGCTTTTTTCATAATATCCATGCATAACTTATTATTATATTAACACATTGTAATACATCATCATATTACACGGATATATATATATATTTATGTATTATTCTTTAACTTCGTTGTTTCCTCACTTGAATGAACTCTTTTTTTTTTTTCAGAGATTCATTTATGTATTTTAGAGAGGGAGAGCATGTGTGGACATGTTTGAGCAGGGGGAGGGGCAGAGGCAGAGGGAGAGAGAGGGAGAGAAGCAGACTCGCCACTGCGCTTGGAGTCTGACATGGGGCTCGATCTCATGACCTGAGCCAAAATCTAGAGTCCAGTGCTCAGCCGACTGAGCCACCCAGGAGCCCCTTGAATGACTCTTTATGAGGGCAAGAGCTGTTGTCTTGTTCAACATGTGTCCCCAGAGTCTAGAACAAGATCTGGGGTAGAATAGTTACTTAGTGGATATTCACTGAATGAACTAATGAATTAATTCAATAATTAATGAACTCTGAGTTCCAGCTAGGTCAAAAAGTGGCCAAATAAGAAGTACATGCTTGAGTGAAAATGAAGAGGATGAGAGTAGATAATTGTTTTTAAAGTAGGTCCCACGCCCACCGTGGAGCCCAACACAGGACCTAAACTCACAACCCTGAGATCAAGACCCGAACTGAGATCAAGAGTCAGATGCTTAACTGACTGAGCCACCCAGGTGTCCTGAGAGTAGACAGTGTTCGAAGCAAGGGTCTTAAAATGATTACATGCTGAGAAACACACAGGAATCTTTTGAGGGAACCAACGCCAGGAGGTAAGGTTTAGTGGGATTTCTAAAAAAATAATCAAATGACTTAGGGCCTGGATATAAAATTATCAAAGGAACCAGGAAAGAGGACCAAGTTTTCCATATGACATTTATTATCATTAGGAATGTAAAAATAGTGATAAGTTATCATAAATTATAATAGTACTTTTGAGGTCATGCTGTCCTAGCCACTCTGCTCAATCCTTTATCTGACTGCACTGTTGATCACCATGCCCTTGTCTGTACAGCTGAAAGCAAAATGCAGGCCAGGCATGCAGATTTGATTGACTTATGTTGCGTGGACAGTGGGAATTCAAGGAATGAGAGAAAATACTCCAGGCTGGCAAACGGAGCCACTGTAGGGCCAAAAAAAGAGTGGGAAAATGCCCAAAGACAGGCACTTGCTTTGAAGGGGCCTTTCCTGGGAGTAGTCAACCTAGTTTTCTCATGCCACCCTGCACAGTCGCTGACCTGCAAAGAGAAACTGAGAGTCTGTCCGCCAAAGAGATGGAAAATTCAGATGCCATTTATTCAAGAAACACCAAAGTACCTACCCCAAGCCAGGCCCTGTCCTTGGGCATGGGCACTGCATGGAACAAAATACACCCCACCCCTGCTCTAGTGAAGTCAGGAGTCTGGGAGGAAGGTGGAGAGCAAGCAATTATAATAAGTCTTATGAGTGTTACGAGAAAGCATCTGTGCTGCTGTATCACCTTTTAGTAAGGGTAAATGTTTCAGAGCAATTTAAAGAAGAGAAGACAGTTGCAGCTAAGTAGCTTGAGAAACACTGTCAGAACTTTCCGAGACCCACTTAGCAGGGAGGATGGTGCATGCTGATTACTTTCTTTTGGCAGATGAGTTGTGGGTGAGACCTCACTTTTCTACACACACCATCTCACTGAAGAAAGAATCTGGCTTGATTTACTCAGCTATTTACTTCTTCATTTGTTCAGCAAACAACTAAGCCCTTTCACCATGCCTCTCAATGGCCAGCAGAGCCGGAGAAATTTAGGTACAGCTCTGTGGGGTTCATTAGTTCTGGGAGGGGAAGTAGATACCTATTCAGATCACCCAGGTATCAAGTGTTGAAAGCCATACAGCAGAGAGTAGGAGTGCAGAGGCCTTGTGAATTCTCCTTGAGGAATGGGGAGAAGAGATTGGCACATGTGAACAAGGTTTTGAGGGAAGTGTAGAAGTCCACCATGTAGAAAAATACAATCCAGACAAAGCTGATGGTATTTTGGGGGGGTGGGTGGGAAAAGGAAATGCGCAAATATGAGAGCCTTGATATGTTTGGAAAACTCCAAAATGTTTGCTGTCACTAAAAGTGGAAAGGCCGCTCTTGTTGAACCTGGGGAAGAGGGTGGGCAGGCACAAAGGCTGCTATTTGCTATTCTGGGGAACCAATTGTGAAGGATCTTTAATGATGGCCTAAAGAGTTTGGACTTTGTGCCTCTGCTGGTGTTTTCCAAGGTTCAGTCCTCTGCAGACTGTCTTCACATACTACCCACTGATTTAGGGATTTATTTTTTAAGCAGTCCACTTTAAAAAAGCACACTTTATTAAACCTATTTTAATAGGAGGTTATAAGTGCACATCCTGAATGGAAAACTAAGATTGCCATCAATAAGCTATAACTCTAAAATTAAATTTGTAACTCTCCAAATAAAATGTATTCATTTTTTCTATTTCCCCCAAATCATACACTGTATTTCTGGAAACATTGTTTGGAACTGTGGGATCCACAGCAGTCTAAGATATGCAGGATCAGATCAGAGCCTTGCTTTACAAGCCTTGCTTTACAAAGATACTTCTGTTGCCAGTAAGAACGGTTTACACGGACTGGATGTACAGCGACCAGTTATGAGATGATGATATTAATGCATCAGAAAGGTGATGAGGGTCTGGATGAAGCAGTGGAGGTGGGGGTAGAGAGAGACCCATTTGAGAGCCATTTCAAAAGTAAGCCAAACAGGATTTAGTGGCAGATCAGGTGGGGGAGAGAGGGATGATGGCAGTTGTGATGGGCCAGACGTGGCTCCTTAATGGAGGGGCAGTTCCTGACAGCCATTTTCAAAGTCATTCCATTTATATCAGAGTCATTCGCCGAAGCTAGAATCTTGAGCTATCCAACGCATGAAACACAGTTATGTAAGCTCCAGGAACTGAATTCTTGGTGACAGAGCCAGCAAGATTTTTCCTGGGGAAAACTATTTACTCGATATACAGTGTTTTGGATGAAAAGAAAGAAAGGAAGAAAGAAACACGGCTATGTATCCATCTGTCAGCCCAGCTGTAGATGCTACATGGCTACGGGAAGCAAACTTTCTGCTAGCAGATTTCCTTGTACTTTGTAAATCGAATTCTTCAGTTTCTAGATATGAAAGTGTCATCATCAATGATAAAGGCAAATAAATAATCACCAGAACATAACTACAGTGGGAAACTGAGTCGATAATTGGCTCACATCGTGTATTTCAGGTGTGCAGAACCTCAAACCCCATCCCCCCACACACGGTGCTGGCGTGGAGCAGAGAGATGAGGGGAAGTGCCCCCCTGCCCACCTTTAGCCCCATGAAAATCTCAACTGTATTCATCGATTTCATCAGATAACTGATCATCTCTTCCCTTCATTTTGCTTCTGTATATAAGACCTGAATATCTTCACTTAACAAGAGAAAGGGAGGCGGGGGGGTGGGGATCCTAGCAGTCACTTACATCAGTCAGAAAGAAAAATGAGGGGGAAAAAAATCCAAACATCTTTTTCTTCTTCTTTCTTTCTTGGTAGATTTTTTCACATAATGGTGTAATGTGATGCCTTTCTTTGGGTAAAGCAATTTGCATCACTTAAAGGAATGAAAGGAAACTATAATATCAAGTTTATCTAAACTACTAAGTGGAAAGTGGCTTGAAACTCTAACTAAAGCGAAGAGAAGCACAAGCTGATAAAAAGTTTCAGTGTCAGGGACAGAAGTTGGGTAGACAATGACTTTGGACACCATAGTAGGACCACCTGCTTTGGGCATTACCGAAAGAGGACCTTCAGGTTCCTTTCCTGTAAGACAGGGTAAGAATGCCGACTGCAGCGTGTCCTAGGGAAATTGATGAGATACTGGACGTAGGTGTCCATCTCCCTATGATAAAGAAACGATAAAGTGTGTGGAAGGAGTCGTTATCTATTTATTTATCAGAGAGAGAGAGCACAAGCGGGGAGTGGCAGGCAGAGGGAGATGGAGAAGCAGGCTCCTCGCTGAGCAGGGAGCCTGATGTGGGACTCGATCCTAGGACCCTGGGATCATGACCTGAGCTTAAGGCAGACGCTTAACCGACTGAGCCACCCAGGCATCCCAGAAAGTTGTTTTAATTAGTCCGGTATTTCCTCTGCCATTAAGTTCAAATTAATTCTAAATTCCCCTCACAACTGATTCTCTAATCCCTTGATTTTCTCAATATTCTAATTTGGTAAATTCATGTACTAATACAAACTCTTCCTAAGCCTGAAGTACTAGAAGTGGAATCATAAAATAAGCATCCTTAATCATAAAACAAGCACAATTACCAAGTAAGTCTTCACTCATGGGAGAATGGATCACCCAATGTTAGTACATCCGTACAATGGAACACTGCTCAGCATTAAAAAGGGACAATTGACAGATACTTCCAAAAAGTATCAGGGAATTGTCGAATCACTATATTTTACACCTGACTAACATAACACTGTATGTTAATTACTGGAATTTAAATTAAGGGAAAAAAAGTATCATGGGTCACAAAGGCTTTATGCTACACAAAAGAAGCCAGTCACTAAAGGTTAATTACTATAGAATTCTATCTATATACATTATCAAAAAAACCAGAACTATAGTGAAGGGGAACAAATCAGTGGGTAACAGGGAAGGGGGGTGAGGGAGAGTGTAATAATAGAGGGAAGGAGGAGGAAGTTTCCTGGAGTGAGGGAACCATCCCTATACTGATTGCTGTGGTCATAATACAAATCCATACAGGAATGAAAACTTGCAGAATTGTACACCACCGGAAAAATTCAGTCTCACCAAATGATAATTTAAAAAGTAAAATAAAAGGCATTCAAGCACAAATAAAGGTCTTCGTTCTTGAAAGATGCATTCCATTTTACACACAGAGATAAACAAAACCCCAAACTGCCCCCCAAATTAGTGCCACAACTCTGTGTGTGTGTGACATGTGTATGAACCTGAAAAAGAAAGAAAGGGCAAATATCATGTATAATTTATAGTTGTCAATTTGGATTATGGGACAGGGGTGAAGGAAGGAGGGAGCAGTGACTATGGGAGGGGGTGCAGAATGGGAGCGTCAGGTATAAAAAGAAGACAAGATGACCAATTACAATATGAAAGGAGCAACTATAATATGGTCCTATTTATGTAAAATGATGCCCACAGGCACCTGGGTAAATGCAATAGACAGGCAGTGTGGCTACAGGCTGAGGTCTATTCATGCTGTCGTCCCTTCAGTAGGGAAAGCAAGTTTGGGGGGTCATCTATAGAGGATGCCACTTTGGGAGTAATTTGAGAAGCTACAGACAGATGAGCTAAAAACTCAGATACATCAACTCTCCCATTTCAAAATGCCCAGCTCTCCGTATTTCAGTTTGTAAGCAGGGAGAAGAGAAAGTGTCAAGTCAAGTCTCCAGATAATCTTTATTGAGGCATGTAATGCTCCTGCTAAAAACAGACACTGGAAATTCAGCGTCAGAAAAAAAAAAAAAATCTCTTTGGTACAAAACCTTTCAATTTAGATCTCCACATGGTTTGCTAACATTAACTGGCTAATCCACCCAAACACCCCTTGTGGACAGTGTCAGAGGAAATAAAATAATTTGGTCCATTTTCCACATAGACGTGAGGACAGCAACACAATGTCTCCACTGGTAGGTGTTCTGACATTTCGAGAGCATTTCTTTATATGGCATCTCTCGGCATTTACACATTGGCCTAGCCTGGTGAGTCCCGCCCCCCACCCCATAGGCAAGGAAACAAGCTCATAGGAGGCAATGGAGGACCTTTCATATGAGCAGAATGCCTTTAAATTTTCAAAGTATTTTCATGGATGCCATGCCTCCGGATAGCATCAAGGACTTGCCCATGAAACATGTGGCCTAATTCTTTTAAGAAAAATGGAAACAAGTCTATCAAAGAATGCAAGGACAACATTCTTATAAGAGATCCTAAGAGGACAGACTGTTCAAATCTACTTGTTCTAGTAGTAAAAAGATTAGGCTAACCAGACCTTTTGGTCCTGAAATATGCCCCACAGTCAGTGTCAGGAATGTTGATAAGGATGAATCAAGAACACGGAGTATTAAGGGGGAAAAAAAAAAAAAAAAGAACACAGAGTGTTACTGGCTTTGAAACCACAGAGTCTACAAAGTTAGGAAAATTTTCCCAGTTCTATATTTGGCGATGTGATAGGATTTATTGGAATGGCTAAGATGTTCAGTTGGATTTTCATTGGTTTTTCTCGGAACACTGAATATACATAGAGCTCAATATAAAGAAACATGTAAAAATATGCATTTTTTAAAATAGAGCGACCCATCAAAGCTTTGTGTTCAGAATATAACTACCTGCCCACTTATGTCACCTGGCTTTTCGGCAGTCTGATTTTCCTCGAAGAGAAGTCAGTGTTAATAACACTATTTTCCGTAAGGCATGTCTTCCTTCCACCCCTAGGGCAAGACTGTGCCTACTGACGGGGCAGACCATCAGGAACAGATACACGTTGGGGAAGTATGGCAGCTAGCTCAAACTGGGTACATTATCCCTATAGCTGTCCATATAGCTGCTGAGCCATAGGGAGAATGAGATTAATTACAGGAAATGAGGACACATCAAAGGCAAGGAAATGGCAGATCAGAGCTTCCGGCTAAAGGCACCAAGTCCAGAACAAATGGGGGTCATGTCGAAGTCAACAACGACAGAGGTCAAAACAGAATGAAGTGAAGCCAGGTTAGAGGAAGGTGAGTGACGTGGCATACAGGGGCTCAAGGGGTGCATGCTTGTGGAGGGATTCTGGGGCTGGACTCACATCCAGGAGGAAAGCGGAAGGCCAGGAAAACCATAGAATGCATAATATAAAAACCATAAATTATTGCTTTTGCGATGCAGTCAAATGCAGCAGGGGCAGGGAGAGAAAGAAGGACAGAAGGCAATTAACAGGTGCACACATGAGGACAGGGAGGAAATGACGGTGGGAGGGAGCAAGAGAGGGAAGGTGGGAGGGAGGGGGCGAGGGAGGCAATGAGTCAAAAAACCAAAATTAACCTGGATTCATAAACTGGAGGTAAACTGGAGTGAACAGAAAATCCCAATGAATAAGTTTATGTCAGGACAAGCTAATTAAGCACGGGGTTCTGTTCCACAAGTAATTTACTGTTTAGTGACCCTGCTTAAATCACGCCGGGCTGGGCACACGCGACAGTGTCGTGTACAAGCAAGAGGAGACAGGTGTGGCGGGGAATGGGGAGAAGGCGAGCACAGAGGGGAATGGGAAGGGTAAACAGAAATAGGGAGCACAGACCGAAACAGGGAGGCGGGGGAACTCTGGTTTTCTAAGATTAGAGTTTGGGGAGGGGAATTCCGTTACTTGAGGATAGCAAAAATTACCCAGGGTGAAAAGAACGACAAGAAGCCTTCTGGAATGGGAGGGCGGATTTGAGGTATTTTGGGCACGTGCACACCCACCCTTGCCTCAAGTCTCAAGCTAGTGCCAATCTCAAAGTCTAGAACCCTCTCTCAGAACCTAAGATGCTGATGATCAAGGGAAGGCTGTGCCACCAACAGCCCATCAGAGGGATGGGGAACAAGGGCTCCACAGGGCCAACTTGTCATGGCATTCTCAGAGAGAAGAGCTCAGCCAGGAGCTCACCAAGGGGGCCTACCCCCCCCCACAAGCCGGGCTGCTCCCCACAAGCACAGACGAGCCATTCTTTACTCTCCGTCTACCTCTCTCTTGCCTCCTGCTTCCCTCTCCTTCCCCCTCCCCCTTTGCTCCCAATCTCAACCTCTCTTGATCCCTTTCTCTCTCTTAGGAAACACACAGCTCCGCTTCCACAGCACAAGAGTTTTCTGCTCGTCCCTGGAAGACCGGTTGCCAGTGTGGTTCCTTTTTGTCTTTTTCAGGGTCATTCAAGTGCAAACGGTGATGAGTAACAGATTATAATGCAGCTCCAATTAAAATCCTTGGATGTCACAACGCACTAATGTCAACATATTGTTGTAGCAGCTGTCCAGGACTAGGAAAAGGAAAGTGGAATTGGGGTTTTTGTTTTCTTTTCCAAAATCTGAAAGCCTAAATAGATTTCTTAAAAACTCAAGCCAGAAAGACCAGAGCGGCAGGACAGGGTATGGGAAAGCAGGAAATATATAGAAGTGGCGCCCCTGGGAAGCGGTCTCTGAAGATGGGATGGATTCCAGGAGCGGCTCATCAGAGGACCCGGAAGCTCAGCTTTTAACTTATTTTTGCAAAGCAGGTATTTCTGCAAACAAGAATTAGAGAATGGCCTCCAGCTAAATTGCAAGGAGTCCCTGAAGAGCAAACCCTCAGAGGGGAGAGTCACTGAAGAAGAAAATGAAGATGACAAGGCTGTTGCTTCTTAATAAACATGATCACATTTTCGGCATGCATTATTTATTACTTTTCTTTCACTGATTTATTGTCCTAAAACGTGTAATCTAATATGGAGAGGAGCACACACATGCCTTCACAGATGTCCCGGAGACTTTCTTGTATTTCACAAAAAGCAAAACACAGAAGAAACCCCAAACATTCAGGAGGTCTTAGTTTGATGTGATCGCTATCAACAACTCAAATCTGGTTTTTCTTCTCTTCTTTACCTCCTTGCTTTTCTCCTGCTTTAAAAGATACATAAATAGTATGAAATCGTTGCCGTCGACGTGATAAAACAGTCACCGTAAGCACCTTCTACAGGTCAGGGGCCTTCTTAATGACATCACTGATCCTGCAGAAGAAAAGAGCCCCTCCCCCATTTTGCATGCCCAGCAGCGAAGGCTCAGAGAGGTTAAGTGACTTGCCAGAAATCACACAGCTAGAAATTGCTGAGCTGGGATTAAAGCTCTAATGCCTGGCTGCTGGTTTAATTGGTAAATCGCATTGTCTCCGTCCAAAGTAACAAAGCCAATGAATGCGAGGCCTGGGTTTGAACCAGATTAATCTGAGTCCAGAACCTGAGATCTTTTCCACTAACCACATTGCCCTTCAACATATCACTTCCTCTGAAATCAGTCAATCCTGTGACTTATAAAAGAAAACAATAAAAAAGTAACCTTTGGCTCTGCTTCTACTCTGCCTCGTTGTTTGGTCTTTTTCTTCCTTTTTTCTTTAGGCTTTGTTCCGATATAGTTCACATACAATGCACATAACCACTTCTTGAGCCTTTATGTGGACTTAAATTCCTAGCATCTGGTATTAAGAAACTAATAACCATCATTAATTAGGAAATATACTGAGCCACTATCAACCATACAGAGCTAAACTCTTCTTTTTTTTTTACTTTTCTGCTACTCCTCCCCTTCCCCTGATGGGAATTAACAAGAAACACAATTAGGAGTCTCTAAGAACACCTCTTGTTGGCTTTTCTTCCAAGAAGGAAATGGATACAAAGTCAGTGCTGAGCTCTTCTGAAACTGTTGGCGCGGGATTTTTAACATGACCTGTGGAGGAGAGAACTTGACGCGTCAGCTTAGGGATGTGTGATGCTAAAAAGCAAAAGGCCAGCAGAAGATGCTGGGAGCCAGAGCTAGGAGATGGGGGGCGGGGGGCGGAGGGGGACGTGTACCGAACAGAGGGCCAAAGGGAGCATGAACCAAAAATGTGCTGGGTAGACTGAAGGCAAAATTTAAATCTTCAACATTGACCTTCATTCACTGTGTTTGTGCACATCTGTTTTTCCCTGACTATAATAATAAATCATGTCCCATATAGAAAATGCAGAAGTCGTAGAAAAATATAAAGAAAACTCCCACTTATGATAAATTATATCATAATAATATAATGACAATATTACATAATAACATAATATCATCTTTAATATTATATCTATCTATAGTTATATCTATAAATATACTGTAGCCATAAGTAAATATCATAATATTTATAGGGTCATAATATAAGTTTGTTTAATAATATGCCCTTTTTCACCCTAATCAGTATATTAGGGGCTTCTATCTTTATAAGCATGGATTTTTTTAATGATGGGTGACAAACTTTTATATAGTTATTTTAAAAAATAATCAATGCCTTATTATTGAACATTGCAGTTGTTTCTGATTTTTCCATTTCTTATAAATACTTACCTGGAAATAATTTACATATATCTTAATGTGGATATAACTTCCACTAAGTTCCCAGAAACAGAATTGTTTTGTCATGGGCCATGTTCACCTCAGAGGCATGTAATGAGTTGCCAAAATGTTCTTCGGAGAGTGTGACCAAATTGAACTTTGTCATGTAGTATGTGACATGCTCATTTCTCCTGCACTCCCCAACACTAGATACGGACATAAAAAATACAGCAGTAACCGGATAGCCAAAATAATAACAGTAATCCTAATAATAATGGTACTTGGTATTTTAAATTGCATTTAAGACATACTAACTTACTCATGTCAACATTTTGTTGCAATCAACTGGGTTAAAATGTAAACAAAAATAAAGAATTAATAATAACAAATGTGCACTCCAATGGCCCGGGTGCAAACAGTGAGTGCTGACTGAACAAGAAAACCAATATTCCAAGGCAGGAGTGGGTAGAGGATGGCTGGTTGATGCTAAAATTATACTGTTTTTCTAACAGACCACACAGCTTAGCCCATAAGAGCTTAGCTATGAGAAAATGTGTCCTAAATGGGGTTGAGACAATTTCTTGAAGAGAAGAGCTTGTTTTCCTTAAGATCTTTATCCCTTTTCCCTACCCTATCTAAATTAGGAAGATGACTCAGTTCTTTTCCCATATGGGAAAGACATACATTTTCCTCAGAGTCATCTATGAATCAGACTCAAGATGAAATCCACCATCTGGGTTACTGACAACAAGTTTCAGGAACGAAGCCAGGTGACCAGGTAGAAAATAGCCAGAGTAGGGCATAAAAGTAACAGTCATTTGCAAATCAAAGAATAGAGACCTCCCTGGAAAGTCTTCTTCCTTAATTTGCATGATCATGAACGGGGGAGATTCCCTTCACCCCAAAGCAACATGGCGCCTGGTTCATCTCTGAGGCGTGGGATCAGGCAGGCCAGGGTATTTCAGTCTGGCTTCTGTCTCTTACCAGCTCTGTGACTATAGACAAGTCAACTTGCCTTTTTGAGCCTCGCTTTCTTCCTTGTCATTTGTGAAATTGTTATAAATACTCGCTCTTTCACAGTGTTGATGTGGGGATTAAATGAAACAATGATGCAAAGAACTTAGCACAGTCCCGGCATGTAGGAAGCCCTCAGTGAAACGTCAGTCTCCTCATCTGCTCAGCTTCAACATCACCGTCATCCCCAAAGGAACCCCTTCTTTCTAGTCACCCTCTACCTCACGACAGCTTCTTTAGTTTCTGGGTGTTTTGTTCTTGTTGTTTCTTAACACAGCACTATTTTCAAATAAGCTTATTTGATTTTGTGTTTATTCTCTGAATCCCTCACTTGAATGCAGGTCATCTGAGAGCTAGGATCTCTTCTGTCTCATTAAATACATAGGACAGGGGCTGACACTTAGTAGGCACGCAATAACTATATGTTGAAAAATAAGAAATATATCCATAGGTGTTCATGCACGTACAGATACATATATGCTTCCAAACCACCAGTGTTCCCTTGGCTAATTAATATTCTCTCTCTCTCATACTCTCCCCCCTCCTTTTTTTTTTTTTTTTTTTAAGCAAATAATTATTGAGCAAAGCTCTTTGCTAAACACTGGGGATACATTCATGAACAAGACAGAACATTCTGGAAAGAGCCTGGGGTTCAGATTTCTCTCTTCATCTCTCTTTTTCACCGTTCCTTCCTGATGCATCACTCAGACTTCAGCTTCAACTCCACATACGGTGGGGACTCAGAGAACCTTGTTCGATTATTGGGGTTCTCGTCAAGTAGCTGCCAATGACTACCCCAGACTCCATTGTCTATGGACTTCTGGCTTTGGCCGTATTTTACTTTTCTATAAAATATGCTATTTTGTTTCGAGATCTGCTGCTGTCCACCAAAAATACAACTCTGTTACTAACCCTGCCAGCTCCTGAATGATACCTTTGTGGACACTAAAAACAATTTAATGGCATGTCACAATAGCAATTCACTCTGTTAATAGTGCCGCTCAATAATACTATATTGCATAAACCTCCTCCAGCCGTCTGGCAAATAATTCACCTTTACTCACCCCACAGTAAGCTCCATTTCACTAACAAATATATTTCTCCCCAAACCTACAAATATTCAGCATCTCTGTCCTGTGACAATAGCTATTTTTTTTTTCGGGATGAGGTCAGTGGTATCATGTTTCCATTACCTCTCGCTGGCTCAGTCTCAATGACAACCTTTTTCCACTCCGGGCATCAAATTAGGGGACAACACAGTTTCTGATGTCTCGTTCACATACCAGTGAATGAACGCTTCGTGACTACCAGGTACGGGAAGCATTGCTCTCTTTGTGGACATCCGTTCTGCCAAACCCAATCTCTGTGTGTGTGTGCCATTAAGACCAAGCTGCAAGGACCGTTCACCTCCATCAGAACTAGTGTTCGTTAGATTTATTATTTCTGTCAAATGGCTCCTTTCGTGGCAGGAGGCACAGGGGTTCTTGACCTGGGGGTCTGCAGATCCCAAGTGATCTATAAGTTCAGGCACTTTGTGAATGTCAATTTTTTTTTTTTTTTAAGTTACTTTCACCAATCTTTACCTGGAGTGTAGCATTTCTTCAATTAGAAATGCAGGTATCAAATCACGGGACCCATGACTTTAACACCAGCATGAATCACGGATATCATATCACACTGCCGTTGTTACAGAGGCTCTCCTATCCTGGACGTGTATTAGGATTTCAACATGAGAGTAGTTATTAGACCTCCTGATAGATCAGATTATTCAATGTGGGAGCCCAGAAGTATGTGTATAACTACATCAAAAACTGTTTTTTAAAAACATATCTTGATAACTGAATTCCTATGTAATTATTCTTTGTCATTTAAAAATGATAATTTATTTTGTGCATTTTATGCATTTAAAAACGGTGTTCTGGGAAGGCGCCCATAGGCTTCACCAGGTCACTAAGGGGTCCATGGAGAGCATAACACGGCCAGGAGGTGCTGCACGGGGCGCGCGGTGGCAAAGAGACTGTGATTGAAAGCCAGGTGCACTCGGGCTCAAATCTTGATTTTTCAATAACAACAACAATAATAAAGCAAGTACCTCTAAAGTGCTCGCCATGTGCCAGGCACTGTTCTAAACCCTTTGCATGCATTTAATTCATTCAACCTAACCTGTCAGATTTGTGCTCTTAGTACCCTCCACCTTATGAAGAAGGAAGGGGTCTGAGACTCGGAGGTACTAAGTAACACGCCAAGATCACTCAGCTGGTAAGGCGGAAAGTGAGGCTTCAGCCCAGAGCGAATTGCTCTCCCCATCCCCACTCCCCTCTCCCACATCAGTCATAACAGAAACAAGACTTTTGTAGGCAACATCCAGTTACTCCCCAAAATAACCCTCTAACCTCGCTCTGACCATCCTCCTCTTCGTTTTTTAGATGAAAAAACTGAGATTACAGAAAAGCTTAGCAAGGTGCCCCAAGCAATGCAGCGTGGAAGTGACGTCAGACCAATGCCAAACCCAGCACACTGCCTGTTTTGCAAATAAAGTTTTATTGGCACACAGCCACTCCCATTGGTAGAGGTGCCATCTGTGGCCTCTTTTATGTTGCAACGGCAAAGCTAGGAGTTGCTGTAGAGGCTAAATAGCCTGCAAAGGCCTAAAATATTTACTGTCTGGCTCTTAACAGACCAAGTTTACTGATCCCATTCTCAATCATCATGGGCTAAGCCAACTCTCGGCTCTGCCTGTCACCTACTGGCTGGCAATGAGGCCCTGAGAAAGAAAATCACCTAAACTCTCAGCATCACGAGCTGTAAAATGAGTGTCTAGTGGTCTCCATAACTCAGGATGGTTGGGAACATGAAATGCATGAGGAGTTTAGCACAGCTCCTGGCATATGATGAAGGTTCCAGAAATTTGGGTTGCTGTCAGTATCACTATTATTTTCCCTTGAATCTGTTATCAGACCTCATGTCATCTTCTAAGAAGTTTAACAGTCCATAAAGTCAAGCTGGCCATTTCTGGTCATGTCAACCCACGGGAGAAACCGGCTTTGCTGGACGATGCTGGGCTTGCATTTCGTTGTTTGAAAATGTAATCTGCCTCTCCGATTAGGACAATGCTGCCCTCTGAAACAAGCCAATTACTGATCAATGAGCTGGTCCTTCCAGAGACATTAGTACTGCTCAACCAGCTCTTTCATTATGTATGAAATTCAGCCCCCAATGGGTTCAAGTGATGGGAACTAAACCTGGGTCACAAATCACCCAAGACACGGGAGCCTGATTGTAAATGTACACGAGGGTTTGAACCCATCGGGTGAAGAACAGCATCAAGCAAAAAGGTCCCTGGTGGGAGAATGGGGCCAGCCCAGGGAAGAGAGTAAAATTACATAAAATGGATTTTTTTTCTTTTTTTTTAGAAGGAAAGAATGCCAACCCCATTTCTTGCATGCTGCTTCCCAGGGAAACACTGGCTGATGCTAAAAAGGAATTGTCTCCCCAAAGCTCTGTCAACAGAGGCAAAAAGGAAATTAAGATGATTACATATGTTTAGAGGAAATTAAAGTGTTTTGGCTTGAAGTTTGCTTTCTCTATCAACCATATTCAGCAGGCAATTACTCAACACTCCATTTGGCCTGGAAGACACTGCTTTAATATGGAGAATCCTTTTTATAAGCTCCCTTTAAAAATTAAGGCAGCAGAGGAAGGTGGCTAGGACCTCAGTTTGGAGTCCAACACGCATGGGTTTGAAGCCCAGCCTCTTACTGCCTGACTCATTTCTCCTAGGCTCAGTTTTGTCATTCAGAAAATGGGATCTTGTTTGTGTTATGGGCCTAAATACTTGGGCCCCCCATCTTCCTATGCCCTTTGCCAGCTAACTGTTCTGTGTACCCCTTTCTCACACCTAGCTTGGCACGTGACTCGCATCATCTATGGGGATGTTTGCAAATGGAATGCAAAACAAAACTGAAAAATGTTTACATGATCTGGCTTGCTCACTTTTTCCCTCTGCAGTTGCTACAAGAAGAAAATGCATAGGCTACCTTACTAGATAACGAAAGATGCCTGGGATGGGGCCAGGTTGTCCCGGCCATCAGAGCCGAGGCTGTTCTCTATCAGCCCACAGCTAGCCAGTTCCCAACCATGTAAGTGAGCCCAGCCAAGATGAACAGAGCCCCTAAAGCCAACCTGGAAGCTGACCACAGATTTATGGACAAGGCCAACCGAGATCAGCCCAGCCCGGCCCAGATCCACCGGACCCCTCAGACTGGTGAGCGAAATCAATGCTTATTGTGTTATGTCACCCAGGCTCAGGGGTATTTGTTATGCAGCACGGTCCTATCGACAGATAATGGATACAGATCATATTTACCTCACAGGCTTGTCTTGAAGAATAAATAAGATGATACCTAGTCAGTTCAGAAGAGAGAGTTGGTATCTGACAAGGAGAGGTAGTTCGAGATCCTGGAATTGTTACTGACCTGGGATACTTGCGAGAGATATTAACCTCGGTTTCGTCTCTAACCCTTGTATGTAGTCATCAGTTGTATTCTCTGCCTTGGGAAAGGCATGTGGCTGAGGAGCAAGCAGAAATACTTTCTACCTCTCCTTGGCTTTTATCTCCAAAAGCCTAAAAACCCCTTGAGAGACTTAGAGGATTTGTAACAAAAGGTTAAGAAAAAGTATTTGCCCGGAGTTGAGAGTTGAGGGAGGGTCTTCCTCTGCCCTCCCTTCCCCACACCCCATCCCAGATAAACAAGGGGTTCTACTTCACTGGGAGGAGGAGAAAAGAGGAAGGAGGGAAGAGTGCTCAGCTGATGGAAGCCAACAGCTCAAGGACTAAATGACTCTGTTGTGTCTAGGCAGCCAGAGCCCAGAGACGTAGAGGAAAGGGATCCCATACTAGGTCAGACTTAAAAAGTTGTGTCTGTTTTGCCGAAAACAGGAATGAACTTGAAATGCAGAAAATGAAACTGATATCCTCTTCCATGTCTTCAGTTTGTTGCCCTGAGACTCACACTCTCTAGGTGACAATGATGAAATGATTTTTGTTGACAGGGGACATAACTACGTTCAAGGTCCAAGTACCACCTCTATTGGTAAGAAAAGCAGAGTTTCTACAGTTAACATAGATGACATTTTACATAATATCTATCAATAGATGATCTTAGATGACATTTTACATAATATCTATCAATAGATGATCTTGTCTCCAACAGATCATGTCCCAGGAGAGAGAGTAGAGAGGTAGAGATTCGGGACAGACTCCATGACCTTTACATGATGACCCTGGCTGCCCCAGACCCGTGGGGAAGACCATTCCACAGAAAGAAGTCCCACCCTGGCAGTCTTCAGGCTGTATCTGGCGAGGAAATGTATTTTCTTTGGCTTGCTCAGTGTTTATACACTTAAAATATGCTATCAAGCTTTAAAAATCAAGAAATATCTTTCTAAACACACACACAGAGAGGGAAAGAGAAATCCAGATTTCTGGCTTCTTTTGAAAAGAAGTAAAGGAAAACATTACATCACTCATGGAGCTTGAAACCGGAGCTGGGAGCAGTGGCTTCCCTTAGAGCCAGAGTGTGCTCTTCAGTCTGCCACAGTCCCCACCACTCCCTCTAGCCTTGCCCATTAAAGGTGCTGGGCCAAGAGTCTGTTCTCGCATCCTTTAGAATGGATGAAAATTTCTCTGTACCCATGATGTTTTTAAAAGTGGAAAAAGAAAAGCTAGACAGAGGAGGCTATGTATTTCTTGCCCACTGCCTCATTTAATTTTCCCAACCAGGTTTTGGGCATTTGATGAGCACCTCTATATTTAATCCTTAAAATGACTCAGTGACAGCATGGATGTGATTTCAAAAGGGAGATAACTTGAGCTAGGATCTATTGTTTTCACAAACACTTTTACTGGTGCACACACATATACACATCTAGGGATTAACATGAAGGACTGCTGGGAAACAATACTGCTTTTCTTTATGTGAAGTATTTTTAATTTTTCCCTAAATAGAAATATTTGTTTTCCAAGGAGTCCTACATATCTGCTGAGGAAAAAAAGGTCTATCGCTGGAACTTTAGTAAGATTCTGGAAAGCCCGCAAAAATGTTATGGCAAATGGGGGGGGGGGCGAAGCCATTTGTAAAGAAGTACTATTTGTATCGAATATCATGAGAAAATAAGTGCATCATGACAATTTTGTACATCTTCTATGATTTGATTGTCAGTAATGAAGCCCACAGGAGAGTGATAAATGTGCAGAGGAAAAGTATCTATTTCACTTATATGGCAAATTATGCAGCTCAGAGCTTGATAGCACTTGGCAAAATACAAATGTATTTGAATGGAATTCAAATTGTTGCTCTCTGCCTAAGACACAGGTAATATCACCAGGGGTCCTGTCTTTGGATTTTTATAAGAGGTAAGAGTTTAAGTAATAGTAGCAGTATTACAAAATTACCTTTAAACACTGAAAACATTTTTACTTTGTTACAGGGTGTAATTTCCACTTTTCCCCTCTAATGGCTCATATACAGAAAATGATACACTAATGCAATTTTTCAAATTTAGTTACCTTTTTTTTTGTGTTCTAAAATTATACGTTCTCGTCATTTGCCCTGTTTGTCAGTCTCCAGGATCCATTTATTTCCCTGTTCTTATGGTTCCATAATTTATCTTCTTGTCACAGAACTTTCATAAACTTTTTTTTTAAGATACAAAATACTTGCAATAAACTCTGACAAAAATGCTTCCAGTTCAACTTTTGAAATCTTTCAATTATGTTTTGAACGATTATCATACTTTCTAGTGTTGCTCTGCTGTGAAATCTCTCGTGGAGTGACATCTTACTAGGGTAGGGGAAAAATTACTTGAAAAGAGACTCACTTCAAACCATTTATATTTCTTTGCCTCTTCACTTTTGAATCTATAGATTTATATTCATAATCATGCCACACAGAGAAGAGAAAAAAGGACTGATAAAATGAGAATTGTATCTGTGGTAGATGGAAAACACTATTCAGTCAAACTACAATTATCTAAAAGCGGTGCGGGATGGAAAGAAATTGTGTTTCTGTGAGCCTTTGGATACCAGAGGGAGGTGGAAAGAGAAGTCCATCATCAAAGGGGCTCATTCAAATGAAACCAAATAAAACCAAGCCAAACCAAGCCAAGTCAAGCCAAGCCAAGCCAAGCCAAGCCAAGCCAAGCCAAGCTAAACCAAACCAAACCAAACCAAACATAGTGGCCTCAAGTGATCAGAAGTGCTCAATATTAAATTTGGAGCAATATGCCATATCTTCATTATGCAGAGATGCTCTGTGAACACCCATGTTAACTGATTTGTGGATTGGTTTGGGATTGTTCAGCAAGCAAATCTGTGATGCTGAAGGTCTGAAAGAAGCCCTTGGCCTGTGCCATTCAATGGAAATATAAAGAGAGCCACATATGTAATCTAAAAATTTTCTAGAAGTCACATTAAACAAGTAAATAGTAAGGAATACCATTAATTTGATAATATATTTTATTTAACTCAACAGAGCCCAGATGTTGTCATTTTAGCAGCTAATCATTGTAACAAATCATTGATGAGATTCTTCTACATTTTTTTTCCATACTTAGTCTTTGAAATTCCAGATATATTTTATATTTCCAGAGTATCTCACTTGGGATTAGTGGCATTTCAAGTCCTGGATAACAGTATGTGGCTCATGGCTACTATGATGGGCAAAACTGTTCTCGACTGTCTGCCCTAGATTCAGGACTCCTAATAAGAAGTCCTATAGAACTTGACCTCTCTTACCACAGAACTTATCTTCATTCTTGCCATGGTTTGATTGATGGTGTCTCTCTCATTTGCTTAAGTTTGGTGGTACCTGGCTAGAAACAGATCCATTTTGTTCACTGTTGTAACACTAATTTCGGAAACAGTAGGTGCTCAAGAAAATTCATTGAATAAAGGAGTTAATAATTCAATGAATGGATGGATGTTTATTTTGTGAAAAGAGAGACCTTTTTGAAGGAGAATCTGGTGCAGGAGACTCTACGAGTTCCCCACCAAGATCCCCTACTGGTGCAGCCAACCACTGCTATTGTGAGTGGTGGCAGCTGGCCACCCACAACTGCCCCCCTGCAGAATTGTCCTCAAAAGCTGGCAGGTGCCAACTTACCTGAAAAATTATGACACCTCCCTGTCACCCACAGCCAATGTCTGACTGACACTGGGATACAAAATCCATCCTCCTTGTCTCTAAAGAGGAGAAACCCACTGGGCGTTAAGTTCCAGAGCCCTCCGTCTGTGCTTCAGACCAAAGTTAGACTTTACCAGGGACCACATCCTTCCTCAGCATTGTCTTGCTTCCCTCACACCCTTACAGGTTTTACTGTAATCACTCAGTAAATCACCCATGCCCAAATCCTTGCCTCAGGCTCTGCTTCTAGTGAACCTGACATAAGGCACTATAATTCTGTTTTGTCATGTTTTAACTCTTCTCCCTCCCTTCCTCCCATCCTTCCGCTTTAAAATTTAAATCCATTTGTTTCTTACAAAATCTTTCCCAAATATCTTTCCTTACTAACCCTCAAACTATCAATATGATGCTTTATAAGAACCATTTATCAGTGTAGCTGAAGCCTTCAAAGGCATTTGGGTTTTTTATCTGGATATTTATTTTACTCCACAAAGGCACTGTAAATTCTCTGAGTGTGCCGATCAAATTGTTGTGGTCAACAGCAAAACCCACAACGACACAATTTTACAATTCTCCTGAGTGATAAAAGGGGAGTGATAATTCTGTCATTCCTCCATGTGGCCTTGCTGTAATGTTGAGTGTGACATGACTTCATGAAAATACATATTTCTCATCCTATCTGGCTGCCATTTCAGCTATTCAGGAATAGAGAGACAGGTGGATTGCGGGAAATCTTGGAAAGAGATTAAGCAGGGAGAACTACATTGAATTTGTTTACTGCTTGGCCAAAACATGAGAACAAAGAACAACTTAGAATCCAAGTGATACCCTGAATGTATTTGCCTTTTGTCAGGGTTACGGATTTTTAAAATGGGCATATCTGTTTGTACTCCCAAATGACCTTTCAATGCCATTAACTAGGTTCCATGACCTTTACAACTGCTGCTCCTTCTTCTGGGAATCCTGCTGTCCCTAAGGGTCACCACTCAATCTAAAGCTGTTTCCTTCTCCTTGAACTATTCTCAAACACATGACCATGTGTTATGTGCTCAGCAGCCCTTAGCATGAGCTGATTGCCTTATATAGTTACCTACTGTCTCTGCCACTAGCAAGAAAGCTCCCTGAGGATGGGCACTTTTGCCAATCTTTTTCACTTCCCAATCCCCAGTGCCTAGAACAGGATCTGGCACATTGTGGCTGCTTGGTAAGTATTTGCTGAGTGGACAAATGACCCAGGTTCCTTTGTGTAGCTCCAGGTCTTTCCTGATAGGGAGGAGATAGATGTCTCATGTTGCCTCTTGCAGGCACGGAGGACATTGGCTACAAATCTCACTAGGCAGTGAGGATGGTGTTAACACCTTAACTAGGTGTTAAGGATGGTCCCCTCAAAATTCATATGTGGAAACCCTAACCCTCAACGGACTGGCTTTATGGGGTAGGGTCTTTGGGAGGTTATTAGGTTGCAAGGGTAGAGTCCCCCGATGGGATTCTTGCCCATTTAGGAGGATACATAGGAGAGCTTTCTCCTTTCTTCCCACCTCTGCCTCTGTCTGTCTCTACCATGTGAAGAAACCAAAAAGAGAACTCTCACTAGAACCCAACCACATGGACACCTGTCTTGGGATTCCAGACTCCAGAAATTTCAGTGATTCAAGCCCCCCCAACTCCGTGGTATTCTTTTTATAGCAGTCCACAAACCTCAGCAAATATAAACATCTGCATCTGCATCCTCATTGGTGATCTTGGGAAAGATCTTCTAAAACCTCAATCTCAGGATGTGACCAGTGGCCTTGACTGCGGTGTTGGAAGCTCTCCAGATAAGAGTCTGGTCTAAAGTCACAGCCCAACTTCCCTGGCTTTCTAGCCTCAACCAGAGACCCTGGCTTTTCATTCTTTGCTGGGAACAGGAAGCTGAGATGAACAACACTTCTGCCCTCTAGACTGGTGAACACACAGAAGCTTGGCTTTCTTGGAAAAGATCTGGTTTTCTTCTCATGGGGCAGTCTTGCATGGATTCTTTTGTCTTTTTCTTGCTGGGCTTTGGAGTAACAAAACTACCAGTTAAAGGATCTACAAAAGACACAGATGCTTCCTGGAAGTTTGATGATTCATTCAACAAACATGGCATGGCCGATCTTAGCCAGAAACTGTACTTGCACAGAAATGGTGATGGTGAGGAAACAGCAAAGAAACAAATGGCCATGGCTTCCAGGCCAAAGGAGTTCCTGCTCTAGCAGAGCACACTGGCTTCAGTTATATAATCACGTGAAAAAAAAAAAAAGATTGCCACTGCAATTAATGCTACAAAGGGGTTTACGGGCAGGGAAGCCTATTGTGAGGGGCCGGGTCTGTTCTGGAGATCAGGGGATATTCCCTGAGACACGAGACTGGAGCTATGGTCTTATGTCGGAGTAAAAGTCAACAGCGGGGAATAAGGGGCTGGCCTCCAAGTGCTGGAGAGAAGCATGCAGGATCTCCAGTACTGCACCTGCCAGGGACACTACTCATAGCGTGTTTGATGTGGTCAGTTGCTCCTAAAATTGGGTAATGAGGCCCGTGTGGCCAGTTGGACAAACAGCATGAGCACCAGCTACAGCGCAGGGGCATGGGTTGGGGGCCGGGGGACTGTGGGAGTTGAGAGATGATGAATGAGCCTGAGGTCGGGGAGTGAGGAAGAGCCTGGGGCACTCCAAAGAGGTGGGTTGTTGGAAGACACTGGTATTTCTATTTTAAAGACACTTACATTGAAGACAGGAACCTCCAGGTTATACCAAGCAAGGTATTATCTGGCAAGAATGGTTTGCCAAGCAGTAAACCCAAGGTGAGCACACGGCCGGATCCTAGGGCAGCTCCCATCCTTCCCTACACATTCATTTCTCTTTTGTCATTTTGGAAAAAAACAACAGCAACAACAAAACCTCTGAAAATAATAACATGATAGGATGTAATGTCATTTCTACATATCAACCATGATGCATCCAGATACATTTAATTCGGATGAGAGTCATTAAGGAGAGAGATCATTATCTCCATCTTATGGGTGGGAACACTGAGGTCCAGAACGGCTGTGTAGCTAGCTGGTCCCATGATGCCGGCCCCACAGCCGCTCCGGCTCCTCTGGCAGTCACAGCAGCAATGTGCCGGGTAGCCCCTGGCTGGACCGAGCCCAGGCACTCCCACAGACATCCAGCATTCCTTCCTTGTTCTCTTATTCCCTGTGATCCTAAAATTCTTTGTCTTGATCGCAAAGGTCCTGCATGAGGAGGCCCCTGTCTCCCACCTGCCTCATTTCCTATTACTGTGCCCTCACTCATGCCCCTGCCACCCCGTCTCCCTCCCCCCTCAGCCCTCCCAGCAGCCTTTGCTGTTGCAACTCTCTTGCCTGGAACACGCTGGCCTCCCTCTCACGTGACTCATTCCCTTGCTTCATTGTGCTCTGATGTCCTAACCAAAACACTTGTATGCCCCCTGCAACTCCCCTCCCTTTGTTTTCTATTTCTTTGCCTTGCATTACTTTTTTCTGCCATGGCACCAAGCAGTCCCTAAAATTAAGGCATATATTTATGGCCTCCCTCTCTTCTAGAAGGTCAGATCCATTAAGTGCAAAGACCTTGTATCCCCACCTGTAGCCCAATGGTTGACAAAGAGCAGAGCTCCCAAACATACTTGTCGCACGAGTAAGTCGGTGTAAGTCACTGAATGGATAACGAAGGCTAACGTGGTGTGTGTGTGTGGGGGGGCAGAAATGCATAAGAATTGGCGCCTGCAAGGATGCTTCATCCTTGTGGGCCAACCACTGAGCACCAATGCTTCCCGCATGCAAGGAAGACAGCGAAATGTCTGAAACCCAACCCGGGCCTCTTCCTGCCTCTCAGATCCAGACTCAGAAATTGCTGGGCCCAATTGGAAAACCTCGGTAACTCTTACTGAGTGAACGTGAGGGCTGATCGTGCTCCTGAATTCGCTGCAGGCAAATAAACACATACCCCAGGCACAAAATAATTGAAGCAGAAGGCCCGAATAATCACATCTCCTCCCTACTACCTGAGAGCAGTTTTGTGTCCAGCCCAGAGACGGCCTCTCCCAGGGCACAGGCATCTGGGGATGACGCCCCACGGAACAGTGAAAAGAATTTACAGAGTCAGCACGCCAGGAGGCGTTCCCCGAGATGTCCATTTTGCACCCAAAGTCTCCAACACGCTGACCCTGGTGGCTGACAAATACGACTTGACCAGGTGGCAGTGGAAGCGGCAGGTGGTATTTATGGAGTGCCTACTGTGTACTCTAGAGGTTGCCTTGATCACCTCATTTTATCTTCGTGACACACCTGTGAGTTGTCTATTTCCACTTAACAGATGAAGGCCTGGAGTTGAGAGGCCCCATGACACAGCCCAGCTAATAATGCTCGAGGCCAAGTGCACGCACAGGTGCGTCTGGCTTGAAGCTGGGCTTCCCAGGGCTCATCTCAGAGTGTCTCTTCACGGATGCTTTGTGTAGCCACAGACCACAGACAGGTACATCGGAATAATCCTAGATGTAAATTTACAAGAGATGAGGAAAGTAAGCATCCCGGTTCAGAGGAGGCCAAGCCTTCATCATCCACTCAAGGAATGTTATGAGCCTCTTGCTGTCTCTGGGGCATTGTGTCCGGTGTTGGAGAGCCAGTGTTGACTGAGGAGGACCAGTTACTCCGTCCTCTCCTGGACCTGTCATGGAACGCAGACCTACCGGGGAGACAGCCTCACATGCGCACTAACACTTATCAATTTGTGGTAAGTGGGACTTCAGGATATTGAAAACATTTAGGAGAGGGGATTAACTTACTCGTAAGGACTCACTGCCAGATCTGGTCTTCGTTCCTAAACACAGCCAACGCCAACATGGGATGCATTTTTCTGGGCATTAGAGGGTACTTTCTGGGCACAGAGGAATGTTTTCTTTGCCTCTTAAGTATTCTAAACCTTTCTTTAGGACTTCTAAATAGTTATATTTACCAAAGAGACTTCTATTATCTGAGGATAGCAAATATATGCACAGCCCAGTCGGATACATGCCAGCAAACAGAAGAGACAGGCAACAATCAGGTAAATTTTAGATACATGAGTGGCTTATAAATAAACATTTGATATACCAAACAGAGATAAACTAACAATAAGTAAGTGGATTTAATATGGTTAGATACGCAAAGCTATTTCAGGGAGATAAACAGCAGTGGGATAAAGGAGAGCCAAGTATACAGGGGAACAAATAAATTCCGGAAAGAAAGAAAAGGAAGAAAAGGAAGGAAATTCTCCTCCAGGAATCGCTGATAACGTCAACAGCATCCACTCTTACCACGGTCTCGGCATAGGTTGAGTCTGCTAATCTGTTGTAAGCTATATTCTCTACAGACAGATAGAATACCGGAGAGAACATTAAGACCACCTATTTCTATTTCCCTGACACCTGACTTCTGCAGGCTGCCTCACCGGCGAGGGGAGAAGCTGAGGGCTTATCGAATATGCAATCTTCCAGCAAAGATTCTCAGGCGTTGCATCAATCACAAACTTGCAGACTATGGGCCCTGCAAAGTTGCCTCGCACATCCCACTCCCTTGCCTTATCCCGTTCCCGGGATAACCCCAAATCGTGGGGTTACGAAGATCCCCACATCTTGGAAGAAGACTTTAAAAAAAAAAGAGAGAAGGTTATTGTCAAGCCCGTTCAGGTAGCCTCGGTAGGTGGGGATTTGTGTTACACCCTAAATGAATTTCCTGTTAGGATGACTTCTAATCTGAATGTCATTTCAAGGGCAACCGGAAGGAAGAACAGGCGAATGACGGAGTAGAAGGCATTATGGTGGGTGTGGGGCAGCACATCTACACAGGACCCCCTCTCCAAAGGGGCTCTGTGGTCACTGTTTGAAGACATTTTTAATAATATCATTGAATTCGTGTTTTGTAAGGGGAAGTCTAATGGGGCAGGGGGCAACCGCCGGGGACCCAGAGCCTCAGCTCCCTGGGAAGGCATCTCAGCCGCTCACAGCCTGCCCTCTGGTGACCAGATCTCATCTGACTTCCACCTCCCTGCCTTGGTCCTGTTACCGCTGCCAGTCAGTCTCCGGGGGTGGCTGGGTCGTGTTGGGGAGGTGGGGGAAGGCTGACCTTCTGCCACTGCTCTCAGATCCCTGTGGGAGCCTGGGTATGGTTCAGGGGAGGGTCAAGGTCAGATTCATGCCATGTGATACCATTCCTCTCCATGTCGGCAGCGCCAAGCTGTGATGGGGGGGGGCGGCTCCTGATCCAGGTAACAAGTCCATCGGGTGCAGAGGTTACCATCTTTTGGGGTTCATCTCTCCACCACGACTTGAGTGGTGGGCCTGAGTGTGGAGGTGATGGACCTCCCTGCCTCCGGCCCGGGACCTGCATTTTCATCTTGCCCTGGGCTCTGCCTATCCGGTTGTAAGCCTTGATGTAAGGAAATGAAAGGTAAGTATGTACAGCTGTGGGTTTCACCTTCTGTTCCTTAAAACCATCTCTGGAGAACTCACAGGGGCCATGCATGAATGCTCCGGCTGGCATCCCTGCCGACGCATGCTGGGAGTGTACGTTGCTGCCCCTCAAAGTTAGATGCACACACCCCCCCCCCACTTGCCTTCACATTCCGGGAGAAGCTTCAATGGCTGGTGCACATTTTCTTTGTCATGTCAGTTGCCATGTTTCAAAGGATGGCGGCTTTGTCAGTGTGGTGCCCGAATGAACGAGAAGGACAGGGATCAGAGCCCCTGGCATGAGTGTGAAGCAAGCCTTTGTGATGTTAAGCCACAGAGATTTGGGAGTCTGTGATAGCAAAAGCTAAGTTCTACTGATCGATACAATCCCCATGTTGAACGGTTCTTCCCAGCACGCTTTCTGGAAAATTGCAGATGCTCAGTGTCTACTTACTGAATGACTGAATGACCTTCTAACCAAGGCTAGGAGTCTCAGGGAGATCGATGACGTAGATACATTCTCCCTTGCTCAGTGGCTCCTGCTAGAAAAGTCCCTTCTATCTATATCAATCTATCATCTTGATTTCCTAACTTCTTTGCTTGATCTCCTGCTTCTCTCTTGACTCTTTCCCTCTTAGGGATCTCTTTTTCCTCCCACTCCTCTCTTTTAATTTCTCTTTCTTCTCAGCCTCCAAGAGAGCTTTTGGAAAACCGCACAAATGTGGGCAGCTCCTAAAGCCGCAGCCCCCATCCACCTTCCCCACTCCATGCCGTGTCTTCCCTCCGACCGCACCGAGTCTATTTAGCTGTCTGCTGGCATCTGACTCAGTAGGCCCAAAATGGGACTCCACGTCATCTTCAGAACCGTCAACATCCCCCCCAGTCTCTGCCTCCACGTATGTATCCGTGGCACCAGCAACCCTCCAGCTCTTTCTGTAGCTTTATTTTAGGTTTTGCATCTGCTTTTTTAAATTTTTATTTTAGGTTCATCTGTCCCCAAACTTTCCTCGGCAGCATCTTCTGGATTCGCTGCGGCCTGGATTTTCAGACCTTGGCCCCAGGATTCCAGTGCTCGCTATCTCATGCCCCAACGGTCCCAACAGAACTCCACCTGCCTTCCTTGCCTACAACATCAGTTTTTTTTTTACACTTTTTTTTCCCACTGTGTAACTCGATCCTTCTTATAGAATGATGATTCTCAACTAGCATGCTACCAAGTATTGATGAATGCCTAAAGTGGTTTTCTTTTTTTTTTTTTTTTCCTTTTTCCTTTCTTTTTAGGCTATCCTTGTTACATGAGATCACAACTTATCCGGGGATCCCACAATAAGAGTGGCGGCCTGAACTGCCTGGAGGGGCCTGGAAGTTAGCAGAGTGAAGGTGCTTGTGAGTCACGATGAACTTGGGGGCGCCCTGATGATGGGAGCCACGCTCTGAGCTCCAGCCGGCTGCGGTCACGTGGAAACATAGGTCTGGCGTGGTACAATGCTCCAGTTTCCCAAAAGAAGCCACAAAGAGGGATGGTAGGTGAAAAAACCAAAATGTGAAAACTATGTTTTGGTTTTTTTTTTGTTTTTGTTTTTAAATATAGTGAGGCTACAGCAGAATGCTTCTGGGGGCCACGTCAGGTGAGATCGCTGGATGCACTGAGATGAGATGAAATGGGAACCCAGGGCAGAGAGAGACCTAGGGAGCCATGGAGTCTATGAGGTCACGTGAGGAAGAGAGAGGGGGACACACAGTCACAGAGGACACTGAACATCACAAGGTAGATGGGGAACAAATTTCTCTGGCCCCGAGTTTCTGCTTCTATCATCATTAGGAAGGCGCAACAGGAGCCACATCAACAACCAGAGAGCAAGTCGTTTAAAAGGGGAGACACCAAAAAATGCCATTACAAATCTGAAAATAACGGAAAGGAAGAACCGAGATGTTAGGTAGAACACTGCAGAGCATTTCAGTGGGGCGCTTGTGGAGTGGCGGGCAGGGGGCAGGGTCTCTGGACAGGTGATCCAGTTACAGAATCATCAGCACTCAGCGGGGGTGTGGCCAAAGACCCCCTGAAAGTCTCGTTCAATGCATAGGAGGTGAGGTCCTTTTGTGGGGCGGGGGGAGATCGAAGGCTCCTTTAGCAAGATTGGTCATGAAGGACTCAAAAAACGAGGGTGCTCGGGAGGGAAGTGTGTGTGCACAGAAAAAAATACAGAAAGACAGACGGATCGGTGTAATTGAGAAAGACAGATTTCCCATGAAATTCTGAGTTAACAGGAGGTGAACACGTCCCTTGGGCCAACGATCTCCTACACGCTTTAACTCACTCATTGACTCCTCTGCAAACCCTGAGAAGTAGTCTTATATTTACACTCATTTTAAGATGAGCTATGGCAGAGCACTAAAATATTTTAATTATTTGTCTACTTACTTATTAAGAAGGGAGACTGAAGGATGTTGGAAGGGAGAATGGAGAAGTCCGGGAAGGAGAGGGTGAGAATTCGGAGGTCCATGTGAAGTCCCTCCAGTTAGAAAGAGGTAATGCGGAATTCCAACTAAATGCCCTGGGCCCACTGTTGAAGAGTGTCAAAAGGGAGAGTTGCATTTTGTTCAGAAACCACAGGAAAGGGGAAAGAAATCAATGGTATGAAATTATTGGCAAGCAGGGAAGTTGAAGGAAGAGACCTAACAGCCTCTTTGCTTTTGTTTCTTAAATAAATCACCTGGGACGTGGGGCTCTGTTGCTCTTAAGGATTTGACACAGACTTTTGGTTGTGGGAGAACTTAAATTAATCATAAGACAGGTCTTGGATATCGAGGAGGGATTAATCATCTAGAAAGAAACCAAGGATGGATTATTTCATATCTTTGGGTTCTACTCAACTATGCATCCAACTCCACCAGACTCTTGGAGCCATATGGAATCCTTTCCGGTGCACCTGGTCACAAAGTCTTCCCAAAAGGGATGCTCTGTGAAGTCATGGCTCCAGTCTTGATGCTCTGAGATAATTCTCAGAACTTGTCACTGTCTGTACTTTGCTTTGCTTTGTGGAGAACACTCGCCCTCCTCCAGACTGCAGGCAAGCACCTAGCCCTCCCCCTCGGGCGCTCTTAAGAGTGGTGGAATGCAGACTAAGAATACAACCCTTTCATTTAAACAAGAAAATCCCTCCCCGGGCATCATTTCCATTGTCCAGAGCGTGGCGGGAAGCATGGAGGAACACAACTCTCTCTCCTCATCAACACGGCCACAGTCCCGGGCCCAGGCACACAAAGCCTGTAATCCCAGGAGGCCTCCACGCTTTTTGCTGGATTTTTCTAATGTCCTGGCCATTCGAATGAGCAATCATAAATATGAATTAGGGCATTTTTAAAAAATTCAGATTTTGGGGGCACCCCAGTGGCTCAGTCAGTGAAGTGGTCAACTCTGGATTTTTGGCTTAGGTCCTGATCTCAGGGTCATGAGATGGAGCCCCGAGATGGGCTCTTCTCTGGGCATGGAGTCTGCTTGAGATTCTCTCCCTCTCCCTCTGTCCCACCGCACACATGCTTTCTTTTTTTCAAAAAAAATAAAAAAAATAAAAATTCAGATTTTAAGGTCCCCCTGTCAGAATTTCTGATTAAATCTGAACCCAAGTCTAGAAATCAGCATTTTAATCAAATTCCCCAGTTGGATCTTAAACTGTCTTTCTAAAAGCACTCTTCCACAAGTCCTGAAGAATAAGAAATTTTATCCTGAATTGTCCTGGCCAGAGATGAAGGGAGGAGTTAACATTTGGAGAATTTAACATTTTCTTGGAGAAATCAACATTTACGAAAGCCACGCTTTCCTTACCTGAAGGACGTTAGGGACTCAGGGGGTCAGAAGGTGAGAGGAGGTCGTGAAAGTGAACTGCCTCTTCTGAAGTTAAACGAATCCAGATCAACAAATACGAGGCGGAGCTCCCACACACCGGTGAAGGAGAGAACGTGGTCTCCCATCCAGGATCTTTTGGGAGCATATGTGTGGCCCACACGTGGGATGTGAGCGCACACATATACGTGAGTGTACACACACATGCACACACACACACACACGTAATAATGACAGCCATCTGCCCTTGCATTTCAGAACTCTGGGCCATCCTTCTAGATCTGTCACATGACCAATCCCGGTTTGGGTTCGGAAAATGTGGTCAAGGAAAGTAGGCTACGAGGGAAACTGAGGCAGAGGCACAAACCAAGTGTGCAAAAGGAAGAAGCCTTCAGGCTATGAAATATTCCTATCAGCTGACATGGGCGATGCCGTAATAAGTATTACCTGCAGCTCTTATCCTTGTGAATCCTCACAGTAACCCTACGGACAGATCCATATACCCATGGCTATAACCCACGGCTATAGGGATTTCATAGATAAGGAAACCAAGGCACAAAGTGATCAAAGAATCTTCCTGGCAAGCAGGCAGAGGAGAAGGAACCGAATCCAGCAATGCTCCCATGTGTATGTTCACCGGGATGAGATGCTGAAGCCTTCTGGCGATGAGCTCACTGGGACTGGGTCTTCAGGGTCGGAGAGGGATCTGGGCAGAAGGTAGCCACTAGAGTGTGGTTCTCATGGCAGGCACTGGGGACACCGTGGTGAACAGGGACAACAGGGCAGAAGCAACGGGCAAGCCACAGGGAGACAACTGTTCCTATGACTTGTTGCAAAGTCTGAGGAGGGCATTAGTATCAAGGGATGGTAAGCAGTTGGTCAGAGGAGGTGCGACCCAACCTTTGGCCTTCTGGGGACATTGGACTTTTGCTATAGGTACTATGGTATCTTTAAAGCCGTTGTTCCCAAGAGGGGGAGATTTTGTCCCTCAGGGGACATTTAGGCACTCTCTGGAGACGTGTCTGGTTGTGAAAATGTGGGGAGGTGGGTGCTACCAGCATCCAGTGGGTGGAGGCCAGAGGTGCTGCTGGTAAACATCCTCCAGTCCCCAGGACAGCCCCCCCACCCCTGCCCCAGCCAAGAATGATCCAGTCCCCAACATCAATAAAGGTGCAGAAAAGTTCAAAGCTAGTTAATGAAGTACAGCCTGAAACTCTTCTACCAGATCTTCCTAGAGCCACTGTACTTTGAATGTTTCATCTCACAATGCAGAAATCTTTAACCAAATGTGACTTTGTCCTTTGGCTTTAGGATATTATTATTCTGCCGGTGCCAATAATTAACCTTTGTTTAGCAGGAAGCCTTCCCTGGAGAAGAGCCAGAACTCCTTACTCCTGAAAGACGCCTCTGCTGGGCAGGGCGGGAGGCCTCTTCTCCCTAAACGCGCCCAGAAACGCTAACAGGACCAGGCAACTTTAATTGCTCTGATGCTTTGCATATTTATGTTTGAGACCTTCGTATGAACTGTTACTTTAAAAAAGAAGGATCAGTTCATCTTGAAAAAGGAGGTGATTGATTGCTGCCAGTCAGGCATTCCTTCATCCTTGGCTTCCTCTTAGCCTCCGTAATAAGTTCTTCACGAACACCAGCCTGCTATTAAAGAATGGTATTCATCATAAGCCAAGCAGAGAGGAGGCAGAATTTGATGGGCACAATACCATATTTCAATACACAGTGTCCTTTTTGTTCAACTCAATCGGCTGTGTCGTTAATATTTGAGAAAAAACACACGAAGACTTTGGTAAATTCTCATCAGAAATGTACAGCCCCTTTGCCGACTCAATTACCCATTACGGGGCACCCAGTTGATGCTGTCCTGCTAAACCTTCTATTTGCTTAAAATGCAAGTGAAAAGTACTTTCTGCAGATCGAATGTGGTGCTCTCAGCAACCCAAGTAGTCCGAGGCAGCGGGCGAACTCGCAGCCTCGTCCCTGTTTTATTCAGGCTCTTCTGGGTCTTCCAGTATCTGAGTGTGCGTTCAGCCCCCCGGTTCGACGGGTCTCCCGATGGGTTCTAACTTTTGCAGATGAAGTCAGATAACCTGAGACACGCAGAATTAATAGCAAGTATACCCAATGGTCAACATACCCAACGGCCCGCAGATCATGGCACCTCTGTAGGGCACCATCTCTTTGAACCCAGAAGTCCATTTCCTTCCACTTCAGATCTCATCAGACCATGCAAATTGCCATCAACCTTTCCACACTGGCTGAAGCAGGTCTAAGTCATGATCTCCCTTATTATCAGGGAAGTCATTAAAAGTCCATCAGATCAATTGGGCTCTGACATAACATTAAAAATGTTCTTGGGTGAAATCTATTTCTCCACTCCTATAACTGGTATAAGTTCAAAGAGGTTCATAATGAAATCTTGTCCCATCTGTGTCAGCTCCTCAAGTTAACAATGAATATTAAAATCTAGGTGGTAAGAGCTGGATTCATCATGGAACATCAAAATCTGAACCCAAAAGGCCATGCTATGCAGAGCCGCTCGCTTCATATAAACAGCAAATATTCAATCTGACTGTGAAGAGGTGAGGGGCAAGTCTTCATCACATGCTTCCCGGAGGCCAGGTCAGTCTGTCTAAGAGCCTGAAATTATGGGCAACAGAATAAAGAAGCGAGATGATTTTTAACGAAGTTATTAGATGTGCTGGTGATTTCAGTTATTCTCTGCTCCCATGCCTGCTTCAAAGCCAGACTGCCTCTCTACTTTCCCGAGAAACTGGACAACCTCTTTTCCCCACAACAGTTTCTCCTTGGCTTCTGTGTGATGTTATGTCTTTCCACAATAAAAGCAGTCAACGCACAGATATGTAGCAAGCATTCGACATATTTTAATTCTGTGAAAGAATCATCCATGAACTCTTCTTTAAACATACCATTGGAAGGGAAGGTTTTTGGTTTTTTTTTTTTTTTCTGACAGCCTCCCGGTGGCTGGACTATCTGCTGAGCATTTGAAAAAGAAAGAGGTAGAACCCAAAGACACCCCAGTTTTGCTCAGATACAGGCAAATCAAACCAATGAAAGAAATATGTTTTTTTAATACACTGGGGAGGTAGAAATCTCAAATAAGTGCTTGTGGTTGGGTTACTTTCTACTCTTACGTGTGGGAAGTTGGACCTTCTACACCAGGGCTTCTGAACCTCTTTTGTGCTTGACCCATTCTAGAAAACACATTTGACATGATGAGCCAGTACACGTTTATATGTATAAAGAAACAAATATTTAAAAACTATTACTTCCCGTGGTACCTGCAAGATACTTAGCAATATACTGTTTTATTCTATTTTTTTTTTTAATGCTAGACATAACCAACAAAGTTGATTGCCTAATGGGTCTTCCATAATCTGAAAAACAGTGCTCTATCCCAAAATACAGGAACTACTCCACTCAAAACCCAACAGGGATTCTGTGTTTCAGCATACTTACTTTTTTTTACACATTGATTAGGGGTGTCTCTTATGAAGAATTTGGGTTATACCAGGAATTAGAATCACTAGTGTAGACCCCAAAACATATTTCAGTTAGAGAAGTCATGGACATCCTCCAAGGTTTTCTTTTTTTTTTTTTAAATTTTTTTTTTTTTAAAGATTTTTACTTATTTATCTGACAGAGACAGCAAGAGAGGGAACACAAGCAGGGGGAGTGGGAGAGGGAGAAGCAGGCTTCCCGCTGAGCAGGGAGCCTGAAATCCGGGGCTCGATCTCAGGACCCTGGGATCATGACCTGAAACAAAGCAGACACTTAACAACTGAGCCGCCTAGGCACCCCATTCTCCAAGTTATATAAAGGTTGTTTCTACCATCTATAAATTGTACCCCTCACCATGCATGTTTTTTGTTTTTGTTTTTATTTGTTTGTTTGTTTTTAAGCCCCGTGGGGCTTAACTCGGGCACCCATGACCCTGAGATCAAGACCTAAGCTTAGGTCAAGAGTTGGATGCTCAACTGACTGAACCCCCCGGCCGCACCAGGCATGGCTTTATTACAGGGTTTTTTTTTCTTCTTCTTTCCTTCCTGCCTCTCTTCCTTCTTTTTCTTTTCTAGCTGAAGCTGGGTCTACATGATGAAAAGTGGAAGAGTTAATTGTCTAAATGTTTCCAAATATACAGATGCTTTGGCATCACACAGTAGACACTGTGACGTTCCCACCCCTGCCTTCGTGACGCTGTTTCAGTGTGTGCAGAGAGAAGTCTCGGGTAGGGGGATTCATACAGTGTTTCTTGAGCTAAAGCTGCACATATATTGTATATTATCTTCCAAGTACAGGAAATCAGTTACCATCAAAGTGCAATTTTATTTTTAATTTTTTTCCTAAAGATTTTATTTACTTAGAGAGGGAGAGCATGCGTAGGGGTAAGGACAAGGGGCAGGAAGACTCTCTGCTGAGTGGGAAGCCCAATACGGGGCTCGATTTGAGCACCCCAAAATTGTGACCTGACTGTAGGCAGACACTTAACTGACTGAGCCACCCAGGTGCCCCAAAATGCAACTTTAAAGGGAAATGTCTCAGTGCCTAGAAAGTTAGGTCCTGGAAGCTTGCCCTAACACCATTAGGTATTCAGTAGAATTTAGGATAAAGTAGGTTCCTCTTGGAAACCAGCCAAAAAACTTTAGCTATTTAGTACTGCAAGCGTAGGACTTCATGGGGATATTCCAACAATGAAGGCAACAATGAGGTTCCCAAAGAGGTTATTTTAAAACTGAAAACAAAATGTAATCATTTCAAAATAGAAATCAATATTCACATATCTGGTTCATACATTTGACTTTAACATCTTTTCTTTTCCTATAAAACAAGATGCTTGAACCTCGCCGTGGATGTGACCTCTACAGGAAACTCAGTGGGAAAAGTATTTGAAACTGCATGGTGCCAAAACAAATTGATGATGAATTTTTCAGCTCAGTTCTTGTATTGGATTACAAAGTGTATTAGCAAAAGCAACTCAAGAGGTGATTACAATACGATTCAACAGGAGAATATAAAAAAGAGGAAGAAAGTCAATTGTACCTTGCTATCGATACTCTCAGAGGGGGGAAGTTACAGTTTCTACAAATTCTCAGAAATTTTAAGATTAAGAATTGATAGAGGTTTGGATTAAATGAGAGATGCCTTAATTGTATTCTCTGAACATCAAGAATACAGATATTTTAAATGCAGAACATCTTCCTGGTTTCTACCAATAAGAGTGATGGGATATTAAAAGTCCATAAGATTATTGGCTCTCCTCAGGATTTGTAAGGCAATAAGGTATAAATTGATGTAAGTGATAAGAAAAATCATCCCCCCTCCTTTTTCATTATTAATGACCAAATATTATTAAATCAATAATTTTGGTGATGATCTGAACAGGTTATTAAATATCATAAATTATTAACCTTAAAAGTTGATCAGAGCTATGAAAATAACTCAAGTTAATGGGAATCTTTGGATTTCTAATGAAATATCCAGTCACTGACAAAACATCTCTGTTAGGATTTTTGGAACATGAAAAAGCAGAGACCGCAGATGTCCTTAAGGAAGAGAACAACATTCCTTGCTGGATTACAGGAAATTAAAAAACCAGATATCCATGATCAAAATAATGGGCGATTAAAGAGACCCAGTAAAAGGTGCCAATGGCTACAGGGAATTCATTTCTCCCCAGGGAATTCATTTCTCCCCAGTCCTGCCCCGGCTCCCACCCTTCAATTAATATTGCACCAATTGTTTCAGAAACCTCACAAAATTGGGAAACCAGCCATGGATTTGTCAATGCTGGGTGTGCCTCCAGCACTGGGGGGCTGGGCATAAAGCAATTAGTCGGTGGCTCTTGGCCAGCAGCACTATCCGTTCCAATTACTTTGCCTTGAGCAAGGTGTATGTGGAAGAGTATTTTGTCCAGAGGTTATACAATAAAAGGCAGTGGAATGTGATTTAATTTAGAAGGGACAAGGAAACAGGAGACCAAGGTTGGGGGGTGGGGTCCAGAGCAGGCAAAGAAGGTTTGATGGCTTTGACCCTTTGTGAAATCTTAGTTACCATCCCTGGAAACACTGACACAAACAAGCCACGGATCCCAGCTGTCATTGAAACTGAAGGCAAACAGATGCCCCATTGCTCTCTCTTTGCATACCTTCTCCACTGCAGGCTTCCTGCTAAAACAGGACCGTGCCAAAAAGCATTATCCTGTGGTAGAATTTCCCAATATTAAAGTGACTCCATTACTGAAGCGTTTAAAGACATGTACTTTTTTTTTTTTTTTTAACCATTTAATGCAAGGTGAGCCCTGAATGCTAATGGGGAAAGGAAGCCACAGCCAGCAAGGGATTTAGACTCTTTTTGCAAAACCAGACAGGTGGCGCAGGACCCCGGCAGTAACCTGGAAAACAGGAATGCAGAAGAGCTTCCTTCTTTAGAAATGAGAGGGCGAGGAGTTAAGAGGTCTGGTCCTGGGATCAGAGGCCAAATCAGGGCTCTATCTTTTCCTATCTGTGGGATCTCGAGCGATTTACCTAGTCTCAGTGAGTGTCCAGGGTTAATAACGTATACTTTCCAACGGCAGTTATGGGCTGGATTTTAACTACGAGCACTCAGCAGCTTCTTAGCCCTAAGCCAGGCACCGAGTGTTCATTCACTCAGCACGTACTGGGTGAATTCCTTCTATGTCTCCTTCCCTGTTCTTGCACATGGATCCGGCTATCATGACCTTTCCAGACCATTCACGGAAAATGACAAGAAATAAGCAAAAAACTACTCATGATACTTTCAGGCCAAAATAACCACTAGGAAAAAAATAAAACAGGAAGTATGATAGCCAGTGACCCAAAGAGGGACAGTTTTTATTTCCGATGCAGAAAATTAGGGAAAGCTTCCTGCCGGAGGTCAAGTCTCTGCTGGAACTTGGAGAGCACATAGCTGTTAGAACAGGAAGTGGGGTCAAGACTATTCTAGGACAAGAGAATTGCAAAAGCGAAGGTTCTCCATCAATGTTAAGGGTAATAATAACAGGGATCATGATTTTTATGACTAAGTTGGGAGTCGGGACATTCATGACCAGCCCCCATAAAAACTTGTCTTCGGAGGGAGACAGCTGGCATCAGGCACACCTTGTCCCCACTCAAAGCCTCGCATGCTGTCTCTGAGCATCCCCTCCCCCAGCTGGGGCTCAGTCAAAGGCTTCATTTCATTGCTTCTCAGACATCATTGGGAAGGGGGTCACCATCCATTTACCCCCAAGACTAGAATTGTTTGTATGACCACGAGATGGCATTGGAGGTGGTCCAAGCACTGAGGCAAAGACTCATTGGCAGTTAAATCATGCTAAGACATAACAGTAAGTAAATATGCCCAGAGAGGGAATTTCAGCCATCCAAGGACACAGAAAAACCACAGCTCTGGCCTCAAAACTGCATTCCTCATATATCTAACCCATGTTCTTATGCTATAGGATAAACGAAATAAATCAAGAGCCTCTTGGGATAGATCAGGAATAAGCCAGCAATAAATTCTGTTAAACTTACTTGTCAGTGCCTTGCCTGGAAACCTCTCTTCTTTTTGGAAATTAAAAAATATTATTGAATGATGTGGCAATGTGGAGGAATGGAGAAGGAAATTCTCCCCGGAATTTCTACCTAATTTTCGAGGAGGTTAAATAATTGGAGACAATTCAGTTTTGGGGAGATTCGTCACGTGCTGGGATTCGAATGGGATAAAAAGAACTTTCTCTTCTGCGTGCTGCGCACTTACAGTTTTACTAGCTTATACATGGATGTCCAGCCACTTACCTCGGGATTCTTTACTTGTAGAATTACTAATTACAAGCACAGGCTACAAAGCAAAGCACTGAATAAATATTAGTTGAAGGAACCAAGACGGGGGGAATTTCGGAAATTTGTTACAGACGGTAACTGTATTTTTTTTTTAGTGTTTCCTATGTGTTTTATACAGATTATCTAATTTACTATCTAAAATGTAGGTTTTTCTGTATTTTGCTGATGAATGCACTGGGCCTGAGCCGTGATCAACAGTCAACCAATATTTATGAAGCACGGGTAGCTAGTAAGTAGCTATTTAGATCTGACTTTAAATTCTACCCTCTTAACCAGGATGCTCTCCTGGTTCTGAATGGGGAATGCTGGAAGCTGAGGCTACTGGTATCTGCATCTGACTTATCTAAGGGGCACCTGGGTGGCTCAGTCAGTTCAGCATCTGCCTTCGTTTCAGGTCACAATGCTGGGCTCCTAGGATCAAGCTCCACAACCCCACGTCCAGCTCCCCCCTTGGTAGGTAGTCTGCTTCTCCCTCTCCCTCTACCCCTCGCCCCGCTTGTGCTTTCTCTTTCTGTCTCTCTGTCTCAAATAAATTAATAAAGTTTTAAAAAAGTAAAAAAAGTAAATCTGACTTAGCTTCTGTTTCCAAAGAACACCAGCATCAGGCGAACACGGGAAAAAGAAGGATGCTTATTGTAGACACTCACTTCACCAGCTGTATATTTCTGCACAGATACTCCCGTGCTTCTAAAGAGCTACACTATTCATGGTCTGGCCTATGGTTTTCATTAAAACCTAACAAGCATTTTCATTATGACTTACAGGCTAAGCTTTAGAGCAATGATTTTCCATCTGGTAGCCAGACAGGAGGAACAGTTTAAACAATGAACTGGACACAGTGCGTGGACCCCTTGGGCCAGACTGAATCTGGAAACAGGACAAGTGTGATCTGGGAGACTTGAGGCAGCCTTTCTAGGTTGAAGGAGAAAGGCCAAGGGAGATGGGGATGCTCTCCTGTTCTCTACCAGCTCAGGAACTCGGAGTTGCTCTAAACAGTCAGGGGGGTATCATATCAGGCCTTGGTTCAGGCACCTCCAACTTTTTCCTTGAAAGGCTGGGCAGTAGCACCCCCCTTCTTTTCTTTGGGAAAATAATGGGACCAGTCTTGGGAATAAAATATAGCAAGAGAATTATTACTGGTCCCAGATGGTCATCAGAGTGTGTTTAAATCAATGGTTCTCGAAAAGGAGTGATTTTTGCCTCCTACAGGATATTTGGCAATGTCTGGAAACGTTTTTGATGGACTGAGGTGGGGTATGGAGGCTGGGAATACGACTACATACCCAGGGCGCACAGGACAGTCCTCCACAACAGACAACATGGCCTCAAACGTCCATGTTATGGCGGGAAAAACCTGGCTGGGACGATCATGGTACTCCTAATCATGGGGACACCAACAGTTAGAGCTCAGGTCTGTTGAGGGATCCTCTCAGGCCTGCCTCTCTGCCAGTGAAATGTCCTAGGCCATCACGGACTCCCAGATTACCTTTCTTTTCCAGGGTGGAGAAAACTTAGACTCTGAGCTGCCAAGTAACTCACCCAAGGTCACAGACCAAGGATGTGGTGAAACGAGGATTCAAACCCAGTGCTCCCTGCCCCCAGGACTCTTAAGCACTAGACGGTGCTGCCTGGTTTTGTTCCCAGGATAGGTGTGGCTGGGCCCCTCGGATCCTAAAGACCTCCTCCAGGCTCGTCAGGGAATGAAGACTTCAAACTCAGGCCTTGGAAAGCAAACCACTTTTTACTTGGAGGAAATCTGTTGTTGCTTTGCCTCCTATCCATCCACTGAAATTCTGGTAGTAGCCTCTGCTCTCGGTTCGAGCCTCCCACTCCGAGCCCATGCAGTACTTGGGGAGCTAGCGAGGCCTCCCTTGGCTCCAGGAATGGCATATTTCCGATCTGCCCTATCAGAGCATCTCATTTCTCCGGCCAAAATGGTGGGTTGAGCCCAATAGCAGCCCAGTCAGATGTCATGAGACAGCGATTAGGACCGCTGAGAGAGAGGCCAGCTCCTTGAGTCCGGACTTATTCTTGAGAGGACATGAAACTCGGTCTGCTGGAGGTCATCTGGTCACCCTGAGGAAGGAGACTCCTTCGGTACGGAGCCAACATAGTAGAAGCGGACCAGAAAAACAGAGAGAAACTAACTTCTGTGACACAATTTGAGGCCTTAAAATAGCAGTATCTGAAGCCGCTTATCCCAGACTTTTGATTTACATGAACCAGTAAACTGCCTAGTTGTTTCAGTCATTTTGGGGCTACATTTCCTGCCTCCTGCCACTGGAAGAGGCCCAACCGATATCTTTCCCTTGGAGGTAATCACACAAATGACTTTCACTGAAAAACAAAAATAAAAAGATAGCTGCAAATTCCTTTGCATTCTCTACAAGAGATTTCGGAATGCCATATGTAAATCTGGGGAAAATTCTGGAAGGCAGAATTTTCCTGACAAAGGGATATCTAACAGAACAGCCACTGGCTATTCATAACTCCAGACAAAGCCGGCAGCCCTGATTTCTGGAAGTCAGGTACAGAGAGCTATAGGTTTTATCTAGCTTGTCAAGAGTCTAGGGGTTCTGGGAGAGCGGTAGCTTTTTTGACGCCTGATAATGGCATCCGTGATGCAGATGTTCATGTCAGACTCTCGGCTGACTCGCGTGAAAAGTGAGTAAGGGGATGCCAGAAGGAGGCAGAGCACTGTGGGAAGAAAGATCTGTGACCTGCTCAGGTCAATTTGGAAATTGCACTGGGAGCCATTTAAAAGGAGAAAACATTCTAACCTGCACTGAGCCTGGTACCCGTACGTTAGACTTCCACGCTGATGCCAAGGCTGGAGGGTGATATTCAAGGGCTACCATGACAATGATTCACCACCTGGGGGTTCGCAGCCCAGAGGTGGCAAGCGAGATGTTCTTAGGGCAAAGATGTTCTCCTTGAGCAAAAATTGTAAAAATCATATAACAGTCATGAGATGGTTTTCTTTTTCTTTTTACAATTATTTTTTATTTTTTTAATTTTCAGCATAGCAGTATTCATTGTTTTTGCACCATACTCAGTGCTCCATGCAATCCGTGCCCTCTCTAATACCCACCACCTGGTTATGAGATAGTTTTCTAATGAGAATGGAAATTTTTTAAAAAATCTAGTATATGAAACATGAGAATTTAGTAACTTTCATTACTTAGCACGGCGGTCAGGAGATGTTTCCTGTAAAGGATGAGATAATAAATATTTTGAGACTCGTAGGTTAGACAGTCTCTACTAAACTACCCAACGAGACAGTATAGTAATGAATGGGTGTGGCCTTGTCCCAATAAAATGTATTTATAAGAACAAGTAGAGGCCCAATTTGGTTGGGGGTGGTGCTAAAGTTTGTCAATTCCTGGCTTCATAGAAAACTCAGTTAAAAAGGAAAAGAGTTTAAAAATTTTTAAACATGATACAAGTGGTACACATACATGGCAAAAATACGAAGCCGAAAATATATTGTATCTGGCTTTCTGTGACAAAAGTTTTCCAAGTCTTGGTCAAGTCCTGTTCAGACGTGAAGTGTTTTCTCGCCAGTACGATGTCCAAAATGGACACAATATAAGATACTTTATCGTCAGCTTCACTGCCCTGGGATGTCATTTTGACCAGCACCTCTTAGATCCTTCTCCTACTCTGTTCTCATGCAGTATTTTATTTTTCTTTATCTAGGACTTAAAAATATTTAAAAACAATCCAGCAATCTACAAGCTACAAGTGGGAGAGAAATGTTTCTAAGAAGTGTTTCGGAAGGAACTAATGACACAGCATGTGACAGTCAGCCTCATGCAAGGGAATAGAATTTCCTTTTTCCCATGGCTAACGTTTGTCCCCGAGGTAATACCTTGTTTGTTAGGTTGTCTTGAGGGGAAATATAGACTAGCAACCCGCACACTTTCTTTGTCAAACAGATCAGACTCAGGTTGGCCAACGAAAGGCCTTCTGGTAATGGGGGCTATGGTAGAGAGTAAGTCCTGCCTTTGAATTCCGGTGGAAGCTTCAGGTGACGCTTGACTCAGTTTGCATATCAACAAAATGGAGGTGACACTACAGAATGGTAACTAGGTTGGCTTCCAGAGCTCCTAAGGTGTCTCTGCATAGAATTAGAATTGACGTCAGGAGGCCCTCCCTTGGTAAATCTACAGACACACCATGTTTTTCAGGCTCTGAACATCTTGAGCTACATTCTAGCAAAGTACTTTAACCACTTTAGGTGGAAATGCTGTGTTTATATCACAGTGTCTCACTTCCTCCTGGACTTTTTTTTTTTTTTTTTTTTTCAAAATTCCAACTTAAGGGCATGGCTGCATCTTCCAAAGAATGCGATTGCTTTGCACCTCAACTATAATCATATTGCAAAATTTAATAAGAAGAAGCCAGAATATAAATGGGTGATTTAAGTAGCAGGCAAATTTAAAACGTGATTTAAACCACCACGGAGCAAAGCAACTGGGATCTATGGCTTTGCTCTTGGCCTAACAGGCGTTCCACATCAGATGAAAGATGGGGAGGATGTCTAAACTTGAGAGGAATGCCTGGTGACCACAGGATTCCTTCCCAGGGGACCGTGTCCTGCAGATCTCAGCACATCTGTCCTGGCCAGTGTTGCCATGATCGGGGTACTCCCACCCCCCAGACTGCTACTCTTCCTCTAAAATAAACCCCCTTCATCGATAAATGTATTTGAACAGTAGATTTTATCTAAGAAGTGACAGTGTCTACAATCGAGTGATCAGAACTGCCAAATTGCTGGTTTGATTTGGCCCTCATTTTATACAAATATTACACGCTGAAAACATTCCAGTGGGATGGTTAAGAAGTTTATCTCTGTGCCCTTTAAAGGGCCACTGTGTGCTATCGGGGATTCACGTATCTCCTGAAAAACTCCAAGGGACTGTAAAAATTCATGCATGTGAACATTTTACTTGACACAGTAAGCAATGTATTTGCACTAAACAGTCAATGGTATCAAGTGTGTACGTGTGTTTTGTTATACGGAAACATGACATGTTTAAAACAAACCAGCACACAAAAAAAGCGGAGTTCAGCTACAGAAGGGGCCCACACCGCGTGGCGGCTGAGGAGTGTGCAAACACAGCATTAGTGACTTATTACCTCAGACTAGAGGCGCGACAAAGCCTTTGTTTATTCTGCAAATCCAAGGCAGAATTATTGCTGCAAGTTCTCTTAGGATGCTGAGGAAGCCTCCCGAGCTGCACGTGTTTGCGGGCTTGGCATCCTGGAGGACGCAGCTTCTAGTCAGGCGGAGACGCGGGGACCCTCAGGCGTTGGGAGAGACTCTCTGTTCCAACCCAGGCCAGGGTTCATGACTGCGCTTAGCAGCCTTCAATGGGAAGGAACTTTCTGACCTGTGTCCCTGCAAACCTGTCCCTGCTTGTCTCTTCCCGGCCTCTGTCCACCTCAGACTCTCACTCCAGACAAAGCAGCCTTCTCGGCACCCCCAGGCCTCTCTCAGCAGGGCCCGCACACTTGCTGTTTCCATTTTCCAGAAGGTTCTTTCCTTGCCTTCCTCTGGACAGCTCATTCTCACTCTTTGGGACTCACCTAGAGTATCATCTCATCAGAGACTTCTCAGAGGGCCCTCCGTCCCGTGATCTGGCACGTTATCTTTATAGCTGTCATCACTGCCCGAAAATCATATTTATTTGCTTACATGGTTAATGTCAGTTTTCCCAACTGGGCTGTGGGTCCCTTAAGGGCAAACCTTTCCTAGTCACTTAACACAGGCACGTTCCACTCCCCCATGTCTTCAAGGACGTTTTTCTTTTTTAAAATATATATTTTTTCAGTTCATACAAAATAGAAAGACATTTATAAATCTGCAGTTTGCCACGTAACGTAACTGAGAGGACATAATGGTGTCCCTGCTTGATGGTTTCCGTGTGTGTGTGTGTGTGTGTGTGTGTTTTCTCAGGTGAAACGCATCTGTACATAGACAGCCTTTTCACCAAGCCCTTCTTATAATTTATATACATTTTTATTATTTGCTTGTTGGCATAAATGTTTTGTGTTTGAAAAAGTTATCTAGAGGCCTTACATAGAAGATTTGCTTAAGCTTATAAAGTTAAAACATAATCATTGAATTTTAGGAAGGAGTAATGGTTAAGCTTGTATAAAATCTAGATTTAAGTAAACTTTGTATTGGCCAACACCACGATGTGGTCGATGAATGTTGTTTGTTTTGAATTAACAATTAAACTTTAATACTCCCAAATTATGTTAAAAAATGTGTACACTCCCAGTTTTTTTTTAAATGTGTACTTTCAATGCTCTTTAAACTTAAAATAAAGCTTATATTTAAAATGTCAAAAAAAAATTTTATCCCCAGTGCCAAGCACAGTGCCTGGCATGTAACAGATGTTCCATAAAGGCTTGTGGAATAAATGAATGGATTTATGAACACTGGCTTTCCAGGCCCTGGAAAAATCCAGATTCATCACTTTTCATCATGGAGCAAAATGTGTATTCCCATCTGCCTAGAAGTTGAAAGAAAAAAAAAATTCCATCTCTATACCTGTCACTGCTGAGTTAAAGAAGCTCACTTTTTTTTTTTTTTTTTGCCTCTGTGTGGGCTTTGCTTGGGCCCCACAAATGTGCCACGTGTGTTTTATGAGCTAACATTTATTTTAGACACTTTGGCCCACTGGACATGATCTCGTAAGCCCAAACTCTCAGCTGACATGCAGTTGAACATAATGGTGAGGTTTAAAAAGGTACTGTAGAGAAGAGGGGATTGCAGAGGGCCAGGGGCGAGGAGGAGGAGATTGGCCGTGGCTAGATGTGTGGTCTCAGCTCCTCCCTTGTCAGGCGAGGGGTGCAGACCCACCTCGTTGCTATCCTTGGAACTCGGCGTCCTGAAAAACAGGGACGCCAAACAGCAACATTTCACAAACAGGGCTGGAAACTCTGATCTCGGTGAGTGGCAGTGGGAGAGCCTCTGAACTGCTGTGTGGTGTTCTGGATGGAATCCACAGACCTCGGAAATTCCAGAACACTCTCTTCTTCAGACGGGGTCTTCAATTAATTACGGAAGCTAAGTTGTTGCGGGGCATAAATCAGACATTGAAAAAATGCCATCCCTCAATCCCTAGTGGAATTCACAGGGGGGAGAGGGAAGGTATTAAAGGTTTCTGAAAGCCATAAAATCTCCATTAAGATAGAAATCTTTTCAAAAAATTTAGCTAGTTCTTCATTTGCACTTTGGGGGTAAAGTTGTCAATTCACCTACAATGTGACATTTAAAACCTGTAGAGAGTTAATACCAGTGGAAGGAAGGGTAAAGTTAGTAACCTCATTCCAAATCCTAATAAACACTTTAAGTGAAAAGGAGCCCCCGTACCTGCCTTCAAGAAGCTCACTGTCTAGGACGAAACGGATGAGAAAGTAGAGGCATGGCAGCAGGAGGGGCTGGGGGCTTGGGCAGAAGTCTGCCCGGGATATTGTGAGACAAAAGAGGAGGAAACCCTGTTCTGCTGGGCATGACGGGGTCATGGAGTGCTTCCAAGAGGGGATGAAGACTAAGTAAATGTTGAAAGGTAATGCCAGACAGAACAGCTGGGGACAAAGCCTGGGGAGGAGAAGTATTTTGTTCCTCTTCCTGGAGCCTTAGTCCCCAAATTACTGAAGTGCCCTATTATCGAAATGGCAGGTACAAAATCTTTGTCCAAGCCAAATGCCAAAGGGATTTACCTGTCCTAAGGTAAACCTACCAGCTGAGATGTACTGGGTATGCAGCCAATACGACAATGTATTCCAGTCACTTACGTCCCCGTCAATTGCTGATTCAACAGACCTACTACTTTTTCTCTAAAAGAGAAGCCGGAAGAAACCATTAAAATATACATAAGAGAACACAAAGAGAAAGTCCCTTCCGAAAGCTTTATTGAGAGCCATAAGTCCCTGCAAGTCCCAGATCCGGAACCTTCCTTTAAAAGAGACACAAGTCAGAAGCACATTATGAATGAGGCTGTACACTTGGCCAAAAGGAGGGGCACTCATGATGTAACTAAAGCTTCCATCTACAATCTTTAAAAAAGTGCATCAGTAGCAGGAGACCAAGAGCTTGCCTCATGAGTCCTAGCAAGCCAGAGGTCAGAGCTCAGAAATGGTATTTGGGGGTAAGGATCTGAAATGTACAAATCACAATGGCTATAGAGTTCACTAAGGGACAAGTGTGTGGTAACCAACTTTGTAAGTGACTATCTGTGCTTGGAAAACTGTACACTCAAATAGGACAGCTAAGTTTTGGCCTTGGGAATGGAAGATTCTTTTGGAAATATCTCTTAGGGTGGCCATTCATTTGCTTGGAAGAGCTGATGATCCTGGATCCAAAAAAAAAAAAAAGTGCGTCTCAGAAAAGAACAGGAGGCTCAGCCCATGTGAGCAGTTGATCTTAGGAATCCGCTTCCTCCAGATATCCTCATGGCTTGCTCCCTCACTTCCTTTGTGTTGACTCACAGGTCCCTTTCTCAGTAGAGTCATCCCTGGGTATTGCATCTCACATTGACCCTCCACCCTGACCCCGATCTTCCTCTACCATCTTCTTGGTCTTCTCCTTCACATTTGCCACCTAACACACTGCATACCTATTTCTCTTTACTTTCTACTGCCCTTGAGGTAAGTAATCCCAGGTAGAAATATTTGATTATTTATTGTCCTAACCCCAGGTCCTAGAAGAAGTATGGGTATAAAGCAAGTACTAAATACAGGCAGCCCTCACTTTGTATGGCATCTCAGGGACCACGGATCTAGGCAAAGTGTAGAGATGGTAGCAGCACCCACAAGCCTCCATTAATGCAGCACCATGCACAGCAAGGACTCCCAATGAACATTTGCTCGGATGGTTGGCGCGGTTCCATGCTCCTACGTGATGGGCTGGGCCATTTAGGGCAGTTCATTATGTGCCCTAAAATGATTGTGCTTGAAGGAAATTCCTCCAACAATCACTTACAGTGGACTAGTACAATGGACATATTTTGGGATCTCCAATTCAGGCCTCCTCTCCATTCACCTGGGAGCAGAACGCACCTCACCAACCAAACAGGTATACGTCTCACCAACAAATTTGTTATTTGTTCTCTGTAGGGACAACAGCACCATTCAGTCTTTTGTTAATGACATATTCTTAGGTTGTATCTCAGCGCAGCTAATCCAAAATAGTGAGAATTTCAGTGGAAAAGAAAAAAAAAACACTAAGTCCACTTGAATGTCCAAATTGCTTTAAACACTCTTTATACGACATAATTCTAGTACAAAAGCAATTCTAAGAGTTCTCTGTAATTCTTCATCAAGCAATTTAACCAATATATAAACCCTTGTTCATAATTCCAGGACCCAAAATTAACCAGAATTGCTGAGATGAACATCTTTAGAGTAATTTGCTGTGAATCCCACCATTCTCTGCTCTTCCCGAATTGTAAGATTTTCATAGTTACGGAGGTGATATTATCACTTGTGATCAATTTGATTAATGTTTATTCTGTGAGAGGCATTATGAAAAACATCCTAACCTATATTATCTTATTTAATTTTTAATAATATTTTATTGCTTTTTTAAATCAGAAAAGTCTAAGGAAAAAAAATAATAATAAAGAGAGCTTACAATTTCACCTGAGATAAATCAAGCGGCATTAAAAAAACAGACATAGATAAAAAAAGACAATAAATGCTTATAGTTTAAAAATTTCAAGTAGAAAGGTAAGGAAAAAAAAAAAGACATCAGAGCAATCTTATTCCTTCTTTACGATGCTAACCACTGCAACGTGTAGGTTCTTATGATTCCTTCCAGGAATAAAAAAGAAATAAAATTCCACAAGGTCTCATTGGATTTGAGTCAAGCAAATACTACCACCAGGTCCAGTTCACGTAAAGGAAACTGACCTGCCAATCTGTTAAGACTCTGCCCAATGCCTCACAGCTGGTAAAAATGGTAAGACCAGGACTCGAACCTGGTCTTCTGACTTGGGAACCTATTGGTTCTTTCCACGAGCTTACCTTATCACAGTCTGAGAATCATCGTTTGGCTTTGTGACATGGCAGCAATACAAGGAAAGCAAAGATGTTGGCCAAGGGACCACTGACGTTATACAATACAAACCAATACAAATATGAGGCTTCAAAATGATTTTTCTTGCAGACATTTTCATTTGGAGACTACCTAGAAGCCTAAATAACATTCCAAGCATACGTACAAGTCATGTCTTATTTACTTGCCTAGGGAAGGTAATACTTTGGTGTGACTCAGGTAAAAATGTGTTGATACACATATGGAGAGGAAGGCTGACAGACACAAAAGCATAGCATCCCATTAATGACCGCGGTACTGCTCAGAGTCCTTCCTGTAAATGCAAACATGGTAAGGAATTCAGCTAACTGCATATAAATTTGGACTTAGCTGGGAAACCTGTTTGATCTGTGCATCTCACTGATCTAAGGTGAAGGCACCAGCCCCGGTCATTTTGCCAGCCAGTTAGAAGAGGAGGAAGAATGCTCTGGCCTCTGGAAACCCCTTTGCTGGGTTTTGCTGAGTTACCACCACTAAATGTCAGGGGTCTGGGCGTGCCTCAGTCTCATCAACACCCCCCCCCAAACCATCACCATTTCTACATTTCTAATATTTTCTATCACAGAAGAATCGGAAGTTTAGTGAAACTATCCCACATAACATTTAACAAGATTTGGCATGGACAATTTCGTAGGAATTACTGCTTTAAGTACCTGGCGGTTTCCCATAATGGACCTGTGATTTTACAGATGAAAGCACAGGTGTTTCAATCCCATGTAAAATCAACTCTCGACCGAATAGATTCTTTAACATTGAGAGAGCTTATCATTTCCAACTGTGTTCTGTGGGCTCTTTGGAGCCACCATTTTGGGAAAAGGCCATCTATGAGCAAACAACCAGGGCACAAGAAGTCCTTCAAGAGGTTTAAAAAATTAGTCAGGCTAACACAATGTTTTCCAAAAATAATGTACTTTGGCTAAAAATGTAAAATTAACATCAAATGAAGATCTCTTGAGAAGCTCTAAAATTGAGATGACTATCTTAGTGGCTTATAGTAGGCACTTTATGCAATCAGTGTGTTCTACACAGGTAATTACTTTTACTACTAATGGTGCCTCCCACTCAGTGAGAAAGATAAGAGGCTCCAACTCTACTTAATCACGAGGCTTCTTCATTATTGCTCCACCACCTACTGGGTAAAACAATTCACTTGCTCTATTCAGCAACTCTCGCAAATGAGAAAAATTTATTGAAGTGTGAGCAGAATGGGACATATTTAGTATGTACAAGGAGATTACCTACTTGATTTTAAAAATAAATGGATGATTCAGAACTCGCATGGATCATCTTGAATTAAGGTCTTTCTGGAAAAGTTTTATTTTCTTAACGTGGAAGTTGGTTCGCAACAACTGTCCAGTTCCCTATGCTTAGAAACGAGGCCAAGGTGTTAGAAGTGGTGGGAGGGCGGGTGATGGAATTGGGCAAACATGGCGTCAGTCATGGGTCAAGTGACCATCTTTTCTGAGCTTATTTTCTTCTTCGTGTGATAAGGAATAAGAGCAGTAGCAGTCGTCGAATTCACATTTAAAGTCAGCTCTGCCGTAAAGCATATCTGTGCTCCAAAAGCTACCATGATATTCCAAATTGCACAATAAAAACCATAGAGCTTATGGGAAAAAAATGGACTCAGGAGCATCATGTCTATGTCAGCAATAAATTAAAAAGCATAGCCTAATAAAAGAGATAGCACTGCTCTATACATGTTAAATAGTTAAAAAATTATATATATACTATGATACATACAGCACTTGATCTTGAAAAAGATTTATGGATGCAGATGTCGGAAGGGTTATTGTGCGTTACTGTGACATGGAGGGGAGAAGCTTATCTGAAATCCAGAGGAGTTGAAACACTGGTATGGATGGGAACTGAGGTAGCTGGTAGGTGTTTGAGATGTGTGTATGTGCTCGCCTTTTGTGTCTTTCTATGTAGCTCGGTTCAGCTGGGTGCCATTTTCTGCCACTTAGTTTTTTTCATGAGTAAAATAAAAATACGGAAATGCAAAATGCATGTTATGCTCACAGTGTATCAATCATGTTGGAACAAATTCCTATTTTCAGAAGAAGCGTTATAATAGCAAGGACTCTGTTATAAGGATTAAATGAGCTACTGTTGGTAAAAACAGAGTAGGTACACAAGAAGTGTCATTGCCTTGATTTCCATGGCTATGTCAATTAAACGGGGGCCGGCTTCAATCCCAAACTCACAAGGGCTGGCTTTAGAGAGATTGCTAACCTTTCTGCTGCTCTAGATCAGCAAAAAGGATATGACTCTGAAGGGCTCTCCTACAATGTTAATAGATGACTCCATGCCTTTGTTAAATGTTTTTACATTGTACCTTTGTCCTCGCTTACAACAATATCATTTCCTGTAATGAGTTTGAGAACAAAGCCAGGAAACACCATCCTTTTCCTTAAGTAGAAGTTGAAAACTATTTTGTAAGAAGAATGTAGCTGCCCTTTGGTGGTGGTGGGGAGGCAGGGGGAGGTGGTGTTAGTATTCACAGTGTTTATTAGCCCTGGAGAAGGGCAAACCCATTTCTCCCCAGAGCCTTTTAGTTTTTTCTCTTTTGTAAGTGATCTCTACTCCCCATGTGAGGCTTGAGCTCACGACTCTGAGATCAAGAGTGGTATAATCTACCCACTGAGCCAGCCAGAGAACCCCCCAGATCCCTTTAGTAAGTGCTAATAGGTAACACTTATGTAAGGCTCTCTGCCCTATTTGCACTGTATGAGCTCTGCATATATTAACTCATTAAGATTCAAATCATTCTATGCCATTGTTTTTCAGGGTGTAATGCTTTTTGCCAAAGTAGGTAAACTGCACAAGTTTAGAAATGCAGTCAGATTTCCAATTAACAAGGCAGTGAGTTCTTCTTGGGGCAGCCCCAACTAGAGGAGAGCATATAACCTAATGGTTGACTTGGGCATTGGAATCAGACCAATCGGAATCCTGACCACACAGTTGTGTGTTCCTAGACATGTGATTCAGCATCATGGGGCCTCAGTGCTCTTTTCTGTAAAATGGGGTTAATAAAATCATCTCTTGGTGCTATTGTGATAATTCAAAGAGATATTGGGTATAGGGGGTCAGCACGGTCTGGGGCACAGAGTAAACGCTCCATAAGTGATCATTTTTATTTACATATTATTATCACTTTCTTACCATCATGGGCCTGTCGGTCTTCACACGGTTAGGCATACTGGCACACAATCCAGCTGTTTGCAGCAGGACCTGGCACAGATCAAACTTGGCATCTGAAGGCTTTGGAGACTTTGTCTCCCTGATTTTTGCTTTTGGTATCCCCAGTCCACAGGACTGTTCTGTCACTGTAGTACTCAGATGACTTCTACATGACTCACATTCATCTGGAAACCACCTGGGATGTCCCACCGCTGTCTCTATCTCTCATCTCCCACTTCTTCACCCACCTGCCCTATCTGGCTTTTCCTCCCAACGGTCTATCGCGAATGCTTGTGCGAGATTCACCCAAGAGTTCCATGTGGTCGGGTCCAGTGGCATTTTTTCAGCTTTTACCTTTACTGACCTCTCCTCTCTCGAAACGTTCTCTTCTGTCTGCCTCCTATCTCGAAAATCACCCTATCTTGATTTTCTCCCAATCTCCCCAACTCTCTTGGGGAGATTGGGAGAAAATCAGCTGGATTCTATGCAAACAGCTGGATTCTATGTCTTTTGTGGATTCTTTCTCCTTTACAACTCGAAATAGTGCTCTTCTCCAAGGCTTGGTGGTGGTGGTGGTGGTGGTGATGGTGGGGTGTGTGTGTGTGTGTGTGTGTGTGTGTGTGTTTCCTTTTACAATCTCTCTCTAGATATACCCACCTGTTACAGTGCCATTCATCACATCCTGTTTGCTGGAACTTTGAAGTTGGTATGTACACGTAGCAAGTCAAGGTCTAGATGAACACCCAATGGTGTTCCCCCATCTCTTGAACATTTTGAAAGTATCTTACACTTGACAGTCCCCTCCTATCAATTGCAGTCTCCCTTTAGGTTAGACACATACTCAAGTCCTGCTGATTTTACCCACAACATGTGTCTCAGTCCACTCTTCTCTGTATCTCCATTGCCAGGAGCAGAATCTAAGCCATCTTTCTTTTCTTTTTCTCCCCAACCCCCACCAGCTTCCTACTGGTATAACTTAATGGTGTCTTCATGTTCAGCCACATCCCACTCCCATGCATCCAATATAACATAGCCAGAGCAATGTTTTCCAAAGATGACTTGTTTATATTATCCCCTGATTAGAATCTATCACTTCCCAAGCTCAGAGACCAAATATAATATTAACATGGCTACAAAATCCTGAACAGGATAGATTTCCTCTGACCCACTTTTGCTTTGTACCATTTTATTTCTTTTCATTCATTCATTTGAGAAACATTGAATGAGTACCTATTATATCTCAGCATATTATAATTCCTTGGACTTGGAAAATGTCTTACCATGAACAAGTATTAACTTGAAATTTTAACTTCCAAAAATTCCTCAGTATTCGTAGTTGTAACTGAAATAAAATGCTAAAATCCACATTACACTCTCTATTTGGAGTAATCTCCCTAACAGCAAAACTCTTTCCTTACATGGTTTTAGATCTTTGGGGCTTTAGATCTTAAGTTTATAGAAATGGCTCTTTGTAAGCATGAGCACACAGATTTTGTAGTGTAAAGTTGGATTAGTCATTGATCTAAGCCCTTCTCCCTTCCCTCTTCCTCTCTTCCGATGGTTCTACTCTGAAACAGACATGTAAACTCTGTGCCTATGCACTGAATAAGTTGACATTCCAAACACCTAAGAGGTCTGGGGTTGGGTAACACTTACCCACACTGCACACAGGGCACATTTCAATTTTCTGCTGCAGTACTCAGAGGAGATTAGAGTGTGTGCAAATTTGAGAAATTTCAGAAAAGACAGGGGGAGTGAACAGCCAATTTCCATTGCATCTTTGCAAGTGAATATCAGGAAATTTGTTATTAATTTTGTCCAAGGTGATGTAATCCAAACATTAGTCACTAACCTCCTTTTCAGAGATAACGAATGATCTATTAATTGCCATGCTTACTGGCCTTTTGTCAGGCTTTGTTTTTCTTTGACCTTTGTGCAGCATTTAATGTGTCCACTGCCCCTTCTTAGTGACTCATTCTTGGCTTCCATGGGCCTAGCCCTCCTGAGTCTTCCTCCCTTCTGACTGGTTTTTCCATGTCTGGATCATCCCAAGTCTGTCCTCAAATGGGGACAGGTCCCAGGGCACTGGACTTGTCAATCCTTCTCCTCTAATTCCTTGTTCTCAGAGGACTGGCTCATTCTCCCGGCTTCAAGCGTACAGATGAACCCCAAGTCATTATCTTCATCACTGATCTTTCTGCCAAACTCATGGTCCTACATCTCTCCTTCCCTAGGGACTACTTCCACTTGGCTACATCATTCCTGTCCTCTCGCCAGCCTTTTCACAAGATTTTACCTCTCTGCTTACCTCTGAACCCCCAATCACTCCAGAGTGCCAATATTCCCCCGATAACAAATAGTCAAAACTTGGAAATGGCACCTAGGATTCTGATCGCTTCTTTAGTAACTTCCCTTTGCTTTCAGAATTAAGTCCCAAACGGGTTCTATGTCTGCAAGTTCCTTTCATAATGTGACTCCTTCCAACCTTTCAGGATCCCCAACCACATGGACTTCTCTTAAGTCCATCCAACATTTTCCTGCTTCGTGTCCTTGGTCAGCACTATCTCTGTATCTAAAATATTCCTCCTGGTCTCCTCTACCCCCACCACCAACCCAATTCATTGCTAACTTTCAGTTGTGAGCTTTAATAACAGTTGGCTCAGGAAGCCCTCCTCGATTTTCCCCACCCATCACTAGCTCAGGTTCTGGCTCATTCTTTCCCAGTCTCACAGCACCATGTACAACTCAGATGTGCATTCTGGTGTTGCTTTTCTCTGCTGGACTGTGGGCTCCATGAAGTCAAGGCCTTGTTCATCTCCATATCCCCAGGGCCTGGCACTTGCACATGCATTCGGTAAGTCAAATAAAAGGATTGATTGTTGAGATCCAACTTGGGCCACTCCATTGTCAGCCATACGCAGTTGGCCACCAAGCCCTGTAGTCTTCCAGGTTTGTATCACTCCATCCTTCCCTCCTGTCCCCCTCTACCTTTTTTTCCTTCCCTCCTGCCCTCATTACCCTCTCTGCTTTTGCTTCAGTCCAGGCTCTCATCATCTCTTGGCTGGACTATTGTAATAACTCAATAGTCTTTTTTGGATCTCTCTTTGCTGCAATAAATTTTGTAAACTACTGCCAGATTAATCTTCTGTAACAAAATTCCCATGTTATTCCTTTGCTCAGGATTCCCTGATGGCTCTTCTCCCATCTACAGAACAAAGTGCAAAATGTCATCGGGTCTCAGAATTGAAAGGAACCTTGAGTGTCATGTAGTCCAACAACCTCTTGCTACAAATAAGGAAGCTGAGGTCAAGAGAGATTTGGTGATTGTCAAAGAACACAGAACCAGGGTCTCAGTCTCCATGCAGAATGGCCTTGAGGGTTTGCCGCCTAAAACACACCCACCCCCTCTACTACTCAGAGGCTCATTCCTTCCCTTGCCCTATCTAGCCCGTTATAATCTGGCTCCTGCCTAAGGAAACCACCTTGTTCAGGTTTTCCCAGGAGTCTCCCAATTTTAAGACTGAAAGCCCTTCATCCCAAGAGCACTGTCCGTCCCCTGGCCATCAGGGATGGCTGGCCACCCAGGCCCACTTCCATAGTCAGTCTCATCTCTATCATGCTCTGACTTGTTGAGCTCTCATCAGTCACATTCGGTCTGCTTTCCATTTCTAGGATACACTGTCCAACTCATGCTCACCTAGGGCCTTTGCCCTTGCTATGGGCCCCCTCCCTGTCTTTCACAGTTACTCTGTGTCAGAAACTCATATCCCTGACTTGTCATCCAAGTTCCTTCATTAGCTTGGCCTGCGACACTTTCGTAACCTAACTACAGATCTCCTTTGTGTCCTTAATTTACTACTTCCATTCTGGTCACACAGGTACTCGAAAATTACACTAATCATTGCAGTGATTAAAATATCAGCTGAATGAAAAAGCCGGGCCCTCTCATTCCCATTGCACAGATTATTAAAATAGTAAAAAGGGAGATGTTTTGCTTGGAGCAATCCATGAACTAGACAGGAAAGAAGACAATAATGAAAAAGTTTGAGACTACCTGTCTCTTTTTTTATTTATTTGCATTGCTCAATAGATTCCGATCTCACTCATTATAACAGCCCACGGCCCTTCAGGCCAGCACATCACAGTGATCTATTGTTGGGATAAAAATCTCCTGGTGATGACAGCCAGGATTGACAGAAATGTTTAAATCCTAAACTACGCTTTGGACGACATTCAATTTTTTGTCATGAAATTTCAAAATGTGACTGGAATCTTTTCAGAGCTTTCCACATGGAGGAAATGCCAGCGACACAGAGAACATGACCCAGCAGGCGTGGAGTGGGAAGAACACTGACCTTCAAGGCCAAGTACTCTGGGATAAGTCAGGACTCTGGCCCACAACCTGGGGGACTTCAGGCCAGTCACCTACTTCCCTAAGCCTCGAATGCTTCATCTGTAAGATGGGAGTACAGACATCGCCCTCTGATGAGGAAACTGTCGTGCATGTGCATGGACCCTCCAGGCACAAAATACAAGTGCCCTAATTTTTCATTTACAAAAATGACGAATATCTATGTTTTCCATAAACCTTTTCCAAGTCTGAATATTCTTTTGTTAGAAGTCCCTGAAACTCAGACACAGCAATCACCACTGTCTTTTATTTGTTCTTTATTTTGTAAGCTTTGTCTGGTTGTTTAGTCTGCATATATCGGAAATTCCCAACAAACAAAAGCTTTACAAAACCCACCTCTTGCCTTTACCTTTGACACATCTGTCTGATTTTTATACTCCATATGACACCCATTTCATTCTGACTTGTATTCTGGCCAGCTTATTTCCTAGTGAGTAACTGAAGCACTTTGAAAAGTCTTGGGGACACACAGCCCAATACATTCTGCCCCCTGCCCTAGGAGAACCCAGAGTCCAGTAGGAAAGATGGGTACGTAAAGACATAATTTCAGCAATGTGGTAAGTTTTATATCTGAGCACAGTGAGAGACACTGAAAAGAAGGAAACACTTAAATTCTCAAAGGATGAAACATTGAACTTCACAAGGCGTAGTCAAGGAGGGCTCTACTGAGGAGGTGATATTTCACCAGAGGTTTAAAAGATGCATAAGACTATACCAATGTCATTAACAAGGAAAGGGAAGAAGTTACATGTCACTTACAAGCCCAAACTGGTAAGGCAGAGACCACCCCTCCATTTCTTGTCTCTGCTGCCAGACTGCAGATTTCTTAAAATTTGGAAAAGGATCTCACATTTCATCAGACATCACATTGTCTGTATCACAATCATGGCCCAAAGAAATTCTATAACCAGTTCTTATAATAAATAGCCTCAACTTTGAAGTAATGTATAGTAAAAGTCACAAACACTGAGATCAGTGGGAAACTATAATTAAACATACATATTTCAGAATGAAAAGTTACATCAATCAACCTAGACCCACAACTGAAAATAGACCAATTTTTTCTTTCAACTTGGCAGAACAGAGTTAATAGAAGATGGGAAGCACTCTTTTCAACTATCAAAACAGTTTTCAGGGACTGTTGAAAAGCATCTATTAGTTCATCCCATACCGTCCTCTTCTTTTTTAAAAAAATAATAATTTCATTGTTTAAAATGGCTCATGCTTGTGTGTTTGGGTAATAGAAAAAATTATAAAGAAGAAAGCTTAACAATCATCCAGAATCCCAGCATCTAGAAATAACTCTAAGCTTTGTTGAATTTTATTTTAGATGTGTCTCTATCCTTATGAGTGAATGGAAGCAGATAGCTGGATGGATGGACAGGTATGGTTAGATGGAGGGATGGATGGATGGATGGATGGACGGATGGATGGATGGGTAGATGAATGAATAGAAGTATATCCACTATTTTCCCCAAGGCTAATGGTATCTCCCCTTCTAGTGAATTCACCTGTCTGACCTCCAGTGAACAAGAGCAAATGGTCCAGTCTCAAATACTCTACTCCTGTACTTTCCAGATTCCTCAAGTTGATTTCCAAGAGGAATTCTGGAAAGTCTTCCAGGGATGATGTCAAAACATCTGGTTGAGAAAGCCAAAGCAGTTATTTTTTCATATCAGTTAAAATCTATGGATGCTTTATGTATTTTATGGGTTCTCAGAAATAGGGGAGAGGGGACAAGACATCATTTACATTTACTTCTCATGTTACAATGAAGAATAAAGAGACTAGAAAAAAAAATCTAGACTAGAACTCAGGTCACTCACGCCTAATATGACCCTTCTCACAGAGCTCTTGTGAGCATTAGTAAAATAATTTTGATAAAGTACTTATTTCTAAGACTGGAACATAGTAACATCCAACCCCTGTCCCTCCCCGCAGGTGGTAGGTAATATTGCTACATCATTATTATTTGTGGTCTGCACTGAAGATATTTTCTATATCTACATTTGCAAACCAAGCTCCTCCAAAGAAGCTGGAAACACAGGCTATCTAATTTCTAACAAAAGTCCTCAATCTAATAGAAGCAAAGTGATTTCCTGAACTATCTCTGCTTCCACTCAGTTTAGCATTTCTGACAATCTTCTGCTGGATGTGTTGGTCAGGGGGGAAACCCAACCACCATCAACATGGCTGCAAAGAACATTCAAGAAGCAGCATGACCTCATTACAATCTCTACTAGGGCCACCTTCTACACCATGGACATTTGGAATTGGATCATTCTCTGTTGTGGGGTCTGTTCCAGCCATTATGGGATGCGCAGCAGCATCCCCGCCCTCTACCCACTAGACCAGTAGCAAATCATCAGTTGGTAACAACCCAAAATGCCCCTAGAGGTTGCCAAATGTCCCCCGGGGTGGTGAGGGGGGAGAAGGGTAAAGTCATCCCAGGTTAAGAACAAATGCTCTAGAGTCTGACAACGCAAAGGTCTTTGTGTCTCCAATAAAAAAGGCAAAAAGAACTGTGTTGTTGTTGTTGTCGTTGTTGTTTAAAGAGAGATACAGTCAGTACTGAATAATTCTCTAGGAGTCATCAGAGGACATGACTTCATGGATATCTCTGGACCCAGGGAGAGGGAAACGATCTTGGAGGAGTGATAAAACCCACATTGCCAATGTCACCTCAAAAAAGTCAGCTCCAGGTTTTTCTCTACTTGCACCTTCAATAATTACAAGAACAGGCAGGTTCACGAGATAGACTCCTACCTTCAAGCCTGCCCTTCTTTTTTTTTTTTTCCCCCGCCCTTCTTTTCAAGCAACAGTCAGTACAAAGGAAGAGGACTGGAAACCTTGCAATGCCTTATTTTCATCTGATGAGCTAACAGGAAAGAAGGGGGAGGAAAAAGGACTGCTTTCACTTTTTGGAGAACTTGAAACGTCAATGTATTGCCAATTATGGCAGCTGTAGTTGCTTTATCTTTTGGGAACATGAGCGGTTCACAAATCGGGAATGTTAATTTTCCAGTTGGAGTTCAGATGGCTGGTTAAACAACGTCTAGAAGCCCCTGAAAGATAGTCACTAATTAATGAACATTAAGCCCTAGTTTTGGAGACATTTGAAACAAAGCAGGACAAAGCTCTCTGCTCTGTGTACTTTGGGGACTGATCTGAAAGCACCAGAGGAAGTAAGAAAACAGACAGCACAGAGGCCTGGCCCTCTCTCGAATTCCCATGATTCACCAATTCGTCAAGTGGAGGGATTTTTCTCTTTAAGTATGACTTTTATTCTGAGAAAAAACTATCATTTGAGGAGTCAACTATGTATGTGCTATTTAGTAATATAAATGTAAGTGTTAGCATCTTACTAATCAAATGGAAAATTGTTTTGTTCTAACCGTTTTGCAACTTCCCCATCCCTCAAACAAACAGTACCCATTACTTTAAACACCTCAGTGTCTAGTAATTGTTCAAAAATGTGTCAGGCTACCAGTAATTTAAGTCCTGTCAAAAATAAATCTCAGACACTCACTTCTTCCAGTCAGTGACTTGAAAAACACGCCCACATGTCAATTACCGGAAGCTGTTGCAATGTTTCTTTGTTCTGAATTTGTGTAAACAGAAAAAGGTTCTTCCTCAGTAACGACTGTTTTCTAAAACCTATATAAATGTTTATGTGAACCTCCTTGCAACAACACCTAACAGAAGCAATAAAAACCAGCACAGAGGTAAACACACACACACACACACACACACACACACATCTCTCGATATATGCCTCTGGGTAATAAATGTACAAGTGCAAAGGAACAACGTATCGACTTGTGAATTATTTTTTTCGCAGAGGCCTGACCTTAAAGTATTTACACCTTAAATTGTAAATCAAAATGATCTACCTTTTCAGAAAGTAACAGTTACCAGCTCGTTCCCATATTATCCAAAAGAGATGGCTTCACAGATAATTTCAAAATCACAGGTAAGTAAATGAGTAGGAAAAACTCTGACTCTAAAATAGAAATAATTCACAAAATCGGCAGCTAATTAAGACAGGCTATTAGACAGAGTTTCTCTGTGTAAAATTGTTCTCCACAACTCAGATGGATAAATCTTGCAAATAGAATTCAGTCCTTATTGCAATGTATACGTGGTTGTAAACAGCTATAAATTGAGCTATAGATTAGGAGTGCTAGTGATTTTTCTAAGGTTTTGCATTTCTAATATAACAGGGTTTTTATTGAAGAAGATTGTAATCATGTAATCATAAAATCACCAATGCCCATTATGTTCCAAGGTCTCCATGAAGGTTTTTCTTGCTAAATCAGATGGCTGAATTTCAATGAGGAGAGAAGAGAAAAATAAATTTCGTTGACCTGATATTAATTGTTCCCTTCACCCGCTCTGGTTTCAGCTAAATGTAGTAAAAAAATAAATAAATACGGCTATGAAAAATATACAGATGGACCATGCAAAGATGTTGGAAATGAGACCCGAAGTGGTCTTCTTTCCAGGGTAAATGAGAATAAGTTGATTTTCATTAAGCAGAAACAGATCAATATTTCATTATTGACACGGTGACAATTGCATGTTAATAAGAAGTCATCGTTTCTCAAGAATCTAACTGCCAAGCCCCACTGGATTAATGGCTTTCCCCTATCCAGTGGGGTCTCTACATTTCCTCTCTTGTTATACGGCCACTTGAGAAGATGTGTGTGTGTGTGTGTGTGTGTGTCAAAGTACTGACCTTTCGCTAGGCAGGATTAGGAAACACCTACTAATGTTTCCTTCAGGAAGCAAGGGATTTGGCTAACCTGTTTCCCCTTAGCTTTCCTTTCCCCAGAATGTTCCCCATCAACTGGTTTGTCGCTGGGATTTAGATAATGATCCTATTTGGCCGACGGTAGTTTTATGGATGGAAGTAAAACCTCTTTTTTTTTCCCCCCTTCAGGAAGGAAGATAATCAGATAAATCATTAATTAAAGGGGCTGCATATGGGACAGATGGAATTCTACCCATGTGGCTGCGTCCTCCAACAGTTGAGGGGTAAAAAGCACCATAAATCACTCATGGTCTAGCAGCCTTCAATAGGGCCCGTCTTGCCCCTTCCAAGTGATGATAAACAACATATACTCCCAGAGCAGCCCATTAGGTATTCTGGAGTAGGTGAACTATGAGATAACGCATTTATCCTTCTTGGGGAGCTACCTCTTCATGTTTCGCGTGGCTCAGAGAAAGCATACCCAATTGATGACGACTAATGAGGATTAATGCATTACTCCGCAGAGGATCATGGGCTCTTTTCTTTTGTGCAGTAGTTAAATAATAACAAAATGAGATAAAATGGCTCCTGATGCTTTCCTGAGCAGTAAATCTGACACCACACACTCGCTTTGCTTTTCCCTTCCCTTCCTTCCTTTCTCTTTCTCTTTTCTTTTTTCTTTCTTTCTTTTTTCTTTTTTTTTTTTTTTTGAGGGCTCTTAAGTACTCATCTTCTAAAGCCAACTGGCCTTGGCATGGCCTCTCAGCTCTTTCTGGGAATAAGAACAATAGGAAATCTTTCTTAGACTCCTTTGCAAAGTCAAAATTAAGTTGCTAGGTACTAAAAACCAAAGATCACACACACAAAAAAAACAAATTTTCTAAGTACAAAATGCCATATGGGTGTCTTGCAGGACTTACCAAACACAGTATAATCTGATTTTCTGTTCATGAAATCTCCTATTTATTCATTCAATAATTATTTATTGAGTGCCAGAGGTTTCTTGCCTCTACTTGATGCAAATGAGATTGATAAAATTTAAATAATCTGATAAATCGCCAACTGTGGTAAGAGCCATGGAAGGGGGAGCTCTGGGCTAAGACAGAGGAACTAGGTTTGGTCTGGATGTTTAAACAGCTTTGTTGCAAAAGTTCATGCTTGCCCTGAGAACAAAGGTCCCAAGTGTGGTAGTGAATAAGTAGAGGGAGACAAGTAAGGAAAAAATGAATTACTTGTCCAAAAAAAATGAAAGAAAGAAAGAAAGAAAAGAAAGAAAAAAAAGAAAAGAAAGAAAGGAAGGAAGGAAGGAAAGAAGGAAGGAAGGAAAGAAAGAAAGAAAGAAAGAAAGAAAGAAAGAAAGAAAGAAAAAGTCCTAAATTTGGATGAAGCATGAAAATTCAAGAAACCGATGGAAGGCTCATGAGTCTGGGGTACGAAAGAATGAGGGGCCAAAAAGAGGAGTTGGGACTGGAAAGACAGACAGGAGTCAGGCTTTGTAGGGTCTTGTAGGTGATGGTAATATGCTGGATTTTACCTGAAGAAACCCAGTGTTGGGTTGAACTGTGTCTTTCCCCCAAAGATATTGGGGTCCTCACCCTGGTGCCCATGAATGTGACTTTATTTGGAAACAGGGTCTTTGCAGATGCAACGAAGTCAAGATGGGTCATGAGGGTGGGCCCTCCTCCAACAGGACTAGTGTTCTTAGAAAACGAAGGAAATTTGGACACAGACACACACACACAGAAGATGCGGTGTGACCACACTCACACGAGGGAGGATGCCAGGTGACAAAGGAGGCAGAGACTGACATGACACGTCCATGACACCAGCCAAGGGCTGTCGGCCACAACCTGAGCCTCAGAAGAGGCCAGGAGCAGAACTCCCTGAGAGGCTCTAGAGAGAGAACATGGCTCTGCCCAGGCCTTGGTTTCAGCCTTCTGGCCTCTTAGAACTGTGAGACAGTACACTCCGCTGTTTGAAGCATCCCGTTTGCCATACTGGGTTCCAGCAGCCCTGGGAAACTTAACAGCACCAGGAAGTCAATGAAGACTGACTTTCTCTCTCTCTTTTTTTCACTGAAGAATTTTAAGACAAGGAAGCAGTTTTAAAGGAGGAGCTGAAGTGTCACATTTTCAAAAGATCCACTCAGCTACAAATGAATGTGAGGGAATTGGGCAGGAGGGCGGGTCAGAGATGGCCTGGGGATGTGTACTGGAAGGTTCTGAAAGCAGCCCCGGGGAACGCTGGGGGTCAGGGAACGGGAAGCCGGGTGGATGTTTGCCCCATGTGTGCTCTTGGCAGGAAGGATGCTATGGAGGGCTGGAAAGAGTGTGCTTCTCAGCGGCGCTTCTCAGACTCAGGCACGTGGATTTACATCCTGCACAAAGATGCTATCCACAGACCCCACTGAAGCCCTCGAGTGATGTTAGAATTATTTTACCGTTTCACACATTGAGTTGTTTTTCTCTGAATTGTAATTGGTTTTTACATAATGAAAAGCCCGCTGAAGAATGACAAAGCATAAAGAGCTACTTCTCACCTCCTCTAAGACTGGTAGCGGAATAGGATGGGATTGAAAAAAAAAAAATCAGTTGGTTCAATTGGGAATAGTCCATGATTCAAGAGACAGTCGAATCTGGACTCATCAGCACCCCCATCACCATGAGGCAAGCAATTGACATTATCATCAATGGACCAAAGCAATTCACAGATCTTCATCCATGAGTATAGATTGTGGCAAAATAATAGTGGCATGTTCCTTCAGGAATTTTCAATGGTGGGTAATGTTTTTAAGCATTATTGCAGGATACAGTCTTTGAAATATGAGCAGCGGGCTTCCTCCTCCTTTGGTGGGACCTCTTTTGCTGTGCCCTCAGGTCCATTCTGGAACAGGCAGTCCTTGGCCCAGAGAAGGTATCATGGACTATAAATCAGAATCAAGGAACCCAAGTCTGGTTTGGGGGATTTTAAAAGCAAATAACCTAGCATTGTAAAAAGAAAATATAACTTCAGGAGAACAGAATGTGATAAGCCAGAGGTTCATTTCGCCTCCATTCCCTACTTCCCTTTCTCTGAAAGATAAGGATCCCTGGGAACTGATGGGAATGTGTGCCATGGAAGAGAGATGGGAGGAGAAATCACAGACAGCCAGGAGATGCAGTGGTCTGCCTCCCAGCCGCTCTTTGCTGGGCTGGACTCTTGGTCACTGGTCTGGTGGGGTGGGGTGGAGTGGAGTGGGAAGTAGGATACAAATTCATCTTTTGGATGAGTTTGGGGGATTCAAGAGCAGAAGAGTCTTTTTTCCCCAATGCCTCATAGAGAAACTTCCCCTCCCCAGCCCACATAGCATGTTGTGGGGCAGAAGACTAGAATTATTTTCATGCTGTAACAAACCAAGAGGGTCTGAGACATCGCTGGAAAGTACTAGTGGTTCCGTTATGGCCTTTCATCAGAGATCAGAAGGGAAACTGCACATCCCCGTAGAAGTCAGTGTGGACACAGGTCATAATGGAGGACCACATATGACCTTCAAAATTTTGGGCATCTATAAGTCCCTCGGAGATGGGATAAAATCCTAGGGGGCTGAGTTGGCCCAGATCCCCCAGTTTGACTCTGCTTAAGTTGATGTCATCTAATGGCATAAGTGTGTACAATAAAAATTTAATTCAGTAGTAGATAAAGATAAGTTTTTTGTCAATGGGCTTAAGACTTCTAAGTATATGTCTACTGCATAAGGCTCCTCCTCATGAGAGCATTTGTTGGAAATAATATACATGCCCATGCATGCAACAGCAAGACATCCATGCCCACTTCCAGAAAGCTTGTACTTTAAGCTGCTTCCCCAGGGTCGGAATGGGCCCTGCTCAGCCCTCTCTGATGTCGCCGGGCCAGACGGTGTCACTACTCAGCCACACATCTTGCTCTTAAGAATACGTTGTTTTGCAACATCTCTGAAATGGAGATTCCTTGGGCTTTGAATATGACATTTCTTATCCTGTTTGTTTTGCCTTCTACTTGTACCCGTTAATGCTTTTTAAACCCCTTATCTTTTTTTGGTCCTTTCTGCAGCTCTTCAAAGTAGGAGGAAAAGACATCATGCTCCCTTTTGAAAGATGAGATGACCAAACACAGAGAGATTTAGTAACATGTCCCAAATCACGGAGCACAAAATAATCCTCGTGCGAGCAACCACCACCACAAAAACTCACAATCCTAACAATCAGAGTCCATACTTTGTGATTCCTTGTTACCTGTCTTCCAGCAGCTCTGCCTGCATTATGAACAACATGACAACAACTTCCTGAAGAAGGTCTCACTCTTATCATCATACTGCAGATAAGACAACTGAGGCACGGAGCTGGTGGGAAGGGTGGAGGCTCGGGGCCCGGACAAAGTTCCCATCAATGGGGTCATGTCATACAGCACATGCAACTACATAACGATTCTTAAGCTTCGTTCTCAAGGAAGAGGCCGTCCACTGTTTCAGTTAATCCTCAAAACATCAAACAAATCCATTAGCATGTATGAAGTTTGGAGAGACTTATTATCATAACCAAAGAGAGTAAACCCTGCAGGCAAGCAGGAACACTCCAGAAGCCTCACCATCCGCCCTTCACACAGGGGACTGGCTCATCTCTTAAAGGCAGGATGATTCCAAAAGTCCAGGCGTCTGCATACAGACTGTTTTCTTCATTCTTCTTCCGTCACAGCGGCGCTCAAACTTCAGTAGGGCATAAAAAGGATGAGAGAAGGCAGTACACAATTCTGTGTATGTGTGACTTGACTGAAAATGAATTTGATCTCCTGCTGGCAGAGGAGCGCAAATATTTTTAAAGTCAGTAATGGGGGGAAAAAACATAAAAGGTTTAAGGGTAGAAGATTTAGGGGGAATTTCAAAGATAATTTTGACTCTTGGCGACTCTTCCCTAATGGTGGCTTCAGAACTTAACCCTCACCTAAAAGCTACTTCAGAGCGTATGAGGTAAGACTCGGGGCCACGTGTGTCTGACCCCAAAGCCTTTTTTACTGTTTGGCCTTCCCATCCAGGGCTGGAGATCCTCTGTCCCCTTTTCTAATATGTCAGTTTTCTCCCCCATTTTAATCCAATCCAGCATAGAGTTAAAACATAAATAGATAAACGGCAGGGTCATAAGTACCTGTTGACTCTCTTGCTGAAATGACCAAAAATAACACTGATTCAATCCCATCTGAAATTTTTATTTTAAATGCTTCAAATAACACTCAATCTTGCCAGCTCTTAAAAGCCAAGTGCCTGCCATGTGGATATAGTAATTTGCTGTATCCCTATTGAGAAACATAACTTGAGGCTTCCGGTTGTAACACGCAGCAGCACAAACAGAATGTCAATTTCCTACCGAGTTCAGATGGGTCTATTTCAGACTACTATTGAATATATATGCTGTTTGCTAACACTCACCTGTAAATTTGTGTTTATTCTCCCTTCCTTGAGCTCTAAGTGCAATCTATGTTAATTTTCTCCCTTGCCAAATATTCAGTTGCTGACAAACACACATTCAAATTTCCTTGCATATTCATGCCTGTGATTTTGTGCTCAGATTGAGTTCCTGGGTAAATCAGTTTTGATTTTTTGCATACACACATGCATAGGCACACACACATACATACACCCATCGTCCGTGGCATCCCCCCCACCCCCAACAATTTGCATTAACTTAGAATTGCTGGCAGGAGTTTAAGAAAAGATGGGAATAACACACTAACATCCAGCACCCCTGCTTTCGTATCTGGAACTACATTGTGAAGTCCTATCTTCCTTAAGGTTTGAGTTTGAGAAGTAGTAATGTGTGTCTAGTTTAAAAACCTACCCCTGAAATCTTTAAATTGTTCACCAGTTATGTTATACTCCGTTTCATGAATACAGTTGAACTTTGAATAATGTGGAGCTGAGGGACACTGACTCCCTGTACAGTCTACATCAGCCGATAATTTTTTAAAATATTTTATTTATTTATTTGACACAGAGAGAGAGAGAGAGAGATCACAAGTAGGCAGAGAGGTAGGCAGAGAGAGAGGGGGAAGCAGGCTCCCTGCTGAGCAGAGAGAGCCTGACTCGGGGCTTGATCCCAGGAGCCTGAGACCATGACTCGAGCCGAAGGCAAAGGGTTAACCCACTGAGCCACCCAGGTGCCCCAACATCAGCAGATAATTTTTGACTCGCCAAAAACTAAACTACGACTAGCCTGCTATTGACAGAAGCCTTATCAATGACACAGTTGATTAACACATATTTTGTATATGTATTATATATTGTATTCTTACAGAAAAGTAAGCTAAAGAAAAGAAAATGTTATTATGAAAATAATGAGGAAGACAAAATGCATTATAGTACTGTCTTGTATTTATAGAAAAAAGTCCATAGGCAGACCGGCCCCATTCAAACCCATGTTGCTCAAGGGTCAGCTGTATAGCCCTTTGCAATGGTATTTGTTATAAATGTATACTATCTACAGTAATGTGCATATCTAAGATACATGCAGAACAGAATTCTGGAATGTTTGACAGGATTTAAAATGTTTTGTCAAGTGCACAGAGTTGTAAACCTCTAACTTTAATGTGTGCATGTTATAAACCCCCAGTTTTCTGAGCTAATATTGTCACAAAATAGTTATTGGGATGGATATATCCATTTTTATTATTTCCTCTCTGAATTTGTGTTATCCTGGGATTTTCTGTAGCTTACTGTTTTGTGCTCAAGAACCTTACATACTACCATTTTTAGTGATTATCTCCTATGTTTATATGGTACTTTAATTTGCCAAGCAATTTCCTGTAGATTACTTTATTTTATCCTGATGATGGCTCTGTGGGGAAGACACTATTAATTTCCATTTTACAGATGAGCTGACAAAATCAGAGAGGTTAACTGACAATGTGGTTTAGTTGAGAATTAAAAACTGCTTAGAAGAGTGCACATTCCTGCTCTTTCCCTTGAACCATAGCTGCTTCCTGGCATAGTTTAAAAACTCATCCCTCCTTAGAGATCTCTTGGAAAATGTATGGTCTATATTTAAAAAAAAAAAAAAAGCCTTGCTAATTTTTGCTAACATGTTTTTAATTCAGCTCAAAGTAACTTACTTTTTAAAAAATACTGTCAAATTTTAAAAGGGATAGAAAAATTATGTGACCTATAATTGGGAGAATAGCTTCAATAAAAGTTGGGCATTGAACTTAAAGACTGTTAACCTCGGTTTCAAGGGAACCATCTCATCAAAAGTTTGGGGTGAGTAAGTAAAACACATTTGTGGATTTCAAAGCAGAATTTAACCTTAACTCATACAAAAACAAACAAATGAAAGTGTCTCTTTCTGTTGTCAGATCCAAAGAACCAAGCCATTTGGAGAACATCACACTGTGAAGCCTAGAGTCCTTCTAGAACCTTCCAAGATGCTGTTTTACATTGAAGCCACAAAAGGAGCATAGTAAAAACAAGTACAGCCTGACAGTAGAACAAAGTCCAAGATTGGCAACACATTAACAAGAGTAGTCAACAAAGATAACCTTCTCAACAGCTCTTCCAGATATCTCGTGATTTGCTGCCTGGAATCACCATTTGGAAGATCAAGGAAGTTCAGACTAGATGTGTAATGCTGCATTCCTAATTCTGTATCTTTCCCCCCATTTCTCCTAGGCTCCTCCACTAGAATGGTTCTGGGTATCTTTGCAAAGCTCCCAGCAGGAGTTCAGGTAGGGATTGGTTCAGTGCCTTGTGTGGGCAAGTAAGGAACATACAGTTGAGTTGAGGAGACAGATAAGGAAACAAGCCGCCAGTTGTACACAGACAACCATGGGTGCAGACACGGGGTGACTTTGTCAAACAATACCCAGCACCCAACGTTGACCAGAAGGACAAGGAAAGACCTCGGAGGAAGAGAGATCACTCTGAATCCTAAGTGTGGCTCAGACGTGAAGAAAAACTTTCTACTGATTTCCATGTGTTGAGGCTTGATGGGAGTTTTCTTACCTCTAAAGAACACTTTTGTGTATATGAAAAGTATTTCAATATTTCTTACTCAGTGTTATGAAATACCGTCTTAAAAACACTTCTGTCCTTCTCTTTCAGATATTATTTAGCTAATCTGTTTTTACTGTATTGAGGATAATTTGGGGGTTCCCAAAGGTGGGAGAATGATTGCCAAGCTCCGGGCTTAAGCTCCAACTTAACGTTTTTTGAGTGATGGAAATTCAGTCTACTCTGAGGGGTTTGACTCAACATAACTCTCACTGCTAATACCCAGGTCCTGCCAAGCACCATATAGGAAGCTGTCTTCAGGAAAGAAACAGGGAAATTGGAAGGACTCAACGTTTTAAGGACATAGCTTCAACGACAGTTTGGATAGATTGAGCAAGTGTGGGGCTGTTTTACGTATTAGCAGCAAAGCGTTTCCAATCTAAGGAGCAGGGTAACATCTCCTGAAAAATCAAAGTTATATACCATAGACCCCTTGAGAATTGTAAGCGATATATTCTGCAGCCTTCAAAGACCCCTAAATTTATGAAGCTACCACAGCATTTATTTTCCCTCATAAAATGCAGTGAGGGATATCTGAAAAATTTAAGTGACTTCTTTAGGTTCTTAATTGCTGTATAAATGGAGAACAGAAAGGCATTTATAAAGCCGGTCACCAGCTTCAAGTGTATTGCTTTATCCCAACAGTGGTGGGCAGGGAGGATGTTGTCCAACGGAGAAACTGGAAGTTCACATTGTGCTCTAGCTCTGGGCAGCTCACTAGCAAAATGACATACTCCTACATCGAAATGTCACCCTGCACAAGGCAAGGTCCTTGCTCAGCAGATGGCCAACATGCTACACGCCATCAGCCCTTGCTTATCTCCCCGGTAGATGAAGGCATATCACTACCTCTGTGGACATCATGAAGTTAGGGTGCTGTTAGATTGCTAATAGTCAAAACAAAAAAGTCTTGAATGACTGGGTATTCCAAAAGGATGCAGTTTCAGTGTTGAGCTTTGCAAATCTTCCCAAGTGGGAGGAGACACAGTTACTTCCCCTTCTCAGTTTGCATGAGCAGGAATAGAGACAGCATTTTGAAGTCAACGAGAATGTGAAAGTGGGGATGCAGACAAGCTCCAGAAGTCTTCACTGGCCTCAAAATAAATCTCATAGCTCCAGGAGGACATTTCATCAATTAATAACCTTTAACGAATCCCACTACAATATTTTTATAGTGTTCTCCTTGAAACTGGGTATGCATTCAGTGGAAATGACAGCTCGTGTCCCAGTCACAAAACATCACGGGCACGTTTTGTCATCTGTAAGACCCTGTCATCAATATAGATTTCCATTTTTGTAAATCATCTTTTATTTGGGGAAGGAGGGAGGTATTGATTTTTTTCCCTGTCTTTTCTCGGAATGCTAACCTTGTTTAAGTTCTTCATTTCCTCCGCCCGAAGCACCATGTTGCAATAGAATTAAATGCATAGTAAAATGGCCATGTGAGAAAGGTTTATGCATTATGTTAAAACCTGCTCCCTTGATAAATGGAGCCATTAGGGTCTGGAATTCACTGCATTAGTCTACTTAGCTCAATCCAACAACATGACTTAAAAGTCTCACAAATTTGTTCAAATGCTAATGAGCTGCACCACCAAACCTCATCTGTTGTAGAAGGATCTAATATTTCCATGAGTTTAATGCACATAAGAGCTACCCATGGACTCACTTTACCTGACTTGGCAATTCGAGACTACTCAGATTTATAGACAGGGAAAAAATGTATACATTTCCTGGTGTGGCAGCTTCTGAAAATGCACTCAATGAGCCTTAATAAAAATCACTTTTGTTTAGTGTCAGTTTATCCTCATCAACTGTCAGGATACGACGTGGAGAAAGATCGCTTTCAAAAGGTCATATATATGTATTTTTTCCAAATAAACTGGTTAAATGTAATAACACCCAAGTCATCTCAAAGACAAAAGGCAGCCTTGCTAGTCCTGTTTCTCCAGGCTAGATAGGAATCTCTGTGTCTGTACAGAGCTTCTAGAAAGGAAAACTGCCAAAGTAAATGTTCGCTGTAGACTTTTGTCACCTGGTGAGGTCTATTTCCTTGGAAAGAAAAATAAACTAGAGAGACTCCTTTTCCTTCAATAAGCCATTGTTGAGCACCTACAGTGTGCTAGGTGGAAAATGTGCTTCTTTCTCCTGCTGCCTTTTGAATGACACTGGGCCCATTTTTAGGACAAGTGTCCCAGCCAGCTTCTAGTACCCATGACCCGCACCATCAGATGGGACCCCGTGCTCAGAAAGATCCTACAGTTGGCTTAATGCTCTGCTGTGGCCTTCTTGAAATCCGGGAAGGGACCCCACAAATTATGTAGCCTATCATGACTTCAGGTGAATTAGTTTGGGGAGTAAGTTTATCAAGGGGGAAATTGGTTGTCAGGTCTCATCTTTCCAGGCTCCTCTAAGAAACTGCCTCCTCCAGGTAGGTCTTCCCTGATGCCCTTTCTCCATTTCCATTTCTCTCTGTTCCCTCAAGTCTTGTTTCCTCCCTGCCCTTCCCCCAAAATGGGAATTTTCCTGCCCTCCCACTTGCTGACCTGTCTCACACATCTGCGGGACTCCAGAGACCACACCTGTTGTGTTGACCATTGTATCTGAGAAGGCCCAGGGCTATTTTGTATGTTAGAAATTTGAGGCAGGGTGCATTAAGTATGTCAGCTTCTCAAGGGTTTCTGAAAAATTCAAGGGCTTTCAAATCTTTGGAGATCTACCTGAACATACATTGGTTGAAACATAGAAGAAATAAAACTTAAAGTTCCAATCCAGGGTGCCTGGGTGGCTTAGTGGGTTAAGCCTCTGCCTTTGGCTCAGGTTATGATCTCAGGGTCCTGGGATCGAGTCCCACATCGGGCTCTCTGCTCAGCAGGGAGCCTGCTTCTGCTTTCTCTGCCTACTTGTGATCTCTGTGTGTGTGTGTCAAATAAATAAATAAAAATATTTTTAAAAAGTTCCAATCCATAATAATTTCAAAAACAAATGAATTGTTATTGTATTCTTAAAAAAAAAAAAACCTATACTTAACATGGCAAGTGAGTGCATTTTAACAGGCTCCTTGCTATATGGTGTGGGGCTTTCCAAAGCAATGTTCTAGAACTCTTGGTAATATTTAAGTTTCATTTTTGTCTGATGTCACTGCCTGCATAATGACAAGGACCTGGTACATACTCAGGACTCAGTTCAGGTTAAACACAGATTGAATAACAGAAAGAAATATAAAAATGGGGATGAAATGATCTTGCTTTCAAGAAGGAAGACAGAAAAGGCTAATAGACAAGGAGCCATTCAATAAATCCTTGCATGCAGGAGATCCTAAGCAGTGAGGCTCAGGCTCATGGGAGAGGAGTGGACAAAAGTAGGCTGAAGCATGTCAAGGTGAAGGAAGACACAGAATGAAGTCGACTGTGGACATTAATTTCCAGAAAGTACGATGCATGCGATGATAAGGACATGAGATGGTAGCCAATGGCTGGGAACATGCTGGGGTTTACATAGATGAAATGAGACAAGGCAACATAGTTAAGCAGAAAAAAGCCAGGACATCTTTCTTGATATAAGTGGGAGACTCTAGAAAAAAAAACTCATTCACTTGGTTAAACAGCGTTAATCCACCATGTCTGGTAACTTAAAAACGAGTTGGGTGCATAGTCTTTCTTTACTTGGCAAAGAAGATCTAGCTCTTGTTAGGAGCATTAGCCAGTGAGCTACACAGACAATCACGACGCCATGATGGTTTCTATTGGTTTCATGTCTTGGCCTTTTCTCATTAAGTTCAAGAGATGACCTTATAGAAAGTAATACTTAGGCATCATCTCTCTTGGTGTGTTTGGTTTGTCCAGATTACTCGGCCAAGAACAAAAAAAATTCACATGTTTTCCCCCAGTTGTACAGAAAAGCACCTGCATATCAAAGCTCAGGGAGCCTTCTCTGCATTAACAGAAAGGCTAAAGTGCAAAATTTATTAAATTTACGCAACCAAAATATATTGTGTACTTACTGTGTTCTAGGTACAGGGAAAAATAACCCCTAGAAAACTTATATTCTAATAGGACAAGTGAAAAACAAACAAGCAACACAAAAATAAGTAATATCAGATCCTAATCGTAATGTGAAGGCGATAAGGCAGGGCCATGGGAAAGTCTCAGGGGTTGGAAAGCAATTTCTAGAACGGGCCAGATTTGGGGATTTCCAAGCCAAACAGTCTCTGTCACAACTATTCAAGCCTCCAGGTGTAACAAAAAGGCAGCCATGGACAACATGTAAATAAATGAGTATGACTGTGTGCCAATAAAACTTTACTTATAAAACAAGCAGCAGGCTAGATTTGGCCCACAGGATGTCATTTAGCATCCCCCGGGGTCAAGAGCTGGGGGTTGGTTAAAGAGCTAAGATGTTCTGGAAAGGTTTTCTAAGGAGGTAACATGTTGGTTGAGATCTCAATGAGAAGAGTCCGGACATGCAAATATCGAGAGAAAAAACACTGGAGGCAGTGGAGAAAATGGATGCAAACATTCAAGGTGTGGAGGAGTAAAAAGAGGGACAGTTTTAAGACCTCCAAGTACTTTAAATCATCCAAAGGTCATGCAAAGGAAATTTACCATCTGATCTACAATAATGTGCCCAGAAACAGAAAACCCCACACCATATTTTGAAGCTGTCTTTGCTTTTAATAAGGATCTGGAACACCGTGTTTGAATTATTGCAAATTTCAGTGCACTGTCTTTGGCGTCCTGGCTCAGTCAGATGTATTTTCACCTTGAGCCCTGTGTTCTAACTCTGCATCTGGACTGGGCTACTTTAGTCACCATTAATCAGGAGCTGAACTTAGGGGAAACTCAGATTTATGTACAATGCACATTAGCACTTGATGAATACTAGCTGAATGATTTTTTAAAAATTTGAAAACCTAGGTTGGTAATTTCCTCGTCTTAGCTCTGGAAGACAATAGTGCAGATCAATGGCTCACCTGCTCATCTCGCTTTTCCATCATAAGGAACAAGGGCTGAACACGGAGCCCAAAGATCAAATTTGGTCTTCCGGTTAGCTTTGTTTGGTTAGTTATCAACATTTGGAAATCAGGTTTGATGTGAAATATCTGAATGTTTGACTTCACATGAGGGAACTGGCCACGCCGGGCCCCGGAATTCCACACCTGGCAATTGGCCGGAGTTCCACAAAACCTCTTCCTCTAGATGGGTATGAACTGTCCACTTTGCCATCCAGCCTATCTGGCTTGCTGCTTTGGTGAAGCATGGAGTTTTAAACCCTTTTATTTTCCTTTTTTTAAAATTTAAATTCAATTAATTAACATAGAGTGTATTGTTAGTTTCAGAGGTAGAGTTCAGTGACTCATCAGTGTCATAGAACGCCCAGTGCTCCTCACATCACGTGCCCTCCTTAACGTCCATCACCCAGATATCCCTCCTGCTGCTCCCCTCCCCTTCACCTTTAAATCCTTTTTAAAAGCTCTTCCAGGGGCACCTAGTGCCTCGATTGGTTAAGTGATTAAACGATGGACTCTTGGTTTCGGCTCAGGTCATGATCTCATAGATCATGGGTTGGAGCCCTACGCGGGGCTTCATGCTTAGCGAGGAGTCTGCCTGAGCCTCTCTCCCCCCTACCCGCTCCAAAACTCACATGTGCATGCACTCCCTTTCACTCTCTAAAATAAATAAGCAAATAAATCTTTAAAAGAAAAGAAAAACTCTTCTTTAAGAGAAACAATGCAGAATTACGAATATACTGTGTTTGCAGCATCTCCAACACTTCAGGGGAAACCATAAATAAAAAATGGACGTAGCCCAGGAGCACAAAACTCCCGAGAAGGGTCCAGTGCCATCTAGCACCCAGCACGAGGGAAAGTATGATGGAGGAGGATGTCAGAGAGGAAAACTACAACCCTATTAACCAATTAAATTTAAATATCCTACTTTTGCAAATTTCATGAAAACACATGATCAGTAAGCAGAGGTCAAATCCCTTCCTAGAGCTATTGCAAGAGCCCATCTATCTCTCTTGGCTGGTTTTCCTTTTTAATTTTTTTTTTTTTCACTACCTGTCTGGACTCTGTGGGCATATGAGTTTTCAAACCCTTCAAACTGAAGGATTTCTAAGTTCTCTGACATTTTAAAGTTCTGTAGATTTGCTTTTGTTCACACTCTGTAATGTTTTCTTAAAAGACTCATAGCCTGAGCTACCTTCCTTTCCTTTAGTCTTAGAATAATCTGCTAAATGAGCTTGACAATGGGTAGAATGTGTGGATTTCTTTCAGTTGCTCGCGAGCATTCTAACACATCCAAACTGCCAAGCATCAATTGAAAACTGAAGAATTCAGCCATTATCCTAAACAAGTGACAGGCAAATTCTTACACCACGCCGAAGATCAAACAAATGACAAGTTTCTCTACTTTCTTTGTAACAAAGTTGGACTGCAGCTGCATATATGTGAAATATGAGTGAGAAGGGGGAAGTTTGTCAGGTTGCTCAAATAATGAGATAGGTGCCCCGCCCCCCACCCCCACGGTGCTCCCCTCCCCCACCCAGCAGAGCTCTCCAACAGAGGCTGGCCACCTCCTGACAAGCCTTCCCTTGGTTCACTCTGGATCCGACCTCGGTCTCTTTTCAATGTCCAGAGCAAGGAGATACGTTGTCCCAAACCCCTAAAGATCTTTTAACCTGACATTCAATAACATCAAAATGCTGTTGGGTAAGAGGCCAAGAAGTGTGTTGCACAAAATCTCGGAGTTCCGTGAGGGCTCAGTCATTAATTAGAGTATCCTCATCTTCAAACATCTGAGTCCTGGACAGCTGGCTGCGTAGGACTAATGCAGCAGGTCTCACCAACCCTAGAGTCAGAGACGTGCCACTAACATGGAAACTCATAAAAGCCTGAGCAGACTTTTACTTTGCACAGATCCCTTGCATCGAAGGATAATTCCTGCATTAGCAGGTAGTTCAGAAATGTTTTATGTATGTGCTATTTCGAAAGAGTCTTTTAAAATTTCCTTTCTCATACTATAATCGGTTGTTACCTCTCCTCTTGATTTCCCTAAAGAGCACAAGTCTATTCTATTAGAAATAAAGAAGAAAAAAATACATGTGTGTGAGTGTGTGTGTGTGTGTGTGTACACACATTTATGCACATATATATATTGCTTTTAGGCTTAATGGAAGCCATTTTCTTTTCTGCCTTTTTAAAAAATTATTATTATTTGGAGGGAATAAGACTGGGGAGTGAAACTGTCATCTACCACTGAGACAGGTTCTCTGAACTACGTTTTTATGGAGGGGCTGGTTTGCCCCTGGCAGAGAAAAGGGAAATTCTAAATGGGACAGGCTACACATTTGCAGAGTCATAAGGCAAGGAACCAATAATGGGCAGAGTGAATACCAACCAACTGTTCACTGACGAATGGACAAACAGATGAATAAACAAAATGTCTTACATCCAACAACGGAATAGTATTTGGCAATAAAAAAGGATAAAGTCCTGACATACACCGCAGCATGGCTGAACCTTAAAAACGTTAAGTGAATGAATCCAGAAATGAAAGACTACATATCATATGACTCCCTTGATCTGAAAGGTCCAAAAGAGGCTAATCTATAGATAAAGAAATTAGGTTAGTAGTTGCCTAGGGCTGGGATGGCAGAAGCAGAGCAAGGAATGGCTAATGGTAAGGAGGTAGTTTTGTTTTGTTTTGTTTTTCCCAGACATAGCAATATGGAAAGAATATTTCTTTAAACAGGCTATCCAGTCCAAGACCATTTTTACCAAAATACTTTCTTCAAAACACAAGTCCTATAATATGTTTCTTGTAGAAAGGCTTCTGAGTTCAAAACAAGTTAGAGAAAGGCATTCTCTGGTTCCCACTTGGAGATTCACAGTGTTGCTCTATTAAAGGATCTGCAGAGTCTGCAGTAGAGGAAGATGGTCAACATGGTTTATCTGTTCCTCCAGTATCTACAGACTTCATTTTATTTTAGGTGACTTCCACGAACATGCCAAGGCACATGGATTCCGGAAATACTGTGCTACGTGCCGATAGAGGCAGTCCCCAAGTAGTTAACTCTTTTCTGCAAATGCTCTGAATCTTGGTACAGCCCATCGAGAACTACCATTTAAAGGGATGTGTAATGTGATGGGGAGCCTGGTTGGTTCAGTCAGTGGTTCAAGCCAACTCTTGATCTTGGCTCAGGTCATGACCTCAGAGTCCTGGGATCGAGTATGCATCGGGCTCTGTGCTCAGCAAGGAATCTGCTTGAGGATTCTCTCTCTCTCTCTCTCCTTCTGCCCCTCTCCCCACTACCCCCCCTCTAAAATAAACAAATAAATCTTAAAAAAAAATGTAAAAGTATGTATAATGAATCACCTCAGAAGGTCCTACCACTCACTTCCTTCAGCTCTCTTTTCCAATGTTACTTTTATCAAAGACCCTTCCTTGACAACCCATTTAAAATAGCAACCCACTCAGCCACCCCTCTCTCTTTTGTTCCTGCTCTCTTGTCCTCCACGTTCCACAGCTCTGTGACGGAAGACATTTACGTATGGATGTCTCCCCACCTAGAATGCAAGCTCCATGCAGGCAAGGACCTTGTTTCTCCTGCACATCAGTAACTCAGTAAATACTTGTTGAGTTAATGAACAGCATCAAGAGAAAGCTTGGAAAACAGGGACAAACTATCCATCTTTTATCAAACAACTATAGTGTATCTGACACTTTATTTGCAACAAGCTCACCTTGGAGAAAGAAAGCTCTCTCTCTTTGCAGTCTCAGGGCTGTTCCATCCAAATCCTTCTCTTTTTGCAAGGTGCTATTCTCTGCATGTCCTTCACTCAACACTTTCATCTTCCCTTCTTCTCTCCCTTCCTGCATCTCTCCTTCCTTTGCCCACTTTGAGGGATGTTTGCACAATGTTGACATATAGTCCTAAGCTGGACCCCAGAAACCCAAGGATACCTAAGATGCGATCCCTGCCTTCATGGAGGGCATGTCCGGTGAAGATAGCTAAATATTTTAAATGACTGAGCAAGACTCTAAAAATAAATCAAAATCAAAATAAAATGACTAAGGAGTGCATTGAGAGATAAACTGGGACTTCCTCGGTCACTCGAGAATGGGATGCGCCCTAGACAGGGGTGTGGGGGTGGGTGGGAGGGAGGAAGCAATCATGAAGGGCTTCCTGGAGGAGGTGACCCCTGAGCTGAGCTTGAAGGTTGAGTAGGTAGGAGTTAACCATGAAGAGAAGGGGGTTGGCAGTTGGACTTGGAGGAACCGCCTGAGCGAGAATATGGAGGCTCGGACAGAGTCTGTTGCATGAGGGCAACTGGAAAGAGTTTGATGCTCACAGGGCACAAAATCTGAGTCAGGATGGGGGCCCAAAGGGGCCAGGGCCCAAACTTCCCCCCTCTTCACAGTTGCTTTGTTAGCTTGACACCAGCAGTGGACATTCACAGAAGCCAGCTTCGGTTTCCCATTCGCCAGGGGTCCAGGATGATGCTAAGCATTTTCCCAACATTACATCCATGGACACTCCCAATAACTTCATAACGTTGGTCTGATTTTTCTGTCCACTTACAGGCAAAGCAGTGAAGTCTCCATGACGTGAAAATACTTTCCAGGTCACATCGCTGGAGAGGCACAGGGCCAGGGAGTAAGCAGGAAGCACAGTCCGCCCCCCTCTCTGCACCTGCATGGGTGTCCCAAAGGCACTCCAGTTCCCCACCTGGACTGATTCTGACCCTCCCCACCCCCACAGGGGACAGGTGACAAAGTCTGGAGACATTTCTGGCTGTCACAACTAGGGAGGGGCTGCCACTGGCATCTAGTAGGGAGAAGCTGGGGACCATGCCTCACATCCTTTCATGCACATGGTGGCCCCCATCACGGAGAACGATGCGGCCCCAAAATGTCCCGAGTCTGAAGGATGCGGGCAATGCCGTCCTAGTCTGCTGGCCGGCCAACTGATACTCTGAGCTACTTTATGTTGATGAAATAGATGCCGAGTTTGCTTTATTTAGTCACCTGGTAATGCGGAAGAGAAGCTTCCAGCAGGTGGTTGGAGGTGTGCGGTGAGCAGCTCCGGGAACCCCCACTCACGAGCACATTCAGACAGGGGAAGAAAGCAAGGCTTTTCCTCAGGAAGGGAAGGAAGGGAACTGGCACCCGCTGGTCAGCTGCTTCCAAAGAGCCCGACCTGGCCCTTCCCTCCCCAGGCTGTGGCTGCTGAGGAGTTGCGTGGGGCTCCGTGGGGAGAGGCTCTGAGGTCGTTCCCCGGAAAGTTCCTTCTGCCCATGGATGGCAAATCAAGGAGCCGGTGGTAGGTGCTGAGGGGGAGGTGGAGCTCCCCAACCCCCCCAGATCAGAAGCAGGATAACGGCTATGATGACGGATTGCCCGGGTGTGCTGAGGAAGGCAAGCGAGGGGCAACATAAAGGAGATTGCCAAGTCCTGGGCAGAAGATGAGAGGCGAACGCCTTCCCAGACACACCGCGAAAACAATTATTCGTGATGTTGAAGAAAAGCAGTTCAGCTCAGTCTTTTTTTTTTTTTTTTAACTCTTCTCTCTCTTTCTTTGCAAAATAGAAGTAGATGGGGGGGAATCTTGTGCAAAGAGATCAAAGAACGAGAGAAAGGGCCTAAAGTCAGTATGTGGGGTCCGGGGCCATCTTTGACCTTCTCTAACCTGGGCTCTGGGTGGGACACTGCTGGGACAGGGTCCCCCGCTCTGCACTGGGGTGGGGGACAGCAGGCAGCGCTGTAAGGTGGGGGGAAGGTAAAGAAGCAGGAGGCTGTGCTCAGCACAGAGCAAGGCTGATGCCTCATGGGTCCGACACAAGGTCCCCACTCAGCCACTTACAAACCCTGTGCACGTGGTCACATCGCTTCCCTTCTGCCTACGGCTGGTTAATGGTGATGACAATAACCTCCTCACAGTGGGGTCTGGAGGGCCAGGGTAAGCCATACATGAGTTTAGCACCTAACGCTGCATCTAGCCCGTAGTAGGCAGTCAATACGGGACGCCTATTTTGATGTTGGTGTAGATGATCATTTTAATAGAAAAGACATTTTAGGGGCGACTGGTGGCTCAGTGGGTTAAGCCTCTGCCTTTGGCTCAGGTCATGATCTCAGGGTCCTGGGATCGAGCCCCGCATCAGGCTCTGTTTAGCAGGGAGCCTGCTTCCTCCTCTCTCTCTGAGAGAGTCTCCCTGCTTACTTGTGATCTGCCTGTTAAATAAATAAATAAAATCTTAAAAAAGAAAAAGAAAAGACATTTTATCGCTCCTAACATGTCCCCAGTGTGGAAGGGTTCTTTCTGTGTTCCCAAATGCTCCAGAGCTGTGGCTTGCTTGGTGGTCCTAGTGTTTAAAAAAAAAAAAAAAATCCAAATTACTTGTGGCTTTCTTCCTCTTTTCTTTTCATTTAGGATCTGCTGATTCTTGGTTTTCTGGCTGCCCAGAATAAAGACTATGCTTTTCAGCCTTTCTGTCAGGTAGATGTAGTCACGTGGCAATGTACGAGCCAAAGAGAAGTGAGTCAAAGTAGTATGAGTGGTTTCCAGGTTAGATATTTTAAAAAGAGGGGGGATGCCCTGCACTTTTCCCTTTCTGGCTGCCTGGAATAAGCACATGATGGCTGGCGCCAGAGCAGGCATATTGGACCATGAGTATGAAGCTTTATATGAAGGCAGCAGAGCAACAGATAGAAGGTCCCTGGATGCCTGATATCAAGGAGCGCCATGCTAGCTCTCAGCCACCCACCTGCCCTTTTACCTGAGGCAAACAAAATTCTGACTCAACTCACAGTTATTTGGGGCGGGGTATGAGACATTGGAGGAAGTCTATTTTTATTTTAGTCCAATAGGTATCCAGCTTAATCCACTGGTCAACACTGAAAAATCAGGAGAAGTCACACCAAACTTCAAACTTTTAAAATTCCTCCTGAAAAAATAAGAAGCTCTTGCAACACAGGGATGATGTCTTCTCATGCCTCTTACTACGGGGCCACATGGTGTCCTATCTGCCACAGACCCATTCCGGTGTGTTCACTTCTCTGTGTTCAGCCTTGAGATTGTCTGCCCTCTGTGACACTGCAGAGATGATTTTTTTTTAAAGATTCTATATATTTATTTGTGAGAGAACACCAGAAAGCACAAGGTGGAGGAAAGGCAGAGGGAGAGGGAGAAGCGGATTCCCTGCTGAGAGCCCGCCATGGGGCTCGATCCCAAGACTCTGAGCTCACGATCTGAGCTGCAGGCAGATGCTTCACCAACAGAGCCCCCCAGGCACCCCTGTGCAGAAAAGATTTATGGGAGAGTCACAATTCAGCTACACTGTCCTTGACAGTGCTGAGGGCTGATGTGCCGGACCCTCCGTGAGACACACGGTGTGTGTTCCGTTCGTCAATTTCCCCAGCCCGGTGAGGTCAGTGCTTCCACCTCCACCCAAGAGAGGAAGCAACGGAGGTTCTGTGAGGACACGGACCTCGGTTAGGGTCAGGGCTCAAGGGCAGAGGCTGGCTGATTCCAGAGCGTGAATGCCTCGCCAGGATCTTCTCTCCGGCTCCAACTAAACTCCAGGTGTTTCGAATCAAGCACAGACTCATTTGCAGAAATCGGAATCAATCTAAGGAGAATATTTACGGGGTAATTAAGAGTTTGCTTCCTCGGCATTCACCACACAAACTCGTAGCAACTGCTTTCATTGTCTCCTTATTGGTGACTATTTTAGCTTGGGGGCTGATGATATCTTTGTCATCACAGCGCCTTGTTCAAAGGCAGGGCAGCCTGCGGAACAAAAATAAAACAGTCCCCTTCAGCCCAGGCTAGGGCCTTCTGCTTTCTACCAAGTGCCGGGAAAGAAAAGACCAGTCCAGATGGTAACTGATGTTGGTGGCAGAGATCACCAGGCCTGTGGAGGGTTCCAGAGCACTGCTTCCTGGGAAGGTTCATCAGCAGATACGCACAGTTGGCTCACATCAGTGTTCCCTGGGTGGGTTCAAGGCCAGAGCGTGTGGTTAAATCTGTTCCCATGCTTGCCTCATAGCTTGGCTTCATGTCTCTCCCCTGCCTGCAGCCCCCTTGACAGATACACTCTCCAGACCCACACTAAAGCATACATTGGGAATGCTTTGAAAGCTCAAGAAGGGATCTGGGGGCCCTCCTTATGTCTTGGAATCACAGAATGTCAGCACTGGACGGGACCTCAGAAAGCTCCTGGTTCAACCCTTTTGAGTAGGAGACAGGAAACAGATGCAGAGAAGGAAGGGAGCTGGTCAATATTCACCCACCAACAGCATTTACCTGGCAAGCCTTTCTCCCCGTAGGGGAAAGATAAAGGGAAAGTTGCACTTTGGAAAGATGATGGTGAGGACGGTGATGATGATGTCGAGGATGATGGTACAGCGGCTGCATGATTTCTGTCCCACGCACTAAATGAAATCCTTGCATGGGGTTTCCCATTTATTCCTTGTCACAGCCTCTGAAGTTACTACTTTATTACTCTTACTCCCAAATCCCCGTGTGCCACTCCCGTTTCCCAAAGCTGCCTGTTTGTGTGCGACCTGAGACACCGAGAGTCCAGTAAGTCAGCCGTGGTTACTCAGCCTTAATGAGGTTTCTCCCAGAATCAAAGCCAGGCTGTCTGACTCCATAGCTGAACCATCACCACTAGATTGCACCGACTCCGCTTCCTCCAAGGACCAAGCTGACCCCTCGGGTGAGTGGACCAGGCCAGACAGGGTCTGCCCGCTGGCAAACAAATGTCCCATCTAAATAGAGTAGCTGCTAACCAGTGCCTCTCCCTCCCCCACAACGATCGCCATCTAGTCATGCGGGTCCAATGTCGCAACATCCTTCATTTTGCTAAAGAATCCAGAAATTCGGGTTAGTACATGATTGTTACACCTTGGTGACTGCAGAAGTCACTAGAACCCTTCACAAGTTTCCCATGTCTCTTGTCCCTTTGACGTCTGCACTTCCCTACCTCTCTGAACTTAGGCAAAGCCATGAGAGATGTGACCAGAAGTGGTATGTATCATTTTGAAAGGTGAGATGTGATTCAAAATGCTCTTTTGTTCTCTGTCACCAGGGCAACTGACGTCCATTCCATCCAGGGGCCACTCTCGGTGGCTTGAGTCCTGGATGAGAGCAGAGCTGAGCTCTCAGCTGACCCACAACACACATGTAGCACAAGAGAGAAATAAATACTTGTCTTTCTAAGCCATTAAAATTTGGGGAGTAGACCTTACCGCAGCATGACCTAGCCTATCCTGACAAATAGGGAATCTAATTTCCAAAAAGTAAAGTTCTTTTGTTTAAGATTTATGCATTTATTTTAGAGAAAGAGAGCGTGCACGTGCCTGAGTGGGGGGAGGGTAGAGGGAGAGGAGAGAGAGACCCTCAAATAGACTCCTTGCTGAGCAGGGAGCCCAACTAGGGTCTCGACTAGGGTCTCTGAACTGAAATCAAGAATCAGACACTTGAGCGACTGAGCCACTAGGCCCCCCAAAAAGTAGAGTTTAAGTCAAACACACATGTATCAGTAGGCCAGTGTATCCCTAAAGGTGTGGCAGCTCCAGGAACTTTTTAAAAAAGTATTTTTATTTATTTTTGTGAGAGAGAGAGTGCAAGTGAGCATGGGGGGGTGGGGAGGGCAGGTACAGACAGTGAAGCAGGCTCTCCGATGAGCAGGGAGCCTGATGTGGGACTCGATTCCAGGACCCTGGGATCATGACTGGAGCCCAAGGCAGATGTTTAACTGACTGAGCCACCCAGGTGCCCAAGAACTCTGTGGATTATACTTCAAGGTCGGGAGGAGGTTTCTTACGACAGAACCCATGTCAAGGGCTTGGTCCTTGGGTCAGCAACAACATTCTGTCCCAGAGCCTCCAGCATGCCATTAGTCATAGCCAGCATCTTGCTAAGTGCAAGTTATTGGCTTCATGAGGCACACGGAAGATTTTATAGTACACCTGTCCTCTTTATTAGAAACCTCATTCAAAGCTTGTCACCTCCCCAGCTACACTTGGGATCTTCCCAGCACTCAGAAATTTAATGTGTCAAAAGACAACCCACCAAGGTTACACTATAAAGCAGAAAATGAGAGAAGAGATATTTTATCTCCAAATTGAAATGATAATGCCCTGTGCAGGGGAGGAAAAAAAGTATTTCTGTTTGGAGAAAGAAATGAGGGGGCACATACTCTGTTCAGAGAGAAGGAAGGATTCCATTAGAAACTTCCTTTGTTTCACAGTTAAGGAAGTGGAAATAATCACTGTGATTTTCTACCATCAGTTTCAAGCAAAACACATATGTTCGAGATCAGGCAAATTAATATTCCCAGAAACTATTAAATTATTTATCAAGGTTCTCACTGGTCGTATAAACAGTGAGTCTTCCCCAGTTCTTAGTTTTTTAATCTGTGAAGTGGGATAAATATTATTGGATTGTTTTGTTTAAAGATGACTATAAACTTTTTTGAAAGACAACTATATAAATGCTACGTTTAAATAGAGAAAATTTGTTCTGCTAATGGAAGAAAAAATATACTATATTCATATGGCAAAACTACTGATGTTAAAATTGTTTCTTTGATTTGACTCTTAAAGGCACTAGCAACAATGTTTCTATTCAAGTATCAGAATGGAGACTTTGTTTTGCAAATGTTTTCTAAGGTATAAGATTAATGGATGTGTATTGTAACAAACTTGAACACTAAACTAGGGTATAAAGTGGGTTTATCAATCTGGGCACCAGTACTATTTTGGGCAGGATAATCCTTTGTGTGGATGTGTACGTCCTGTGCACTGAGAATATTTTTAACATTATCTCTGGTAGATGCCACTACATCTCCCGCCCAACACACACACCCCAAATGTGTCCAGACGTTTGTCAAGTATATCCCAAAGGGCACAACTATCCCCTGTTGAGAACCACAGTATAAAATATAATATAATATATAAATATAATATATAAAATATAAATGTCCTAGAATAAAAATTTCTGGGGTACCTGGGTGGCTCGGTGGGTTAAAGCCTCTGCCTTCTGCTCAGGTCATGATCTCAGGGTCCTCAGATCCAGCCCCGCATTGGGCTCTCTGCTCAGCAAGGAGCCTGCTTCCTCCCCTCTCTCTCTGCCTGCCTCTCTGCCTACCTGTGATCTCTGTCAAATAAATAAACAAAATCCTAAAAAAAAAAAAATTCCAAAAGGTAATCACTATTATCAGTTTGGTTTATATCTTTCCAGCAATTTCTTAGGTATAATCCAATTTACATACCCTCCCCTGACTCCACCTCCACACAGACACACAGCCTGAGCACTTTTCCTCCCAAACTGGGATTATGCTGTCCTTCGCAGTTTACTTCTCATTGACAATAAACCTTTCCCTTTCTCTGTATCTACATTTAGAGTTTCTACATACTTTGAAAGAAGTCCTGGCCTGTAGCCCATTGGATTCATGTTCCGTAATTCATCTCACTAATTTCTTACGGATGGACCTTTAAGTAGTCCCAACTTCCCTACTCTAAACAACACTGTATTGAATATTTTCAAACTTATACCCTGGCACATTTTTATACCCTTGTACCTAATAGCTATATAGCTTCCTTGGTAGCCTTGGAACTTGGTGTTCCAGTGTTGGGTTTTTTGTTTGTTTATTTTTGTTTTTGTTTGTTTTTCCTTCTTAACTTCCATATTACTATGGTAGTGAAGAGATCGGCTAAATGTCGATAGTTTCGAGGTTGAAAAACTCTACTTGAAAATAGAAAAAACCTAAGCCTGAGTCCCCTTTCCAGGACAGATTCTGCATGGTTCACTGGACAGATCACTAGAACTTGCTTTCCTCCTCTGCAACCATAACAATAGTACTACTTCCTTCAAAGCATGGTTGGCTAGAATTAGTTGAGATTATAATATGTCTGGCACCCCACAATTAATCATTGTTGTTAATAATAAAAGCAAGGGAGTAGGAGGTTCACAAAAGTAAAGCCAAAATGTGTGCACAATCTAACAATTACAGAACACCATGTTCCCAGATGATTTAGGGACTACTACAAAGATGAACTTGAGATGATCATAAATGAACATGATAGAAGGGAAAATATTTCTCCTCACCAAGGAGACTGTAATTAACGTGTGAGTCCCTAGATGATTTGGAATCTAACAGAGGGATAAATATCTAGATTTATATACATACACATGGAGGGTATGAATATACATGCTTTTAAAACACGCCTCCACACATTTATATAAGAAATGTTGTGGGCATATGGATTTTCCCGACACGTGGGTACTATGCCTCCATGCAGGAGAGACATATTTCCTTCCAGGATAATTTCAGAACATTCCTCTCTGTACTTGCTAAGAGTGAGTCACTATTGTCATCAGATAACCTGGAAAACTGGTTTCCAACTTCACCTAAAGTGCATCAAAGAAATTGAAATTTGAAAAACTGAGCAAATGCCAAGAGGCTGCTTTAGGCCGGGGGTGGGTGGGGTTTCAGGATCATCTTGACCCTATTTTAACCCTTCTCCTCTCTCAAGTGTAGAAGACCCTTGACCATGCACTGTGGAGAAAGAGAATTCACATTTGGATCCCAGCTCTGCCACTGAATGGTTCCATATTCTTGGTTAACTCACCCCCTCTGAACCTTACTTTCTTCACCTGCAGGATGGGACTATCACTAGATCACAGGCTTCTCTGAAGATTAACTCAGAGGAAGCAAGAGAGTGGGCATTTACCTACCCAGCCTCTGGTGATTTGACCCCAATCTTCCTTCAGAGACTGCCCCTTTCCTGCAGTTGGTTCGCCAAGAGTTAGGTGGCCTAACTCCTAGGCTGGGGCGGGGTGGGACCCGTGATCTGGTGGCCAACCCGGGGTTTTCACTGCCCTGGACAAAGGCATTATTTCAGGTCTGAGTAGGTGAACCAATCCGAGGCCAGGAGACTCGATTCTAAGATGTCGACTAGAAATGCAAACAAGTCATTCTGGAGTTTTGACATGTTAAGATGGAACCTGCTTTGGCATCTCGCTCCATCCGCAGATGACAGGACTCCAGCAGAAAGCAGAGAGGGAAAGAATAAGACCTAATTCTGATAACACCACTGGAGTCCCTTATGTCCCACTTGGCCAAAGCCGAGGCTTCCCTGACCTTTTAGAGATGTGGACCCTGAATTAATCTTTTTGATTGGAACCAACTGGCTTTCCAATCCCTTGAACCTCGGGTTCTCACAGATACACCATGCAAACTCTTTGGTGTGCTGCCTGTAATTAGCGCATGAAGTGCAGGGGTGGGGGGGCTGGGAAGGGGGGTACTGGGGAGGGAGCTCTATTTCCTGCAGAGGCTAGCCCGTCTCCTTTCCCCTTGGCATCCACGAGGAGAGAGCTGACTGACAATACCGAGAGATCAGGTTCATGGCTCGGTAATGAAAGCAGCTGCTGTGTGAACAGAAAACAACAACAGGAACCCTGGGCCCAATTTACTCACACCTGGCACTGGGCCAGGCAGCAGGGCGTCAAACCCAGGGAGGGAGCAGACGCCCTGCCGCTGCTCCGCGCCGCTGTGCTGCTGATGCAACGGGCGCCCCGCTCTGTGATCAGCCGGAAGCTGGCTCCAGTCGTGGGGGTAGGGGGTCCCTGGCTGCAAAGGTGGAGCCCAGTGTTCTACATGAACAGGGGGGAAAAAACCCAAAACAAATCCTGCCACCAGTTTAGGGCTCAGTCACCAAAACCAGGTAGAGGGGTAGATGGAGGTGGCTTGGTGGTTCAGTCCTTTAAGCATCTGCCTTCAGCTCAGATGATGATCCCAGGATCGTGGAATCGAGTCCTACCTTGGGTTCCCTGTTCATTGGGGAGCCTGCTTCTCCCTCTGTCCTTCTCTTGCCGCTTGTGCTCTCTCTCTCTCCAATAAATACATAAAATCTTAAGAAAACAACAACAAAAACAACAACACAAGAGAGAGGTGTGCCTTGCCTTGATGCTAAAATGCACAGGGAAGAGTCCCTGGGAAGGGATAGACAGAGCTTCACCATGGGGGAGGGGCGCAGGTTGTGGACTCAGAAAGCCCAGTTTCTATTCTAGTTTGATTGCTTTCAAGTTGTATGATTTTATTCATTTATCCAGGTCTCCTCTAAGCACAAAACCCTCTAATGACGTCCCACTGCATTCATAGTAAAGTCTGAAATTTTTAGCAAGACGCAGAAGTGTTTGCATGAACCACTGCCTTCCTTCCCCTCTGACTCTATCCTCCCTCCTCCTGCACCAGCTGTGCTTTCTCGGTGCTGTTTCAAACATACCGACATGCTTCTGCCCCAGGACCTTTGCACTGGCTGTTCCTTCTTTCTGGAATACTTTCTCCCCAGACATCTGAATGACTTGTTCCTTTACTTTATTCAGGTCTCTCTGGAAATGTCACTTTGTCAGATAGGCCTTATCTGAAAGCAGCTCATTTTACCCCAACACCATTGCACCTACTTTAGATGCATCACTCGCTGAGATTTTATTTATTAATTCTGCTATTAACGTCTTTCTTTCCCTCCTAGAATGGGGTCTTTGTTTTGTTCACTGCTGTATCACCTGTGCCTAGAACAGTGCCAAACTATACATAGCAGGTGCTTTGTAAATATCTGTTGCATTTATTAAGTTATACAACACATATTTGCTGAGCCCCTACCTGTGTCAAGTGTTGACAAAACAGACTTGGGAGAGATAGGGTACCTACTCTTGTTGAGAAATACTCCCCTAGATGAATGAAACTCAGGAGGGGTAGGTGAATTTCAGAATGTGGAAAGTTCTAGGGTGATAAAGGGTGACAGAGTATTTTTCCTCAGGTGGTCGAGGTAAGTTCCAAGGTAGAGGTGAAGTTGCTGAAATGGCAGGAAAAGGGCATTCCACCAGGTGTAGGCCAGGGAGAAGAAGGTTTCCATGTGGAACAAACAGCAAGTGCAAAGGTCCTGTGGCAGAAAGGGACTGAATACCTAATATCTTTAGAAAGCTAAAAGCATTCAGCACGGCTAGAGGAAGGAAGAGACTGAGAGGAAATAAAGTTAGAGAAGTAGGCATCGGGGGGAGGAACCCTGAGGAACAGGAACCATTGTTTCCTCCCTTTCAGACTCAGCTCCATCTCTCATGACATGGAGATGATAAATACCATGGCAGGGAGAGGACTCAGCAAGAAAGAGCAAAGAAAATGCCTAGCACAGTGCTAGGTACATGGTAGGGGCTTCGTAACCATTAGCAACACTACACTCCTCTCCCAGAAAGAAACCCAAACTTGATAGAGGGAGAAGGTGGCTGGATATTCATCTTCTGCTTCTCAAACGCAAAGGCTTATCGGTGGCCATGATCCAAAATGAACTTTAAGGATCAAGTAGGTTTCAGTACAACTTCAGAATTCTCACCAGTTCCTTTTGGGTGCAGGGCGGACTGTCACTCTCCTCCCAAATGTGACTGCGTATTAGATAGAACGTGCTGCCCAAGCTGCAAGCGTGTGAGTCGTCAGCAGAGTGGATATCAGTGTTAGTGGCAAAGTGAGATAGAGTTAGGGTGTGTGTGTGTGTGTGTGTGTGTGTGTGTGCACGTGGAGACCCAACCAAGCAGTGCTGCACATCTGTCTTGACACACGGCCCAGCTTGGCCTGCGGCCACCTGTTGCATGTTAGGAAGCTATGCAGGGCGGAGGCAGGGGGTGGGGGGAAGCCCAGAGAGGGTCAGCAGCTGAATGTCCAGCACCAGGCACCCCCTGACAAGTTTATCTGCACACAAGCAGGCGAGAGGAGAATTTTCATTTCATTCAAGCAGAAAGCCGTCTTCAGAGAATGCACCACGGGACAAATCAGCTGGGCAAACACCTGTGCACAGGTGGGTCAAAATCCATTCCCTTGAAGACCTTGGGAACATGGCCCCAGGTCTGCCAACAGCCCTAAGCCTTGAAGGAAAGAGATGATGTAAAAACATGTCATGATGAACGGTTTGCTTGGGGGAGGATTTGGATATTCGAGAAGTTTCTCTGTTCTAAGGGCGATTCGATTTCAAAGAAATTTATTTTTATTTGTAGACTTTGGTTCACGTGAACACTCTGCAAGCCATGGAAGAACGGTGGCCAATCAGCCCCACTCGCTAGTCCCGCTGCCTCAGCACCAAGGTGACTCGATTTTTCCTTCTTGCAAAAGAATGCTTTTGACGCAGATGGATCTGACTCGGTGATAGGAAACATGGACCTACTTCTGTATCGACTTACTGAGCTGAGCGCTCATGGGCCCACCTGCACAGCGCATGGCTGAGTGACCTCAGAAGTGGCAACGGCAGGGGCGCCTGAGTGACTCAGTGGGTCAAGTGTCTGCCTTCAGCTCAGATCATGATCTCAGGTCCTGGGACTGAGCCCCGCACTGAGTTCCCTGCTCATCGGGGAGTCTGTTTCTCCCTCTCCCTCTGCCCCTCCACCCGATTCGTGCGCTCTCTCTCTCTCTCTCTCTCTCTCTCTCTCTCAAATAAATAAAATCGTTAAGAAAAAAGTGGCAATGACAATAATCAGGGAAGCCTCAGCCCAAGCAGCCACATCTGGGAAGTCCTCAGCAGGAAGTAATCCTTAATCAGCTAACCGGATGTCCCTCACCGCAGGAATGACCCGGGAGACAAACAGGTACAATTCCAATGTCCAACACCAGGCGAGCGATCGGACGCACTCATGCTACAACCGAACACGCCAGAGCGCGTGATGTCCAACAGGGGAATAGTCAGCTGCTGTTAAACGTAATTTAATGACTAAAATGATATTTATAAAACTTAAAGTAAAAAAGCAAAATTAAAACAAATAAAAGCAATATGATCCCCTTAAAAAGCTGCCTCTCGGGGCGCCTGGGTAGCTCAGTGGGTTAAGCCGCTGCCTTTGCCTGCCTCTCTGTCTACTTGTGATCTCTCTCTGTCAAATAAATAAATGAAATCTTAAAAAAAAAAAAAGCTGCCTCTCTACCATATATTGTAATATAAGGTTTATGTGATATAATACAGTATAATGTATAACATACACGAATACATGTTGTTATATATTTATTATATATATAACATAGTATAGATTGTTACTTAACATGTATTATAATTATAATGTACATATTATAAACATATATATTAATATAAAATATAACACAATAAAATCAACATTTATATATGATATATAGTATATATCATATATAAATTAAACTGAACTTCCACTTATTTTAAAACTTAATATATGCACAAATGGTAGGAATAGAGACTATACATTACACCCCCCCACATGTACATATACACACATATTATTAAAAGCATGTGTGAAATGTAGATTTCCAGATACGTATCACTTTTATAATATGAAAAATAAAAGTTATTTTTAAATGACTTTAAAACATCTCTAACAGATTCCCAGAACATGATTTGCTTATTCTGATCACAGTATCTTGTGCAGAGCAGGTGCTTAGTTAATGTTCATTATATTGAGAAAAGAGAAAAGCAAGATAAGAGAACAGAATCATTTCAGCGAAGAAGAAACAACCCCCAAACCTCCTGTGAAAGCTTGGCTCTCCAAAAGTCAGATTAAGGAGATACAGCACCATAAATCCCGACTTGCTCTGTGGCTCTGCCCAGAGTAGGAGACTCAGCCTTTCCCTCTGGTCTAGCAATGGAATTCCCCCTGGGCTTGAAGGAAACTTGTACTTGGAGGGATGACTTTGAAGGACTATTGTGAGATGTCTTTCCAAATGGTCAATAAACATTTTTTATGTATACATGGATAGTAGGCATTTGTGTATTTAATCACTGATATTCTTAATAAGTATATAAAAATATACATATATTTATGATTTAGCCTTAAGTTCAGGAATATCTATCTGATGCTAATGACTTGATGTGCACTGTCTAATCTTTGTAGCTGAAAAATGATACTATAAAAAATAAAAAAGATCCTGATGTATCGCTGTGCCATACTTTGCTAGCACACAAAAACACTTTTGTGCTATGAAACCAATGAACTCTTTTTACTCTATTGCATTTCTCTGATACCTGTTTTCCCCATTAAACTGAAAGCTCCATGAGACCAGGGGCCACTGCCTTGCTTCCCCCATTTCTCAACACAGAGCACCAAGAATGGCAAATACACATTGAGTAAGTAAAGCAATGGATCTTATCATATTATATTCCTGGAGAGAAATAACATTTCAATTAATAGGCCATGAGGAATACTATATTTCTTAGTTCCTGTCTTATATCTTATGTTCACTAGTTTGCACGTCCCTTGTATCTTTAGAGCAAGTTTCCTTAGAACCTTTTATGCCACTAAGGGGGGGCCCATATAAATAGTGAATTAAAACAAACAAACAAACAAACAGGCAAAGCAGCATTTCCAGCAAGCTGTCTCTGCTGGGGTTGCCTCCTTCCCTCCTTTGTTTGAACTGCTGCTGATTTCACACCTCCCAGGAGCCAGAGCCAAAGCCCCTGACATCCCAGCTCAGTCTCACTTGGGAACAGAGGGTTTGCCTCTATGGAGAACAGGGCACCCCTGCGGCACACGACAGGGGACGGTGGGGAAGCAACTGGAGAGTAAGAAATGTCAACTAGAGTGCCCAAGGCTGCTGGTGGGGGGCTCACAGAAGCCTGGTGTGTTGCTTTCTCTGCCTCAGCCCCTCCATCCTGTGGTTCTATCTTCAAACGATGTCCAAAGTCCTTCACTCCTTTGTCCTAATAATGAGCATCTCTCCCTGGACACGAGCTTCCTAGCCTGCCTGCCTGCAACTCCCTCTGCCTTTCTATATCGTCATACCTGTCACAGTTATGATCTTACAAAGGAAATCAGACTATGTCCCCCTTCCATGAAAAATCCTCCAATAGCTTAGTCATCACACTTGGCATAATATTTTTCCAAATATTTTACACTGGCCTATAAAGTTCTAGAGTAGCAGGTTCCTGAGTACCTTGGACTTCATCATCAACCATACTCTTTCTTGTTCACAAAGCACCAAGAACTCTGGAGCAAACATTCCCCACCTCAGGGCCTTTGCACTTGCTGTTCCCTCAGCCTAAAAGTCTTTGCCCTCAAATCTTGACACACTTGGCTCCCTCTTCTCATTGCAGACTCTGCTCACAAGTCCCTCCTCCGAAAAGCATTTCCTGACATACATAACCTCTCCACTCTCAACCATACCCTTTTCCTCTACCACCAAGAGCCCCACCCTGCCTAAAATGATCACGTGTCTCTGCAGTACTGTCTCATTCACTATTACACTGACACCTCAGAATGGAGGCCCTGCCCAACTTGTTCTCCTTTATCTCCAGTGACTAGGACCTAGTGCAGAGCCTGAGATGAAGAAGACAACCAATAAATAGATTTCCGGTGTCTCTATAGGGCGAAAGTTTTGTTTTGTAAACATTATAATAAAAATTAATATCTATTAACCACGTATAAGCCAATAGCACTGTAACACAGCTCTTCTTTCACTCGACTTGCAAATGAGGAAACTCAAGCTTCAGAGGGATTAAGCAAGCTGTCCAAGGGCACTTAGCGAGTATTGGCAAGTTTGGATTTGAACTTAGTTCTATCTCCCTTCAAAGGCTATCTTTTTAACCTTCTTGACCCACTGTCTTCCACGTGCTGCTTTAGCATGGTATTACTGTAAACTGAGCTCAAGCAAATCATTTAGGCCTTGGCTCATTCCAGAAGGATTTACTGAGGATGGAATGCATTCCACATCCTGGGCTAGGCTCTCCAGAGAGCCCTGTCCACAGGATGATCACATTCTCTTGTTCCCTATTCAGTAAGAAGATTTTGATCATTGCAGAGGGAGGATAAGAAAAAAAAAATTCCTGGAATAAAAATACTATTTGTTGTGCACCTGCTCTGTGCCGGGGCTGACCTAAGCCCTCTGTACAGACTGGATCATCTAATTCTCGTGGACGGCATTAGAAGGCAGGCTCTACTTCTCTCAATTTAATGATGACTGCACCGAGTGTCACAGAGGTTAAGTGACTTACTCACATAGGCAGTAAGTGATCGCGCCTGTCTGTGTCCAGGCTGCCCTCTTTCCACACCACACGCTAACACTTGCAGGCAGTAGGAGGCACTCAATAAACATGCACGGAATGAGTAGCCGAGGTCCCCAGCCAGCGCGGCAGGTGATGCCGTAAGCCATTGCCCTGTGTGGTAGCAAGTCCCAGCTGTAAAAATGGGAATCAGTTTGGGAAAGCAATTCTGCTGCTAGATGGCAAGATATCCTTTTTGGCTCATGGTTTTGGAAGAAATGATACCAGCTGTAAATGCAAATCACACCAGTCACTTAATTTATTTGAATTAATCAAATCCTCTACCTTTCTGGGCATGGGAAGTGACCAGTTTATGAATCTACAATCCACAGTTTTTCAGCAACTGAAAGTTCACCAAAAATCAGGCATTGTTTATGGCCCTTTGCATGTATTGTTATATTTAAGCCCAGGACACCCCATGAAATATGAACGATTATGATCTGCCCTTCCCTCTCCCCATCCCCACCCACCCTCCCTGAACAAGGCAAGTCAATAAGGAGTTAAGTGACCAGCGCACTGTTGCACAATCGTGAGACGCGGCTGAGGCAGGCTACTCGGGTCCACGTACCGACCTACTCTCTAGCAGGCCTCCGGGAAGCAGGGAGTTGGACAGAATTACTCAGGACGTGGGGAAAAGAAACTCAGGAAATCTCTACGCCTCTTCACCAGTTCTCACACATCCCTATCAAACTGAATCCAACAATGAGAAATAATTTCCCCCCAGGGTCTGGCCCCCAAATGCTTCAGGAATGAACTCTTCGCTTCCCTCACCACAAAATTATTCCAGTGCTCACAGTGCGATGGCTGGCCTCGGGAACCCGATCTCAGGACCTACAGAGGGCCCGAAGGAAGGTCCTAATGATATTACCAAGCAGTGCTTCCCATTTTTGACATCCGTCAAGAGTTTATGGCCAAAGATTATTCTACCAGACGGGTCCCGCGGATGCGATGGGATTAGCCAAATTTCAAAGCTTATTTTTGACCTCCAGCAGAAAATTGAGCACATCCGTTCATGAAGGCCACAGGGACTATGGGAGAACATCAAGTTGATTCATCAAATTAGTTCAAACATAATTGTCCTGCATGACTGGCTATAGAACTCATCAGCTATAAACCTGTCAAAAAGCCATCCGCTCTAATGTTAAATAGAGACACAAAGTAATGTTGTTCAGAATCTGACATTTGTTGGACTTTAGCCTGCTAAGGATGCTTTGTTTCCTCTTGAAGGAATTTGTCGAACGATGTACAGAGTGGATAGATCTGAGCAGAGCAAAGGGACCCACACTGGTTTCTAGAAGTACTAGCTTGTATAGATCAGACCTGTCACTATATTCTTCTTCTTCTTCTTCTTTTTTTTTTTTTTTGAGAGACCTATAAAAGTTAAAGTCACACATTTTGAACGTGTGTGTGTGTTTTACTAATCACATGACACGGGCATCATTTGCCTATATACAACCAAGATTGTTCTCAGAAACAAAGACGACCCCCACACCCTGCAAGTCCTTGCCTCCTTGGCAAGACACGTTCTCTTGTCCCTGTTTCCAGGGAGTGCTCCAGAGTTCAAAAGCTGTAAATGAGAAATTTTTTGCAGAGAAAAATCGACAGTGTCAGGGCAAGATTTGAGTAAATTACCCTCTGGCCACTGATGACGGTCATGGCTCCCCCTTACGTCGCTGACCATCGAGCCCGGTACTCGTTTGTCGGTTCTCTTTGGGTACCGCTGAGCGCCCCTGCTGGGGCTCGCTCTGGGGGCCTCGCAGGCAGGCAGGACGGGCGCGCCACACGCCTCTCTCTAAACCCAAAGAACTCCAGGGTACCTGATGTTCTCCCCTCTGGATCTGAAATTCTTTTCTGCTGTCTCACTTGTCTTCTTCCAGTGACTCCTTGTCTTGTTCCTAATCTTTATGCCATTTGGGGCTAATTTTCCCCTTTTTTGTTATTGACAAAGACAGAGGAGGCCTCCTCTAATTTGTGGGTGACTGACAAGGCTGAATGTTGTTAACTCAAATGTTTTGATTGGCATCAGAGGGGACCTCCAGAGCCCCCACACGACAGGCTGCAATAGCTCCTTCAACGATAGTGAGTATTAAGTCCTAGGAGGTTGGCCCTTTCTGTGCTAGTCCCCACATTTTCCCTTCCAGGGCAGTTGGATACTATGAATTAAAAGCCATCGTCCCTCGCAATTCCACTTCTGGGATTCTGTCCCACATGATAAATAGACAAGTGGGCCATGATCTGGACAAAGGATGCTCATCACAGTGTTGTTTAGAACAGGAACTCGTTTCAAAGATTTTAATTATTTGTCAGAGAGAGAGAGCATAAGCGTGGGGGAGCAGCAGCCAGAGGGAGAGGCAGGCTCCCCGCTGCTGAGCAAGGAGCCTAATGCGGGATTTGATCCCAGGACCCTGAGAGCAATGCCCTGAGCCGAAGGCAGAGGCTTAACCGATGGAGTCATCCAGGCATCCTCAGGGACATTTTTTTAAAAAGCTACATGCCCAGCCAGAGGGTTAACTAAATAGCTTAAGCAAATATGGTGTGATACAACAGAATATTTATAATCATTAAAATCTCTTGTGTATCTTTTTTATTGACTGGAAAAGATATTCACCATAAATATCAAGCAAAAACTGGCTCATAAAACTCTATTGTATTAACCCACCCTCTGTGAAACCCTATTGTCTATGTTACATGCACCCGTATGGAAAAAGCTTGTGAAAAGGCCTAGCTCAAATAGTAACAATGGTGATGTCTGTGGGTAATGTTTAATTTCCTTCTTCTCTTTCACAATATCTGTGTACTCCTTTTAGCCAAAAGCAACAAAAAAATTTTTATTTTAGAAAAACAATGTCCATTGACTCACGAGAGCTTTCCTAGACCACAGCTCATTTAAACATATCTCTGTCTATATCACATTAGACTAGATAGAGCTAAGTGTAAAGGGTACCCAGAAAACAAAACAAAACAAACAAACAAAAAAAACACACTAACTAGGAGCCCGGAAAAATTTCTGTTAATTCTTGCTAACCCCTGCCGTGTTTGATCTCGGCTTCTTGGCCGACTGAGCTAGAATTTTCTCCTCGAAAGGCGAAACTACATTTCCTTCTGGGCAAGACTCAGGTTGATGATTTTTTTTTAATATTTTATTTATTTATTTGACAGACAGAGATCACAAGCAGGCAGAGAGAGAGAAGGAAGCAGGCTCCCTGCTGAGCAGAGAGCCCGATGCTGGGCTCCATCCCAGGACCCTGGGATCATGACCTGAGCCGAAGGCAGAGGCTTTAACCCACTGAACCACCCAGGTGCCCCAGGCTGATGATTTTTTTTTTCAATGTATTTATTTTCAGAAAAACATTATTCATTATTTTTTCACCACACCCAGTGCTCCATGCAAGCCGTGCCCTCTATAATACCCACCACCTGGTACCCCAACCTCCTACCCCCCCGCCACTTCAAACTCAAACTCAACACACACGAAACAGGCAAACACATCAAAATATGGGCAGAGGATATGAACAGACACTTCTCCAATCAAGACATACAAATGGTTATCAGACACATGAAAAAATGTTCATCATCATTAGCCCTCAGGGAGATTCAAATTAAAACCACATTGAGATATCACCTTACACCAGTTAGAATGGCCAAAATTAACAGAACAGGAAACAACATGTGTTGGAGAGGATGTGGAGAAAGGGGAACCCTCTTACACTGTTGGTGGGAATGCAAGTTGGTGCAGCCTCTTTGGAGAACAGTGTGGAGATTCCTCAAGAAGTTAAAAATAGAGCTTCCCTATGACCCTGCAATTGCACTCCTGGGTATTTACCCCAAAGATACAGATGTCGTGAAAAGAAGGGCCATCTGTACCCCAATGTTTATAGCAGCAATGGCCACAGTCGCCAAACTATGGAAAGAACCAAGATGCCCTTCAACGGATGAATGGATAAGGAAGATGTGGTCCATACACACTATGGAGTATGATGCCTCCATCAGAAAGGATGAATACCCAACTTTTGTAGCAACATGGACGGGACTGGAAGAGATTATGCTGAGTGAAATAAGTCAAGCAGAGAGAGTCAATTATCATATGGTTTCACTTATTTGTGGAGCATAACAAATAGCAGGCTGATGATTTTTTCAAGTCAGTCCTCTACTTCGAGTTAACCGAGAACCTTAAGAACAGTGCCATCTGTAGATACTTTATATGCAGCCTCATGGAAACCCAGCCCTTCAAAGGAGGAGATAAAAAGAGGTGGTTTAGCCTAGTGTTAAGGACAAACCCTTCCAGGTGGGCTGCCTGCTTCCAGATCCCCACTGTACCACTAACCGGTAGTATAGCTTTGGGAAGCCCTGTGCTCTCTCCCGGGGCTTCCACATCCTCCCTGGTAAGAGGGGACTGAAATTGACAACCCTGTCTGCCTTACGGAGGGGTTGTGAGACTTATGTTCTAGGTTATGGACGCATCCTAATACTTTATAAACGTTAATTACTCACATTATGGCAACTCAGTACTCTCCGGGAGCACTGGTGCTGGGCCAGACCCCCAACTGATACTGTCAAGAGTCTCCTACCTGATTTGCAGCTTACCTGTGTGACCGGCCATTGACTGCTTCCTGAATCCCGACGTGCCTGGTCGTGATTTGTTGGACTACGGGGGTACAGTCCTCACTTGGAATGGCTCAGCTCTCGCAGTTACTCTCATCCTTATTATTATATTCTGTCCTTTACTTTAATCCCCTCCAGACCCCAAAGTCTGAAACTATACCAAAGCAAGACAGTCCTAACCTCTTCCCCTATAAGGATGACAAAGCAAGAGTTGATCTAAGGCCTCAGAGCAGAGGTCAGAAGCCAATCGCTCCCAGGAAAGACTTCATCTCAAGACACATTTTATCTGGTATTCACAGTAGTTTTTTAATACAATAAGTTACTTCCCAACATTTAAAAAATTAGTACGGATCGCTGTAACTCCTAGGTTCCAGAAATCCTTAAGAAACAGAAGAGCTTCCCTCACTTTGAAACGCATAAGAAAATACGATCACACCGTCATACGTGTCTGTAACTTACTCTGTTCAGCACATTTCTTTCTGAGGTTCATCTATATGATTCCTATTGCTGTGGTTTATTCATTGCTATGCCCGTGTGGTAGTTCCATGGCATGGCTAGGACAGGATTTATTTTTATATTCTCCTATTACTAGATACTTGTTGATTCTAGTTTTTCACTAACACAAATAATGTTGCCGTGAATACTTGGGTACTTGCCTCCTCCTACCACCGCAATGAGCCAAAATGTATCTGGTTGGGGGAAGAGAAACCCACGTGCTACAGCTTGAAAGGAAAGCAAGGGTCTTACAAACACCCAGTTCAGGCATGTGTCTGCTGCAGGGGGCTGGGCACCTATGATGGGGGAGGGTCATACGGGGAACTTCAAAATTACCGGCAATATCCTATAGGTTCAGTGGTGAACTCTTGGGGTTCACTCTATTACTATGCTTGGTAATTCACACAGGTTTTATACAAGAGTCTTTGCACAGAGCCAAAGAAAAAACATTTTTGAATGCACTAAAAAATCAGGAGATTCAGCAACAGAGGGCTTGCATTCTCAGCTGCCTCTAGAAGAAAAATCAAGGACCATTCAGTTCATCACAGTCCTACTGTCTCATAGTCACACCTGTCTGCTTCTTTGTTTGTGTCCCTTGTCTGGGCTCTTGACACATCACAGTGAAAGATACCAGCCCTAAAGATGATGTTATCTCTAAGGTACAGGCTGGAGGAACCCATTTCACTCCCCCACAAAGTTCTTCCCAGAACAGGAAAATGGCTGAAAAAGATACTCTTGCACTGTGGTGACTCCTCCTCACTGTGGTGACTGCTGAGTGACCCGGCCCAACCTCTCCGGTGCGGGGAGGCACGATCTAAGCACACCATCTCAGCCAAACAACGTGACACAGAATTAAAACTACTCATCAACAAAGTTGAACAGACCAGAGCAAAGAAGGTCATCTTTCACCTCCCATCTAGAAATCCTAATTTCCAGGTCCAGGAAACAGACCCCAAATGTGTGGCTCAGTGAGTCATCCAACACCGCTAACAGGGTTCCCACCGTAGGGTCTGTTGCCCACGTGGCTGTCCCTTAATTGAAACAAGCAGATGGTTTAAAGATAGTCGCAGGTGGGATGTGTTTTCCATAGACGTTCATTCTAAGGATAAACCCGCATTGTTCTCGGTCCTGCCTAGAAAATCCACTTGCGCTGTCCAGGTGAAGGAAGATGTGGCAGGAAATTCAATGAGCTTTGCTTTCATGAAAATGATCCTCTCGGTCCTCCTGCTAATACCCCACATCTGTGAACGAGTGCCCCACATCTGTTATCTACCGTCAACATTTCCCCACAAAAACCCTAAGTTGAGTCCAAAGCAGAGACGAGCCCGCGGTTGGCCTGCCCTCTGCTGTCTGTGTCTCAACGGCTTTGACAGTTGCTCGTGGGTCCCCATCGCCTTGCCAGTCCCTCCACCTCGAGCCACTCCCCTCTCACCTGATGTCGGCAGCATTCCTGCTTTCCCCCTGAGCTCTCATCTTGGGTCAAGGTTCCACCAGGGACCACTGTGATTTTTTTTTTTTTTTAAGAACTCTAACCCTCACTCCTCTACTTGAATGAAATCTTTAATGCCCCACTGTGCTGCCTGCAGAGCATCAAGTCCACAGCTCTCTCCAACCTGCATTCCAGTCCCTGCAAACTATGTGCTGGTACCTTGAACCCAACATATTCTCAGCCCTTCCAGACCTTTCCCTGGAAATGCTGTCCTCTTCACTTTTCCTCCTTCCTCCCCTGAGCTGTTACTCAGGCTCCAGTCTTTGGTGTAGCCATCACCATCCCCAAGCCACATTTTTTTTCTTGACTACCAAGACTGGATAAGGTATCATAGATATACATACTAGAGTAACATATATGGTAGAATTATATGTATCAGATGAAGCTATTTCTTCTCATATATATGAATATATGTGGGGATATAGAAATAGATAGGAATACCTACACATTCATGCATAGACTTTATTTTTTATTTTTTTAATATTTATTTATTTATCTTAGAGAGAGAGAGAGAGAGAGAAGAGTGTGTATGCATGTGCATGGGCAGGGACAGGGGCAGAGGGAGAGGGATGAGGAGAGAAGCAGACTCCCTCCTGAGCACAGAGTCTGACAGGGGGCTTGATCCCACAACCCTGAGATCATGACCTGAGCTAAGCCAAGAGTCAGATGCTTAACTGAATGAGCCACCCAAGTGCCCCCAAGTATATAATTTAAAGTAAGTATGGATAGTACATCTCAAGCCACAAACACATCCTTTGGCTCAATAATTGTATTTTCTAGAAGTTATCCTAGGAAAATAATGGTAGGTGTGTTTGAATACTTAACTATATATTTTTTTCATTAGAACATGGTTGTGATAACAAAATAGTTGGAAACAACCTAAAAATCCAACAATAGGAGATTGATTTAATGAATTAGAGTGTACCCAGTCAATGAAACGTGATTTTGTTATTGTAAATGAGGTTCCAGAGTACCACTTAAAATTTGAAAAAAATCACAGGATGCCTGGGTGGCTAAGTCAGTTGGGTGTCCCACTCTTGATCTCAGCTCAGGTCATGATCTCAGGGTCATGAGATCGAGCCCCATGTGGGGCTCTGCACTGAGTGTGGAGCCTGCTTAAGATGCCCTCCTTCTGTCCCTAACCCCCCACCCTGCTCATGTGTGCTGTCTCCCTTAAAAAAAAAAAAAAAATGGAAAAACCTTGAGGACATTTAATTAATAGGGAAGGATTTTACACAATAATAAAATTTAATTACAGTAATATTTTGGTTAAAAAAACAAAAAAATATAGAGAAAGACAAAAAAAGGCAAAACAACATACCGTTACCAGTGTATCACATGCAGATCTGAGAGTTAATTTTTATTAACTTAACTTTTATTAACTATAAGCTTTCCTGAATTTTCTAAGTATGCCCCAACAAACATGGCTCATTTTTTCTGACATAAGAATAACAGAAATTTCACTGTTTCGTCCTTTTAGTATTTTTTAAAGGAAAATGAAACGATGCTCGTGCAGGAATCTTAGGGATACGGTTGTTGGGGCACGAGGCAGTGTGACAGAGAGGACGACGTACAGGAAAGTAATGAGGAAAGGAGGCATAATGAAAACCCATTTGCCTCCTTGCCAACCTGATCTCAGACGGACCCCAGCGATGGTTGTCCTCATGTACTGTGCCGTGAATCCAAGCCACCTCTGCGTGTGTGCCATGAGGGAGAGCTCTGGTTTCACGGACGTGGGGCCGGAGGTAATTTCTCACTTAGATGACCAAGAGCATCAGCAGGGCACATGGGACACCTAGAAGCAAGGAGCTACTGCATCAACCACCTCCCACCTGTGGAAGGGGGCCAGGGTATGATCAGAATTCCTCTGGGGCACTTTGTAGGCAGCCCAGGGGTGAGAAAGGGGATCCATTTTGATGCAGAAAGAATATATATGAACTTGAACTTGCACTTTTTATTTTTTTGTGTGTAAAAAGCAGTAATTTTTACCTTAAAATAAGAAAACTTTGACACGGGCGCCCTGACTCATTCTAAATGGGACCACGTCGTCTATCAGGTGAGTGAACATCACGTGAGTGGGGAGAGGAAGTTTAATGAGGTGGAGGGTGGATGTGATCTTTGCTTCTTCCTTCGATTTCCGCCTATCAGCAGGCAAGCTCAGGTGTTCCTACGCAAGAGGATATACATATTTTATTCCCTAAGCGTCACAGTATCCATCTGGATTCATGCATTTTTGTGTGGGTATCGCAGCTAGGACAATCATTTACACCAAGTTAAAAAAATAAAATAAAATTTACAACTAGACATTTGAATCAATGAATTATGAGGTGATAAACCAAGATCTTCAAAAATTACGAACCAGAGTCAATCAGTTTGCTCTCACTATAAAAGTTTTTAAGATAAAAGCCAGAGTTTAAAAAAAATGCTAAGTAGAATACGATTATATATGTAATCTATGTATACATGTGTATAATGATTATGTATTTACGCATACTTATGTAATATATTATATGTACTAATATATGATATAAATACATATTATTTATATCTCATTCTTTTAAAATTTCCATCTTGAACGTATTTAATAAAGCACACTTTGTACTTGTGCAGTAGCACGTGCACATAATAAATGCACGATACGCACATTCTAGGGCTGCATTTTTAACATTTACCTGCAAGGCCAGGCAAGCACAAAATGTTAAGAGACCATTGGCTCAATCTCCTTTTCGCACCTAGATCATGAGCTCTGTGAGGCCAGGGACTAATTATTTTTATGTATCCTGTTATCACATATGCCTGGTTCTGAGAGACAAAATAAAGGTTTATCCAAGGAAGGAAATTTCCCTTAAAACACACATCAGGAAAAGCCAGATGAAAAGAAGAGCATCTGATTTGACTCCCCCCGTGCTTTACAAAGTCTGGGCCTGATCCATGGCCGTCGCCCCTCAGCACCGTCCAACAGTTTTAAGATAAGATAATTGTCCGTGGTTGTATTTATTTTGGTAAAATATCAAACTGTATGCTCTGGTTATAACTACAGCCATGTTTTCTTTCACTCAAAAAAAAAAAAAAAAGAATGGAATGAATTCTCTCTCCTCGCCCACACTACTTCAGAAAAAAGAAAGGAAAAAAAAAAAAAAAAAAGAAAAAGGAAAAAAAAAAACCCAAAAACAAATGGCCTTCCCTTTATGGCAATTTGTAGCCTGGAGCTAGTTTTTAAAGCTGAGTAATAAATCCCAGAAAACCAGTGACTACAATGGAAAGCCCGACAGACACTTAACACTAATGGTGCAAACAGAGGGCACGCAGGAAAACACTCCAGTCACATTCCCCACACTGAATCCTCGCAGATAGCTTACCAACGTGCTATTTTTTAAGTGGACAATTTGCCTGTTCATAAACAGCAGAAAATTCCCAAAATACTGCAAACCCCGGGGACAAGAAACTTCCTTGATACTCCTGTTTCCCACAGGTTGGGTTCTAGTACTAGATATTCACGTCAACTCTTCCATGACTGTTGCTGTTTTTAACTCTAAAGAACAAAAATGACACTTGAACCATGACAACTTGATAACTATCTAAAAAAAAAAATCAAGACTCAAACTTGAACTAGGATAGCTTTATATTAACACCACTGTCATATCTTCCGACACTTAAAACATCTCGTTTTCTAAATATAATGTACCACTGGGTCGAGGGGAAAAATGTAAATTACCAAAATCATTTGATTAATAAAGATAACAAAGGGAGAAATATCACTGAACCTTGAAGTTTATATGGAGACCTTAATCCTTAATTCAGAGGAAGAATACTTGGACGGAATTCTGCCTCCTCTTGTAGTATCTGCCATTTCTCACCGGGCTAAAGGCTCTATGGTTTACACGAGTGACTGCAGGGGTAGGAACCCACTCGGAGAGGTCATGAGCGTCAACCCCAAGTGTCTCAGCCTGGACATTCAGTGGTTCTTAGATACGAAGGTAAAATATCACACCAACAAACTATGGTAACACATTCATCGACATGACTTTCATAATTACAGCCAGACTTCCTTCCTGGGATCTGAAGAATACGGAGCAGAGCATTTCAGGTTGTAGGGGAAGCATTCCCAGGAGGTACGAGTTCATGTTCGAATGGCGTGAGGGGAATTGAGTACACGACGCGGAGGACAGAGGTGCATTTTCCATCCGAGTCCTGGAAACCCGGTTTAAACACAAAGGCAAGCAATGACAACAAATGCATGTCCGTGGTCATAAAACCACGGACCTATTCCTGTAATTATTTCATACAAAAACTGAAGACGGAGGCAGAGCGGAGATGACATTTTATCATCTCAACGGATCCTTGAGGCTCACTCAAAGCAACTCTTCCTTTACTCAGACACGTATATTCCGTGAACACCTTTCTTGTCCGACGTGTCTACAATTAAGTACACAATTTTGCATCAAAAACCTGGGTGCCTGTATATGAAAGGAGCCGACGTGCTTGGCATTTTTATGGACCACGATGGATTTTGCAGGCAGATTTACATGAAAGGCATCCGAAGGAAGGATCGAGACTGGAGAAAATGGTGTAGATATATTTTTAAAAGATGCTTCCAGCTCACAAGGACTCAATTTTGAAACCCACGCAGGCATTCTGCATGTACAAGCACTTTCTCTGGGTATAATTTAAGGGCAGTTTGAAACTTTGGCCCAATTTGATCAAATATTGATAGACGGTCCAGTAAAACGTGGTAGGGGAAGCAGCTACTTTACAGCACATTCACACTGTAAATTTGAAGAGACACCGTCAACCTGCTCAGCTCTGAAATTTACTTCCCTAAAAGGCAGATAAATCCCATGGCTAACGCTGGAGATCTGTGTTAAATATACATACTCATGTACCTTATGTGAGGTCCCCCACAATAAATTTCTCTTCGAGGCTAGTGCTAGGAAACAGTTTGTCTGTCCTGATGAATGCGTCTGCTTTCTCATTAGAGAACGAGGCTCTGACTCAGCAGCTTTCTCTTTTTGCTTCTGCAGCCAGGAACCTCTGAGTTTCACTCTTCACTCTGTTGTGGTAGCTTTTCTTAGCTTAGGCTTTCCAGTGCAACTGATCTGTCTGTTCATTATGAGCCTCTTTTTTTTTTTTTTTTAAGGCTTTTTTTTTTTTTTTAATTTATTTGCCAGAAAGAGATCACAAGTAGGCAGAGAGGCAGGTAGAGAGAGGTGGGGAGGGGGGAAGCAGGCTCCCCGCTGAGCAGAGAGCCCGATGGGGCCTCCATCCCAGGACCCTGAGATCATGACCTGAGCTGAAGGCAGAGGTTTTAACTCCTGAGCCACCCAGGTGCCCCATTATGAGCCTCTTATTCCTCCCTCCCCCTCCCTTACTTTCCTGACACTATTTTATGTCTTTTTTTTTTTTTTTTTTAAGATTGTATTTTAAGTCATCTCTACACCCAACGTGGGACTTGAACACACAACCCCAAGATCAAGAGACGCACGATCCACCCACCGAGCCTGCCAGGAGTCACTTAATCCTATCTCTTATCGATTGTCATCTCACATCCTTTTTAGAAGAAGGAGGAAGAGTTATAGTTCAAAGTATACTCAGGTCCCCAAGTTCCTTCAGGTAACTTCAAGGAGACTTTGTTTCTAGAATTTAATTGTCTGGAATCATCCAAGTATTTGGATACATAACTGTTACCTCAATACAAAGGAAACCTCCTCTCTCCCCATCCAGCACTCAGCTGAGTCCGAGAGACAGTCAGATTTACCTGCCAGAGGAAATGAGGGGACACCTCTTCCCCCTCCATGATGTTACCCAGACTTCTGATGAGTTCCTGCTGAAATCGCTCAAGGCCGACCACACGCACCCCTTTGTGGGATTTTTTTCTAAATGGAAAGTAGAGACACATACTCATCACAAGGAGGAGTTATTGGAAGGGATGATCTTCCTCCCTGTTCTGAGAGGAAGAAATTTGGTGCCAACTAGGCTGACCTGGAATTGTTGAGGAAGGGGGAGAGAAGGAAGAAAGAAGGCAAAACCCAACCAGAGCCAACTTCAGCAGGGTCACAACTTTCACTAAAACGGAAAAAATGCAAACGGGTTCGATGACTGTCTTCAGATCTTTCTCCCCGCCGCCCACCCCCACCCCCGTGCCTTGTTCAATCCCAGCGCTATTCCACAGCATTAGGAGAAGAAAGGGAGGGGAAGGGCAGGGCAGGGAGAGAGACACAGGGATTAGGGGTGCCTGGGTGTCTCAGTGGGTTAAAGCCTCTGCCTTCGGCTCAGGTCATGATCTCGGGGTCCTGGGATCGAGCCCCACATCCAGCTCTCTGCTCAGCAGGGAGCCTGCTTCCCCCTCTCTCTCTGCCTGACTCTCTGCCTAATTGTGATCTCTGTCTGTCAAATAAATAAATAAAGTCTTAAAAAAAAAAAGAAAAAAGAGGCACAGGGATTAAACAGAGATAACGGATTCCAGCATTGATATTAGTCACAAGAATAGCACATGATTTCATAGCCCTTGCTCTGCCCATGCCCTGTGCTGCTCACGCTGATCCCATAGGGGAGGAATTGAGATCATCCCCTATGTACAGGTGAGGACACCGAGGTGCAGAGGGGTCAAAGGGACGTGCCTGAGACCACGCAGCCAGGAAGGAGTGAGTGTACCTGGGATCCAAGCTCAGGTCTATGTTTCCAGAGCCTGTGATCTTAAGTACCAGACTATGCAGATTTCTCCTGAGGTTGAAACAGACACAGCAGCCTCTTTTATTTTTGTAAGACTCTCCATCCGGAAACACAGTTTCTTAGTGTAAAACAGGCTCCTCCCCGGGCTTTGGATTTCAGTTCCTGCATCATCGCAGAAGGCGTCCTCCCCGCTTAGACCCGCAAAGCAGTTCAGTGAGCGCTTCCTGCGGGAGGCGAATGGGGGTGCTAACCAGTGACTTGGGAGGCGTTTGCCCCATTAGAGCGTGGCGGGGATTTTAAGAGTAAGGATTTCATTATGGGGCAGACAATAGCCTCTTTTTACAAGTAGCAGAGATCAAGATGGTATTCCATGAACTCCACATTCTGGCTTGCAGTGTGAACTGGGACCCAGCCCTCGGGCTCTCTCTGGCTTTTGCTGACCACCCCCCTGTGTACAAGGATCATGTGAAACTGGCTAAGTAAAATGAAATGAGGCTTGGGAAAAAAGGAGATTAGGGAAAGGAAACTACTAGTATGGACAATTAAAACAGGCCAAAAATAGCAGTATTGCTAATAACTGTGAGGATGATGGTGGAGAGAGAGAGACAGGCAACCTTCATAGCACTTTCCCTAGCGGGTGCATGCTTGCTACAAGTTCCATTAACTCACGGATTTGTTTAGTCTTTTTTTTTTTTTTATGGATTTTATTTATTTGTTTGACAGACAGAGATCACAAGTAGGCAGAGAGGCAAGCGGGGGGGTGGTGGTGGTGGGGGAAGCAGGCTCCCCACTGAGCAGAGAGCCCGATGCGGGGTTCGATCCCAGGACCCTGGGATCATGACCTGAGCTGAAGGCAGAGGTTTTAACCCACTGAGCCACCCAGGCACCCCTTGTTTAATTTTCAAAACAGTCCTATGGATTGATTTAAACACGGTCCTTAGTTTATAAACAAGGATGGAGGCTTGGCGAAAACAAGCTACTTGCCCATGGTGACACAATTACCAAATGATGGAATGTGGATTCCCAGCTGGGCAGGGTCCTAACCGTCCCGTGACAGGAGCTGGCGACATGGGGGTCCATGTCACAGGCACTGCCTCTGGATGTTCAGTGGCAAGAAGTCTGTTCTGACAACTCACTTGTACCACCACTCTTCCTCAGTAAGAACCTGTCGCTAGTCCCCTCTCCTTGCTCATGGGGCCCAGAACACAGGGGACTCTGAATCTTAAATCAGTAGCCACGTCGAGGGGTGTGAACTTCAGTGATGGAAGCTCTCGCCAGTTGCTGCCATATGGGACAGAGTCTTCGGAGTCTTTAAATCACGTGTATAAAGGGGTCCCAAATCTGGATTTGGATGTGAAATATCCTGAGTTTTAAATGAGGCTTTTATTAAAAATGATTTGGTAACACACTCATTTATTTTAAACACATTTTAGAAACATTTATTTTAAACAAACTCAACCTTGGATCTTTTTTTGAACAGTTGGCCTTCATAGTTTGTGACCTTTTTATTTTTTTTAAAGATTTATTTATTTATTTATTGGGGGGAGGGGGGAGAGTCAGAGGACAAAGGAGAGAGAGAATCTCAAGCAGATTCCCTGCTGAGCGCAAAGCCTGGTAAGGGGGCTCGATCCCAGGGCCCTGAGATCATGACCTGAGCCGAAATCAAGAGTCAGACAACCGACTGAGCCACCCAGGCGCCCCAGTCTGTGTGTGACCTCTTAACCTATGCGCCAACTGGCCAGAAAAATAGTAGGATACATTTTGCCTGCGATTCCGGAAGTATGGAGAATCGATCCTTTCCCCTATTTTCTCCCAAGATTTAGATTCATCGGAAAGAAAACCTATGAGGAGAAAAGCACTTTAAACAAGGAATCAAATAGTGAACAAATGAGAAAAAAGAATAAATCTGTTTGAAAACAGTCTCCTAGCACTAATGACTAGGATCTAAAAATAATCTCAACATATTTTTAAATTGGAAGAACACCCAGAAAAAAAAATTTTTGAAAGATAAATCGGGGAAGACTTTTTTAACGGGATGAAACAAAACAGGATTTGCTATAGCGTTGAGACCATAAGAGCTGCATCCTGAAGTAAGCTTTTTCATGATCTTCATGGTACACAAAATGAAACCTGGGAAGGTCAGGGGGATGAAATCGCCAGCCCAAATTCTGCAGAAGGGAAAGGCAGCCTAAGGAAAGCAGCATCATAGTTCAATCCTGTACTTGTAGGCTACCTGATTTAAACGCCATGGTAGCCTGCCTGTGGTTGGACAAAGACAAAGTAGTCACTTCAAGGTGATGCGGGGGTGTTAAGTAATAGTTACAGAATTCTTCAAGTTCAGTGGAGTCAAGTTTATGTTTCTCGTTATCTGCCTGGAGTGACTATTCGCTGGCTGCCTTCCAACGCCCTCCCTGCCCTCCCCTTCCTATTGTCCCCTTGTTTCCAATAGAGATCCACGGGGTTCAGGAACCCAGACCACCCTTGTAGGTCTCGCAGTGGAGCAGGTCATTGGGGTCAAGCCCATCAGCCCATTTCAAGCCTCTGAATACTGAGATTGATTTGGGAACTTGGCATATGGTGTAATGTGTTCTATTTATAGTGATGACCCATACAATTACTGGGAAAGACAGGGAAAGAAAGCACGTTCTCTTTCCTGTTGGATGTGAATGAGGAAGTATGTAACTCCAGGATCTTCTGGCGGCCATCTTGGGACCACACAGGAAGGGGGCACTGGGAAAGAGAGAAGTTGTGTTCTTGGTCATAGTGTCTATCCGTTAGATCAAACCTTCCCTGAAGTATGAATTACCTCTGGATCTTCCAGATAAACATTTGAATTGGACATTTTACTTGTTACACGTAACAGAATACCATTGGTACAACGTCACACTAGATTGCAGACTCCTCAAAAGGAAGGTCTATAATTTTCTTCAAAAATGTCTCCCTGGGGGACACCTGGGTGGCTCAGTGGGTTAACCCTCTGCCTTTGGCTCAGGTCATGATCTCAGGTCCTGGGATCGAGCCCCACATCAGGCTCTCTGCTCTGCTCCCCCCTCTCCCTCTGCCTGCCTCTCTGCCTACTTGCGATCTCTCTCTCTGTCTAATAAATAAATGAAATCTTAAAAAAAAAAAGGTCTCCCTGGGCCGGAAGATGAATAGATCACTACAACTCCATGCGAGGTTCTTGGTCTAAAGGGGGAGACAACCCTGGACCATATGATCGTCCTAAACTACTCAAGAAGCACAGAGGAGGAAGTTCTTAGCCATGGGAGTGGGGGGTGATTAGAAGACAGGTGACATTTGGGCATTTTCTAGCCCATGGGTAGTTTTAGCAAAAATTAGGCTGCTTAACCAAATCATCGCATGGGGAAAAAATCAGGATTTTCAAACTTCCGTTAATACACCAATTTCACATTTGTTTTGCCTCTGTGTAGTATTCTTACTATATTTGTATTGTATTTAAAAGTTGATGACTTTTAAACTTAAAATTTTAGTTAGCAATAATTTAGCAATAATATCTGTGAGATCATGATTTGGCCATGGTCTATCTTAGTGAAATACACATTAGAATAAATTTATAACTTTTTTTTTTTAAGTGCAGCCCAGCATGAGAATTGAACTCACAACCCTGAAATCAAGACCTGAGCTGAGATCAAGAGTCAGCTGAATCCGTAAGCCACTGAGCCACCCAGATGTCCCAAAAATATAGAACCGTTAGATTAAAAAATGTTGGTCCACGTATCATAAAATCATGTTGGGAATTGGGAACTACCAGCATTACCTCTGCTCCATGTCAGGAGACCCTGAATGGCAAAACAAGAGGGGATTATTTAAGTATTTAAGTCATACTTAAGCCTATAGAGCTTTCATGTGTGTTGCCCAGTCAAGGAAACTTACATCCAAACCCAGCTTAGCCACTGCACTGGATCTGACACTGGGCAATTTACTTAATGACTCTATGCTTCATTTCAGAAACAGGGATCTATAATGCTCTCTGGTTTTCAGAGTTGTTGTGGAAACCCCATGAGATAATGCACACGACGCGATCAGCATGGATCCTGGAGCACAGTCAGAACTCCGTCATTGTCATCGGTTACGGAGTGAGGATGACAACCAGGACTCTTTAATTATAGAAAGCCTTTGGTACTGGGGCAAGAAGCCGTGTCACTCGCAACCATTTCCGTTCTCCTCTTCCTCCAAGTTCAAGGTAGGAAACAACTTCCTGCTTCCACAGACTTCAGTGATAACGATGAGCAGAAGAGCCCTGTGCCCCCTACTCGTGTTTGATATTCAATGTGAGTGAAAAGCAAGTTCTTGTTGTGAGTCGTCGAGTTTTGGGTGTGATTTATGGGGCAGGGTCAGCTTCCCGGGCGCGCAACCTATGCAGCCCACTACCCTCAACCCATGCTGGACGCGGAGCAAGAGCAAAAAGCAAATGCTGGATATGGGGAGTCACTAAAACCTGGGGGGTTGTCTGTTATGGTCCCCAAACCCCGTCGATCCGGTCTGATACAAGCATGGGAAGTACTAGCTTGTCTTTTCTACCCCCCATGCAATTTGCATTTCTGGATTTCAAAGCCTCTGAGAAAATTCTGGAAACCGTAGAGGAAAACTATTTCTCTGTGGACTTGGAATGCTCGAACCTTGAACGTGGGCAAGTCACATGGTGGAAAGATGCCTGTGCGAAGGACGGGTGGGGAAAAGGCTAAGGCTCTGTTCTCTCTAATTGCTTTGGTTCCACTAATCAATTAACATTCGGCTAATAATCCCTTTCAAATGAGTCATTCTCACCAATTAAAGACTGATTTGTTGCAAACTGCCCCAGCTCATGGTGAACCTACCTTGTTCTTCCAAAACTGCTTAGTGGAATGCTTTCATGGAAGTTGTGGCTGTGATGGACGCTCTCTAGACAGTGACAAAAGAAGTCATGAGGGGGAGGAAGGGAGCGGGGGAGGGAAGGGCAGTCCTAGGCAGCGCTAGCCTGAGTGATTGAATTGGAAAACGAGCCATTCCTCGGGGTTAGCAAATGATTCTTCATCAGGCAGCAGACTATTAAGCACACCTAGATAATAAACGGATGATTTTCACAGTCATCCTGCGAGGTCCTCATATTTTCCATTTTTAAATTCCATGTTACTTTTAAAGGATTCGTCCATTACGATGATTTACATCACTGAGCTGAGACAATGATGCCCTTTAATGTCAGAGGCAGCGCGTGATTATTTATCATTAAATCAGGCTTTTTATTATTTTTTTTTATTCTTCCCTTCCTGGAAAAAACCTTTGAAAAATGCTCCCGTCGTGACACAGATGGGTGCTATCCTTACTTGAAGTCCCTTGAACTGGAGTGGGGGGTGGGGAATGTGCAGCTCCTGGCATCCTCAGGAATTGAGGTGACAGGGGCAGCCCCCCTGCTCCCCAGTTCCCAGCCTCCCACCCCATCCCAGCAGCGTGATCACTTACGAGTTAGCAACATCCTTTTATTAGAGGATCTCTAATGGCGTGGCATTGAATTCAAATTCCATTTATTCAAAAATAATGAGGTAGAGGTCCCCATGTCACACTTCCCCCCTATATCTCTAATAGAACACTTTATTTATCTGGGCCCCAAACATGTGTTCAAGGGGTATTCTCTGCCAGGCGCTATGTGGGCTTGTGAGAGTCCAGGGGAGAATGAGACAGAAGTCTCCCCTCCTCTCAGAGCACACAGTCCAGTCCGGAGGTTCTCCGTCCTGGCCGTGCTGACTCTGGGGACCAGATAACGCTTAGCTGAGGGGAAACTATCCTGTGCCCCGCAGAATGCTTAGCAGCATCCCAGGCTCTACCCGTTAGAAGCTAGGAACACCCTCTTTCCAGTTGTGTCTACCAAAAACGTCTGCAGACGTTGCTGCATGACCCCTGGGAGGCAACCCTGCACCTGCTTCAGATCCGCTGTTCTACACATAAGATGTCATACAGCGATAAGGGCTATGAAAGAAATTCAACCCGAAAAGGCGGAAAGAGGATGGCTAGGAAGAGGCCAGTTCAAGGAAGTCGTCAGAGAGGGCTTCTCGAAGGAGGCGTCAGCGAAAATGAGGAGGAGAAGCCCGGCGAGGGGAAGGGGAAGCACATCAGAGAGCAAGTGCAGATTCTTGGGAGGACAAGACTGCTCAGCTGTTTTCAGAACCAGAAGGAAAGACAGAGAGGCCACTGTGCAGGGGTGAGGGAGGCGATGGTGTTATCCGATGCCAGAGAGGTGGGGAGGTGGGCAGGCAAGGGGCCAGGGTAAAGAACCGGGCTTTAAGGGCAGCGTGGGAAGCCATTGGGAGTTTTACACACAGGAGTGACACTACAAAATGTATCCATTCATTCCACACGTATGAACAGAGGGCTCATTCTGTGCCAGGCGGCGCTCTGGGGAGTGGGGCTCGAGGGCCGGGGGAGGGCAGAATTTGGTAAGATACAGAAACAATTAAGTCCCTGTCCCTGACCTTGAGAGGCTCCCAGTCGACTGGAAGACAGTAACTCATAAGCCAAAAAAAAAAAAAAAAAAAAAGTCATAAACCTTAACAGAGAAATAGATACAACATGGTGTGAACACATTTTCTAGAATGGAAAGAGGAGAAGGGAGGAAGATGGAACCTGAGACAGGACAGAGAGGAAGCACCGACTAGGGAACCCATGAGCGGCAGGAATGTGGGTGCCTTGGGCCACTATGTCCCCGGATTCCAGTAGAGCTTCTCATTTATAGTTGACTCTTGATAAATGGACGGTGAGTAAATGAGTTCTTGTGTATTTTCCATGTCCAGGGTATGTCTCCAGTCAGGGTGTGTCCCCCTCCCCAATTTACATGTTGAAACCTTCACCCCCACTGAGATGATATTGCCGGGGGCGGGGGGCGATGGGGAGGTGACTAGGTCACAAGGATGGAGCCCTCATGAAGGGGATTAGTGTCCTTCTGGGAGAAGACAGGAGGGAGCTGGCTTTCTCCCAATCCCCCCTCTCTGTCTCTCTGTCCCTATCTCTGTCTCCACTGTGTGAGGAAGCCAGGATAAGGGTCCTCATCAGAACCCAACCACGCTGGCACCTGACTCTGTAGCCTCCAGAACTGAGAGAAACACGTGTCTGACGTTCAAGTCCTACGTCGGGTCTGCAGAGTCCAATAGACAAATACACACATATTACTCCTTCATCCTCGCACACCCCCCAAGACAGGGCAGCGAAGGGAAGCTCCGGGACAGCAGGAAGCGTTGTCTTTTTTGTTTTCATCCCTTTATCCCCAGTGAAATTGACACTACCTGGCATGTAACAGGTGTCTCGTCAATAATTCTTGAATGAATGAATCCATAAACTTGAACGCAAGGCAAAGGACTGTTTTTTTAATCACATAGGCAGTAGGAAGCTATCATTGATAATTATATAAAATAATTATTTTTTATGCTTACTCTGTGCCTAGCCCTTACTAGGCGTTATCACAGTTATTCCTCATCAATTTTGTGTTAGGTGCAGGGGGATCTCACGGTGAACAAAACAGAGGTAGTCCTATGCGCTAGGGGAGGGGGGCAGGGACTCTCATCTAGTCTGGAGGTCATGATGAACGCTATAAATATTTGTTCAGTTGGTGCAATTGACAACTGCTTCCTGTTCGTACAGAAAACAGCTGAACTTCCAAGCTTGTTCACCGTATACAGTTTAGTAAGTTTTCTCTATGTATCTCCCCTTCGTCTGTGCGCTCAGAAGCTATTAAGGGCAAAGCTGACGGTGACATTTTCATACAGGAAATAGCCAACTTTCATTAATGAGTAGAAACTGTTGGGAAGTAATCACTAGGAAGTCTTCACTTCTCTTGTCTCAATTTAGATAATAAAACCTTTCCAGGAATAAGTGATCCAAAAGAGAGAAAGATGGGTCCGGAACCCTCTCCCAACCCCCGTCGACACTTTCAGTACAATGGTTATAAAATATGAAGTGATCTATAAATACTATTTATACTATTTGGTGAGGTTACTAGATAACTACCCTCCCCCACCGCCATCAGGCCAAGGTGAAATGAGAAAAACAAAAACCATATTGGGAATTTTGAGCAAGTATTCAATTAAAAATCCTCTCCTTGATTCTAAGATTATGAAGGGATGGTTGCAGTCGATTCTGGCTTGCTTTCTTATTTTATCTTAATGTTTTTACTTGGCAAAATAAAAAAGGGAGCATCCTGGAGTTAATTTCCTAAACATTTTTGCTGTCCTTCGACGTCCCAAAGAGCGAGACCCTCCACTGTGGAGAAGAGGGGTCTCGGCTGGAATGCGTGGGTGGGACGAGCCCATACAGGACGGAGACATGAGCACGTGGCAAACCCCACCTTCCCTGAAGCCTATGTGCCTGCATGCACATGTTTAGGGCCATAAAAGAAAACCAGGGAGCCCTACCGTGAAGTGAGGGTGTGAACCCTCCCGAATTAAGGGAATGTTCTAAGCTATCTCAGCTGCTCGGGGAGGTCTGGGAGACAGGCTCCAGCCTCATGCTTCCCAAACCTTAACGTCTGTTTGACTCACATGGGGATTTGTTAAACTGGAGACTCTGACTCTCCCGATGTGGGAACAGCCTGAGAGTCTGAATCTCTTGCAAAGCCAGAGGATGCCAATACTGCCGGTTCTGGGAAGTGAGGAGTTGGAAGACACCTATTATAAAGAGATGGAAGGCAGGTGAGAGAGAGAGAGAGCAAGAGAGGGAGAGAAACAAGAATGGAAAATGATGGAAGGTGATAAGGGTCAAGCAAATCGACCTTGAGGTGCTTACTGGATACCCAAGTGACCCCACCAGTAATTAGAAGGTAATTCTATTTGCCGTTCCTGGGGAGCACTGATTCACGGTAGTACTGTTCATCTCAAGATGTTTTACATTAAGGGGCACCTCGGTGGCTCAGTGGGTTAAGCCTCTGCCTTCGGCTCAGGTCATGATCTCAGGGTCCTGGGATCGAGCCCCGCATCGGGCTCTCTGCTCAGTTAGGGAGCCTGCTTCCTCCTCTCTCTCTGCCTGCCTCTCTGCCTACATGTAATGTCTGTCTGTCAAATAAATAAACAAAATCTTTAAAAAAAAAAAGATGTTTTACATTAAAATAGAAATATATACAGAGCAGCTCTCTGAATAGTTGTCAACCACAGTGTAGCGGTCAAATACACTGGCTTGAGAACTAGAACTTCCAGGCTGAAGCCCAGCGGCGCCACTTAACCAGGTGTGACACCTGATTTCTCAGACTCTCCAAACTTAGGTGTTCTTAGCTGTGATGGGATGATAATTGTACCTACTTCGTAACTTTGTTTGGTAAAGCGTGTAGAACATGGCCAGGCATGCAATGGAGTAACCCTACTGGGAAAACAGATGGAGAATGAACTCAAAGAAAAGAAACCATCCACTCTTTGGCCAAAAGATGATTCAAGAAGCCGCCGTGGGTCATTTGGGTTTTCCCAGTTTAAAGAAAAGAACTCTTAACGCTGGCCATGGGGAGCTTACAAATAATTGTAATTTTCCCCCTTGTATGATATGTGGCCATTCAGCCATCTGTTTCTCCAATCCATCAAGCAACAAACATTTCTTGAGATCCTACTACGCTCCTATATTTTCCACAAACTCTTTGTACTGTTTTCCATTAATAAAATTCATTTTCATAAATTTTCTTAAACATACTTTCCCTGGTATGAAATTGTATTATTCTGACAGTTCTAGACTATTGAGCTTCAGCACATAAAATAAGGTCCTAGCTTTGTATCCAACCGTGTTGGGTTAGATGAGTGAATAGTGTTGTTCTTGTTTTACTTAAGTGTGTGTTTCTTTATCTGGCCATTGCTTCCTTGGAAATAAAAGGATTCCATAGTTTGTCATTGGTGTTAATGGTGAGATGCTCAGCTAAAGCTGCAACATTTGAATTCAGAATCAAAGAGGGTTCTGGGACAAATGAGAACTTCTGCTCTGTGGGAGTCTTGTACAGTGTACTTCCTGTGCACCCGTTCCTGTAGGCTCTGCTTGGCTCCGTGACTGAAAACAGCAGAGGGTTTTACACAGCACAATTCAGGCCAAGCGGGATCAATGTATTTTCTTGAAATATATCAGACAAACTAATTTAAAAAAAAAAAGGCTGTTAGAACAAAACTTATCAAATAGGATATTCACTTTATATTTGTATTGGTATTATTGCTTATAAGCGTTTCTGTTTAAATGGCTGGATTTGATTAAGTTATAAATGTGCCTTTTATGATGGTGAAGTAAATCTTACAGAGAATATGTAATAGGGAAAACGTCCAACTCTACATCATACAAGTGTTCTAGAGGGAAAATAATTCTAGTTTAAACTTTAAGTTGGTTGGAATATGAGACTAATAAAATTGGAAGGATATCAATTAGTGGCAAATTGGGGAAAATCTTCAGCTTCTCAGGTTTGACGCTCCTAAAATATGTTCGAGGTCTTCAATTTACAATGCAATAAAGTTGTTTCATTCCCCATCCATAACCATATTGGTGGTTAATTTGCTTTGTTTTTATAATCACTGCCGCAGTAAAGCTGTCATTTTTCCCCTTGTGACATGTGTCCCCATTTGTCATAACTCAGCACATCAGCATTTTACTTTGTTTTGTTTCCAAGCCCATTGGCCAAACAAAAGATGACCACTGACCTCCCTTTTAAAGGTTGGAGGCTGAGCACACACAGATTCTGGTCGACCAGGGGAACCGGCTTCCAGCTGGTTCTAACCATTGGTCGGTCAGTAAAGTCACATTTTCTGTCACATCATCCCAAAGGCCTAAGACGCCATGGGGCCATGACAGCAAAAACAAAAATAAAACAAAAAAGTCCTAAGATCTCCTCATTCAGGTATTTTTCTTTTTTTAACTTTTGTGTGGTAGGATTCCCACATGGATAGAAATAATCTGGTTTTTTTTCAGTGATTGCTCCAAGGACCTGACATTTGCCATTGAAAAAACACAGAAGTTGGCCTTCTATGAGCTATCCCAAAAATCTGAATTTGGAAAGAAGATTTTGGCAACAAAACTCTCTCCTGAGGGTCTCCTAAACTTTTAAATTAAAAATATCACTGAAAGTTTATGCAACCATTTTTCCCCCTCCTTATTTTTAAAGCACAAATAATGGATTCCCTAACTCGGCCCTTACAGCAACGACGTCTTCTCTTGAAGCTTTTCAAATTTCTTATCATCATTTCAGCCCCTTCTCTGAGTTTAAATTGCGCCACTGGGCTTTTTTTGGACACTGGTTTTAAAAATGCTTTAAGTAGCAAGTGTTAATTACCTTTATAGACGGACCAGTTCATTAGAATCATTTTAGAAACTTTCCCCCTTTGCTGAAAATACCTCGACCCCCCAAAGTTGTCCCTTCTGACTTACGGAGAACCATTTTCACGCAGACTATCACATGCCTCCTCCCACAATTTTATTCAACCAGGAGAATTATCTATTTGCCCAGGACAAGTGAGCAATTCATTATTTCAATAAATGCCCTGCCCATGTCATTCCTGAAGAATAAGCCATGAATTAACCACAGGCTTAAGTTCAAGTGACACCCACTCCCCAATTACCCAATTAACTATATTCCTAAGATGCCTTTATTCCCTCTTCTCTCATCTCTATCTATCCAGTACCCCCCCCCTTTCTTCATAATGACTAAATGCATGGTTCTGTTCACATCACTGAGAAATTCAGGCTCAAAACTATAGGCAGTGCTTTCGTTCTCAATTCTATATTCAAGGCTAGCTATGTATTGATTTAGGTTAATCTTTTTAGCCGTGAATATCAGTATTAACCCCCATGCAATTCAATGGAATTGGTTCCTTGGTGTGAGATACAAAGTGCTTTTTTTAAAACAAAATAGGCTTGATAAAGTAGACACTCTTACACATAATTTATAATGATATAAATTAGTTTTGTGTGTCTACATGAGATAAAAACACAGCCAGTGAATTTGCTGTGTTGTATTACTTTATTATTTTTTAATTATTTTAATTTTCCTCTCCAAACCCAATTTGGATCCTAATCATTAACTATGTCATGCTCACAATCACGCTGCAAATACTTAACTGGATATCCTTACTGCATACGTGCGTGTAAACGCTCACGCTTCCTTCCTTTCTCCTAGATTACTCTATTCTCCCTCTCTATCTTTCAGCACATTCTTCAGGATGGTAACTATTCTGTTTTTCCTTTTCTTTTCCTTTTTTTTTTTTTTCTGGTAACTATTCTATACCAATGTCATCATCAAGAAATTATTTTATCCTTCTCATATCTCCTATGACTTCCTGTCTTTTACTTTGGAAGTTCACGCTCGAGCCACACTCCTTTTTAAAAAACCAAAAACCAAAAAACTCTTCATCATGCAGTTACTATACTGCATGTAAACTTTAATAAAGACCAAATACTTTCATATGTCCTTAAGGCCCAACAGGTTTTTCCAAACCTCTCCTCTACCATTCTGTCCTTTTCTTATGTGATCCAATCTTGTGAACCTTCCTACAGTCCCTACATGTACCCTGCTCTCTCTACCCCAGGGCCTTTGCACGTGAAGTCCTCTGGGCTAAAAGTTCCCTGCTTCCACCAGGTCTTTACTCTGGTCAAGGGCTCCTCAGCCTCTAAATGTCAGGTTGAAAGTCTCCTCCTTAGGGAAGCCTTTTTCAACTGGCATACCAGAGCCATTAGATACTCCTACAGCACGCTTTACTTTTCAGTGGCAATTGTAATGGCAGTTAAAGTCTTACTGAATAATTGCATGCTTGCGAGCACTGTGAAGGTACCATTGGCTTTGGTCACCAATGGATTTCCAGTACCTGGCGCATAGTTGATGCTCAAGTATTTACTGAATGAACGGATAAGTGACATTTAAACTCTCCACAAATGAATTATATTTCTTTCTTCTTCTTTTAGTATTTAGCTCAGAAAAATTCAGTTTTTCTTTTTGGCTCATATTGAGCCAAAACAAAATAAGACACACCGCCCCTACTCTGCCACCCAGCATGATGACGGCTTAGTGTTAGAATAATGCTCTTTTATAGATCCAGAAGAAAAGCATAAGAATGAAGAATGAAAGACAGTTCGTATCTCTAATTTGAGGTCATAAAATGACAGTCCCCACCTTGAATCCAGGTACCACGTGTGTATGTGTGTTTTATTTAACTTGTAAATTGACACTGAAATGGAGATTTCTGTAGAAAGGGAGAAAAGGGAGATTTCTGCAGAAAGGGAGGGGTCTGGGGTTGGGGTAACTAGGTGATGACCATTAAAGGGGGCATGTGGTATGATAAGCACTGGGTGATATACTCAACTAGTGAATCATTAAACATTATATCAAAAACTAATGATGTACTATACCTTGGCTAACTGAATTTAAATAATAAATTAATTAATTTAAAAAAAAGAAATGTAGATTTCTGAATCGCTTGACGAACTAGAAGATCTGTTGACTCACATGGTGACCAGCATGAGGACACTGGGCTGGAGTGGAGTGGCCCCTGCCCACATTAGAAGGGGCTGGAGCTTGAAGTACTCACAGTCCCCACTGTTCCCTGTGGCCTAGTGCTTAGCCTGTGTTGGTCATCTACTTCCATACCCAGCACCTATGGGCATATAAATAAGCTTGTGTGCCTGTTGCAAATTCTTCAAAAGTACAGGGAGACGTCTTTCAAAATGTCTACAAAAATTTGTATTCCTTTTTCTATCTCTTTTTAGGTGTAAATACTGAAGACTGGGGGAAATTTTTTTTTTTTTTTTTTTTGCTTTTTGATAACTCCCATTATAATAGTAATAGACTTATCTTTCAGAATGAATGCACACTCTTTTTTTGCAGTAAGTGTTAGGCAGAATTTTGTGGGTTGTTCTTGGAACAGATCAACTGATGTATACTTTATGTTGAATAAAGCTGGAAAAAAAATTTTTTTTGAAACAAACTTCCAAGCATTACACTTTTAAGTGAATGAAGTGGCAACTGAACTGATTGAAAGCATTTAGTAGAGTGTGTGTAAAGAAAAGAATCAAGAATCCCGTAACTAGTAAGCACATTCCGCCTCAGCCTGTCCTGTGTTAAACTTGACACTACCCCAGCAAAGTTTCCTCTCCTGAGAATATTTTTTGGAAACACAGGAACAGACAAGTAAAAGGAAAGACATGGAAAATGCCCTTGATCCAACAGGTTAACATTTCACAGAGTTCTCAAGGCAGAAAAGAAAAGTGGAATCGCTGAAGGAAACAGCTAGGGAAGGAAAATCTAGCCAGAAAATCTCCAGAAAGAAATCAGAGGACCCGTCTTGAGGGAGAGAACACATGTACAAAGTTTTGTTCCTTCGAGACTTCAAACTGTCAGTCACTCCAGAAATTCTAACACCGCATACCTCTCTAGAGCCTTACATAGGACAGATCGAGAACAAGCCACGTGTGAATTTATTCAGCTTCTCATCACCACGTAATGTAGGATATGCAACATACAAGACGTGCAGAGACGCCCCAAAGAATTTCCTGTCAAGGAAGCTCATGAGTCTACTGACCGGGGACAGCAGGGCCATAAGACCTCGGGTCCTTCACTTCC